>NC_140776.1:78937818-79653787 GCF_044657685.1 Stegodyphus dumicola
AACCGATGAAGGTTTACGGTAAACTGTAGTACTGAAGTTGGATGTGTTACGTGTGACCAGAATGTCGAGAAACGGAAGAGAATTGCAAGTCTCAAGTTCAAAAGTGAACTGAATAGCAGGATCAATAGAATTCATTGTTGAAAGAACTTTATTTAAATCATCTTTATTACCTTCAAACAGGGTAAAAGTATCGTCTACGTAGCGGAACCATGCCGGAAAGTTTAAAGTTTCAAACAATTTTGATTCATAATAATGCATGTAGATATCAGCCAGGATGGGACTGAGGGGGCTTCCCATGGCTAATCCCTCAGTTTGTTTGTAATATTTATTTTGGAAAACAAAATGTGTTTGTTTCAAACAGAGTTGAGTGAGAGAAATTAGCTCCTCAATTTCGATGCAAGAGAAATGAAATTCGCGAAGTCTGGTTTCTAGACATCTTAATGCACCCTCCACTGGGACATTGGTGAATAATGATTTTACATCAAAAGAAACCATGAGTAAATTACTAGGAGAAATGTTTTTAACCTTTTTTACAAACTCTATTGAATTTTTTATGGTGTAAATATTATTGTCTAATAGAGTGGAAAATCTAGAAACTAAATATTTAGCTAAAGGATACGAGGCAGTACCTAAATTTGATACAATAGGGCGGAAAGGAATACCACTTTTATGAATTTTGGGAAGAGCATATAATCTGGCACAATTCGCAACAGATGGGATAAGCGAATGTTTTAAGTTGCTTGAAATGATTTGCGAAGATTTGATCGCAGTTTTTATTTTGGATAAGTCCGAAGGTGAAGGATCTTTAGGGATCGGATTATATGGTCCTTCGTTTAAGAGTTTAGTGACACCATCGATGTAAGTGTTCTTATCCATGACGACTATCTGGCCACCTTTGTCGGCCTTTGAAATGATAATATCCGGGTTAGAATGAATTTCGCGCATTGTAGCTCTTTCTCTCGCAGTTAGATTTGGTTTTAAAGGTTTATTATTGAATTTCACATTATGAGCGATAAGATGCCTAATCATTTCTTTCTGTGAATCTGAAACTTTACTGAACTTGAAAGCTTTTTCGATAGGAGCCAAAATCTTTGGAATCGAGGGTTTACAGGTTTGTGAGAAGTTAAAATTATATTTTAGAATTCTCTCTTGTTCTTCTGAAAGACTAACATTAGAAATATTAACTATTGGCTTGATGTTTACAATGGGAAGATTTTTTGAACTACTTGAACTGGAAGACTGTAAAAGAAGTTTTTCGAATTTAACTGCAAGGGTGTTTTTATGACGGTTAACTGCATTCTCCGTTCTAGACCAAGACTTTTGTTCAAGGGCAGTGAATTTTGGATATGATTTAGCGAGTTCCAGATGAAGCTTATAGAGTTCATGTTCAATTTTGGACAATTGTTGACGTGTATCCCTTATCACGGACCGAAGTAAGGCAAGCTTGCAATTTAACAGAATTCTTGAAACGCGACTCGAAGGTTTTTGATTAGATTTGATTTGAATAAAATTGGGGATCAATTTTTTACATTTACATTTAAGTAAAAAATCAAGATGATTCAGGAATTTTTGCCGTTTCAGGCGTAATTTAGTGAAACGATTAACGGATGAAGGCATGATAAACAATGCAAAAATCAAACTAAATTAACTGAGCAATAATAAAATACACACAAAACACAGAAAAATCCCTCGCTGAAATGAATAGAAAACAAAACGTTTCTAAGCAAAATACATGAAATCAGACAAGCAAAGCACAATATCCAAATGTACAAAACATAAACATAACTTGAAAATTGCAAAAATGTACTCACCGAAACTCCTACAATCACAAAATGGCGGCCACACCACGTGCAAAAAAGAAAGCAAAATATAAGCCTGTTTGGGGCTTCTATAATTAAGACACAATAACACGCCGAATAAATACTAATTCAGAAGTCAAACAACAAAAATCAGCGTTATACCTACAAAATTTTCACAGGACTAGTTTCGATGGTTTTACCGAACCATCATCTTCAGCTGCAAAACCGCAAATGAACAAGATAGGAAATAATGATTAGACAATAATATTATTAGACAATAATATTTACACCATATTAATCTAATATCTATTAGACAATAATATTTACACCATAAAAAATTCAATAGAGTTTGTAAAAAAGGTTAAAAACATTTCTCCTAGTAATTTACTCATGGTTTCTTTTGATGTAAAATCATTATTCACCAATGTCCCAGTGGAGGGTGCATTAAGATGTCTAGAAACCAGACTTCGCGAATTTCATTTCTCTTGCATCGAAATTGAGGAGCTAATTTCTCTCACTCAACTCTGTTTGAAACAAACACATTTTGTTTTCCAAAATAAATATTACAAACAAACTGAGGGATTAGCCATGGGAAGCCCCCTCAGTCCCATCCTGGCTGATATCTACATGCATTATTATGAATCAAAATTGTTTGAAACTTTAAACTTTCCGGCATGGTTCCGCTACGTAGACGATACTTTTACCCTGTTTGAAGGTAATAAAGATGATTTAAATAAAGTTCTTTCAACAATGAATTCTATTGATCCTGCTATTCAGTTCACTTTTGAACTTGAGACTTGCAATTCTCTTCCGTTTCTCGACATTCTGGTCACACGTAACACATCCAACTTCAGTACTACAGTTTACCGTAAACCTTCATCGGTTTGCCTTCCACCACACTTTAAATCATGTCATCCGACTAAACAAAAGTTAGCTTCATTTTATTCCTATGTTTTCCGTGCTCTTCAAGTTTGCTCCTCCAAATTCGCCCTTGATGAAGAACTAAATTATTTAAAAGCAATAGCTATTGACAGGGGCTTTTCACCCAACATTATTAATCAAGCAGTTAAAAAATTCTCATCTCAACACACTAAAAGCCACACTCTTATTTTAGGAGATTATAAAAATTCTGTTGTCATTCCCTTCTTTCCATCAATTAGCTATAAAGTTGCACATATTTTGCAGAAATTTAACTTTCGGGTTGTTTATTCTCCCATCAATAAAATTCCAACTTCTATACTCAAGGACCCCATTCCGGATATGAATTCCTGGGGTATTTATAGGATTCCTTGCCAGTGTGGTTTAATTTACATTGGCCAAACTAAGAGAGCCTTAAAATTTCGCGTCAAAGAACATGAGGCATATGTTAGAAAAAAGGAAACACAGAAGTCTTCTGTTGCTCAACATTGTTGGTCCGAAAATCACACTTTCAATTTTTCTGCTGCCAAAATTATTCAAAAAACATCTTCCATTGGAGAACTGGATTTTCTAGAGGCATTTCACATTCATAAAAATCTTTCTGTTCTAGTTAACGATCCTAATTCCAATCCAAATTTGCCTTCGGCTTTTAGAGAGGTTGTGTTTTAGTTCTGGTTTCGCCAACAGATGGCGCCACTTGCTTATTCTTGTCCAGGCTTTCTTATCTTATCTAATCATTATTTCCTATCTTGTTCATTTGCGGTTTTGCAGCTGAAGATGATGGTTCGGTAAAACCATCGAAACTAGTCCTGTGAAAATTTTGTAGGTATAACGCTGATTTTTGTTGTTTGACTTCTGAATTAGTATTTATTCGGCGTGTTATTGTGTCTTAATTATAGAAGCCCCAAACAGGCTTATATTTTGCTTTCTTTTTTGCACGTGGTGTGGCCGCCATTTTGTGATTGTAGGAGTTTCGGTGAGTACATTTTTGCAATTTTCAAGTTATGTTTATGTTTTGTACATTTGGATATTGTGCTTTGCTTGTCTGATTTCATGTATTTTGCTTAGAAACGTTTTGTTTTCTATTCATTTCAGCGAGGGATTTTTCTGTGTTTTGGTGTGTATTTTATTATTGCTCAGTTAATTTAGTTTGATTTTTGCATTGTTTATCATGCCTTCATCCGTTAATCGTTTCACTAAATTACGCCTGAAACGGCAAAAATTCCTGAATCATCTTGATTTTTTACTTAAATGTAAATGTAAAAAATTGATCCCCAATTTTATTCAAATCAAATCTAATCAAAAACCTTCGAGTCGCGTTTCAAGAATTCTGTTAAATTGCAAGCTTGCCTTACTTCGGTCCGTGATAAGGGATACACGTCAACAATTGTCCAAAATTGAACATGAACTCTATAAGCTTCATCTGGAACTCGCTAAATCATATCCAAAATTCACTGCCCTTGAACAAAAGTCTTGGTCTAGAACGGAGAATGCAGTTAACCGTCATAAAAACACCCTTGCAGTTAAATTCGAAAAACTTCTTTTACAGTCTTCCAGTTCAAGTAGTTCAAAAAATCTTCCCATTGTAAACATCAAGCCAATAGTTAATATTTCTAATGTTAGTCTTTCAGAAGAACAAGAGAGAATTCTAAAATATAATTTTAACTTCTCACAAACCTGTAAACCCTCGATTCCAAAGATTTTGGCTCCTATCGAAAAAGCTTTCAAGTTCAGTAAAGTTTCAGATTCACAGAAAGAAATGATTAGGCATCTTATCGCTCATAATGTGAAATTCAATAATAAACCTTTAAAACCAAATCTAACTGCGAGAGAAAGAGCTACAATGCGCGAAATTCATTCTAACCCGGATATTATCATTTCAAAGGCCGACAAAGGTGGCCAGATAGTCGTCATGGATAAGAACACTTACATCGATGGTGTCACTAAACTCTTAAACGAAGGACCATATAATCCGATCCCTAAAGATCCTTCACCTTCGGACTTATCCAAAATAAAAACTGCGATCAAATCTTCGCAAATCATTTCAAGCAACTTAAAACATTCGCTTATCCCATCTGTTGCGAATTGTGCCAGATTATATGCTCTTCCCAAAATTCATAAAAGTGGTATTCCTTTCCGCCCTATTGTATCAAATTTAGGTACTGCCTCGTATCCTTTAGCTAAATATTTAGTTTCTAGATTTTCCACTCTATTAGACAATAATATTTACACCATAAAAAATTCAATAGAGTTTGTAAAAAAGGTTAAAAACATTTCTCCTAGTAATTTACTCATGGTTTCTTTTGATGTAAAATCATTATTCACCAATGTCCCAGTGGAGGGTGCATTAAGATGTCTAGAAACCAGACTTCGCGAATTTCATTTCTCTTGCATCGAAATTGAGGAGCTAATTTCTCTCACTCAACTCTGTTTGAAACAAACACATTTTGTTTTCCAAAATAAATATTACAAACAAACTGAGGGATTAGCCATGGGAAGCCCCCTCAGTCCCATCCTGGCTGATATCTACATGCATTATTATGAATCAAAATTGTTTGAAACTTTAAACTTTCCGGCATGGTTCCGCTACGTAGACGATACTTTTACCCTGTTTGAAGGTAATAAAGATGATTTAAATAAAGTTCTTTCAACAATGAATTCTATTGATCCTGCTATTCAGTTCACTTTTGAACTTGAGACTTGCAATTCTCTTCCGTTTCTCGACATTCTGGTCACACGTAACACATCCAACTTCAGTACTACAGTTTACCGTAAACCTTCATCGGTTTGCCTTCCACCACACTTTAAATCATGTCATCCGACTAAACAAAAGTTAGCTTCATTTTATTCCTATGTTTTCCGTGCTCTTCAAGTTTGCTCCTCCAAATTCGCCCTTGATGAAGAACTAAATTATTTAAAAGCAATAGCTATTGACAGGGACTTTTCACCCAACATTATTAATCAAGCAGTTAAAAAATTCTCATCTCAACACACTAAAAGCCACACTCTTATTTTAGGAGATTATAAAAATTCTGTTGTCATTCCCTTCTTTCCATCAATTAGCTATAAAGTTGCACATATTTTGCAGAAATTTAACTTTCGGGTTGTTTATTCTCCCATCAATAAAATTCCAACTTCTATACTCAAGGACCCCATTCCGGATATGAATTCCTGGGGTATTTATAGGATTCCTTGCCAGTGTGGTTTAATTTACATTGGCCAAACTAAGAGAGCCTTAAAATTTCGCGTCAAAGAACATGAGGCATATGTTAGAAAAAAGGAAACACAGAAGTCTTCTGTTGCTCAACATTGTTGGTCCGAAAATCACACTTTCAATTTTTCTGCTGCCAAAATTATTCAAAAAACATCTTCCATTGGAGAACTGGATTTTCTAGAGGCATTTCACATTCATAAAAATCTTTCTGTTCTAGTTAACGATCCTAATTCCAATCCAAATTTGCCTTCGGCTTTTAGAGAGGTTGTGTTTTAGTTCTGGTTTCGCCAACAGATGGCGCCACTTGCTTATTCTTGTCCAGGCTTTCTTATCTTATCTAATCATTATTTCCTATCTTGTTCATTTGCGGTTTTGCAGCTGAAGATGATGGTTCGGTAAAACCATCGAAACTAGTCCTGTGAAAATTTTGTAGGTATAACGCTGATTTTTGTTGTTTGACTTCTGAATTAGTATTTATTCGGCGTGTTATTGTGTCTTAACTAGTAATGGTATTAATAGTACTCTGAATGGTAATAATGTTGTTACAAGTAGTGCTTCAGTAAAGTTACCTAAATTAAATATTGAAAAATTTGCTGGTGATCCCAGTAAATGGCCCGAATTCTTTAATTCGTATGATAATGCTATTCATTCTAATCCAAGTTTATCTAAAATAGATAAGTTTACATATTTGAAAAGTTTATTATCTGGTTCAGCATATAATTGTGTTTCTGGTTATGCTTTAGCTGAAGAAAATTATGATCTATGCATTAAAAGTTTAAAAGAGAGGTTTGGTCGTAAAGATGTTATTATATCAAAATTCATGCAGATGTTGTTACAGTTAGAACCAGTTAAAAGTTCTTCGAATGTTTTTGAGTTAAGAAAGCTCTATGATCAGTTACAAATCTGCGTTAGAAATTTATGTAGTTTAGATGTTACTAGCGGTTCATACGGACAGTTATTGAACCCAATAATTCTTAAATTGTTACCTGAAGATTTAGCTCTTGAATTCGATAGAAAAAGAACATTTAACCAAAATATAGAAGTAAGTGAATTAATAGAGTTCATTAAAATAGAAACTGAATGCCGAGAAGCAAGTATTTTGATTAATAGCTCAAAAGGTAATAAATACACAGGGGTTAATCCTAAACAAGGGTTCAAAAATTATAAAGTCAAATCACAAGCTTCTGCTTTTGACACATCGGTAAAAATGTTTTGCATATTCTGCAAATCAAACGAACATACATCTGCCGGATGTTTGAAATTTTCCGACGAACAAAAACGAAACAAATTGAAACATGAAGGTCGCTGTTACAGATGCTTTTTGAGATCACATCTGTCGTCGTTTTGTCGGTCAAAAATACAACCATGCGAAAATTGTAACGAGAAAAATCATAATAAATTTTTCTGCCGTTTGAAATCGAAAGAAATGGAAGATGTTAACTCCGCAGATACGCAAAATAAAACTTTAGTATCTACTTCCCACTGTAACACTCTAAAACCTGAAAATAGTGTGCTTTTACAGACATGTTCTGTTATTGCTCAAAGCAAAAATAAATCGAGAATCGTAAGATTATTTATTGATTCAGGTAGTGAACGAAACTTCATCACCCACAAGTTAGCGCGCGATTTAGAATTGCAAGTCATTAGAAAAGAATCTCTAACAATCTATTCGTTTGGAAATCAGCGCGGTAACTCGCAAGAATTTGATGTATATAGTCTAAAAATAAAAAAATAAAAACGATGATTGCTGCCTTGTTGTAGAAGTTATCGGGATAGAATTAATATCATCAATAAACTTCAAGGCGCCATCAACATGTCAAAACATTAAAGAATTTATGACTAAAAAAGGTTTGGAACTTTCGGATACAAGTCCCGTTAATGAGAACATAAATATTCTGCTTGGCGCGGAGCATTTCTGGTATATACAAACAGGAAGTAATTGAATGATAAATGATGGTTTGTTTATAGTACCGACGATATTTGGACACACCGTGATGGGTAAAGTAAAAAATAATAATACTCGAATTAATGCGTTGTTTTTATCTACCGTTGAAGGAAACACATTTGATTTGCAGTCATTTTGGAAATTGGATTCGATAGGAATTGAAAATGAAAACAAAACATTTTTCGGAAACTGATTTGGATACTATTAAGCATTTTAACGACAGTTTAAAATTTAATAACGGCAGGTACGAAACAAAACTCTTTTGGAAGGACAATAAATCACAACTCGCTGATAATTTTTTCATTGCTAAACAACGATTTCTAGGACTAAAGCATAAATTAAAGGGAAATGATTTCCTATATAATGAATATGATAATATAATTAGAGAACAAGTTGAAAGGGGGATTGTTGAACAATGTAAGTTTGTTGAAAATGAACCTAACTGTTATTATATGCCTCATAGGCCCGTTATACGTGAAGGAAAAGTAACAACAAGAATAAGAATAGTTTATGATGCCTCTTCTAAGTCTGAAGGAGCTAAATCGTTAAATGAATGTTTGATATCAGGCCCTAATTTAAATCCTCACTTGTTGGATATAATTTTAAAATTTCGCGTACATAAAGTTGCATTTTGTGCAGACATAGAGAAGGCTTTTCACCAAATTCAAATTAATAGTGAAGATAGAAATTTTTTAAGGTTCTTGTGGTTTGATCATTCTTGCGACAATAGTGACAATAGTTTAGGCTTTAAGGTTTTCCGAATGTGCCGAGTGCCGTTTGGAATGACAACAAGTCCGTTTATTTTGTCCGCCACTATCAAACATCATATTAAGGGTTATGAAAAGAAATATAGCAAAGCTGTTGACATGTTAAATAAGTCCCTATATGTTGATGACCTTATCCATGGAGCAGACTCCGTTGAAGAAGTTTTCTCATTATCAACTGATGCAGTTAAAATTCTTCAAGACGCTGGTATGAACTTAAGAAAATTTGAATTAAATTCCGTATCTTTAAAACGTCATTGGCAAGATATTGGTTTAATTAATAAGGAAGATAATTTGGATAAGAAAACGGTAAAGGTGCTGGGAATAATTTGGGATTTGGATGAGGACACATTGAAATTAGATGTGCAAGAACTTTTACAACCAGTTGACTGGAAACACGTTACAAAGCGAAAGGTATTACAGATTGTGGCAAAAATTTATGACCCAGTTGGATTCATTGCACCCTTTGTTATCAGAATAAAATTCTTATTACAAGAGTTATGGGAATTGGGTATTGATTGGGACACAATTTTGCCCAGTTATTTGAGTGAAAAATTTAAAACTTGGTACTTTGAAATTGAAGTTATTCTCAACTTGTGTATTCCTAGAAAATACATATTAAATGATGAATGTGTAAATTTCGATAAAATAGAGCTTTTTGTCTTTTGTGACGCCAGCCTCAAGGGATATGGAGCTGTTGCATATTTTCGTGATCCTGATTCTTGCTGTAAGTCTTTTGTTCTTTCAAAGAGCCGTGTATCCCCACTTAAAAAATTAACCTTGCCTCGTTTAGAACTTATGGGAGCCATTATTGCCGCAAGAATAGTTAAATATTTAAGGAAATTATTTAATATCCAAGAAGATAATGTATTTTGTTTTAGTGACTCTAAAATTGTTCTTCACTGGATCAGGGGTACCGCTGATAAATATAAACCCTTTGTTGCTAATCGTGTACGTGAAATACAAGATGTATCACCTTCGCAATGGAAATACTGTAAGGGAAATGACATTCCGGCTGACATAGTTTCACGTGGATTAAGAGCTTCTGATCTAGTGGGAAATAAACTTTGGTTCAATGGACCAGCGTGGTTAAAAGAGAAAATTTTACCTTCATCATCTTTTGATCCTTTGATCGAGCCTATGGTGGAAGAGGTACAGGTAGAACAGCGTCAAACTACTGTATGTTCCGTTATTAGCCAAGAGGCTGAATTTGAATTGACATCCAGATTTTCATCCTGGAAAAAATTGAAACGCGTAACTGCATGGTGTTTAAGATTCTGCCACAATATTAAACCTACATCTGTAAAACTCAAGGGTTTTTTAACAGTTCAAGAATTGGATAAGGCAAGCAATTTGATTTTTAAAATCATACAACATTCCGAATTTAGAGAAGAAATTAGACTTTTGAAAGCAGGGAAGAAATTGAATCTCAGCAGTAAAATCCTGAAATTAAATCCTTTTCTTGATAGTGAAGAAATCCTTAGAGTCGGTGGTAGACTCTGTAACTCGAATCTTTCAGAAAACACAAAGTATCCAATCATTCTTCTCAAAAGTCACCAAGTTACTGAATTGATAGTCAAACACTTTCACGAAGTGAACCTTCACGGAGGAGCCACATTAACATTATCTGCTCTGCGACAGAAATATTGGATCGTTAATGGCCGAGAAATTGTAAGAAAAATAATTTGGAAATGTATAAAATGTTTTAAAAATCGAACAAGCACATCCAGTCAGATAATGGGCGACCTACCTGCTTCTCGCGTATTGCCGGATAGAACATTCTCGAATACAGGACTAGATTTTGCAGGCCCCTTTTTAATTAAAGCTAGAAAAGGAAGAGGGGGAGCAAGATATAAATGTTATGTTTGCCTTTACATATGCTTCACCACAAAGGCCATTCACCTAGAAGTGGTCAGTGATCTAACAACTGAAGCATTCCTAGCATCTCTGAAAATATTTGTGTCACGCAGAGGAAAACCCAAGAAAATCGACTTGGACGAGTAATTGAACTGTATCCTGGTGCTGATAGAAAAGTTCGTGTTGTGAAACTAAAAACTTTATTGGGCGAAATGAAGCGTCCTATACATAAACTTTCCCGCTTACCATTAAGTGAATAAGACTCTAAAAAAACCATTAATTGTATATTCATAAGTTGTGTCTTTATTATTATTACTAATTCAATTGTGTTTCAGATTCAGAGAATGGACCACAATTGTGGATTATGGTAATTTAGCAGTTTCACTATTTTGTTTTCCTTCTAGAGATTGTAAGTATGTTTTATTTGTAAACTTTTGTGCTAAATTTAATGTTGTTATTCAATTTAAATTTGTCATTATGCATTTTTATTTTATATGATATACTGTAACTTTTGGAAAACTTGTTTAAATCTAAAATTGAAGATCTTTATAATAATGTTGTAATGAACCATTGTTCATCGGGGCGGAGTATGTTCCGTCTTTTTGGTAGATAGGTGGCGCTCTTGATGCGCGCCGATGAAAAATATTCCACTTGACGCTTGAACATGAAGAATGACGCATGTCATATTTATTTGATGCTTGATTATGTTTCATGGCCGCTATACGCGGAAGTAATATAAGTAATATAAGTTTATCGTTAATAAATGTTCTATGTTCTGTGAATCTTGAAATTTTGATTTGAAATTCTAATGCTCTCTCAACCTTGACTCCTGAAACAAAACGATCTTTGAAATTATGACTCATGAAGAGAGACACCATACATATAGTTTAGTTTTATATGCAGTAAGTAATCCGCAACTTTAACAAACGCAACCGATGGAGTCGGGCCATCAGAGCACCCTAGCGTTATCGCTCCCAAATACATCGGAAAACCCTATCCTGGAGAATATCCTTACTCTATCTTGGAAAAAATTCTTTTTAAATCCATATCATTACCTTTATTGGTTCTTTTCGTTTTAAGGTATTTTAAATAATCTCGTGTCTTAACTTAGTCACTTCTGTTCCTATGAAGTATAAATATGTTTTTCATTAATATGATAAACTTACTGATAGAAATCTCAGAACAAAAACACCTCATCAGTTTACGTAATATAAAAGGTCTATGATTTTGTACGCTCAAGAGAAATAACTCTATCTATATTTCGTTGTCGCTAGCATTTCTGTTCTACAGAAGCAAGATTATATTTTACCCATGTGCGTAACCTATTTTCAATTCCCCTTCACATTTCCAAAATTTAGAAGTTAATGCATATGAATATGAATGAATGCTTGTAAATGACGAAAATAATATAAAGTACATTTCAGTTTACAATGCTATAAAACCTGGAATCTGAAAAATGAACCGAAATTGAGAGAAGAATGAGTTAAGATTGTGTATCTGCTGAATATCCTCAGAGACCATACATCTAATACACGTATGTACGTTAGTGTGTTATACGTACCATACGTATACTGTGTCTGCAGAATATTTTACTAATTATCAAATTAATGGCGGAAATCAATGTAAAATTTGTTAATGCAAACCTTTCACTGAAATTCGAGATCTGAAAAATCACATTCATAATTTTCTAGAATCAAATTTTGTTCGTAAAATTTTATCTTTTACAAAGTACTACTCAGTTTAAATAAAGTAGAAAACTTTCCATTATTTAAATAAAATGAAATTTAAAGTAAATCAGGTATTTACATAAGGATTCAAGAATAGTACTTCATAAAATAAAGTTGTAAAAAGTAACGTTATTTTCGAGAAATGCAATAGTTTAACTATTAGAGAGATCGGTTTAATGCATCTAGTCTTAGCCTATTTATGTTCATTTAAAAATTTAATTTTTTTCAGCTACAAGATGTACCTTAAAATATTTACAAAAGAAAAGCAAAAGGATGTATGATAATTATGTCTGCAACAGCCTTTATTTATTGTTTAGCCGTAGTCCTAGTTATTTCCCAACGTGCGTTACAGTTTATCCATAAAATCCGATGTTGTTATGAGTTCATCGTTTTTAATCTGAAGTTTAAATGAAATTCTTACATTTTTTATCATGTTTATGACTGCGTAATGTTTCTTTCTAAAAGGGAATAAAAACAGTTTCAGACTTTTTTTCCGAAAACAAAATATTAGTAATATCAAATTTTATAACTGCTTTGAATGTCACTTGCATATTTTAGGTCCCAAATATTTTCACTCACTGACCTGAGATATTTTGCATAAACATACTTAAGCAGTAAAATATTTCGTAAATATAAATATATTTACTTATTTATCAAAAAATCATCCCATGAAACTATTCACATTTATAAAAGCATAATTCATATTCAGTATATTCAGTATTCGAAAGAAAGTATAGAGATTTTGATGATTTACATTTGCTGAAATAGTTTATAAACTGTATAAATTATAAAATATGTTTTCCTGTTATAAAATATTGTTTTGAAGGTTTATTTACAGTACGCAATAGAGAGGTATAGTAGATAATATATAAATCTGTACAAACAATAGATAGATAATAGTAAAACAAGGGAATAAAATACTGCTTTTAGTGTAATTTCTCTATCTCTTGAAAATTGTTTGCTAAGACCTTATAATATGATACAAAGCTAATTTGGCATTTCCTTGGAAATTTTACTAATTTGCTTAACTTATGTTAACGATTTTCCACAATATTTGAATCTGCCTACGGCTTTTGAATAACCTTTTCAAAGACAATTGTAACAAACTATATAATAAGTAGCAGTACGACATTAACGAGTATTACGATGACCATCTGTTTAACTGATGTACTTCGAAATAATGAGAAAATGAAACATGTCAGAGACAGTTAAAATTATTAGAATCTTTCTCAAGACAATAGTTTCAAAAAGTTCCCAATAGTAGTGAGAATTACTGTTGGGGTAAAACAGATAAATGCTTTAATGAATAAAATTAAACGAAAGAAATCTATGAGGATGGGGCAATCAGTAACTCTTTTTCATACCTTCAGTCGAACTATATATTTCGGAGAACAAATGGTCAGGTCAGTTTTCATTAAAAGACGGAAATGTTCCATTTCTTGCTTACAATTTTTAACAATATTGTTACGAATTTGGTATTTAAAAAGCAAATGTTAGTTCAATTATAAATTAAATGGTTTTATTTCTCGCGCAGTGCAGCGCGTGACGAATATTAAAAGAAAGCTAAGCCGGAAAATTGAAAATACAAGAGCGCGTGCATAAAATAAATAAATAACTCTTTTTCATTTCGAGAAAGTACTGGAAAATTCTAGCGCGTGATTTTAAAATGTTATAAAAGGAGGAAAACATCTCAGTTCGTAGTAGTTGCTTAGTTTGTTGTTGTTTAGAAAACTACTGTTGTTGATTGTAGCGAATTCGCGGATTAGCGTTCTTTAGCTGTTTTGAATTACGTTCTATTGGACATTTGAGTAGTTAAAAGAAAACTACTGTGAGATATTGTAATACTGCATGATAATTTGAGAAAATTTAAGCTTTTTTGTTGTGATAATAATAAATTTTTGTTCATTTTTCATCGGACTTGTGCATTCATTTAGTAACGAATCCGTACGCACGCAACAATTTTTGGTGTCAGAAGTGGGATTTGAATGCCAATAACAAGAGCGATGGAAGAGCAGTTAAGGCAATTGATAACAGCCTTTGCCTCGTTTAAAGAAGAAATGAAAGAAGAGATGAAATCTAGCCAAGGAAAGATGGAAGGGGCCGTCAACTCTGTTAAGGACGAAATGAAAGCCGTTCAAGCTGGTCAAGAAAAGATTGAAGCAGGTCAAGAAGAAATGAAAAGAGAGATTACCTGCATAATAGAAAATAAATTTGAAGCTATGGAAGGCAGAATTGACACAGTTGAAAATAAAGTTGGACTAATTGAAGAAAGAGTTTCTTCGGTGAAAGAAGAAATAGAAGAAAGAGTTTCTTCTGTAAAAGAACATATAGAAGGGAGAGTTTCTGCTGTGGAGGAACGAACTGAAGGAAGAGTTTGTGCCGTCCAACACCAAATCGAACAACAAATTGATGAGAGAGTGTCTGAAGTTGCCAAAGAAATGGATACTTTAAAGAAATTCGTAGCGTCGGCAGGGAGCAGGAGTGATGATTTTAAATTCTTACCAATGCCTGCTCGTCCACCTCTGAAGCTATCCACATATGATGGGAAGACCTCCTGGCAGGTGTATAAGACACAATTTTCTATCGTGGCGGATGCGAATGGATGGGATTCCCAAGCTAAGGCCTGTCATCTCGCCGCTTCTCTAAGAGCCGACGCAGCGGATATCCTTCAGACTCTTCCCGAAAACAAAAGGTTAGATTTCGAAGCTCTGTCCGGCGCCTTGGAGTTGCGCTTTGGGGAGAAGTGTTTAAAAGACTACAGCAGGCTCCAATTAAAATCTCGTCAACAGAAGCCTACCGAAACACTTCAGGAGCTCGCCGCGGATGTTGAAAGGCTGTCCCATCTCGCCTTTTCGGAATGCCCGACAGAAACAAGGGAAATCCTGTCCTTGCAATACTTTATCGACGGCATCCGAGATACTGAAATACAGAAAGCTCTACGAATGGCGGATGTAAAAGATTTAAAAAGTGCTCTAGTGTACGCCATGAAATTTGAGGCAGCCCAGCAAGCCACTCGTCGAGACTGCCACCCAGTCAGAGCTGCTCAAGTCCAGGAGCCAGGGGATCAAGTCACCGCTCGACTTGACGATTTAACTAGACAACTGAACGCCTTGAGACGGAATATTGGTGACAAGAAACCGACCGTTAAGTGCTGGAACTGCGGTGCTGAAGGACACATACGAAGAAACTGCAAAACACCCCAGGGTACTGATGTTAAGACCGCTTCTAACAAGCAGCAGGGAAACTAATTAGTGGCCATCTCGCGGGGCGGAGGTTGCCAGATAATGAAAAGCCCCCTTTAAAGCGCTTCAGATTTCTGCAATGAGAGGCGGCAGTAATGGACTTTTCATAATAGGACATATTAATGGAGTTCCGTGCAATATGACTATAGATACAGGAGCCAACGTCACTATCATCCAAAAAGATTTGGCTCAACAACTAGGAAACAAACTTATCTGGACGCCGCCCTGCGTTACCCTCCAGACGGTGTCCGGTGAGAAGATCGACATCGACGGAAAAGTAAATGTTAACATCACGTTTGGAAGTGCCGCTTACCATCACACGGCATATGTAGCAGAGATCACTGATTCTTGCATACTCGGATTGGACTTTCTAAGGAAATACAATTTTTCCTTGGATTTTAAAAATAACGAATTGCATTCTACATCTGAGGACATAGCGTTATTTCTCGTTAATGATGAAGAAGTTAAATCTGTTCATAAAATCATAGCACAAGACTATATCACAATACCGGCAAGAACAGAAATTTTACTTCCTGGATCCATAGCCGAAAATAGAAATTTCCGCTACGGCATCATAGAATATCCCAATAACTGTAATATCCCAAAAGGAGTACTAGTAACCTCAACACTCGTCGACCTATCCAGAACGGTTATCCCGGTGAGAGTCGCCAATGTAACTGAAACGTCGAGAGTTATTAAGAAAGGTGAAGTGGTTGCAACATGTACTCCAGTAACCAGCGTTGAAAGAAAGAGTAACATCCCAGAATCCGTGTCCTCAGAGAGCATTACATCGGAGTTATTGCAGAATGCACAATTAAACGATAAAGAGAAAAATGCTGTCGATCGCGTCATTAAAGATCTTCAAGTTGTTTTCTCCCGCTCGTCTTCTAACGTGGGTCGAACTAGTTTGACACAACATAGAATAGATACTGGCGATCATCCCCCGATCAAGCAACATCCAAGACGTCTACCGTTTGCTAAACAGGAAGAGGTGCGAACACTGTTAAAAGATATGGAAGAAGGCGATGTCATCGAGCCTTCAGCGAGTCCATGGGCATCTCCCATCGTTCTCGTCAGAAAGAAAGACGGCTCAACAAGATTTTGCGTTGACTATCGCCGGTTGAATGAGGTTACGAAGAAAGACAGTTACCCTCTTCCTAGAATTGATGACATTCTAGACACTGTTTCTGGAAGCAAGTGGTTCTCAACACTTGATTTAAAGAGTGGGTATTGGCAGGTAGAAATCCATCCTGATGACCGAGAAAAGACGGCATTTACTACGGGACAAGGACTTTGGCAGTTCAAAGTGATGCCGTTTGGACTGTGTAATGCGCCGGCAACATTCGAACGTCTTATGGAGACTGTTTTGAAAGGCCTTTCCTACGAAGCCTGTCTGATATACCTGGACGATATCATCATCATCGGAAAGAGTTTTGAAGAGCATCTAGAAAATCTAAGAAAGGTGCTTCAGAAACTGAAAGAGGCCAATCTGAAGCTGACTCCCGCTAAATGCAAATTGTTTTCGAAAGGAAGTGACTTACCTGGGACATGTCATCTCTGCAGAAGGTGTGCGCACGGATCCTGAAAAGGTATCAGCGGTTAAATCCTGGACGCGTCCCGAAAATGTCCATCAGCTGAGAAGCTTCCTAGGGCTTTGCACCTACTATAGGAGATTCGTGAAGAACTTTTCTTCCATCGCAAGACCACTTCACAAGCTGACAGAGAGCAAGCAAAGATTCTTGTGGACAAAGGAATGCGAGGATGCATTTAACAACTTAAAGGAAGCTTTAACATCTGCTCCAATCCTGACGTATCCTCAGCTCGACAGACCATTTATTCTCGACACCGACGCGAGCAATGAAAGTGTCGGTGCTGTTTTGTCCCAAGAAATAGACGGCCAAGAACGTGTAGTAGCTTACTGGAGCAAGTGCCTATCTAAACCGGAGAGGAATTACTGTGTCACAAGGAAAGAGTTGCTCGCCATAGTCAAAGTTGTAGAACATTTCCATCATTATCTATACGGGAGAAAATTCCTCCTCCGCACGGACCATGCCTCTTTGGCCTGGCTTTTAAATTTCAAAAATCCTGAGGGTCAAATAGCCAGGTGGATACAGAGACTCCAAGAATATGACATCACTATCCGTCATCGTAAGGGATCATCACACGGAAACGCCGACGCCCTGTCTAGAAGACCTTGCCAAGGAAGCTGCGGATATTGTTCCAGGGTGGAAGCGAAATACGAGCTGCTGACTCCGGTCGCAAGACAAATTACAACATCAACATCGGCTGATCGAGACCCGTGGAGTGATGATGAAGTCAGGAAAGACCAGCTGGAAGACCGCGACATTAAACCCATACTTGATTTAATAGAGTCATCAAACAGAAAACCTACATGGCAGGACATTTCTATCTGTAGTCCTACAACAAAACAATACTGGGCACTCTGGGATTCACTTCACATTCGAAACGGCGTCTTATACCGGAAATTCGAGTCGGATGATGGAAAGACGTTCCGATGGCAACTGATACTTCCAAGATCCCGGATTCCTGATGTCCTCAAAGAACTACATAACAGCCCTACAGGAGGTCACTTTGGAATTATGAAGACCTTACAGAGAGTTCGTGAGCGCTTTTACTGGAATAATGCAAAGAATGACGTGCAAAAGTGGTGCCGATCTTGCGATGCCTGTGCAGGTCGGAAAGGACCGAGGAAACGCAGCCGAGGCAGACTGCAACGTTACAACGTAGGTGCGCGTTTTGAACGTATCGCCTTTGACATCCTGGGACCTCTGCCACGAACTGCTGATGGCAACAAATACATACTCGTTGTCATTGATTACTTCACCAAGTGGCCTGAAGCTTATCCTATTCCTGATCAAGAGGCAGTCACAGTAGCTGAGGTAATGATACAGCACTGGATTTCCAGGTTCGGAGTGCCTCTTCAGTTACATTCCGATCAGGGAAGGAATTTTGCCTCGGCAGTAATCAAAGAACTATGCAAACTACTTGGCATTGACAAAACTCAAACGACGCCATTGCATCCCCAGTCGGACGGCATGGTAGAGAGGTTCAATCGAACCATCCTTAATAACCTCTCATTAGTGGTTTCCAGAAACCAACAGGACTGGGACAAGAAATTACCACTCTTTTTACTGGCTTACCGCAGTGCTGTCCACGAGACTACCGGCTATTCTCCATCACAGATGCTCTTCGGTCGTGACCTTCGTCTGCCTTGTGATCTATTGTTTGGCCGCCCTCCGGATGCTCCTTCATCGTCTGAGGAATATATTCAAGATCTCCAGGCCCGGTTTGAAGTGATGCACAATTTTGCACGAGAGCGAGTCAACTTGGCGACGGAGAAGATGAAGACCCGATACGACACAAGAGCTACTGAACATCAATTCCACGAAGGAGACAAGGTGTGGTTGTGGAATCCGACTCGACGGAAAGGACTTTGTCCGAAATTACAGTCACCTTGGGATGGGCCGTACACAGTCCTAAACAGGCTGAATGACGTCGTGGTTCGGATTCGTAAGTCTTCGAACTCTAAACCTAAAGTCGTTCATTACGACAGGTTAGCTCATTACTCTGGCCATAGTACATAATGTAAATAATTGTAAATAGTATAAGACCATGGTCCTTTTTGTTTTTAAATGTGTATTTGATTTGATTTGTATTTAGTATTTGATTTGTATTTAGTATTTGTTTTATATTTAGTATTTGATAGCATTTGATTTGTTCAAGTTATTTATTGCATTTATTGTTCATGTTGTTTGATATTGTAATGTAATGTTTATGCCTCAGTTGCATTTATGCCACAGTTGTAAGTTTAGCTTCCTATCCAGGGATTGTACTGCCCGGGACGTGCAGTCCTTGGGAAGGGGGCAGTGTTACGAATTTGGTATTTAAAAAGTAAATGTTAGTTCAATTATAAATTAAATGGTTTTATTTCTCGCGCAGTGCAGCGCGTGACGAATATTAAAAGAAAGCTAAGCCGGAAAATTGAAAATACAAGAGCGCGTGCATTAAATAAATAAATAACTCTTTTTCATTTCGAGAAAGTACTGGAAAATTCTAGCGCGTGATTTTAAAATGTTATAAAAGGAGGAAAACATCTCAGTTCGTAGTAGTTGCTTAGTTTGTTGTTGTTTAGAAAACTACTGTTGTTGATTGTAGCGAATTCGCGGATTAGCGTTCTTTAGCTGTTTTGAATTACGTTCTATTGGACATTTGAGTAGTTAAAAGAAAACTACTGTGAGATATTGTAATACTGCGTGATAATTTGACAAAATTTAAGCATTTTTGTTGTGATAATAATAAATTTTTGTTCATTTTTCATCGGACTTGTGCATTCATTTAGTAACGAATCCGTACGCACGCAACAATATTATAAAAAATGTTTTGGGCTAAAAATGAAATAAATTCAAATTCCTCATACAACTTCTTTTCATTTAAATCACATAAGGAAAGTCATATGGTGCAGTAATTACAAAACAAAATGTTAAAACTTTGTTACAGCTAACATCTTTATATTACATATTTATATAAAATAAATACCATATATACAAAACTAAAGTAAGTCTTCAGTTACAAAAAAGCTGCTCTGGATTCCACCATGCGTATACAAATTTTTTAGGACTACTATTTTAATAAATTTCAGCAAATATGCCACACGGTAGTTGATAATACAGTGGCTCACAACCATTTTCGGAAATTTCTTTTTCAGTTTTACTTGCAAATATCAATTACTAAATATTATCGAAACAACAACTTTCTTTTTTTTTATGTTTGCTACTGATCATTGATTTTAAAAGCTGCTTTTTTTTAAAAAAAAATATTGAAAACGTTTTTGGCTTTAAAGCAATATTCAAAAACCAGTGATTTTCTTAACGTGCTAATAGGTATTTTCATTTTCTTGTTGGTCAAGAATTTTATGCTTGCTAATCGCCTATTGTATGCATGTCGCTTAATGTCTTTATTACAAGCCATCCTTCTAAACCCGCTACAAGTTTTACAGCACTACGTTTTGGGTTTTGTATAATTTTTCTTAGGATAAATCTTCTGTTCCTTCGTAATAGCGTGTAATGTTGCAATGCAGTCCAGACTCCATTGCATTTTGAACAATTCCACGGAATTTTCGATCGTTTTAATGCATCAAATATCGCTAAACACTTTGAAAAAGGAGGTTTTGAGTGTTTTGATTTTATCTTTAAAGTAGTGAATAATTAAGTTTCGAAAGAACTTGTCTAAATTAATAGCGTCTTGTCTTGTTTATTTTATATGAAGAGCTGTTAGTGTATTTTGACAAACAAGTAATAATTTCCAGATGATGATAATTCTTGTGATGTGTATTTTTTTAAATACAAAAAAGACAAGAAACATTTTTTAACAAATCATTCCATCGTTCGAATTATTACGTTAAGTTACTATTAATACCTTTGGAATAAATCTTTACATTGCTAAGAATATTTTGAGGAAATTGACTTTGCAATAAGCTAATTTTAAAATACAGAGAAAACGATTTACAATGAAAAGATTTTGAATCTATGTTTCATTGCCTAGTACAAGAGCTATGCAAATAAATTTCAAAAATACATTTGCCCGAGGAGAAATGTGAGCCACTGTTACTATAACATCTCAACATGCTTCTCTTAAAATATTGTCTGCCAATGGAAAAGTTTCTCTTTGTAAATTAATTGCTTGCTTAGATCCAATAAATTGCTGCTGTCATGAATTCGTGCGCAGAGAAACCAAAAGAAATAAATTATTGCTGAAACTGGAAAAACCAGCACTGAAACATTTAAAACGTTAAGTAAGGCATACGGGGTTCAATTAGCACGATATAATATATTTCATTGGCAGGGATAATTTCATGATGGAAGCGAAGTTGTTGATAAAATCACAAATAGTCGTCCTTCTCAGTCTCGAGCAGATGACACCATCGAAAACAGTTGCTGCTGAAAATTCGCCACCTGTCTCTTCGGATGTTAGCTGATGAACTTAAAGATCCTGCTCACAAAATAGTCATGAAAGATCTAGAAAAACGAGTTTCATTCTGATTTTGTGTTTCCTCATGCACGGACTGCAAAACAAAAAGAAAACCGAATTTCTCAATGCTACGATTTGATTCAAATGGCAGTCATTAATCCTGATATTCTTTTAAAAACGTTTTCAGTACAGATGAAACAGTATGCTTTTGTGATCCTGAGCTGAAAAGGGTCTGCATGTTTTGGAGAAGATTCTTCCGTGCTACAGACACTTCGGTTTCAGAAATATGGAGTAAAGAATACTGTTATTTTTTTATTCAAAAGAGATATTTCACAAGTAATTTATTCCTGAGGAAATGATAGTAAACTCCATATTTTATAAAGACGTAACGGAGGAACTTCGAAAGAGATTTCAATTCATTAGGTTTGAAAACGTTCGACAGAATAACGATTCTCTGCTGGATCACAATGCGCCATCGCACAGTTTCATTCTCATCAAGCAGTTTCATGCAGAGAAAGTCACATTTCTAAGCCACCTTCTTATTCATCAGATCTGACGCAGCAGGCTACTTTCTGCTGCATAAGGTGAAGGCCTCTTCTCAGAAGACAAAATTTTAATAATCTTGAAGAGATTAAGAAAACCATGAGAAGAAATTTAATCAGTTGTAACGTCATTAGGTTTATCGATGCAGAAGACATAGAAAATGTGCAGTCCAATTTCCAGGACTGGAAATCCAGATCCCCAGAATTACGCGTCGGACGCGCTTCCAATTACACCGCAAAAGCACTCGGAACGCAGGGAGACAATATCTTATACAGTGTTCCAAAAGATGAGTTTTTAGAAATCAGGTAGCTATATGAACGTGCCAAATCATAACTAATATTATAAATGCGAATGTGCGTTTGTATGTATGTTTCTTTGTTACGCATTCAATCCTTTATTACTTAACCGATCATCATGAAATTTTCAAGAAATATTTTTTATATATTAGGAAAGGTTATATATTTATAGCTCAAAATGTCGTTGTATAAACATTAAATGTTGAAAGTTTCATAACGATAAGTTAAACGATGTAAACGTTTGTCTGCGTGCGCAGATGCGTGGATTTTATAGCCTATAACGTAATATATAACGCAGGTGCGTGGATTTTATAGCCTATAACGCGCGTGGATTTTATAGCCTATAACGCAAACATTTTATAGCCTATAACCTTTTCTAATATATTAAAAATATTTCTTGAAAATTTCATGATGATAGGTTAAATAATTAAGGCAGAAAAGCGTAACATTTATTAATTAAGCGTTTATTAATTTTTATTTGTTTAATTTAATTTATTATTTGAAATCCTTCAGGATTTCCGGCTTTTAGCTCTTCTTTCACAAACATTTTTCAGTCATTAGGAAATATACGTAGCAGTTTTACTAGATTTCGTAGCGTAAATACAAAATATCCACGGCCTATAGGTATTGAAGAAGGGCATCATTTACTGAAATTTTCTATTTTTAAAATTCACGCGGAGTTGAAACTTATTTAAGGACATCAAAGCCAGCGAAGCCGCGGTTAAAATCTAGTATTATATAAATTGACAATGATTGCGCTTTAAAGAAATAAGAATGTCACCTTCGATTTATACGAATTTACACCTAAAGCATTGTTGATGCACTGTATTAAATATCAGAAGTACTCATAAATGTTCTTGCAGAATGGAGAGATATCACTTTAAGTAAATTGCAAAATTTATTTCATACTCTATTAAAGCTTCTGATGCTTGCATTTTTATTAATATACTCACTTTCAAAAAACCTTACTGTTGTAGTATTAATTAAAAGAATCAATTAGCATTTTAGGAGCTAATTTTAAATGACGTTTTATTAACACCTAACAACACCATACAGGAAAACGATAAAACTAAAAAATGGAATTACATTCAAATAGGTTTTAAAAGTTCAAAGCGTGAGTTCAAATAATCACATCTTACGTCTGCAGCTCGCATGCGTTGAACTGAGTGTTTTCTCTATATCGTCGGTAGAGTGCGTTGCCGACGATATTCATTTGTTACACTGTATGTAGAGATGTTTTAATTGAATAATCCATTATTGAAATTATTTCTTTAAAATCATTTCCTACGCAAAGATTTCGCAGCTCACTATTTTTACGTAAAGTGCCGTAAGATGCTTTTTTTTATTAAAATATATATTTACTTCTATATAATAAGATAGCTGAGAAAATTTCATTTGAAGGGGTTGAAACTGACTGCTTTAAAGATTTATTAATTCAGTGATATTTTTAACTGTTCCAGTAAAGCCACGCTTTTGTTGTATTCTGTGAATTAGCGTGTCCAAAAGTAAGAAGTAATCTACAAGAAGAAACACTTTTTATGATAATTTTAACCTCTCTATAATACATACCGTAACTCTTTTGGAATCTTAAACCAGGCACCTTCATTTCATTTAAAAAAATTTCACGACCTGTAAAAGAAAAGAAGCTTTATCTATATTGAATAAACTTCCAAAGTAAACGTTAATGCTTCGCGTTTCAGAAATTAATGTTTACATTTTGTGTTACGTGAAAACTTAATTTTCTGAAATTTAAATAAGCTTGACTTATCATTTGTATCTTGAATGGGTAACATTACTACTGCAAATTAAGATTCTGCCCGATTTAAATTTAAAGTTTTAAAATTATTACTTACACAGATTATTTACTTAATAAGATCGGATATATGTGCGAATTAAATGTAAGTAGCTAGATTTTTTCTGAAAACATTTTCCATTGGCTCTAATCTGAATTAAAACATTGCACATGTTTCTGTCGCCAAATTGAATAGTTTCATGGCCGTAAACTATGACTGTTCTGTCCGCAAACTAAAGTCACATTTAAGTCTTAAACTTTATTATGCTTGTTGATTGTTAAGATCAGAGTAAGATAAACAAATAATATCGCATTTATTACCCATTAAACACCGTAGCTTTAAATGAATATTCTAAACACGATTTTAGAAAAACATGATTTGAATCACATCGTTAAAATTTATTTCATTGAAAATATAAAGGATAAAACTTAGAAAGATATTGCATGCTCCAATTAAAGAAATTCTTACGAAAAATAATTTTAGTTCTCTTCTATAGATATGATTTTCAACACGTGAACATTATATTATTACTCGCTGTACGTTATTTTATCTTAATCGCATATTAACATTTCTGTGCTTAATATTTTGGATATTTTTATTTTCATAAAAATTTAGCTCTCTATAATACAAATATTCTGGCAAGTGTATCAGACTTTCCCATTGAAGTAAAATCTCTGTCATGATCTCTAAACAATTAAATGCTTCAGTTTCAAATACTGTCAATATATTCACAACAATTTTCACTTGTTGTTAACAAATATTTACGGAGGGCTGTCCTGTCAGGAAATAAAACAGAAACGTCGTGCTGTTTAGCATATCGAAAACTCATATGAGTCTTAAAATAAGGAAAGCATCTACGCAACGAAAAGGATAATCGTTTATGATCTAAAAACCTCGATATTAATTTCATCTGCCCGCTTCAGGCCAATAGCTACCATGCTGTCTTGACACCTTCACCTCAAAACGCCATTCTCCATCAACCAAAGTGTCGACCTTCCCCAAACAGGAATAAATTGTCCCATAAAGGCGACACTATCACTCTCCGTTGATAAGCGGTTAAAAGGCTTTGCACCTTCATTACGAACGATACGAGAGAAGGAGAAGCGATGCTGCTCCTTTCCGGCAGTCTGGGTAATGAGATAATTTAGATACAGGCTGGGATAGTGTGAATTAGGGAGACCAGTCTCTTTTCTGCAAATTGGATGCCTTCACTGCGGCGGTGAATCCGCGCTTTATCCCTCGCCGCCGTCTCTAGGCTATGGTGGGGCCGTTTACAAAGCAAGGAGAAAGCTTTTATCCTTTTAGGGATAAACAAATCTGGCATCGTTTTTTATTACTGACGTTTATTGGAAGAAACGGGATCTGAAGTCTTTTATTGGTAACTGGATTTTAGTATGAATAAGTGTTTCATACGAATTTGCTCATGAATTAATTCAGTGCCTAAGAGAAACCGTTCTTCAAAATTTTGAGATCAACCTTTTAATAAGATATATTAAATACCGCGCATATACAAATCTACAGCAAACGAGTGATTTACATAAAATTATTACCTTAAAACAATTCCTACATGAATATTTAACTAATCTATATGTTTTGATCATTCTCAATTCTCAATTCTCTCATTTTCTGTTTATATTATATAGTATCGTTTAAATTCCTAACTAATTATTTTATGTTAATTTACTTTTTTATGAGTTTCGTTTTCATTTTTCTGCCAGAATGTAAATTTGTAGCTCGTGCGATTTTCAAATTATGTAGGAAGAAGGAAATATTTAAAGGAAGGTTTTAGTGTGAAATCTGAGCGTGTTATGCCTGCTTAAAGGACACGTTGCTAACTTTGATTTTGTGACTTTCAATATTCGGTGGTGTTGAATTTTTCTTGCCATTGGGCTTGTTTACGCCATCTTCGGTCAGAGCCAGCTTGCGTGATTCTCAAGTCGTTAGGCTAATTTCATTAGTTTTAACTCATTTATTATCTTTGATTTAAAGCCAAAGCTATTGGCTTCTGCAGGCACGATTCTGTTAAACTTTATTTGGATTACTAAAGAGTTCTTACATCGTTTCCCTTTCTGTTTATAAGATACAGTGAAAATTCACCAATTGCCTTTTTCAAAAATTGATTTTAAGCATGCTTATTTACAAATGAAAATACACCCTGAGACTCAAAAATTGCTAACGATAAACACACAGAAAGGATTATATAAGTGTAAGAGATTAATGTTCAGGCTAAATGCAGCGCCGGCAATCTGGCAAATTTACGTAGATGACTATTCCACGGAACAGAAGGGTGTAAGGTCTTCATGGATGATGCGCGAATAACAGGGTCTGATGATGAGGCATATTTAAATACTTTAAAAAATTTCTTCGAGAAATGTAAGACTCAATGGACTGAAATTAAACTTAGAGAAAAGTAAATTTTTTCAGGATAAGATACAATTTTTAGGTCATAAAATTGATGCAAATGGTTTACATAAAAATGATGAAAAAATATCACGATCAGCGATTGCAAAAGACGCAAGACCCAGAAATGTCCAGTAAATTCAAAGCGTTTTGGGATTGGTTAATTTTATGGAAAATTTTGCCCTAAATTAGCGACAATCGCAAATCTCTTATATCAATTAACTAAGAAAAACTCAAAATGGGTTTAGACGAAGGATTGTCAGGAGGCTTTTCTAAGCATTAAAAAAGAATTTTGTTTACAAACAGTTTTGATGCATTATGATCCAAAATTGCCCTTAACATTGGCAACTGATGAATCCCCAGTGGGGTTAGGTGCGGTACTTTCTCACAAACTTCCTGATGGAAAAGAAAAGCCCATTACATATGCTTCTAGAACACTGACTGAAACAGAGAAGAAATATTCTCAAACCGATAAAGAAGCTTTGTCAATCATTTGAGGAATTAAAAAAAAATTCTGTATTTAAAAGACATGAAATTTACATTAATTACAGACCATAAACCTCGTGTTGCAATTTTCGGCTCAAAGAAAGGCATGCCAGTTTTGGCAACAACAATTACATTACAATTCGATATTATTTACCGTGAAACAAAAGAGCATGGTAATACTGCCTTTCTATCACGATTGCTCTGATCATTCGGCCATGGGGCGTTCATATTTAAGAAAGAACTTGTCGACAAGATTCTTTCAATGGGCCTTTAAACTTCAGTAATTTAATTTAATTATCAATACCACATACTCCAGGAAAGGAAGATACGGTGGTCGGTGCTGTCTCAGGAATAAAACTGGATGAGGAAGGAAATACGGTAAAATGAGTATACTTACGGCGAAACCACTCGACTCATTCGAGACCATTATAGAAGAATTGCAAACGGATCCTTATTTTAAAAATATTAATTCTTATCTGAAGAATCCGAACCATTTTGAACACCCAAACATTAAGGCAATAAGAAATAGACCTGAGAACTATGAACTTACTGATAATTTCTTTTATTCGAAACTCACGAATCAATATTACGAGCTTAGTCCGGTTATTCCAGCAAGATTAAGGTTAATCATTTAAAATTAATTACATGATTCGCCTATTTCTGGCCAAGGTGCAAGGTCGTTCGGCGCACGACGGCGCCGAGTCAAAAAGGCGCCGTTCAATCATTAAAACAAGCAGTTCGTCTCGCTTCCTGCCTGAACAGGAAACTTTTTGTCTTATTTGAACGCTTCTCCGGGAGTCGAATCAGGTAAAACCTGGGAAGCTACTGATTAGGATCCATACCTAGGCAGTCTCGGCCACGAGGGTTTAAAATAAGTCTCCACAGGACTGGAGTCATCGCTAGTGATGGTTTTTTTCAAGTTCGGCAGCAAACGCATGATACTCTCTTGTCCGTTCTGTTGGTTGTGGTGGAGCTAGTCAGATATTTATGGTTGTCCGGGGCGAAGCAGCCCCGTCGATGGAGTTGGCGAATGCAGTTAACCTTTAATTATGGTCTGGAATGCTTTGTTTTGGCAGTCTTTCGGGGCTTTTGTACTTTTGCCAACCTCCCTTAATATGAGTCTATACGTAGAGTTGCTAGGCGATCATCTCCATACATTTATGTTGCCCTGTCATTCACACGGAAATGGAGTATCCCAGCAAGATAACTGCGCCTCTCACAGATACAGGTTGGCTACTGCCTGGTTGGATGAGCATTCGCCTGAATTCTCTATCATAAATTGGCTACTTAAAAGCCCTCACTTGAATTCTACTGAGCATCTTTCTGACGTTTGGCAGAAAGGTTTGAAACCTCATCACACAGCTCTAGCGACGCTTCCCAAATAACAGACAGCTCTATCCAATGTTTGGCAAGTCATTCCCAAAGAATGCTTCCAGAAACTATTGAATTTATGCTTCGTCCTTTGACAGCCATTATAAAGGCCAGAAGAGGCCCAACTCGTTATAGACTAGCTATCCCTAATTCAGTAGCACTTCAGTGTATATATATCCAATTTCTTGTGCGAAATAATTTTCATACCTCAATCTTCACATAGCCGTACACTGAAAAACATATTTCGGCATTAAGTGACTAAGTTCTGCTATTGGTCACTTTGAACTTTATCACATACGTTTTCGAAGAAATACGAAATTTTTACTTCTCTAGAGACGCTTTGAATTTTATTTTCTTTGCCAAGGAACACAGTTTGTTTGTCTTAAGGAATCAGTAAGTTTTACGATCAGAAGTTCTTAAAAATTTAGTAATTTTGCGTTTTTTTTTTTTTTTTCAAGTTTTGTTTCACATAAGTTTTCAGTTTTTATCTCTTTAAGGCTCAGATTAGATTTTATTATTTATAGAAATCTCTATGAAAAGTCTGTCGTTTTCTTGATATTAAATTTTGGTTTAGCATAATCGGGGACCAACCAATTTTTTAGAATTGTTTAAATAGCGATTTTGTTTAAAGTTTATTTGTTTTGCTCCTTATTTGTAACTTCTTTTAAATTTTGGACTTGCATAATATGGTTTTACATCAATTTTGTTCTTTAATGGTCATTTTACATAATATAAAAAAAATTTACTGTTTTTTCAGTAGTCAGTTTGGCACGTTTAATGCTTTATTTTTCTTTTCAAATGTTTGAAGCATGAAGGGAAAATTCTGGTGCATTTGGTATTCGAGTTTTTGGTTTTATATGAATTTTTATGTCTCAAATGAAAATTAAATTGAAACTTATTTACGGTTTTTGATCTCAAATGAACCAAGAGAATGAAAATTATTTCGAGACATATTAATCGAGTTTTGTGAAGCTTTAAAAGGAGATTAAATCTTATATGTTTACAATTTATATATTTTCCTTTTCGTATTTTTATTTTTGAGTTTGTTCTATTATCAATTCTTATTTTAATTTGGATTTGTTTTGATTCTGTTTTAATACTCTTTTACAAAGTTGCAATTATTGATATTGTTGAGAAATTGCCTTGCTTTGATTCCAAATAAATATTGGCTTTCGATGCTTAAAGTTTATCTGTCTATCTATCTCTCTTTATATGTATAAATATATGTATTAAGATACATCCTACACCACGCATTTTGCGGTATGAAAAATGCAAGCTAAATTTCCTTAATCGGCCTTGCAGAATGAAAGATACAGAAATGTCATTTTTTACTTCCTTTTACGAATTAAAAAAAAAGACTATAATCGCGTAAAATTTCCGGGACCAGTTTTCAAGGAAAGTATTCATTTTGAGCGCTTTAAATCAATTGGAATGTTTTTTTATTTTCATAGTATCTGGGAAAATAAATATGAGTCTTTTTTTCCAATGAGGGATTGTAAAATTCATTCAGAAGAGAGGTTTTTCGGTATTTTCAACTATTTTCGTTTCGTGAAATACGTATCTCGAATAACTCGAGAATGAATAGGCGTAGAAGTTTTAATTTATTATATGGGACTGCTATAACATCTAGTTGTACTCCAACCATACAACAGCTATAGAACTCTATGATTGTGAGCCAATACGCAGTGAAGATAATAAAGATTTCCATTCTAAGTCTCATGAATTTCTTCTGGCATGTGTATAAGTGATAGAATGATTTTCAGCCAACAATATTAAGCAGGCGCATAATTTAGCTCTGTTTGTTCACCGAAGATGAAATATAAGTCACTTTTCGCGTTTCCACATACTAGTCATAATCTGTTGGATGAGAAAGTGACCATATCACGAGTAACCTTAATTCCATTCCCTGAATCTGTTAGTAAGGTAGGTGTTTTGTCAAGCACATGCTAATTCAAATTAATGTATCTTATTACTGAGGAAAGTAGAGAATAGAAGTGTTATGTTCTATTCACTTGGTTTTCCATATTCAGATTGTCTCTTATGATGGTCGTATGAAATGCCGTTGCCTGGTATGATGTCTGAATGTCGCCTGTTGTGATGGTTTCGTATGGAATCATATTGTTGAGCTCACGATTTATAGGCCTTCCTAGGCATAAATACATTCCCACTAATTATATAACGTAAAATAATTTTACGCTAAACCAGTTGATTTTATCTTAAAGTGGTGCCTATTAAAGAATTAAAAATAATTTTATATATTTTTGTATTGTGTTTATATTTAGCTTCATTTTCACCTAGCCAAAGATAGATGAAACCTTTTCATGAGAGTGTAAGGTAAACATGCTTTTCTGTGCTTTGCACTGATAAATCGAAGAAACATTCCATTGCTTATAAACCATAATCATTAGAGATATCCAATCTAGTGGTGTTAAAATATTACTTGTGGAGCTTATTTGCTGAAATTTGTTATTTTTACTGCTGAAATGGAGTTCGGTCCATTTTTAGAAATGGAGTTCTTTTTTTGGACAGTATTGCGTTACGTTATTATAACAACACCATTTATCGACAGCCTATTGTGATACTTCTTTGGCAATATGAAGCAACTCCAATGATGGAACACAGATAAAACTTTATTTAGTGCTCAAAATGGCGACATACAAAACAAGATGAAAAAAGAAATCTAACATTTAAAAATAAATTACATTCTTCGTGCGAGATTCGCAAGTGGCACTCGAGTCTGGTTTCAAATATTTCCATTCACAAATACCTTAATGTTCATCTATTTAAATTATTTAAACTACAAGATTTTAATAATATTTAAAGCTGTTACAACCTCTTCGCCAACGGAGAGACTTTTACCGAGGGGAAAAATTCTGTAAACTTCGAAAGTTTATAAGCTCGCCTTGCTCAATTGCTTAAAGAGAAAAGGTAATTTCTCTTATAAATTTCCAAATTTCAGGGCAATAATTTTAAGTTTTAAACAAATGCTTTTACACCACATTTAAATAGAAAAAAAAATGGAGAACGTTCAAATACATCAGTTGAGCATACATTAAATAATAAAATAAATTCTAAACGTGGTTACATACACTAAGTTATTATATTTACTTAATTCTACTCAGAACATCTACGTTCTTAAGCAAAGATCCTTTGCGATGAATGACCTCAAAATTATAAGGTTGTAATGAGAGTGCCCAGCGCATCAATCTAGAGTTACATTTGGCGTTGGATTGTAGCCAGACCAAAGGGTTATGATCAGTTTGAATCAATTCTTGCTGACCATCTAGATAAAAATGCAGTTTCTTGATAGCATAGATGATAGCAGCGCACTCCTTTTCAGTAGTACAATAATTCTTTTCAAACTTAGTAAATTTTTTGCTTACATACAAGATAGGAAGTTCACGTTGTTTGTCATCTAATTGGCATAGTACTATACCCATGCCATTGTCTGAGGCATCGGTTTGTATAATAAACCTTTTATCAAAGTCGGGAGCATACAGAATTGGTTTCTTGCATAGCAACTCTTTTAAATTTTTAAAAGCTTTGTCACATATTTCAGACCATTGTATATTTCATTTTTTGTTACCCCCCTTCAAATCGTCCGTGAGGGGTGAAGCAATTTCCGAAAATCTCGGTATGTACTGGCGATAATACCCTACTAGTCCTGAGAAAGCACGTACTTCTGTTTTGGTTTTAAGTGTAGGATACTCCTTTACAGCCAGGATCTTTACTTCATCCGGGGTTCGTTGTCCTTGTTCCACAATATGGCCTAGGTATCTCACTTGATCTTGTGCAAATTTACGTTTTGATGGTTTTAGTCGTAAGTTTGCTTTCTGTATTCTCTCTAGAACAGAAGTTAAGTTTTTAAGGTGTTCTTCCCAGTTTTCTGAGTAAATGGCAATGTCATCCAGGTATAGTACAGCGAAGCCTTCGCATCCATCCAGTATTTTAGTCATAACTTTGCTAAAAAATATGGGGCATTTTTTAATCCAAAGGGTAAACGTAGAGGCCTGAAACTTCCAAAACTAGTTACAGATGTTGCATATCTTTGGGCTCTTTCTGTTAACGGAATTTGCGAGTAGCCTTTAGATAAATCTAATAGGGATATATATTTTTGTTTTGCTACAGTTTCGATATGTTCTTCAATATTAGGCAAAGGATCGTATTCAGTTTTAGTAACAGCATTGAGTTTACGGTAATCAATACAAGGCCGAGGATTCTTTGATGAAGATTCTATCAAAATCATGGGAGATGTATAGTCCGATTCTCCCGGCTCTATAATTTTAAGATCGAGCATTTTCTGGATTTCCTTTTTGAGAATTTCAGTCTGCCGGGGTGACAGTTTATATGGCTTTATTTGTATTGGTTCGTTATTTAATAGCTCATTATCGTGACAAACTAAGTTTGTTAGTCCAGGATTATTTGAAAAACAACCAGAATATTTCCATAAAATCTTTCGTAAATCTTCTATTTGCTCGGGTTTCAACCTTTTCTCGAGTTCATTCTCCTCTATGATGTCGGAGAAATTTAATATATTTGGATTGGAAGGTAAATGAGGAATGTCCATTTCTAAGTCTCCTTCCACTTCAGTTATCATATTAATCATTTCTGGTCTTTTGTAAAATGGTTTAAGCATGTTAATGTGATATACTTGATTCGGCTCATTTTGTTCCTCGAAACTTACAATATAATTGGTTTCTGAAATTTTCTGCTCTATTTTTCCAGGTCCTTTCCATTGTACTTCTAGTTTACTTTGACGATTCGTTAATAAAACAAGAAGTAAATCTCCTCTAGCAAATTCTCTTTTCACTGCGTTTCGATCGAACCATGTTTTCCTCCGTTGTTGAGCTTCTTTCATGTTTTCCACGGCAAGTTCTTGGCATTTCTTCATTCGATTAATAAGTTCGAAAACGTAACTGACAACATTATTACTTTCTTCAATCGGTTCTAGCCACTGCTCATAAAGTAAAGTGACTGGCGTTCGTAGGTATTTGCCATGAACTAATTCTGCTGGTGTAAAACCAGTGCTTTCGTGTGTGACTGTTCTGAAAGCAAAAAGAACTGATGGTAGATAATTCTCCCAATCCGAAGTCGCTCCTATACATACGACTCTTAACACCCTTTTTTGCATTCTATGGAATAGCTCAACGGGATTACTCGGCGGATGATACACAGAGCTTCTTACATGTTTAATGCCGAAACGCTCCAAAAATTCCTCTGTCAAAGCACTGATTTTAATAATATTTAAAGCTGTTACACTATTGGGCATACTTATTTGTTTTTTAGACTCCCTCCTTTTTGTTTCCTCGAAGAAAAGAGAAAACTCGGAAACGTAACGATGAAAACACCATTAACCGTAATGAACACAACTTTAATGCCGAAAAGAAGGTACATAATATAGATTTCCTTGATATTCATGAATTTAATGATGATTCCTTTGATGTCGATATAGGCAGTGACACCGATCACCTCGAAGTTTCTAACAAAGCTTTTGATAATAATCTGCTTAATGTGCATATTGATAATAACACTGACATCATCGACCTTTCTCCCAAAGATTTCGATAATAATCCTACTAATGCCCACAATATAAGTGATGAAAACCAATTTAATTACCTCCATCATGAAACACAAAATATTTTGATTTTCCAAAAGGTGTTAACTCAGGTAACCATTCAGACATAAATAGCTGCATAAACATCTTGAACCAGGAAGAACTGAGTTTGAATGCCTCTATTAAATCATTGAAAGCTGAATGCATAGTATCGCATAACAATTTTGGAGCACAAGGATACATTGATTTTTGGTAATCTCATTAACACAAACAATAAAACAGAAATGAATGGCAAAGTGGATCAAGTAGACAGAATAGAACTGAAACCAATTCAAGATTTTCAAGAACACCTTGTTGAGGTTGTCGTTGATTCCGTCACTGTTATCTACGTTGATGACGAGTATACTCAACATCCTTCATCGGTTCCTAGCAGGCGTTCCAGAATTTCAAACCTAAGAAAAACATTACTGAAATATTTTCGCTTTAAAAAAGTTAAAAGTAAACATATCAGTTTTAAGCATCATATGAAGATTAGAGATAAATTTAGGTAATATCAATTTAAATTCGTCATAAATTTGTTCGCCATGACACCAATTTCATTGACTGACAAGTGACTGACTAAAAATAGAACATTGACTTACCAGTGACTGATTAAAAATTGAACATTATCTGATCAGTGACTGACAAGTGATGATCTCATTCACTGATCTGTGACTGACTACCAATTGAACATTGACTGGCCGGTGACTGACTAATGGACGACCTCATTGCCTGACTAGAAATTGGTCTGGAAATCTGGTCTAGAAATTGGACATTGATTGATTAGTGACCGACTAAGTGACGATTTCATTGACTGAGCAGTGACCGACTAAGTGACGATTTCATTGACTGAGCAGTGGCTGACTAAGTGACAATCTCATTGGATGACCATAGACTGAAAAATAGACATTGACTGACCACTGATTAAGTATTTGACGATCTTATTGACTGACCAACTACTGACTAAAAATAGGACACTGACTGACCAGTGACTGACTAAGTGGCGATCTCATTGGATGACCAGTGACTGAATATAAATTGAACATTGACTGACCAGTGACTGACAAAGTGACGATCACGTTGACTGAGCAGTGACTCACGAAAAATTGGACAGTGACTGACTAAGTGACGATCTCATTGACCGACTAGTGACTGACTGAAAATTGTGCTTTTACTGACCAGTGACTCACTAAGTGACGAACTCATTGACTGACCAGTGACTGACTAGAAATTGAACATTGACTAACTGGTGACTGACTGATAAATTTTTTATGTATATATTTTTGCGGTTAATACTTTTTTAATATCTCTTTATTATATTGCTTTTTTAAACCTCTCAGTGAGTACGATTTTTATCAAAACAGGTTAAAAAATTGCGTAATTTTTTATTACATATTTCAAATCTACATTAATTTTTAAATTAAAATGTACAAAAATTTTTTGTAAAAAATTTTGTTTCAGTATAGAATTATATCATAGAAAAAGGTTGTCAGAATACAGAAATTGAAGAATAATGATATAAAAGGAAAATTCTGAAAATTAATATTGGTTAAATTATGGGTTATTTTATAAGATACAAAGGTAAAACATATATATACTAATGAAAATATTTGCGTAATGTAATATTTTGCATATACGTTTTGCACCGCTGTCCAACATTTTCAAAAGAAACTGAATTTTCAGATTCATCATTATCTGCAGAGGAATCCGAGATGTTCTCATCAGTTTCGCTATGAATCTCTTCAATATACTTGAAATCAGAGTCAAAACTAATATCAGTGTCGAAAATATCGTAAGGAATATAGGTTATATCACATCTTTGAATTCTGAAAAGCGCGCGCAAAATGCTACATTACCTATTATTGTATATTTGGCAGAAATGTGGACAACTAATACCATCTGTTAGCTCACATCTAAATAAACAATTAAACATCACAGAAAAGACGAAAGGAAACCTTGAACTAGGAAAGAGAGGGTTGCACGGTTAAATAGACAGTAAAAATTCATCCCCGCGGAAATCTCGGGTTGCGCAAATTTTGCTACTTCTACGTTGCCCGTGGAAGTAACGGGATGAGCAGCGAGAGGGTTAATGCTATTTTATTTTTAATTATTTGTTTATTAACACTTACTTTTATGTTTTTGGTAATTTTTATATGTTATGTTTTTACATTTTATATTTATTTCTTCTTAATATTTTGCTTTACTTATCAATCATTACTTTTTTATTAATGCTTATTATTATCTTATTTTTAATTGGATTTTCTTATTTCTAAAACTTGATTTTATTTTTCATTATAATTTTTCTTATTATTATTATATTTTTAAATTTTTTAACGCGTTATAAAGTTTAGACTTTTATTAAAAATTAATTGTAAAATTAACACTTTTGGCTTCCCAATAAAATTTTAATCATTCGTCTATTCACTTCATTTGTATCAAGTATTTTCGTTTCTTATTATTCACTAATGATTTATTATAAAATTCAAAGTTTCATTCTTGAAAACTGTATGAATCATGCAACATTGTAGACGATATCATTATTACTAGTGATAATTTAGATCAACATATAAAATATTTGAGAGAGGTGTTTTCATTATTAAATGAGCCCGGTCTAAAAGTTAATGTTGAAAAGTGTAAATTTGCAGCCTCTGAATTAAAATACTTAGGATGCAAAATATCTCAGAAAGGAATCGAGACGGACGAATCAAAAATAATCGCTATTCAAAAGTATCCGCCGCCAAATACGGCGAAGAAGCTGTCTTCTTTTCTAGGATTTTGTTCATATTCTAGGTCCTTTATAAAAACCTTTGCAACTATTGCTGAACCACTGTTAAAATTTAAAAGGAAAAATGCAAGATTCTGGTGGACGACCAAAGCCAATAGTGCTTTTGAAAAATTAAAACAAGCGTTAAGACAAGCCCCTGTTTTGAAATTTCCTGAGAACAACGAGAATTTAGAAATTTTAGCGGATGCTTCATATTATGTTGTAGGAGCAGTACTTTCTCAAAATCAGCAGCCCATGGCATTTTTAGTAGAACTTTAAACGAAACTCAAACAAATTATTCCGCGACTGAGAGAGAGGCACTTGCAGTTCTGTTAGCAGTGCAGAAGTTCCGAATCTATTTTGGAAGTGCGCCAGTAACAGTGTATTCTGATCATGCGGCGGTAACTAGATTATACTCAGGGAAAAACTTATCCCCAAGGTTAATAAGATGGGCACTCAAGTTACAGGAGTACAATTTGCTAATTAAACACACCCCCGGAAAGAAAAATATCGTAGCAGATGCCCTATCCAGAATAAAAATAGATGAAGAAGGTAATACTGTAAAGGTGGCAATGCTCGCAGCATATACGATACATTCCCGAGACCCTGTAATAACAGAACTGGGTAAAGATTTGGAATTTAAAAAAAAAATATGATTATTTAAAAGATCCTGAAAATTTTAGCCACCAAGATATTATGGCGATAGGAACTAGGGCGTTCCATTACGAACTAATAGATGGTCTATTATTTTATACAAAAAAAAAAAAAAAAAAAAAAAAAAAAAAAAAAAAAAAAAAAAAAACTAGAAATTCCAACAATGAATTTCGATCTGTTATCCCAGCTAGTCTTAGATTAAATATAGTGCAGGAACTGCGTGATTGGCCTTTGGCATCTCATACTGGTATTCGAAAAACCATCCAACGCGTACGCGAAGTAGTTTATTTTCCTGAGCTGCAAAAGTTAACAAGGGCGTATGTCCAGTCCTGCCCAACATGCCAAGCAGTTAATTATGTTAATTTCCTCCCGGCCGGGTTTCTAAATAGCATTAGATCAGAGTTTCCAAATGAAATATTTGGCATCGATTTATTGGGCACTTTCCCGAAAATTCAGTTAAATAAAAGTCGTTATCTCCTTGTTATGGTTGACCATTTTAGTAAGTGGACCGAAATTGTTCCCTTAAAACGAGCCTCTGCGAAATTAATTACTGATTCTATTTTAAACAAATATATTTTAAAATACGTGGCGCCCCTAAAAGTTATGTCGGATAATGGTCCCCAGTTTGTAAGTAACATATTTGAAGACATGTACGAAAAAGTGGGCATACGTCATTTAAAAATGGTCCCGTATCGGCCGCAATTAAATATAGCGGAACGGGTCAATAGAAATATAGTGAAAATTATTCGTAGTTATGTTAAAAATTTTCATAAAAGCTGGGATAACTATGTCAATGAATTAGCTTTCGCCCTTAGGACCGCCAAACATGACCCGACGGGCAAAATTCCTGCTGATTTATTTTTAGACAGAAAGATTATAACGCCGTTAGATAGATTATTTTATGTTCAAAAAAGAACCCCTGAATTTCAAATGTGCGATATCGAAAAATTAATTAAAGAAGCAAAGAAGAAAGCTGAAGTAGCACAAAGAAAACAGAAGTTGTATTATGACATGAAAAGACGTGGAGTAACTTATAAGGTAGGAGATGAAGTATTAAAAATTAAGCATTCACTTTCTTCAGCAGCAGAAGATAAAATATCTATCCACGATTTGAAGGAACTTATGTGATAGAGAAAGTAACTCAGGCTGTAGTGGTGTTAAAAGCCAAGAATTGTGAAACGTGCACGGCAAATATTGATCAAGTCAAACCATTCTAAAATCGTAATAAAATGCAAATATTTAAATATCTTTTTCAGGATCCGGTACGGCAGGCACAATCTCCAGAGGTGGCACAACGACAATCACCAGGGCCAGTCATGAGTAGAGAGGTCTACCCGAAAATAAAGTTCTCTCGTTGGAAAACTGAAGGTAACAAGAAAAAGAAGCCGTTCCACCGACCAGAAAAGAGAGGGCACGACATGAAGAAGGGAAAAGTTCTAGTAATGCAAAGAGAGCCAGGAGAAATGGCCGCAACCATAACACTGCTCCAAAACGAAAGAGGGAACCATCGGATAGGATTCTACGCCGCAAATGTCCGCGAATCGACCAAGGAAAACCAGCTGCAGATGCAAGAAAGCAACAAACGCTTGAAAAACCAGGCAACAACGGGAGAGAGTTGTCCCGATACCTCCAAGAACAGCTGCCATCAAGCGTCCGGGTGTATAATCAGAAGTTAAGAAGTTCTTCAAGGGTCATCAAGCATGCCAAAACGAAACCGCATTGATGAAGGAACTGAAGGGCGAACCCTCACAAGACGGAGGATTAACCAGACAATAGTCTTCGCCATTTTCCAGGACTGGGCGGCTAAACGGATGTCTGATTATCACAAAGATAAGTAAAACTTTATATTACTTTGAAACTTTAAGTTAATTTTTCGTTCTTACTGAAAGTGGCAGAATTTAAGAAGTTTTACCTCATGTGAGGCCTACCTTTATCGTCAAAAAGGCGAGAAATGAGTTTTACCTATTTTGTCACTATGTTTTTCAGTTCCTCGCGAGTAATTTAAAATTATTGTATAATAGTAATGTGTAAATACTTGAGTATTGTAAAGGCTTTTGTAATCTATGAGGAAGGTACCTTAAGAAAATTGTAAAAATATTGTATAAAATTTTATTTAAAAAATTCTATCAAGAAAAGAAATTTTAGTCTGAAGGACTTTTGAAATGTAGTATTTAAATATAAAAGAACTAGCACTCGCTTTGAAGAAATAGAAGTTAACGAACATTGTGCTACTAATGTATGTTTTGAAATGCGTAAAATGAACGGCATGTTAATATGTTCTTATGTACAATGTGAACTGTTATCTTAAAAGTTAAGAAGTACTGTGATATGTTAGAAATGAAAATGTAGTAATGTTAAAATTTTAACTTATTGGTATGACTGAAACAAAAGAGTTAAGCATTGTGAATATGTTCTAAAGGTTGAATGAACGTAGTTAGGCTCTCTGACGCTACACTTCAGATGGCCACCCAGTATATAAGGATTACGTTTATATTTTGTATCACGAGAACTCCCCAAAAGAGAAATATTTATTTCAATGTGTATGGCGGTTTTAGTTTAGCGTTTGTTCTTTTGTCCAATTTTCTGCTTCTACTTTTATGCAAAAAAAGCAAAAATCTGAGATGTTAATCAAAAACTTTTAAAACGCTAATTTTCGCCCTCATTTTTCCGAGTGGCAAAAGTGCTGATATCATCAACAATGGAAAGCAGTGATACAACAGCAGCGATGGATGCCTACCATTATTGCTGGTATAATGAGAAAGAATTATCGATTTTATGCGACATCATCAAAAAAATCAATAAATAAAAATAAAAATAAAAATAAAAAATAAATCAATAAAAATCTCTTTCGAATTTTAAAACATCGCTTCGAGGTGCACCCTCTCTTGTTTAGTTACACCAATGTACCAAATTCGTAGCCCTGTGTCTATTAGCTTACACGCAGCGTGAACGAAAGATACACACACAGAACCTTCCTTTTATTATGAGTAGAGCTATATATCAGAAGAACTTTCATTGTTACATATTCAGATAATGCATTTAATAACGTTTGTAACAATGAAGTTACCAACAATTGTTTTAGGCTTTTGTTGAATTACAACAAAGTTAATGTATACATTTTTAACAATGCTTATAATTCATAATCATTAGAGATATCAAATCTAGTGGTGCTAAGATTTTACACGTGGAGCTTATTTGCTGAAATTTGTTATTTTTACTGCTGAAATCGAATTCGGGCAATTTTTAGAAATGGAGTTCTTTTTTCTGACAGTATTGTGTTACGTATTTATACCAACGCCATTTATCGACAGCCTATTGGGCATACTTATTTGTTTTGCAACTGCTTTCTTTTTGTTTCCTCGAAGAGAAGAGAAAACTCGGAAACGTAACGATGAAAACATTGACCGTAATGAACACAACTTTAATGCTGAAACGAAGATACACAATATAGATTTCCTTGATTCATATGCTGATATTAATGAATTTAATGATGATTCCTTTGATGTGGATAAAGACAGTGACATCAATCTCCTCGAAGTTTTTAACGAAGCGTTTGATAATAATCTTCTTAATATGCATATTGATAATAACACTGACTTCATCGAACTTTCTGCCAAAGTTTTCGATAATAATCCTACTGATGTCCACAATATCAGTAATGAAAGTCAATTTAATTACCTCCATCATGAAACAGAAAATTTTTTTTATTTTTCAAAAGCTGATAACTCAAATAATCAAACAGGCATGATAGCACTATAACCATCTTGAACCAGGAAGAACTCAGTTTGAATGCCTCTATTAAATCATTGGATGCTGAATGCATAGTATTGCATAACGATCTTGGAGCACAAGGAGACATCGATTTTGGTAATCTCATAAACACAAATAATGAATTGGAAATGAATGGCAAAGTGGATCAAGTAGACAAAATAGAAGTCAAACCAATTCAAGATTTTCAAGAACGTCTTATTGATGTCGTCGTTGATTCCGTCGCTGTTATCTACGTTGATAACGAGTATACTCAACATCCTTCATCGGTTCCTAGCAGGCGTTCCAGAATTTCAAACCTAAGAAAAAGATTACTGAAATATTTTTGCTTTAAAAAAGTTAAAAGTAAACATAACAATTTAAAGCATCATATCAAGATCAGAGATAAATTTACATAATATCAGTTTAAATTCGTCATAAATTTGTTCGCCATCACACCAATCTCATTGACTGACAAAAAATTGGACATTGACTGATCAGTGACTGAATAAAAATAGGACATTGACTCACCAGTGACTGATTAAAAATTGGAGATTGTCTCACTAGTGACTGACTAAGTGATGATCTCATTCACTGACCAGTGACTGACTACAAATTGCACATTGAATGACGAGTGACTCACTAATGGACGATTTCATTGCCTGACCAGTGACTGGTATAAAAATTGGACATTGACTGATTAGTGACCGACTAAGTAACGATCTCATTGACTGAGCAGTGACTGACTAAAAATAGGACATTGACTGACCAGTGACTGACTAAGTGACGATCTTATTGACTGTGTAGTAACTGATTAAGTGGCGATCTCATTGGATGACCAGTGACTGAATATAAATTGAACATTGACTGACCAGTGACTGACTATGTGACGATCACGTTGACTGACCAGTGACTCGCTAAAAATTGGACATTGACTTATCACTGACTGACTACGAGACGATCTCATTGACCACATTGACTTATCACTGACTGATTACGAGACGATCTCATTGACCAACTAGTGACTGACTAAAAATTGTACATTTACTGACCAGTGACTGACTAAGTGACGAACTCTTTGACTGACCAGTATCTAAATAGAAAAATTGAACATTGACTGACAAGTGACTGACTAAGTGATGATCTCATTGACTGACCTGTGACTCACTAAAAATTTGAAGTCATCGATTTTATGTTTATTTAATAAAAAGTGGTTTTATAAAAATTTATTAAAATTTAATAAAAGTGGGAAGCCAAGGAAGCGGCTTGATTGTGACTAAACTGCACATTTTACGCAAAAATTAATAACCATAGGTTAATTGCTAATTTTTTATGTATATATTTTTGCAATTAATACTTTTTTTACTATCTCTTTATAATATTGCTTTTATTGCTATTTTATTTTTAATTATTTGTTTATTAATACTTACTTTTATGTTTTTGGTAAATTTTATATGTTATTATTTTGCATTTTATATTTATTTCTTCTTAATATTTTACTTTACTTATCATTACTTTTCTATTAATGCTTATTATTATGTTATATTTGAACTGGATATTCTTATTTCTAAATTTTTGATTTTATTTTTCATTACAATTATTCTTATTATCATTTCAAAAAAATTCTGAGCGCAGTATAAAGTTTAAACTTTTATTAAAAATTAATTGTAAAACTAACACTTATGGCTTCCCAATAAAATTTTAATCATTCGTCTATTCATTTCATTTGTATCAAGTACTTTCGTTTCTTATTACTCAATGATTTATTATAAAAGCTGTCAGAATCGAAATGCCAGATGGCTCAGATTTAAAAATGAGCAAAATTCGTTATACATTCCTTTTGTTGTATATGCCGATTTTGAGTGTATTGCAAAGCCTATTGAGTCCTGCCAACCTGCCTCAGAAGCATCATACAGTGAAGTATTCAAAAACATAAACCTTACAGCTTCTGTTACTACTTCTACTATGCGCATGGATTTTATAAGCCGCCTGTAGTGTACAGGGCCCAAATGCAGAAAATGTATTTATAAAAAAAAATCATGAAAGAGGCAGAAGACATATATGAGATATATCAGAAGCCGGCAAGAATCAGCCGTGTCAAACGTTCTGGGTTCAACAAGCTGACGTACATCCCACATGGTGCGACTTAATGTCGAAGAGAATCCAGGATCTCAAAAGAACAAAACAAAAAAAGTGGAAATTTAATTTTTTCTTACTAAGGTTCAGTTTTATTTTGTATCTAGAAGCACTAGTTGCTAGACCTTTTTGAATGCTGTCTCAAGTCAGGCTATTCCACTGGTTTAAGGAACAAGATGATCGTAATTTATATTGCAATGGTTTATGTTAATTTTTCAGTTAGTTGAGAAAGAATTCGATTTCAGTCTGAGAGACTAATATGAGGAAATGTGAACGAAAATGGTAATAACTTCTAAGAAACTTGTGTATCTTGATGTAAAGTGCTAGCTGGAGTCTTTAATTTGATGTATTTAAAAATATTTTATATAATGTTGCATGTCTTTCGTTGTGTTTTAAATGTTAAAAGTTACTTAATTGCACTTAATTACTTTTTCATCTTCGTAACAAGTACAGAAGATTTTTACAAAACTGCACTGTTAAATTTGTTTTTCATTAACCCGTATTTGAAATTTTATTTTTACTAAAAATTTCTAAGTAAAATTTTTGTTCCTGCATATTAGTATGCATCTTTCGATGCTATGCCGTTTGAATGCACTACGTCATTGAGTTTCCTGTACTCGTCTACCCATGATGCTAAACTGTGTTAATGCAGAAGATTGTATGGAGAATTTGGAGATATACAGGGGGATATACAGCCTCATTATTGTTAACTGAATTCATAGTAGTACGGAAAAAATATGTTTTTTACGCACATATATTTTTGCCGTTCATAAGTAGAAACACAAGTGTGCCTCACAGAAACAAACGTCGAAGGCTCTACATATGTCTGAAAGCAACACGAATCTTCTTATTATGATGCCAAGACAGTAAGGACTCCCTTTGTTGTGTTATGGATTATCTAAGTTAACACAACAATTTTTTTATTTTTCATTTTATAGTGCGAGCGACAGTTCAGTTATATGTAATCCAGATGCCAGGTCATCCTAATTGTCAATTAAATGAAGGAGTGGCACAAAACTTTTACTATTGAATAACTCCACATTTCGGCTAAACATCATAAGTTCAAAGACAGAAGTGGAAAAACCTGAACATTTCGACAAGAGGTGAATAAATTTTTGAAGAAAGTGTAATATTCCTTAAAGGAGCTGTTTCGTAAGGATTCCGAGAGTATGACTTATTTTAAAGCATTATTTGCAATAAACCATTACTTTTGACTTTAAATTTTAAAAAAATTGAAACTACGGTTTGCGTTGATTTTGCAGAAAAATATGTTTTCAAAAGATGTTATCTTCAGAGAGCTATTGGGCATTTACAATCTTCTTATTGGTTTGACTCATTTTAATCGTGCAATAAAATGAAATAGTGTAATTTCTATATTAATATTACTCATTTACTGAGGTTGCTTTTAGTATGAATGTGGGATATTTTATGTGAACTTTTAGAGAAAACCGAGGGAAAAAAAGAAGATAAAGCAAGTAAAAATATTTTTTGTACATTAAAAGTCTATTTCGGCCTAGCCAAAATTTCACGAAATGTAAACAGTGCTGTTCAATTAAAATCGATCTTCTAACTCTTGTTGCACTCATCGAAGTAATTTTGTTGCCTTTGCTTTCTTTTCGAATAGCTGTTGTTCACTTTTATACATTACGCGCTTACTTTCTGCACGAGTAAGTAAAGATATGTCGACCAAAGTAATGTAAAGAAGTAAAGTAAAGAAGGCTATAAAATTCCATTGCTTGGCATTGGAAAAGAGAAAGCACATTTTCTGTCAGATGCATCCAACATATTTTGTTAATATTAATTTGTATTTTTTAACTTTTATTTTTAATTCTTCTGTACGTATTTTCTTTCTGTAAATGAAGAATATTGTTGGTGAATTCTATCGTTGATACGTTTAACTTCTGATTTAATAAATAAATGAAAATGCCTTCCCGTCTTAATTCGCTTAACTTTTTTCATAAAGGAGACAGCGAAAAAACTAAATTAATACTTTTGTAAAAAAATGGAATGCGTTTAATTTTAATTCAAATAAAAATGGTGAAATGTAAAACACATATTTTTGCCGTACTTTTAACGTTTGCAATAACGATTCATAAGCCCCGTTCATAAGAGCACATTTGACCGGCGGGAAAAAGCGGTTCTTCCAACGTGTCCCATTCACATGGCAAACAAGCATTAACTGCTTCTCCGAATTGGAAGTAGAATTTGCTAGACTGCTCCTACCTCTCGGGAGCAGGGCAAATGGGAAGATTTCCCGTACTACACTCATGTCCATAAATTAAGGATAATTCGAAGTCACGTGGAAATAGAACTCTAAAATAAATATATCACCTGTAAAATCACTACACACATCTTTAAGAATCATATGCAAATTTCAGGAAGTAAGCAGATAACACCGATGGTACGTCACAATGACGAGAGTGTAAGACAGTGATATATAAGGAATACAGGAAAAGAAGTAAAATTGTTCGCAGGCGCTTTATAAGCATTTCAGTGCAATAACCGAATAGTTATGACACAAAGGACGCATTTGGATGAGTTTACGTGGTAGAATTATCGGCCGTCTGGAATGTGGGCGTACCCAACTGGAAGTATCAGACGAACTTGGAATTGCCCAGAGTGTCATCTTCAGGCTTTGGCAACGATTCCAAGATGATGGTAATGTGAATAGACGTTACAGCACAGGTCGCCCCAGAGTTACAACGCCGAATGACGATCGGTATTTGGCAGTTACTGCCAAAAGAAACAGGAGGAGACCTTAGACCTGTCTCGTCAACTCTCTTCAGCCACTGGTGCGACAATTTCAAGGCAGACCGTGTACAGACGCTTAGGGTAGATTGGTTTATATGCTCGTAGACCTGTCAGATGCGTTCCACATACTGCAACTCACTGTCGCCTGCGGTTAGCCTGGAGTAGAGCATGCATTGTGGACACCGCAACAGTGGGCTTGTGTGAGGTTTTCCGACGAGTCCAGGTTTAGCTTGCAGTCTGATTCTCGCCGGACTTTTATATGGAGAGTTCCAGGTACACGTTACCACCAAGAAAACATCATTGAACGACACCGTTACGGTGGTGCAGGAGTGTTCGTTTGGGATGGAATTATTCTGGGTTCCAGAACTGACCTGCAAGTTCAAATTGGAACCATGACAAGCCAAATCTATCGGGACGTCATTATGGAACAACATATACGTTTGTTTCGGGGCGCCATGGGCGCACAATTTGTGTTGATGAATGACAACGCCCGTCCTCACCGTGCGAACATCGTAAGCGAATGCCTTCAATCGGAGGATATCACCCGTATGGACTGGCCAGCATTCTCACCGGACTTGAATCCAGTAGAGCACGTGTGGGACATGCTTGGCCGATGAGTTGCAGCCCGTCAACCTCCTTCTACATGTCTACCGGAACTTCGGAGGGCATTGCTTTTTGAGTGGTATAATATCCCCCAAGATCAGATCGATAATTTGATACTCAGCATGCCTAGACGTTGTACGGACTGTATTGCATTGTCTGGGAGACATACAATGTATTAACAATCATATCAAACATTTATTGTATTGTTTTTTTGTAAATAGTTTTTTTTTTTCGTAATTTGCTCCAGGGAGAAAAAATCGCTAATTTTGTTAATAATATCAAACATATAGCATCTTTTTTTGCTCTTTACCTTTTGTTTAATAAATAAGCTTTACAAATAAGTCAAATTTGTTTTTCTTCTAACTCTTCCTTTGCCTAATTTTGCATTATCCTTAATTTATGGACATGAGTATAGTATACTGCGCGATTTTGGCGGTTCACTTAATTTTAGTTACTGCTCGCTGTCAGCGAAACAATCGCGCTGATAGATGTCTGGGGATGTTATAGCATCCCCCCCTAAAAAAATTATACAGAACTGTACAAGGTACGGAAATTACAGATAGATACAGACTAGTTTATCTGATGCTGGGTATTCCAGAAATATCGTTCAAATTACAACTAAAGTTAAGACAAGTGCATATCGGCTTCAACGCGACAAGAGGCTCGGTACCTTTTGAATGATTTTTTTTTATTTAAGCATTTTCATCTACCTTTTCATGAATATTAATTAATGGTTTTGTAAGACAAAATAATTTGAAGCTGAAAAAAAGTTTTTGCTAGTAATTTTTTTAATTAAAATTTTTGAAGAAAAATTTTACAATTAAAATGTCTTTCTTCTCCTACAATTTTCAATGTCTCCCCCCAGTTTTTTTACTGTATTTATTAGAATGTTTTTAATAACTTCAATAAATGATTTTGAAATTAATGAATTAGCTTCTGAGAAAAAAATAAAAATATACTTTTATCTTAAATCTTTGAAACAAATATGATCTCAGTCACATTTTCATTTCAAATAATTTTTCTTTTCAGTATTTTCCAAAACCCATCCTTGTTTCTATAAAGTATATAATCTTAAATAAGCAGTAAAAATAATAAATAATTTAGGCCATACCTGTATATGTTTTAGGACTTAAGTAAAAGGATTTATTGAAAAAATGAAAAAGGTTTCTCATTTTGCATTTGCAGTTTAAAGCATACAAATTGTCTAAATAGACATTAAATCATTTCAAATTTCTTTAAAATTTTATTACTGAATTTCAATATATATATATATTTATAAATCAAACCTAGTGCTATTTATTCAATTGGTAAATATAAACATAAATTACAAACCTTTTTTTAAAACCTTATCTGGCCAGAAAAATTGCAAAAAAATCATAAAACGCAAGCAGAATTTTTCTTTACCTGTTTTTGTTTTTTAAAACACATTCAAAACAATTTTAATACATTAATTAATTATAATATTGTTGCATGCGTACGGGTTCGTAATAGATTGATAATAGTTCGTAAATGATTGTCATTGCTCTCAAATCCGATGATAGTTTAACGAAATTTATTTTATCAACAGAAACACTTCAAAGTTCTAGAAGTTTCCACAGAAATACTCGTACAAGTGTTTAGAATATCACTAAGTATAATCAGTAGTTATACTTCAATCTAATAAGAACATTAAACACAACACAATGCAAAACGTATCTTAAAGTTAACTCAGAAATATCTCCGACCTCACCCTGAACTAACAACTGGCAACAATAACAACTTATATAGTATAAATAATGTCATAAAAATAGTGTGGTATAATGAGATTATTACTTTGAAACAGGTGTTTCGAATTGATGCCCAAGAAGAACCAATATTTCCCATTCTGCTTCACTGCATATCGTTTAATAAAGTAAAATTCATACAATTAATTTTCTTTATCAATTTTTAATGCGAAAAGTTTGTTTTATAAGCTGTGAAAATGTCGGAAGTTTGTAACCGATATATTTTTAGATACGAGATTTTAAAATTAATGGGCGTCAAAAAGTCATATTTTCAATGAATGATTTTCAAAAATTCTAAAATATTTTTTTAAAAAATTACGCTAAAACTTTCATTTAATTTTTTTTCCTCCACAGTGTGTTATGATGCAAACTATAATATACTGAGATTCTCCGTTTATTTGTTAATATTTGCAAAAAATCATTTCAACTTTACATTTGAAAAAAATCTAATCCTCTAAAAATTAAAAGCGTGACACCACATCCACAAGCAGTGTATGTGCAAAGTTTGAGTTCTATATCTTATCGGGAAGCAGTTTAAAAATCCATGGCAATCTTCTTTTAACCATAGCGACAAGCACCAAGCGTGAACTAAATAACAGCTTATAAAATAATAATAATAATAAGTAAAAAGCATATATTTTTCAGGAACCATTAGGAAAGTTCAGGTACCAGTTGCGAAAGTACAGATTACATAATTAACAACAGTAAACAACTTTAAAAATGTGTAAACAATAATAGAAATCGGTCAGTTCGGAGACGTGATTGTTCACAGAGGCTTAGGTGTAAAGGGAAGGTAGACGGTGGTCTTCTGAACGGGTCCTAAAAACGAAACTCTTTCATGTCTCCTTTTTCTCCTCTTGCTAACGGCAGCTGTGCGAAGGAGCGTTGCATGTGAACGGGGCTATAGTCATCGTATCCGTATAAAAGTGAGTTAATATGCATAGTTTTCGACTCTTTCTTGCTCAAGATCCAAGTTTCGAAAAAGAAGAAGAAACAAAATGCATATTTTTTGTAACACTATCTGGGATAGAGAGAGAATGACATTTTTATTTCACTGGCAAGAGGAAGAAATACTACTTGAACAGAGTCAGTGCACAAAAATCTCAAGCAAAGAACATGAGATATTTTTCATTACTTTCGTACTACGATTTTAACATTCATAAATGCACATCTGAGTAAGAACTTTGGCAGTAGCTTCCATTCATTTTTTCCGCTAAGTAATTCTTCTTCATATACCTGAATTTACGTCAAGGTATTTAAGCAAAGAAAGCTCAAAATAGTATACACAAAAATTTATGCAGTAAGTTTTTAACGTTCAGCTATAAATTATCGGCTTTTGTTTCTTATGTATTTCATTTATCTCTCAGATATCAAAGAGTGGGAATTTGAATACGTTATTATCTTAAAAGACAAAGGAAATTTATTAAACTTCTTTTGTTTCAGAGTTTTACCATAACGAGCACTAGACATAAATATATGAGAAATACCGTCAGCCTACTACAGTAAACCCTTGTTAACAGGAATCTCAAGACGTGTAACTGGACGTATAGATGCAGCTGGTGGTATGCCAAAAATAATAAGTATTTTCTTATTCCGTAGAAGAAAAAGAAACTTAAAACGAACATCAATAACACATTTTATTTTAATGATTTGGTTCTTACAATAATATTGCAAACAAAAGAAAAAGATTATGTTCAAAAATATGCATATGTGCGTAAGAAAATGAAAATACCTTGATGTTTGAATATTAAATCACTACGGATAAATTCAGCTTATCGTTGTTTACGTTTATAAGCAATGTTTTCGAAAATAAGAGTAATCGAAAGCAATCTGAGAGAGATCATTCAGTGGTGAAACATTTTATTTCTTTCTGTGCGCTCGACGAGTTAACATCAACATTGAAAAATCAAAAATGTTTAGTTCTCTCCGTGCGGTCGATAAGGGTTAACATCAATATTGACACATCAAAACATACGTAATTAGAGACAGATCATTGGAAACGGAAAACACGGTTTGAACGTTTTATAAGACACTCGTACATTGGTTGGTCATTTTAATTTAAATATTATTCGATTCTTCAAAGAATCTAAGGTTTAATAATCTAGCTAGGACATTCTTACATTTTCTCTGTGGATCTCATAAAAGCACAAGTTTCTCTATCAACATTTCCGTTTTCTCAGCTGAAGGTTTCTTTAACTTCAGCTTCAGAGGGAAATTATAGCCCTGGAAAGTTACTCTAATCACAATTATTCTTTTCGTTTGCTCAAGGTTAATTTCTTTAACATTTGTTCTTTGTCATGTGCTTTTTTCATAATATAATTTTATTAGTAAATTGTTTTCACTTATAGATTTTTATTTATTATAACCTTACTAAAACATCATTTGTTATGCATATAGAGGAACAACAAGTCTAAGTAAAAGCGCAAAATGCATGTCAAACGCAAAATGCGTAACTGTCTTTTGATTGTTATAATAGGCAATTCTTCTTTTAATATTATACGTCAGTCTAGAGCTTTCAAATACAATTAAATCAGTTTGTACGACTGTGTCATTTATCAAAATAAGTTAAATAATTTCTTAAAAATGTATACTATGCTATTTTACTTTTATAACATTTAAATCAACGAAACATTTAAAACTCAAATTTAAAACTAAATAGATTAATTAGCAAGAATCCTTAATCTTGCTTAGCCATGAAAATAGAAAAACAAAGCCGGTTGATTTAATTTCTGGATAACCAAAGTTATGGTACAATTGAGAATATCTTACGTGATATGAATATTATAAAACGAAAGATATTGATAAAACAATATCGCTTCCAGGTATATGGAATATTACTTTAAAAAACGGCCGCTTTTGACATACTAAGTTAAAAAAGGAAGACTTCCAGGCATGAAATTGCATAAAATTATTTTTCCTAAAAATCATAATAAAATACCACGAGTAGACAATATTAATCTCTACTTTACATTTCATAAGAACAGCATAATGTCAGTTTCTTTAAATAGAATGGAAGTTGATTATATATTTCGAAAGAATAAGATAACACGAAAAGAAACATAATTAATTTTTCCTCCGCAAAAGGAGGAACGAACTTAATAGCGGAAAGTTTTTTCCAGATCTGATTCTTAATGAGAAATTTCTAATAGCACGCGATTTTGACGCTAGAGAACGATTAATTCTGTCTCTCGGGAAACATTTCTTGCTAAAAGAGCTTAAAAACAAAGAAATTACTCGACAGAGAAATTACGCGACGTGCTTTACTCGGCGCCAAATGTCCTCTGGATTGTGATTAGTATTCATGGAAACCTAGGAATATTTCGAAAGCCTTTTCCTGTAAAAAAAATTCATTAAAAATTTCAAAAATACCAGTATTTATGACAAGCAACTCTTGTCTTCTTCAGAAGCTATTTCACGAAAGTCTTCATGTTCTTTTTAGAAATTTGATAAATGTAAAAGATAAGCAAATAGGCAGCATTTCATTACTTAACTTTTTATTGGCCGGATCGAAACGCACAGGAAAGGAGCTCGAGGCGGAACTGTAACATGCGTTATTTTGTAATTCCTCAGAAACCAAGTTTCAGCTTGTTTCATCCTGAGAGCACATCTGAGTCGGCTCCTGTCCAACTCAGATGTGTTTCATCCTGCAGTCGAAGAATTTTAATTATCCGAATTCTAGAACATCAGTTATTCCGATGGAACTTTTATTCTTCTAACATGAAACAGAATGAACTTTTTAATTTATTTTTCGTACTTTTATTGTGACATTTATGATATAAGTTTTACTAACAGTTAACTTAGGATAATACCTTTCCTATATGCTCTGTCGAGTCATATTATTCGCACAAAACTTATGCGAATTGATGCGCGCTTATGCGCTAGCATATGCATTTCATTTTGCACAAAAAAGTTATATGCTTTATATATTTATATAGAAACAGTGACAATATAAAATGTTCGATTACCTTCTACGTTTCGGTTCAGTTTGATGGATGGCTGCTGAATATGTTCTTGTACGTTCCAAATTCTTTGTTGAAGATAGTGTTCTTAATTCTTGGTTCCTGTAGTCAAACCATTCCTTTTGTTAGATTCATAGCTGGATCTGACATGGTAAGAGCCAGTACTGATCTTCTCAGTGGCTCACTTAATTCTTTGGTTTATTTTTTTTTAAACTCTGATAATCAAGCAACCAACTTTTTGGTTTCATTGAAATGAAGCCGAAGAGATGGCTGCCGCATTTTTTTTCAGTGTTAAAAAAAGCGTTCTATATTTTACTTATGCCTCTATCATGAGCAATGAACCGATGGATTTTAATGGAAATGCAAATCCAGATTACTTTAAATATTATGGCAATCTCAGCTTATAGATTACCGCTTTAAATATTTTTTCTAAGAGTTGAAAAAGAAATAAGTAAATTGCTCCGTTTAATGCCAATAAAAGTGTTTTCTTTGTATGATTTTAGAACAGTAAAAACAATGGAAATTTATTTAGTCTGTAGGATTCCCCACTGTGTAATTCTAAGCTACAGTTAAAAGTGAAGACTCTTAAGAACTAGTAAACGAATAATCGCTTGAGTTCGTGAGACGGTGAATAAACTTGGAAAGGGTTAAAACAGTCTTTATTATTCAAATAAGATTTAACAGAACTCCATCATGGAGTAGTAAAATAAAGCTGACACTCGGGCTTTAACTTAAGAAACTAAGAATTAAACCAAACTAATCTTAACTATAGAGATATAGCCGAAGGTATCAAAATTCTAACAGATTTGGCCCCTTAACGCTAATTGACTGAGAAGCTATCAAGGGCCTAAAGTACGGCCCAGCGTAATTGCTTACGATAGAGTAGCCTAAAATGGTGCGCTGACCAGAATATCTGGTATCTCTCTCACTAAGACAGTAGAACTTCGCGGTTAAATACCGCTCTTCCTCATTAGCATTCAGACGTGATTCTAAAACTACGTTCTGGCCGGAAGTGTTAAGTTGAAATTAAGAAGCGATAGGAAAGGAAGTTTAACTCAAAATTTAGCTGTTAATAAAATTAACACATTCCTTACAAGTCTTATGTTCTATATAAATTTTTAAAAAATATTATAATAGCAATCTGTTGTGTGATTAGATAACAAAAGATAATGTCATTGCTTAATTTTGTCCATAAAAGCGTGTTTTTATTTCTTTCAAAACAGAAATAAAAGTATTTTTATGCTCTAAATAGTTTAAGTTTTGTTTAAATAAGAGAAAAGTAATTATTAATAGTTTAAGTACACAGGTACGTCGTTTTCAGATAGAAGCGAATTTCAAACGGTTGATATGCACGTTAGTCCCAACATTTAGAATTCTACTGTATCATTAAAATTCTGGTATTATATTTGACGAATTTTTGAATCTGTAAATCACAAAACAATTTAAATGCTAGTAATTTAGATGTACAAGGTTATTCATTATTCTGCACAACATTTAAAAATTCGTAACAAATAAACATAACATAAAACAAAATTTTCTTAGACTAAAATAGATATAAACTTATTAAAACGTTTTCTCTCGCCAGCAGTGTGCAAGAGCCAACGGTTTCGTTTGTTTATTAAATGATTTATAATGTTACACGCATTTGCAAGAAGCCATTTGTTAGCATTGTCTGGGCATTTAAGTATATATTATGATCGTTTTTGTAACTACTCTTTTGCCAGCATCTCACACATCTAAAGCCTTGTTACGATTATTTGCTGTATCTATGAAAACAAAATAATGCATTTATCTTATAAATGAAAAGCTTCACATTAAAAAATTGCTCAAAAGATCAAAAGAAAAACATTTCGCACCTTTCTACAGAAGAAAAAGGTAGAAAGCAAACATCTTACGCGTGCAAAGACAGCGGTAATAGACCATGACTGCAAAAAGAATGTTTTAACAAATGCAGTTCTTTGTTACACAGTATTAACACTTTTTTGTACTTCTTTTAATTTTCTCAAAGACTCTTGCTTTGTGAAAAAGAACCTCAAGAATTGTTCCTCGTATTTCTTTGTGAATTTACGTGGTAAATCATGTTTTGGCTATTAAAGATATATTATGTTATAAAATTATCCTTGAAAATTAAAAACAATTACCTTGGAAAATGATAATTCAATAGCAATTTTGATTGGTGTAGATGAATCCTAACAACAGAAAATCATGAAATATTATTTTTAATGCCATCGACCCCGATAGATGCCACATTGTCTTTACATTTTAATATTAGGCTCACAGATTGCACTAAATTTATGACAGAATGTCACACTAAAGTGTAAAAAAATTGTAGATATCGGAAAGTAAACTTAATTTTCTACTGGCGACTGTCTCGCTTATTAAAGATGATACCAAAAATTTGAATTTTTCCTTCGTGTTTAACAGTAGCTTAATGTTTCCAGTTAACTAACGTGGCATCTGTGAGCACTAACATAATTTATTTAGGTATGATAGAATGCTGAATGATTCCACAGTTGAATGAAAACAGTGATGATTATCTTTTTTAATTGTTCGACTCGCTATCACAGATACCATCACCGAAATCATTTGCGAGCGTATTTCACTCATATCCTGCCACAAATGTAGATACCATTTGCGAAACTTCTGAACCAAAATGTACAACACAGATGTAAGTAAATAAAGTGGATAGGACGTGCGTGTCTAAGAAGTTAATGTGGAGTCATTGTTTATTGAGTTATTACTTACTTTTGTAAAACAAGTAAATAATAACTGAACTAATTATCTATTTCTTTTATGGAAATTCTGTGTCTTCAATCTCTACTAATCTGCTGTATCTTCGCAACCTTATCAACGATGTTGTGGTTCTGGTCAGTGACGTATACAGAACATAGACGAAGTGAATTATCGCAAAGGTATCTAGCGTATCTATAAAGAGGAACTCATTGAGAACGTTTTAGATATACTCATGTCCATAAATTAAGGATAATGCAAAATCAGGCAAAGGAAGAGTTAGAAGCAAAACAAATTTGACTTTTTTGTAAAACTTATTTATTAAACAAAAGGTAAAGAACAAAAAAACATGCTATATGTTTGATATTATTAACAAAATTAGCGATTTTTTCTCCCTGGAGCAAATTAAAAAAAACTATTTACAAAAAACCAATATTACATGGTTGGTATGATTGTTAATACATTGTATGTCTCCCAGACGATGCAATACAGTCCGTACAACGCCTAGGCATGCTGAGTATCAAATTATCGATCTGCTCTTGGGGGATATTACGTCACTCAAAAAGCAATGCTCTCCGAAGTTCCAGTAGACATGTAGGAGGAGGTTGACGGGTTGCAACTCCTCGGCCAAGCATATCCCACACGTGCTCTACTGGATTCAAGTCCAGTGAGAATGCTGGCCAGTCCATACGGGTGATATCCTCCGATTTAAGGCATTCGCTTACGATGTTTGCACGGTGAGGACGGGCGTTGTCATCCATAAACACATATTGTGCGCCCATGGCGCACAATTTGTGTTTATGGATGACGAGAATCAGACTGCAAGCTAAACCTGGACTCGTCGGAAATCCTCACACAAGCCCACTGTTGTGGTGTCCACAATGCATGCTCTCTACTCCAGGCTAACCGCAGGCGACAGTGAGTTGCAGTAAGTGAAACGCATCTGACAGGTCTATGAGCATATAGACCAATCTACCCTAAGCGTCTGTACAAGGTCTGCCTTGAAATTGTCGTACCAGTGGCTGAAGAGAGCTGACGAGACAGGTCTGAGGCTATGCTCCGCCTGTTTCTTTTGGCAGTAACTGCCAAATACCGGTCCTCATTCGGCGTTGTAACTCTGGAGCGACCTGTGCTGTAAAGTCTACTCACATTACCATCATCTTGGAATCGTTGCCAAAGCCTGAAGATGACACTCTGAGCAATTCCAAGTTCGTCTGCTACTTCCAGTTGGGTACGACCACGTTCCAGACGGCCGATAATTCTACCACGTAAAAAATCATCCAAATGCGTCCTTTGTGTCATAACTATTCGGTTATTGCACTGAAATGCTTATAAAGCGCCTGCGAACAATTTTACTTCTTTTCTTGTATTCCTTATATATCACTCTCTTACACTCTCGTCATTGTGACGTACCATCGGTGTCATATGGTTACTTCCTGAAATTTGCATATGATTCTTGAAGATGTGTGTAGTGATTTTACAGGTGATATATTTATTTTATAGTTCGATTTCCGCGTGTCTCCGAATTATCCTTAATTTATGGACATGAGTGTATGTAAAAGAAAGTGTAAGGGTTACTTCTGTTTTAGTGAAATAAAATTGTTGTAGTATCTGTTAAGAGTTTTTAAAAAAAGTTGCATAGTTTATCTGTTAAGAGTTTTTAAAAACAGTTGCATAGTTTATCTGTTAATAGTTTTTAAAAACAGTTGCGTAGTTTATCTGTTAAGTGTTTTTAAAAACAGTTGCATAGTTTATATGTTAAGAGTTTTTAAAATGTTTCATGGAATTAAAGATAGCCTTTATTTTGGTATAAAGGAGAAAACTTTTATTTGGATAATTAAATAAGATTAAGCATTTTGGGGAGTAAAATTAACAGACGTATGAGAGAAAAAGAATATTTTTTGAAGACTTTTATAATACTTACTATAAATTAAAAAGTTCAAACTTGCTTAATGTATGGCAAGTGCTCATGCATCGCTATCATTCTCGAGAAAGTAATTTTTTTATTTAAGAAAACAAATGCCAAACTTCCAGTGTTCAACAAATTATGCAACGAAGTTACAGAAGTAAGGGCACAGCTTTAGTATAGCCCACCCGGAATTTTAAACAAAAAAAATATCGCCAAGAGCGGCGATAAATGACCCGTACTATTCGCCAAACGCAATGTAAACAAGAGGATGGAATTACGGTTACAGCTAATTTAGTAGTCAGTTACATTTATTCAATTTCAATACAAATTACCGACATATCCGTTTACTCAAAGTTTAATGCACGTGCCCTGTATTCTTACTTTTCCGGTTTAGATTTCTCTTAAAATTTGTCTCACGCTGCGTTGCAGGAGGAAATACATTTTAAATTAGAATTCTACTAAAATTAATATCTAAATACACAATTCGTAACACTGTTATTGGCGAATTGTTTAAAGCTCAGATACCGTGAATACTATTTTGTATATATTTTTTTGGCTACTTGAGGTGATATTTTTACGTTTAGTTATTGCTTGCTCTAAAACTGCTGTTAGTGATGTTTTAATTAAGTATCAGGAGATTATAAAGGAAAATTTAAGGTGGGAGTTTTCAAACAAGCGTAAAATTTTGGAAACAGATATTTTATGTATGAATTAACAATAGAGCATGAACTTTTTAGAGGATTTTTGATGGATTGTCCATTATTGAAGGATAACGTTTTCTGTGAAAAATTAAGATACCATGCTGGTTAGTTAGTCAGAAAAAGTCATCGAATGGTAGTTGTTCACTTCCACGCCTGTCGAATTAAATTCTACCTTTTCGTTGCCCTGCGTTGGCAACACGCTTTTGAGATTTGTCGCTCGTAGGATTCGGTCGCTAAAAGCGTAGCTGGCTTGTAACTGTTGCAATTCTTATTTTATGCTTATGTGTACTCCTGAATTATTACTAAATGTTTAAGTGTGAATGTTATATTATTAAATGTATTCAGTTTGGTTGAAATAGACCGAGAGTGACTGAATTTATTAAGTATAATCAAAGTCGAAACTGAGTCATCCATGTCGGCGCCATTCTAATACGAGGTACGTAAACAGTAGTATTTGCAAGAAATGTACGGCTGAGAAATCAATTAGGCTAGGATCTTGATTCGCCTGTAGTAAGCTCAATTTTTCTAGATTTTTTTTTTTTTTTTTTACAATGCGAATCAATGGAGTTGTTTATGCGCGAATTTCTGCAATTCTCCGATTTCTTTTAAGTGAAAGCAGATTTCTTAGTATATGAGCAATGCAGAGTTTATTCAATTTCTGATTTTTAAGTGAAAAGAGATCGCTATATACATGGGCAAAGCCAATGCAGTGAGCAATGCCGAGGTTGTGCGCGGTGCCTAGTTTGTGAAATTCCAGGATGTTTTTGAAGTGAAAATAGATCGATGTGTACATGGGCAGAGCCAATGTAGTGCGCAATGCCAAGGTTGTGCGCGGTGCCTAGTTTGTGCAATTCTATGATATTTTTTAAGTGGAAATAGATCTATGTGTACATGGGCAGAGCCAATGTAGTGCGCAATGCCGAGGTTGTGCGCGGTGCCCAGTTGGTGCAATTCTAGGATATCTTTTTAAGTGGAAATAGATCGATGTGTACATGGACAGAGCCAATGTACTGTGCAATGCCGAGGTTGTGCGAGGTGCCCAGTTTGTGAAATTCTAGGATATTTTTTTAAGTGAAAATAGATCGATGTGTACATGGGCAAAGCCAATATAGTGCGCAATGCCGAGGTTGTGCGCGGTGCCTAGTTTGTGCAATTCTAGAATGTTTTTTAAGTGAAAATAGATCGATGTGTACATGGGCAAAGCCAATGTAGTGCGCGGTGCCCCAGTTTGTGCAATTCTAGGATGTTTTTTTAAGTGAAAATAGATCGATGTGTACATGGGCAAAGCCAATGTAGTGCGCGGTGCCTAGTTTGTGCAATTCTAGGATGTTTTTTTAAGTGAAAATAGATTGATGTGTACATGGGCAAAAGGATGTTTTTTAAGTAAAAATAGATCGATGTGTACATGGGCATAGTCAAGGTAGTGCGCTATGCCGAGGTTGTGCAATTCTCTGATATTTTTAAGGTGGAAGTAGATGGATGTGTACATGGACACCGAGCTTTGATGTTTTTCGAGCGAATACGGATCGCTGTGTAACTTTTACCTCATTATTATCATACGTAGTGTTTGCAATCGTAATCGCACTTGATAATATGAGTTCTTTGATAATACAGTGTCTCACAAAAGTGATGGAACACTTGTGCTTTACAAAAGGAAACTGTAATAAAATAAATTAAAAAAAAAACATGTAAAAATTTTTTGTGGGTGTGTTTCATACTTAAACTTAGTAACAATTATTACATAACATACATTTTCTCAAAATATTAATTTAATAAAAATACAATTGTTTAGAACGGAGCAAAAAATGGTTCACATAAGTGATGGGACAGCATTAGATACTACTACGTACTATGCAACAAAAATCGTCTGAAGTAAGCAATAAAAATATTTTTGGGGGTTTTTATTTTTACTCAAAAGCAATTGGCAATAATTTATAAAATCGTCTGCAGTATTTCTCTCCAGTTTGTTTTGGAATTTTTGTGTTTTTTATCTCTGTGCAGCCATGAATGCTAAACGAAAAGAAACTTAGCCTGAAATTCGAAAATTAGTTATTAATTTGCATATTGAACGTGGAAATTCTATTAGAGAAACTGCTGAAACAGTTAACCTGAGTCATTCAACAGTTTTCAATATCATTAAACGATATAAAAAGAATCATATGATTCAAGATAAAAGAAGACCTGGCCGACCATCAAAGCTATCCAATGGAATAAAGCGAATTATCGTTCGAAATATTAAAAAAAAAATCCAAGAATGAGTGCTCCTAAAGTTGCTGCTGATTTACAAGCATTATATGGAGTAATTGTTAATCCTGAGACTATTGGAAGAGTAATTCGATCTGCTGGATATCACGGTAGAGCAGCCAGGAAAAAATTCTTCGTGAGTGAAAAGAATAGAAACCTCAGACTGGCTTTCGCAAAATCCAGCATAAATAAGAATTCTGATTACTGGAATGAAGTTATATTTGCTGATGAGAGCAAATTTAATAAATTTATTCTGACGGTAGAATCTTGGTGTGGATAAAACCCAGGGAAGAATTTCGCAAACACACCATTTCTTCAAAACAACAATTAAAATCGGTGCTTCAAGAAGAATGAAGTAAAATCACTCCAGAAATCGCAAAAAAATTAGTCGAATCCATCCCAAGAAGATTAAATCATGTTTTAAAAGTAAAAGGAAATCCAACAAAATATTAAAACCTTTTATAAAGTAAACTTTTTGGATAAATATTTGATGGAAAAGTAAGTGTCCCATCACTTATGTGAACCATTTTTTGCTCCGTTCTAAACAATTGTATTTTTATTAAATTAATATTTTGAGAAAATGTATGTTATGTAATAATTGTTACTAAATTTAAGTATGAAACACACCCACAAAAATTTTTACATGTTTTTTTAAATTAATTTTACTACAGTTTCCTTTTGTAAAGCACAAGTGTCCCATCACTTTTGTGAGACACTGTATGTGTGTGTGTATGTGAAGCATTGCTTAGTGTTCCTAATTTGTAGTATTTATTTTCTTATAATATTTTCTTTCATTGCGAGAAATTAAATTTTTTATTTATTTATGTGTAGAATTCTAGTATGCCTGCCTACAGAGAATAAAATGTGATTTAGGAATTTAAGAACCTGTTTTTCATTAATGTGAAGTTTAAAATTTTTAGAAAATAATGAAAATTATCTACTTACTGGTATATAAGGGATTATGTTGTTACGTAGCAAAACGTTAATTCGTAAATATGATAAAATTGATATGTTCCAGAGTATTAATTAAAAAAACTTTTTTTTATTTGTATAAATGCTAAAGCTTAAAAATATTTGAAAATACTGAAGCTGTATGAAATACAAGTATGAGACTGCGACGTTCTTTATCGTTGTAATAACCGGTAGAATTCGCTTACTGTATCATGATAATTTTAAATATAAACAATTTATTATACTTATTTTCAGTTACGCCTAAGCTCAGAAATGTAAATTTAAAGAATTTGATGTTAATTTACAATAATAAACAATTCATTATTTTTTTAAAGAGAAAATAGAAATTACGCGTAGCATGGAGAACACCACAGCCAACTTGTGACGTCACACCAAATTATTTATTAAAGGTGAAATAGCTAAAGGTTTCCGGTATTGTTTTAAAATTACATCCTTTTAACCTTAATCATTTTTATTAATCATTTCTTAATATTTCTTTTTCTTAAAATCGTGTATAATAGTCGTAAACGTATTTCCATTATCCACGATTTCTGGTGAAATCAAGATGGCTGCCATTTTTTGAAACACGGAGTTTCGTCGAAAATCTGGATGGCAACCATTTTTCAAAACAACGTATTTCATGTGCTTTGGCGCCAAACCAAATTCGCCAAACTTTGAAGGTGGGCTATACTAAAGCTGTTTCGAAGTAAGTAAATAACTCAATAATACAAAGGAGATATAATGCAGCAATAATACATAATATCTAGCGCAGTAGAGAATAGGGTACAGATATACTAACACAAATAGCATTACAATATGAATATTAAAATATGCTATAAATAACAAAATTATGGTAATACTACTATCAACAAGAAAATAAATGAAAATGATAAGATTAAATAATATATAAAAAATAATACTAATAGAAAGGAGATATGATACAACAATAATATAATGCATTAACATATAACCTAGTCGTTTATATATGCACTAATGTACACTAATCGAATCAAGGAATGGCGCTGCTTACGCATCTAACTATGAATGTAACGACGTATCTAAATGCCACATCTAAATTTCTGCAAGCGGAAGTTCAGTTATAATTCTATGATAAAAATACTCAAATCTAGTTTTAAAAGGATTTATTAAATACTAAACAAATTAATTTAATCTAGAATTTAGAAACAAATCTAATGCTACATCTCTTGAGCAGCGCTCGAGCTGCGTCAAAACAAATCGAAAGTCAAGTTCTCACTGTTGCCATTCAGAGGCATAGAAAAGTTCGTTTTTAATTAAACCGGAACATCGGCAGAGTGAAAGTTTCTTGTCAAACCGGAACCTAGTCATGCACAGATAAAAAGACAATAATGATACATTGATACATAAACAGATAAAATATAAAATAATAAATACTAATATATAAATTAATATAAATTATTATTAAAAAGAAATGCAGTCTGAAAACTTCAAAATATATTCTAATACCTCTTAAAACTTTTAGCATTAAACTCTGAGAAAAGTTAATATATAATTTTAAAATAAATAAATGTAAGATTAAAAAGAAACTACACACTGATCTTAGCACGCAGTTTTTCATACAATGCCTGAAACAATTTTAAACAAAGCAATTTGTGATATGACTATTAGACACCCAAATATTAAAAATAATGAAAATAGATTCTCATATTTAAAGCGAGCTGATATAATCATCAAAGCCAAATAGTATTCTCTGTTCTTTTTATAGCAAATTAGTGTACTTATTTAATAGAGAAAAGACTTAATTTTTCATGTTACAGCTACACATTTATTTTCACTGGATTATTGCAACCAATGCTTCCTTCAAGCGGTAATGGCTCATATTTTGGAAGAACTCTGAATGCAGGAAATGAAAACAATAAACACTTCGAATATTTTTCCTTGCATGTTTTGTAAAGAGTGTTGTTATTAGAATCGTGGAAATATTTACTAGACCTCCGAAGGCAGCGTTATTATTTAGCTTTTGAATCACAATCTGTTATCATTATAAAACTTTTGGATTAGCATGAAATAACCTTTTTAGTTTCAGCTTCGTTCTCTTGACGTTATTATGTTAATGCGTTTTCATAGGCTACGCCTTTTGATCACCATCGATAACGTAAACTGAAATAATATGATTTGGAGATCAAAAATTGCAAATTTTGAAATTAAATACCGAGGCCAGTAGTTTTTTCGAGAGTCAAACTTCTCCTGTTTTTTCATAACGGGTATGAAACTTTGCCATATAGGAATCGAAAGAAACATTAAAGATAGCCTTTATTTCAGTATAAAGGAGAAAACATTTAACATTTTAACAGATTTTGTTATTTGTCAAAAATTAAGTTTAAAAAATGTTTTTAATTTGGCATTGCCAAAACATGAATTTTTAAACCGATTAAAGGGTTGGATATATATATATATATGCGAGTATTATAAAACTTGTATAAACTCATAGTATGACTGTAATATCCTGTATCTGGTATATAAAGAATATATATGGAATATAGAAAGAATTTTAAGGAAAATTTTAAAAGGAACTATTCAAATTTGAAAGATTTTGCAGAGACAATAATGAAGATTATATATACGAACAAAGATAGAATTGTTATTCTGCACTGAGACTCAGATTTTGGACTTGATATGTTTTTTCTTATATATATATATATTTTTTTTTGGCCTGTCCCATTTTTTTATCATATGGTCGGCTTGTGCCGGCTAGGATGATCGGAGCTGTGCCCTTATAATGATAATGATAATGATCTAGTCTGCCTAACATGATAATAAACAAATTCAAATTCAAATCTAATCACGCTTTAAATAATCTTTTAGAAATATGGAGCTAAGGAGAGTCTCAAACATTTAATTCAATAAAGTTCGGTCAGTTACCAAATCCTTTTACTTGCTAACAATTGTCAAATGAAGGAAATGAAATATTAGGAGTTTAGAGAGAGATAATACTTAATTGCAGTTTGTAACTAGTTTCTATAAGAAACTAGTTACAAACTTATAATAGTTTCTTATAATAGTTCACGATAAAAATATTTCTATGATCAACATTAAAAGTAACGTCGCTTTTACTGCAGAAACAAAACTACTCAGCTTTTTAGTATGCTTTGAATGAAATAAGATAAAATTCCTTTCCATGTATTTTAGCATCAAGCGAAAGGATATGACATTTTCCAATGATATAATGCATCCTAGAAAGGGAGCATGTCTAGAGAAATCCAAGAACAAAATTACTCTTGTACCTTGTTCTTGAAAGCAAGTTTATGTCGTTTCGAATTCCTTCCCTTTTCTCATTGCCTTCTTCAATAAAGAAAAATTTTAAAAAATAAAGATGTTAGAAAACTCCATTAGCTTTAAAAAATGATATAAAGTAAAGAAGCCCTCATCTGCTTTCAGCCCTGTTTAAAAGAAAATTACTTTAACAGATGAACTTGTAGTTATATTAAAAGAAAAAAATATGTAAATAATAAAATGTGACATTGTCTTTGAAATACTTTCGAAAACAACAATAATTATCTAATTTGTTATAAAAATAAAATGTTTTCTTCCGTTATGTACAATGATGGAATCAGCATATGCAGATTAAATGAAATTTTTAACTGGAGAAATGATCGATTTTATTTAGTAAATATATAACATATAAGAACTAGAAATGGCAAAGCAAACAAAGGTAATTATAAAGAAAAATAACTCGTGTTATAACTTTTCCTCTCAATGCCATTCGAAATAAAGAATGAGACGTAAGTTCCTTAAGATGAGAGATTGTTCTCTCTTTCTTTCGATACGCACTGAGCATTTTAATTTTTACTAACTTCAAACACACAAAGAATTTTTTACTTGTACGAAAAGAAGGGAGTATTGTAATCGCGAAAAATTTTCGGTTATCGCATTTCAACGAAACAATTCATTTTAGCAGTTCTGGAATCTATTTGAACGATGTTTTTGCGTAATTTCAGTATGTCCAGACAGAATAAAAGATTCGTTTTTTCCAAAACGGATTGTAAAATGGATTTAAAATAAATTCAGAAGATATTTTTTCGTGACGTCTGCATTTTTTCGTTTTCTGACGTAAAAATGCATCTCCATAATTCAAAAGCCAGTAGCCTCTCAGAACGTTGAAATTTTGTATATGGGACTGCTATAACATGGATTTGTGCACCTCCCTTTTTAGTTGCAATCTGCCATGCCAAACGAATATAAATATATACACTCATTCTGTTACCCGGCTCGGTGAGCTCAGTTGTTTCATTCTTATGTGTTGGTAAATTGTGGATTTTTTTGCTTTAAAAGTGATTGAATTATATTGTTCTTATGTTCCAATTAAGGACTTTATACCTTTAGTTAATCTGAATGCAGTAGTTGTAGTATTGTTAGCAATTTAGAAGTTGTTTATGTTTCGCTAAGCCTAACGGGGACTCCATTAGTTCACATTTGAAACTTTTAGTAGAATACTGAATAACTCAGTTTGTGCACTATTCATTGTCTTTGTGCAGAGTGGTATTAAAAGTAAACTTTCAATTTTACGCACATAAAAGTTTGACTTCCTTCCCGCTACCCCAATTGCTTGTTTCTGTGTAGAAACTTCAATTTCAATTGAAAAAATTGTTTTTTAACTGTTTTTAATTATTTGGTGTTTCTTTATTTATTTGTATTTTACAATTTTTAATGAGGATGGTTTGAGATTTTATCTATACAAAATTGTATGACAAAACAAAGGTAAAATGATCTTCACGACTCATCAAAAAATATCTTCTTAGTCACGCTTTGGCAACCACTACAGGAATTCTTAGACCATATATTCGAAAGCAAAATATTCCTCTGTACCCTCAAACAGAGGAATCAACATTTCATTTTGTATGCGTTATTAAGCACACCAGCTCTCATTATCCTTAATTAAATATTAATTTACACCACCTAAAACTATTTTCGTTACTTTCTATACGACACAATTTCGGAAGTGAATATTCTTTATAAATTCATTGCCAACATTTCTAAACGTTAGCTTGTAGAGATATTAGGTTATTTCGAAGCAGGAGATATGAAAAAAATGAGCAACGCCTTCGCCGGGTTTCGAACAACGGGCCTCTCGAATTCGCACCGAGCTTGCTGACCACTACACTACGAAGACATGCTAAGAAGGCGGGAGAAACACCTTATAAGCTTAAAACAATATTTTGCAATTTATGTTGAAGCACCTCTGAAAATGTGAAAAAAAAGAAGGAAAATTAAGCAATAAAAATGAAAGGGCGATAATCATATCTTACTTTTATTGAAAATACCATTTAAAATGCGAACATTCTGCTACCGCCAATAAACTAAGTTTATAAAAATTGAAATGAAGTAAACTTTAAGGTTAGCTGATTTTGCATTTCACAGTCATATTTGGGATTTGAAAAAATCTTTAATTTTAAATTTGAAGTGGATTATTTTAGTACTTGAAAGTCAACTAGTTTAAAGAAATATGCTCTAAAATGAGATTGAAAAAAAAATTGAAATTACAGCGGTGGCCAAAATTGTGGACACTTTTGGAAATTTTTATGTTTTTGAACTTTGTATGCTTATAGAAAACGTTACGTTTCACAAAATGCAAACTTGTATATATATTTTAAAGAGAATTTATTACTGAATTCAATACAAAACACAAAATTCAATTATTTGCAATACAAAAAAAGTTAAACGATAATAGTTATCGATATACATTAGATAGTGATAATTGCAGTGAGTTATCAGTACTTAGTAAGGTACCCTTTATTTTTAATTACAGCATCACATTACAGCTTCACATTTTCATTGAGCTGACAAGAGTTTTAAGCTCTTCTTTCGTTATTACATGATGCCAGGAAACAATTTATAGCCTCAATCAGTTCACATTTATTTGATGGGTGCCTCATTCGGACAAGAGTTTTCAAGCGGTGCCACAAATTTTCGATAGGATTGAGGTCAGGACTGTTTCCTGGCCATGACAAGAATTTAATGCTCTTTGTACGAAACCACTCTTCCGATATTTTGGCCGTGTGGCAAGGAGCAGAATCCTGCTGAAAAATAAACGAAGCATTGTTGGGAAGAGATCTCTGATGGAAGGTAGAAGTTTTGGTTCTAGAATAGTGTCAATGTATTTTCTGGCATTCAGTGTCCCATCGACGACATGAAGGCGACCAATACAATCTGCTGACATGCATGACCAAATCATAACACTAACTGGGTTTTTCACAGTTGCTTGAATGCAGTGAAGATGTAGCTCTTCTCCTATTCTACGTCTTACATATTTCGCCGAATAACGATACCTTAGTTTCATCACTCCATATAACTTGTGACCACTGATCATCTGTCCAATTAATGTGTTCCTTTGCCCACTGTAGTCTTTTTTTTTCGTTGCTGAAAATTAACATAAGGCTTTTTTCGTGGAATTCTACCTCTCAGTCCAACATCTGTTAATCTTCTCCTGATTGTTCTTGAACTGACAGAAACACCAGCATCATTCAGATCACTTCTGATGGCCGCTGATGACATTTTTCTATCTTGGAGACATAGATTTTTTATTCTTCTGTCATCAATAGATGTGGTGCACCTTCTTCGGCCTTCTCCTTCTTTGTTTTTTTATTGAATTTGTCTCCTGATATCGTAAACAAAACTTTCGGACTCCAGATGTAGTCACTGAACCACCCAGCTGTCTTGCAATTTTAGCATAGGAAAGACCACTTTCTCGTAACACAATAATATTACATCTCTTTCTAGGTGTCCAATCTACTCTTTTATTTGATGTCATTGCTTCTTGACTAAATATTAAAAATTTTTACAAAAATTTCTACTTGTAATTGCAGTGTATAAGAAACAGAACCTCCTTCTACAGAACAAAGCAAAATAATGAATTATTCAAGTGTAAACATGATGTCAGCTTCTACTGGCAGTTACTAACATTTGATTGGTTCTCAGAACAAGAACAGTGATTGGCCAGGAAAGCTAGACATTACAAACCGCTTCATAACTGTATTTTTATTTATATTAAAGTACATATAACTTTTTTTGTATTGCAAATAATTGAACTTTGTGTTTTGTATTGAATTCAGTAATAAATTCTCTTTAAAATGATGTATACAAGTTGCATTTTGCGAAATGTAACATTTTCTATAAGCATACAAAGTTCAAAAACATAAAAATTTCCAAAAGTGTCCAAAATTTTGTCCACCACTGTAAATAAAGTGCAAGCTCTGCCGATTATGATATTTGGGAACTGGAAAATCTTGGAAGATTTTAAATTTGAAACTGATTATTTTATTATTTGAAAGTCAACTAATTTAAAGAAATATTCTTATATAGCATTAAGCAATTTCAAAGGAAAACTGTGTTCAATCGAGTCTACTATTTTTTTTATTTGTTTTCTTTGATAAATATCGTAAGGTAGTTTTGAATGTAAATAAAATGTATTAAAGTTACAATATTATCTATTCAAGGAAATGCTTTAACGTAAATTTAAAAAGGAAAGAGCAGTATCCAACGACTAAAGTAGTATGCTATTTATCACAAATAGCACCTACAAAAATTAGCAAATGCCGTTAAGTTTAAACTTACTGGTTAACTTACCAGTTAGAAATAAGTACTCTGTTAACAAATCCTTTTTTCTTTTGATGTACTTTTTGCATTCAAAGAAGATTCGCTTTTGTCCTTTACTGCATACCTTCGAGGTGTAATTAAAAGTTCTTTTGTCTGGCAATTGGGAAATTTGGAGTCTGAACCTTGGCTAGGGCAAAGGTTGATTCTTCATGTTTCCTGGCTTCGAAAATTTTAAAAATCTCTAGAAGTGACGCTCGACTAAAAGTGTGGTGGACAACATTTCGTCGTCACTTAGATTTGGCCACTAGATTTCCTTTTTTGCTGGTCGCTCTTTCTCCTGTTCTCTCTGAAAAATGTTCTCCTTCCTTCACCGCCTACATTTGTGGTATAATTAGAAGCATGTTAGGCTAGTAATCCGGAGATTCGGAGTTCAAATACTGACGATGGTATTGCATTTCTTAGGTTTCCTGTGTTCTACAAACTGGAATGACTATATAAAATCACATATTCGATTTACGTCGTTCCGAAGTTTACTGAAATTTGGTTCAATTACAGATGGACAACAAAATCTTCGCTTTATTTAGCTTGGTAATATAAAAATACTGAGTGAGACGTGTTGACTTACTGCGTCATCAAAATATGGATTTTTTCGAAAGTTGTATGATAAAATATAAAGTGTTTTGTACATGACACGTACGAGTCCAAATATTTTAGTATTTATATATAGCATTAATTAATCATACATATATGAAACATATTCTAAATAAAAATTTTCATAATGCAAGATTTTTAAAATCACGTAAAAATCGAGAAGATCCTTGTTCTCTCAGAAGTAAAAATATAGTTTACATATTGATTAAAGGCTCTTGGCTCTGTAAGTAGTAAGTACAACGTTAAGCAAAATTTAACCTAAAAGAAGCGTTAAAGAAATGTCCTATGAATTTTGAAAGAAATGCTCATTTTTTGTCCTTTCAAAAACAACATTTTGTAAAATATGCGTATAGAGGAATGCTCGGAATAGCCAATGAATGCTATATAAACATACTATGAGAAACAAAAAATGCAATCAAACTGATTTAAAAGGCGATTGATAATTTATAGTAAACTTAGGAACAAACTAGTAATTCGTTGTTTGTATATTAAGCTTTGTTCATCAAAATTTAGCTTTTTATTAATTTAAACTCTTTTCTGAATTACATTGTAAGGATATGCTTAAAACGTGATCCGAAAAACACACTATGTTGCAAACTGATGAGTAATTCATGATTTCAATGTCATTTTATTGCATGCCTGTTTTTCTACAAGTAGAAATGAAAGTTACAAATCATTTTGAGGCCTCTAATAACTTGGTACTCTCTATACTTACTTCTTTCCTCGTTGATATCCTCGATAAACTCTTTAATCCAAAGTAACTTTTTCGAATATTCGGCGTATAGACTAATTTATTCCATTAACCAAATGTAAGATTATATGATGTCTAAAATCCACTGCTTTTACGTGTGATACATATCAGTACAAAACACATATGTAAAGTACCTATATGTCGTGTAGGTATATGCATACAAAAGTGGCGTAGGGGAATATACATATTACTTGCCGATATGAGTAAATTTTTGTTCCTATATTATTTGTTTTGATTCTAGGAGTTCTGGGAAATGCAAGCGTGTGAAACGCAAACGTAGTGTTATCAAATGAAAAAAACAATAAAAAATTAGCTTTCATTAAAATTAGATATAGCTATTCATTTTACACTTAACATTAATTTTACTGATTGTTTAAGCTCTTGCGCGATAGCTATATTTGGTATGCATTCACCAGTAAAACCCTTACTAATAAAACTTCGCGCATATTCCAGATTTTTACTGCATAAAAGAAAAAAAAATGGGTATTTGATGCAACTTGGTTCCTGAAAGTAAAATAATTTGCTTGATGTAGCATTCTTTTCCACTGTCTATGATTATAAAATTGCACTGATAATACCAAATTAGTTGCCGTTTCTTGTGATTTTTATGCTTTTGAAATTTCTTCCCCAAAGATTCCCAAAGCGCAATTATTTTGTAATTTATCCACAAATAAAGAATCTTTCGAGGTTGATTCCTACAATTCCTACAATAAACCCTACTCTTTGAGATTGAAAATAGCATCAACTGAAGTTAGTCAACATTGGTATAACTAATTACTGCTTATCTCGTAAATTATGCTCCAACAACATGCATCCATTCTCACGTACCGTCGCTCTGATGCCCCGGAACTAAAACGTCCCTTCCAAGTGTTGCCAGGGGCTTTCTACTGCCGGGAAAACTATTTGCGAGAGGAAACGGTACTCTTCAGTCAGCCTGGAAATCGATTTGACTGGCTAATGGGATCGATTTGGCCGAATCTTTCAAAATTTGGCACAGGAAGAGCTGTTGAGTACAAGTTATTAATAGTGTTTGAAGATATTTTGATCTGAATCGGTGTTTCCTTTGCCCTATTATATGCTTTCTAAATTCAGCTCATTGGCTTCATCGCAGAGATTTCAATTAACTTTTGAGAGTATCATTAAAAGCGTAGCGTTTAAATGCCTTAATTTTGGAGCACGTAAATGTTTTGAGGAAAGCTACTGACCAATGATATCTTTTCGTCAGTTTCCTACCACCTAAGCTCCCTGTATACAGAAATCAATATCAGGTATTTTGTATAGCAAACGAGAATATATTTTGAGAAAATTTCGCAATTTAAAGTTTTACTCTTTAATTAGTTTCTATTTCTCATAGAGCTGTCAAATACTTAATTGGCTATATTTTCCGTTCGTGCGTACTTTACCGCCTGCACAGTAATTCCCTGACTAATCATACATACCAAATAATATCATACATACTTACTTAATCATACATACTTCTGTAGAAATGAAGAAAGGAGTCCACCAACTTTTATGTAAATATCAGTCATTTGCGAATTTAACATAAAATATTTAATAATATCAAAGGTATTTTTAATTGAATTAAATTTGAATAAATACGGTTACTTTTAAAACAATTAAATAAACTGTTAACCTCTCTGCTTATCTATCTAATCAGAATAGGGCAAGCGAAAGAGGAGTAGATATGCATGCCATAGCATTACTACAGCAAACGAACTCTTAACCTAACTTGTTCAATACTTGTAACATCTTCTTAAGTATATATTAAGTTTACATTATAAGGCTGCGTTCAAACAAGGGAAAATACAATTTAAAATAAAATAAAAAAACAATTTAATAATAAAAATTCTTTAAAAGAGAAAACATTTTCAAAATCTATGTCAACTTAAGTATTTTTTTTTCTTCTTTATTTTAAGAAACGTGTAGTTAACCTCTTTTAAATTAATATTCTGGAAACGAAATTATAATTTATATAAACTAGACACTAGAGGCGCCATGCCGGCACGACGTCAATCCCAGAACCAAGATTTCATGCTTCTGTGGTTTCGCTTTATTCATGTTTAAAAAGTATAGAAAATGGCTCGTTGCGTATTGCATTGCGTATTTGCATATCTGATGTAGCTTTGTAATATCCACTGTGGTCGCCAAATAGCTTAGCTAAGTTAATTACTATATCAATAACTTGTTACTTGTGTTCTGTGAGAGCGAATTATTATCACCAACAATTCGGTCCGTAATTGTCCGGATCCCGCAAAGACAAGATGTCTGTATTCTAGGGCGTTAATGCCCGGGATGACTGAGATCCTGCGTGGCATTCAATATAGTCCTCCTGGACTCATCGATTCCATATTCGCCTGACAGTCCATCCCGATCATGACGATCTACAATGTCGCGAAACGATAAAACTTCAGATAGGCAACGATCCTGCCGCAGTCTAATTCCTACATGTACTGGTATTCCTCTTTATACGAGGCATAATACGACCTTTACACAAACAATCAACGTTCAAATGCGATTTCCAAATGAAAAACCATTGCTACATTGATACGGAAGTACTTAGGTAGGATTTCTACTATTTAAACAGTAGAAATCTTGCATAAATACTTCCCTATGAGATATAAATACTTCCCTATAAGTATAAATACTCTCATGTAGCCTGATGTAAATCCATAATGGGCCATGTGATGAAAATGCCTAAGAAAATCCTGTTAGTGATAGATCTTGATATACAGAATGAGAAACCCGCTGTGCAGTCTTCCCATTTATACACCATGGTGTATTTTATTTTAATTTTAACGGCCAGCATTGTATTATTGATCATATATGATTAAAAATAATTGAATGATTTGGGAAAGAGTCTGCTTTATCCTGGAAATATAATAATAATAATAGCAAATTGTTAGAGAACAAACGCTTACTCTTTGACAAGGAAGTATATTAAACACATTTTCTTTTACATAAAGTAAAAGTTGGAAAACTGAAAAAGTTTGCCTTTACCAATTTATTAATATGATTATGATTTCACTGGTGTCTTAAATTTGCCATTATGATGCTATTCTCCAAACGTTGGAATGATATCTAATTTAGTCATTAGATTTTACTTGGGAATTTGTTCATTAAAAATTATTGGATATAGAACTCAAGATAAAAGAAAATATTGGTTTTTGTTTTTTTAGTTTCCTAGGAATTTTTTCTTTCAACTGTTTTGCCATTTACTTCATTATGCATTTATACAATTTATAATTTTAATAACTTCTGCTTTGAATGTAGGGGGTGTCACTAAATTTTGCTATTATATTTACTTTTAGATAATGCTATCTATGTACATGCCTTAGCATTCTACCTCGTAAATGCATCAGTAACAGGTCGGATACATTTTTCCCTATTGTCGATATAAATTTGTTTACTACAGTTGCATATTCATGTTAAAAATTCTTTATTGTAACTGCTTTATTTGCTTTCATTTTTTTTTTTTTTTTACTTTACTGGCCGCTTGCGCGGCTAGCCGTGTAATATAATTATTATAAAAACGAAAATATATATATAAATTTTAATGAATCTAGCTAGTGTAATTTCTCGTGCCCAATTAATAATAACAAAAATTAAGAACAGATTTTTATTGTTTTTAAATTCCTTAGTTTGTTAATTAAGAACAAACAGAATAAATCTGAAAGAGAAATTAAATATTTTATACTTTGCGAATGCCAACACGGTAGTGCGTTGAAGCTAAAACTGTTTTATTCCGAGCAATGGCTACACATTTCCTTTAAATCACTGAAATTTCTGATTAAATTTGAAACAAAAGCGGAAACACATTGCTTCGTTAAGCGGCAACACATTGCGTTTAAATCACTGAATTTGTTAATCAAAACTACATAATTTTGTACAAAATATGAAATAAATCAAAAACAAATTCGAAATTCAACATTCGTGCTTTGGGATAGACATATTTGTGTGGAGGGAAAAAAAGTGCCATAGTTTTTCTACAATGTGAAGAACATATATGCATAAATACATATAATTTAATCGTCATTTATAAAGAGAAATAGGAGTGTTATTGGCATTTGCTACTATTTATGGCTTTAAATATGTAGTTGAATTTCAATTGATAAGCAACTTTGCATTTGAAAAATAAAAAAAATATATTTATTACATAACAGAATCATATACTTATTTTTTAAATTTATACTCATATATTTATTGTCGAAGGCATTATTTTATTATTCAGTTTGGAAACTAATTTGCTATATTGGCATTTTACTGAACAGAAAAAATTACCTATTCAACAGGATTAATGAAAATCTTCTTCAAAATTTATATTCATTTCATACGAATTCAAAAGGGCTCCATGGGCATGACTTAGGAATCGTCTTGAAAAATGTGCACAAAAAACGGGGGGGGGGGAGCAGTTCTACATCTCCTGTTCTACTGACCCAATTGACGAAATTTAATTTGCTTTTATCATGTATCAAAAGCAAAACTTAGATTTATGTATAGCCTTGAGAAATTTTGAATTAAAATCTCTAATATTTTGCAGCGACGTCTACAAATACATCTAATTTTTAAGGAGATGGCAAAAGTTTTATAAGTTATAATACAAAAAAACTTTTCGAAAAATTTGCAAACATTACCAAAAAATATTAATTTAAAAAATAAATCAAAAACTATATGTGAATTTTATTTGGATTGAACATAAATTCCGAACTGTGGAAGAAAAATCAAGTAAGTTTAATAAAAGAAGAGATATCGATAAGTATGTACGAAATTCAATTAGTATTTAGGGGCTAAAATTTTGAGAACTAATATTTTAAGCACTGCTTTTGCAATCTTTAAAAACTTTTCACTTTTGCGTGAATTGAGTCGAAACGAAATATGAAAAAAATCGGTATATCATTTCAGAAAAAGTCCAATTTTATGTTAAAATACCTAAGTTTGGACAAAGTTATATATAAATCTACTATATATTTTTAATCGCGCTTTCGAGACATATAAAAACGCAAATTAAATTTCGTCAATCGGTCTAGTAGAATGGAAGATATGCCGGGTGACCCACATGTCCTCTAACATTTGAAAATTCAGTTATTGACGGAATACTGTAGATAGACAGGTAAAAATTGACACATGTTTCAAATAACATAGGGTTTTATTGAAAGCAAAAACAAAAGAAAAGAAAAGGCCAACATATAGCGCTGTGCAGCCAAATGTTAGTGAGAGAACATGAGAATGAGAATCGTGTATGAAACATATGTATACCACATGAGAATCGTGTATGAAACATATGTACACCACATGAGAATCGTGTATGAAATGAGCTGTAGTGAGGGAAAGAATATGTCCCTTCAAGACTTTGTCGCCTTTGTATTCTCACCTCCGAGTATCGGTCACGGTGTATATGGATTTATCACAACAAGCTTGATCGGACCTCTTTTCTTTGAGGAAATGCGTGGTTTCACCATTCAAACTGCCGGTGCGAGGTGCGCTGATTTGTTACAGAAACGTATCATCCCTAGTCTGGATGTTAAACACCTGTTAGAAGGTATGTCTTATGCAAGATGGCGCTCCACCCTTTATTGCTACACGTGTGGAAGATCTCTTGCATTCATCGCTTAGTGAGGATCGCGCGCTCAGCCGCTACTTCTTTCACGCTTGGCCTCTCAGGTCCCCAGATCTATGGTTGTTGATCTATGATCGGGATTATTGGTTGTAGGGTTAACTGAAATCGCAAGTCCTCTGCCATCGTTCGACCTCATTAGGGAAGCTAAAATACAACATCCGGCGGCAACTTCTCACCATACCTACAGGTATGCTGTACAGTTCTGTTCAGAACACTGTCCCTCGTCTGCATGTATTGTTTATGAATAATGGCCGACATGTTGAATATGTGTTATAAAGAACATAATCAGATAAAAATGAGTTGTTATGCTAATTATTGCTTTTGTTATCATATGAAACGCCATCTGTTGGCCGTTTTAAGCACTTTTTGTTTTCAATATAAGCCCATGACATTTGAAGCATGTGTGCCAGTTTTTACCTCTCTACGTACATGATTCAATGAATTACTGAATTTTCAAATGTTAACGGACTTTTGGGCCACCCTGTGTATATATATATAATAAAAGTAAAAATAAATACTTATTACACTGATGTAGTTGCATCGTACTAGATAAATTATACTTACGCCTTGAAATTCGTGACAGAGTAGGAAAAAATATTGTTTTTTAATGAAATAATCATTTTAATATAAATAATTTATGAAAAAAAAGTATATCTTACGTTCAACATGAACGTCCAAAATTCTTGTTTTCATATCTGTATTCTTGGTGTAATCAGTTTTAAATTCCAGAGCCTAGCTTTTTTTTTTTTTTTTTTTTTTCTTTGCTTACAATAAATCCCCATGACATTTCAAGCGTGTTTTCAAATCTTTCTACACACATTATTCAGTGAATTATTGAATTTTCAAATGTTAGTGGACTTTTCGGTCACTCTGTAGAACTGTGTCATTTCTTAATGCAGAGTGTTTTATGGAAGTTATTTGATTTGATTTATTGGTTCTTCAGTTACACTTAAACGAAGTATAATCATCATTTTTTTTATACCACAAGCAGTATATACTTGTATTAGGCAAAACTTAAACAATGTTTTACATAGCTATTATTCTTCAAAGCTGAAAAAAATGACTTTCACATTAATATGTATGTTACATAAAATGTAAGGTAACCTGAAATAGGAGCTTTGCTTTTAGTGAGTGGAAAATGTGTAAAACTTTTGAGTTACATATTTTCTTGTATTTGATGAAATTGTCATTTAATCTTCTATAAATTTACCAAAGTTTTACAGCTTACTTTAGAAAAATGTTCAGAACACAAAAAAAACATGAATGAATTTCACTTTCAAGAGGACTGTGTCATACATTTTCCTAATCTTTGGAAATATCGATAAGTACCTTTTGATCTTAGGCGTATTTTAAATAATGAAATATTGCAGTTTAGTGCTAAGAAACTTTAAAAAGAAGCAATTTGAATACTTTGAGAGATTCAAATAAAACATTAAGCCTTCTATAAATGTTTTTATTTGTCTCAGCGCTGGATGAATAATAAAGAACTAATACTTCTTTTTTCAGGGAAAGAAAAAACAACTACATTTTATTCATTCTAATATCAAACAAATACGGTACATTTTATATATAAAACACGTTTGGGATTACATGTTAAATATGCATTAAGAAATAATAGCTTTTGTCTACTAATCTGTAGTCGATGAATCTATGTGCATTACCTGAGATATGGAAATATGTGACTTTTGATGAACTTTTCTTCTTCCATCGATTGATTTCTTCCATCCAGAGACTAAGTTGAATAACAAAGTGAACTTCTGCAGTTATAAAACAATATATTATAATCCAGTCATCACAAACATGGAATATATATATATATATATATGTGTGTGTGTGTGTGTGTTAGCCTCAAAGTGTGTGTGTATACATATATATATATATATATATAATTTTACAAAGTAAAATTTTTTATTGGAAAAAGATTACATTATCCTGGAAAGTTTAAAAACTATTGTAACAGAACATATTGAAAGAATTCACAAAAATTATGTAGCAGTTAAAAAAGCTATTAGTCAAACCAGTCTTTAAAATAAAAATAATCAATTCAAATTTCAAATTAAAAATATGAAAGCAAACTTCTAAATTTATTTCGCTATAACCTCTTATATTTTCTATTTGGGAACTTCATTTATCTGTCCTAAAAATAGCGCTGTAAGTCTCCAACTGCATCATTAAAAATAACTTGCTCAATACTGGAAGTGTGATGTTTTCTTACAAAATGATTTTAATTCGATGACTAAAAAAAAATGTGGCACTGTGTTACGAAAATATCAAATCAAAATGGATAAGTATTCTAAAATTTTATTCAGGGAAGATTTTTAAATTTTATTGTTATTAGTAATTATAAGTTTTGTCAAAAAATTTTGAATTAATGTTAAAAAATTTTGGATTTATTTTGTTGACAAGAAGGAATTTTGAAATTATTTTGTAATTGAGATTATTGTTTAAAAACTTGAATATAAAGAATTTTATAATTATTTTGAGAATCATGTCTATATGAAGTATAAATGAACGTTGTAAGTCTAAACTGCGTCATGCAAATTAATCGTGAAATCTTTCGTAACCCTTAATGCAGATGCCTGTTGACCAATCACCAAATTGCAAACCAAAACTTTTCTCTTCGCATGCTTCCATCTTGCATAACTACGCATTTCAGCTTTGCTCTCTACTCTGCTAAGATGTAATTTAGCTGGCTTGCTTTCTCTCTCAACAATATCAAAAATGTAAATCTTCTGTGAAAAACACGACTAGAGTGCCAAGTGATTGTGGCCACAAATATCAGTTGCAAATAAAAATGGAATTAAAACTGTCGCGACTGCCAAGAGTTTTAGATATTACCAAGTGAACATTATTAGCATACTATCATATATATGTATGTATGTATGTATGTATGTATGTATACATTCTTTAATTTTTAATTTTGATATAAATATCAGATTCTTCAAATATTGTATTCTGAAACTATGGCATTTAAAAGCTATTAAAACTAATTTTACAATATTTTAAAGATCTGTTTTACCATCGTCTATTTATTTTAATTAAAGCAAGGTGCAGTGACACCTAAAATATTTATTTTAAAACGAGCACATTTGAATACATTATCAAGTATTTTCTTAACTGAGTAATAAGCAGCTGTATTTTTTATCCAACACTTTATCTGAATTTTCAGTTTACCCTAAAAGTAAAAAATGGTTTATAGCTTAAATTTGATTGCAAAACTATAATATCATCACAGGATTCAGTTTCATGTTTGTCCAATTATATATACTCACATATCCCTCAAAGCAGTCACTCACTTCATCATCATCCGAGAGACAGATCATTATCTGTCCCAAGGCTTTCCTGTGATGCATGTCAACCTTTCTATCAAACTGATTGCAGTGACATACCATCTTCCCCCTCCCACTTTCTGCGAACAGCTAGTGTACCTATCGCTCAAATTCAGTTTCTCATCATCTGGATTCTTGCACATCGACTATGGAACACTACACTATGATAGAATTACTGGTGGTGGAATAACTTGCTTTCCTCCAATAATAACTAATAACAATTGTTGGAATTAGAGCTTTATTTGATTTTTCAACTCATTTGCTGAAATTTCTCCTCTAATCTTCATGTGATACTAATTTATGAAACTGAATATATTTATCGAGTAAATATTGTAATAAATATATCTAAATACATAAATAATATAACAATATCTAAGCACAAAATTTTAGTTAAAGTAAGTTTATCTCTGTTGTTATTTATAAGTGTAAATTGTAAGTAATTATTGAGACCATAGTTTGAAAGCTCTCGAGCATTACATTTATGTGCAACGGCAGTTTATTCAACACATTTCACAGTAGTTAAATTTCGAAACAGTTTTACGAAATAAACTACTGCATGAAATATCTAAGGAGCGTGAATGTGAATTAAAGAAAAAATAGGTATAGGAGGCTTCACACAAAGAACAAGAGTGACTTAGATATTATTAGAATTGCGACAAAACGCAGTTCAGTTATAGAGAACAATAAAATAACGCATCTGAAAAACTCCTAACGGTCATCTCTAACAAATTAATAAGAAATTTTTAATTAAAACAGCTAATTTCATTTGTTTTATTAAACTGTGATGATTTAGAGTAAAATGTGACAGGTAGTGATGTAAAACGAATATGATTTGAAAGCCTGAAAATGCTTCCTGCTTTACCTCGTAATATTTTCCTCTTCATTTTAACTTGACCTAGTATTTTTCAGATAAAATGCGTTTAAGAGAATATCAAAAAGGTGTAATTAGCTTTCATGGAGTAATTATTGGTAGAAAAATGAAATTAACTTTCGGCATTTCTTTTCTTTCTATTCGAGAATCTTATAACACGCACTTTTCTAACAAAGTTTCTAACAAAAAACCAAAGAAATTTATTTTTTAATTCTTAAAAGATGCGAATTCAGCTCATGAAAATATGCAATGAAAATTTTCTCTCTATTGCGACAAAGATGAGTTTTTATTGTTTTAAGCAAATTTTGCAATTTGTGAAAATTAACAACAAGATTAATGAAGCGTAACAAGATACGTAGGAATATCAACAAAGTTTTACCCATGAAATCGTATTGAAAATGTTTTTCAAAGAAATTTAATTTCGGATGGATCATTTTTTAATATGCACGATATCGAAACATTTTATATTTTGAAACTTTTCATGGTAAATACTTTCCAATTTATTTGAAAATACACTTGAAAAAAATTTAATTTCGGATGGATGATTATTTAATATGCACCATACGGAAACATTTTACATTTTGAAACTTTCGAAATAAATTTATTTTCAAAAAATATCCTTAATTAATTTGAAAAGAGTAATAAATGAAACAAAATAAAGTTACAGAATTTGCTTTCTATGAAATTTTGTGAAGATCATTTTTCCCTTATTCTTTTAAAACTAACTATTAAGAATCAGTTTTCTTGTCAAATAAAAATATAAATTGGTTCATGCAAAAATTTTTATAAAAGTAATATAAATATTAGTTAATATTATATTAACATTAAAATTTAATACAAATTTGCATGATTCACATGCTTCTATTTTCGAAATCGTGTACCATTCGTCTCAGAATTTTCGGGGTGTACTGATATTACTCGCGGACGCTTTGTCAATCTGAATATAATAATATGCTAACTACTTTAAAATTTAGTATAAATTTTTTGCTAAGGCCTGAAAAAAAACTTTTTTTTGTTATTGTTTTTTAAAACACACTTCGTTTCCTTTAACACAAGCAAAATTTCTTTGCATCAATCAAATGCAAAAAAAAAAAAACTGCGAATTATTCAGGATAGATATCTATATTTATCTGGTGTCTAGAAAGAAAACTTCCAACTGAAAAGAATTTATAATTTTTTACAAAAGGCAGTTGTATACAGGAAGAGTATGTAAGTACAAAACATCAATAACAACGAATTCGATATTATTCATATTGAGCTACCCATAAGGTTATTCCGATTGGTTCATCTAATTTCAAATAGATTCATGTGTGAAATTTACGAACTTAAGGTAACAAGCAATGCATAAAATAAAAAGAATATTGTGTAAATATTAATTTTTTTATTCTTGTGGTTACTCAGACAGTGTCAACTGGATAATCAAATTCTTGGCATACTCTCTCTAACATGCCTTTGCTGTTACGAATTTTGTACTTAAATAGGTAATTTTAGTAAAATTGTAGAGACATTACATTATTTTTGAAGTGGGAGACATGAAAGATGAGCAATGCCCTCGCCGGGGCGCGAACCTGGATCTCTCGCTTACGCACCGAGTGGGCTAACCATTACACCACGAAGGCATGCCGAAAAAATGGAGAAAATCCCTTATAGAATAATGTGGTCTGATGCCTGCTAGGCATTCAAACTGACCCTATTCCCAAACTTTCCTTATAGAATTATAAGTAAAATTGTATTTTAATGTGTAATATTCTATTGCAGTTTTAGGTCATTAACTTTAATTTCTAATTTTAAGACATAGCACAATGTGAAAATTTTAAATAAGTAACAGACGAAATGACAGTCAGAAATGGCGTCACGTGCAAAGCAAATAAAAATAATGCTTATATTATCAAAAGAATGCGTCGAAACGTTTCCGTGTTTTCTTTGTCTGTATTGCCTTATCTTTATCTATTTTCAGATACATCGTGTAAAAATATTTGGAAATTGTAAACCTATTATAATAAGTTAAAGAAATATCAAAACTGCTAAAATTTTTGGCGACTCCCCTACCGCAAGGGATCGTGACCCGCAATTTAAGAAACTCTGAACTATATTAATCCCACAATCGGATGCGTAACAATTTGTGCCTTTTCTGTTACTAGCTTATATTTTATCGTTGGGTATATATTCCATCCTGAAACTCACAAGCTTAGAGGAAATAAATTATTCGTACATTTTGTTCCTTGAGTATTACCTTAGTATTTTCAAGGACGGGAAAGTATTTTAGTAAATATTTTTTTATCGAATAATCGAATGGGAGTTACAAAATGTTCAAGATAATGAACTTCTGTTTTTAGTGCTGTGTTTAGATAAAGTCACTAAACTATCATATTTTTTTTTCAATTACTTATATTGAAACGAAAATGTAAATTTGTTTTCATATATAATGTTTAAAAGGTATTGTGAAAAAGTGATTCATCACAATTCTCTGTTTCAGCCCCTCGTGTTACTTATTTATGATGATATCGTAAATATGTGAAACTACTTATAAAGGTAGAAGAATATATGTACGAATATTTGGCAGAGGTCCGGCTTGTAGTAACATGAGGTGAAGAGATGTAGAGACTTGAAGGAGAACAGAAAACAAAAGGTCAAGAATAAAAGAAATCAAAGATAACATGATATCGATAATAAATTTAAATCTAAGGGTAAAGAAAACAAGGAAGGTTTCATTATTCTTCATCCAGCCATGAAGACAAATGAAACACTTTCCTTTTATAAATTAGGAAATGAATAGGCTGTAAAATGGCACATTTTATATTCTTATGGCCTGAAAAACAGGAAAGAAAAATTTTAATTAATCTTAGTGATAGCTGAAGTAATTACCTGCATTAAGATACAAAAATAATTTAAACGTATCAGACTAATTTATAAAAGTTTCAAATGCAATTATCATTTCTGCTGCCTTTCAATGCTGTGATTCTCTGTTTTAACTTTATGAGCAGCCTTTTCGTTAATATTCTGTTCAATCTTTCATTTTTCAAATTTCAAATACTATTTTGGGACTTTAATTACATATGAAATCTGAATTACATGAAAAGGAAACAAAGAATATCATGAAATCTTTTTAAATCTTTAGTATAATTAAATTTAAAGCATATGAAACAGGCGACTTTTTTTGTTACTTTATTTGTTCTATTCACTTCGACAGTTTTTAGTTTTCCTTGTAGTTCTGAATACTTTAACAGCATTATTTTTTCAGACATTTTTTTGATTAATTTCTGGACTAAATATGTGCTCTTATAATTAGGGAACTTAGGCTAATTTTAAATTCTTAAGGAATAAAAAATAAAGAGGGAAAAAGAAAACTATTAAATGCATGATCTTTAGAGTCAAAGAATTTTTCGTGCGACATTTAAATTAAATTATTTAACGAGGTTATAAGAAATATTTTTATTATATTAGTGAACCCTAAAATGAAGATAATAATTAAGGACATGGGATTGGTATTAAAATCTTAAGACTTAAAATTTAAATTAAAAGACAGTGATTCAAAACATATCTTGTTACGAAAACACATTTAACTTCTTTCTTTTAATAAACTATATCTTTACACACACGAGGAAAGGTTTATTAACGCTGGAATTCATAATTTTAATTAATTAAATATATTTTTAATTAGAAAAGTTACTCATTCCTTTGGATAACGAATTTCTGTTCAGTTTGTCAAAGCAATTTATTTAGCATATGCATAAAATATAGCAAGCCAGTTTTTCTAGCAAATGCGCATACAGATCAAATTATATTTTTAAGAATTGTAATTGGAAATTTCTTAAGACTTGTTATTTTAATTCATTTTATTTCAACCAGTCTTTTGTTACGATTATTCTGTCTATCTTTCATTTATTAAGCTAGAAGGTGAGAGAGATGGCCGTTATGATGGCTTCCGACCACGGAGGTGAACCAAACGGAATCATCCAATAGCATTTTCTATATTTTATGAAGTCTTTTCTTGTCCAAAATTAGTTCATATTGTTGCGTTTTTCTTTTCTGAACCAGTTGTTACGTTATATCCTTCCTTCACGTTTGTACGGGGTCCGTGTGGATTTAGAGTGAATAACGACAATACTACTTGATGAAGTATCGAAACACACTTTATTAGCCAGTATTGTCAGGACAGCTCCAAAACACGTTTTTACAGTCGTCGATGAACCACTATAAACACGTTGACACGATCAGCGACACAGCCTCCAGGTTATGAGGCTATCACGGTGGAGACAGCTTCACGGCAAAGCACTAGAGTATAGCTCAAGACTCTGCTTAGTCGTTCTCGGAACTTCACGTACTGTCAAGACTCTCCTCGCTACAACTCGCAATGCACTCGACGACATACAGAGCACAGCTCCCGACTCTTCGGTTCAGTCGTTCCCGGAGCTCAACACGCTCTCTCGACGATGCACTAACCGCGATACACTGCGGGACTCTTTCGGTGCACTCGACGACCCACTCGGCACTCGCTGCCCGGCTGTCAACTCCATCGTCTCCGCAGGAATTGTCTCGCTAGACGAGACACCAACTCAATACTAACTCTCGGCGTACCAGCAGGGTTATATAGCTTTCGGCTCCGGTAAGAATTCGTTTCAGAAAGTTCTCCATCCGTCCATGGTATATCGCCAATTGTGTCGCCAAATATCGCCAAACGGGTGATTTCCTGACAAATGTTGCAACCCTGCCTCCTCTTGCCATTTTATGGCAACCCTAAATCTTCTTTGCGGGGAAGCTAGCTCACCGTGCCTGTACAGTTCGTAACAATATTAATAATCGTACTAAGTGCCTGAAAAAATCGTTCAGATTTATACTTCGTGCTGCATGAAAACAATCGTTACTATTCTATGATAAACTTACCAGTAGTTTGAGGATTACATCCTGTCCGCATGCCTTCGTGATGTAACTGGAAGAACACTCGATGCGGGATTCCGAAAGTACGGAGGTCAAATCTCTGTGAGAGGAACTGCCGATTTCTTCAGTTTCCTGGCATCGAAAAATTTTGAAAGATTCTACAAGTGGCGTCCAGACTAAAAGATGGTGGACGTCTATATTATCAAAATATATATATTCGTCACCGCCACGATTTGCCTACTGGATCCCTAAACTACCAGTCGGCTTTTAAAAGGGGGGTATATAACGTATTTTCTTATTCTTTTCCACATGCCTTCGTGGTGTAAATGAAAGCACGCTCGACGCGTATTCAGGAGGTCCGGAGCTCAAATCCCGGCAAGCTCACTACACAGTTTTCATGTTCATGCGTCAGTATAACCTAATGACTGCAAAAGCTTCAGATGATTCTTTAGTTAAATACATGAAGTTCTATGTTACTTAAAACCACGTACATAAATAGAGAGGGGGTCTGGTTTCAAGGTCCAATTACCTGAGAGCCATTTCATTTCCCAGAACTGAGTCTATGCACATTGAAGAAAAAATTATAATAATATAATATTTCATTTTATATAGGTCATTATTAGTTTGTTTAACATAACATGGCACTAGAAAAGGTTTTAATTTTTTTGCAATTGTGTCGGTGTTTCTTCAACCTATCACATTTGAATAATTTGGTTAACGTTGATTCACATTCCAATTTTAGTGTTCTATTTTATAATAATAAATTTTGGAAATCTGTAAATTTTCTCAAAATTAAATAGATCACAGTATCTTAAAGTAGCATATTACTTCGAAATTGAGCAATATTAGAATTTTAAAATTAGAAATTGGCCAAAGTATTAAATCATAATCACCCTCGAATTTAAATGCAAGATTTTAAAACCGGAAAAGTGAAAAAACAATAAAAATAAGAATACATTTTATGTTATGTATTGAAAAATACTTATCATGAAATCCCTCTGACTCTTAAGACACTATTTAAGACTCGATGATTTGGGAATGGGAGATAGGTAGCAATATGTTATAGTAGTTGCTTTTGAACTTAAGCCATACTTCATTTGTACATCCTAAAAAGTTTAATAAAATGCGCGGCTTGACATCCGTCGGTGCTGAAACGTTTATTTACCAAAATCTTTAACATAATCTTATAGAAAATATTCACGAATTATCTGGAAAATACGTAGCAAAGTGATCAATGGTAAACATGATTGTGGCATTTTTAGGGATCGGCAAACTGAATAACTACCATTATATTTAATAAATATGATTAGGATTTATTTGTGCAGTCTATAAAAGTTGCGAGAAACAAAATCTTTTAAAATAGTCAGCAAACCTGCAATAATATCAAAACGAACAGCGATCACCTTATTTATAGCTATAAGTAACGTAACAACCTCGTAAACAGATTTATAGCTATAAGTAACGTAACAACCTCGTAAACAGATTTATAGCTATAAGTAACGTAACAACCTCGTAAACAGATTTATAGCTATAAGTAACGTAACAACCTCGTAAACAGATTTATAGCTATAAGTAACGTAACAACCTCGTAAACAGATTTATAGCTATAAGTAACGTAACAACCTCGTAAACAGATTTATAGCTATAAGTAACGTAACAACCTCGTAAACAGATTTATAGCTATAAGTAACGTAACAACCTCGTAAACAGATTTATAGCTATAAGTAACGTAACAACCTCGTAAACAGATTTATAGCTATAAGTAACGTAACAACCTCGTAAACAGATTTATAGCTATAAGTAACGTAACAACCTCGTAAACAGATTTATAGCTATAAGTAACGTAACAACCTCGTAAACAGATTTATAGCTATAAGTAACGTAACAACCTCGTAAACAGATTTATAGCTATAAGTAACGTAACAACCTCGTAAACAGATTTATAGCTATAAGTAACGTAACAACCTCGTAAACAGATTTATAGCTATAAGTAACGTAACAACCTCGTAAACAGATTTATAGCTATAAGTAACGTAACAACCTCGTAAACAGATTTATAGCTATAAGTAACGTAACAACCTCGTAAACAGATTTATAGCTATAAGTAACGTAACAACCTCGTAAACAGATTTATAGCTATAAGTAACGTAACAACCTCGTAAACAGATTTATAGCTATAAGTAACGTAACAACCTCGTAAACAGATTTATAGCTATAAGTAACGTAACAACCTCGTAAACAGATTTATAGCTATAAGTAACGTAACAACCTCGTAAACAGATTTATAGCTATAAGTAACGTAACAACCTCGTAAACAGATTTATAGCTATAAGTAACGTAACAACCTCGTAAACAGATTTATAGCTATAAGTAACGTAACAACCTCGTAAACAGATTTATAGCTATAAGTAACGTAACAACCTCGTAAACAGATGCTACCCTTCCTTTTCCAGAATATTTCTGTCTTCTGCAGAATGACGTAATATATTTGGCTCTCATATTTCACCCTTTAATACAAGTATCACCACATGCTAAAAAATATTTCTAAAATTTCGCTCAAAGCTTTTAAATTAATAACCATTCTAAATTTACTAATGGTAAATTTCGTTCGCGCTGCGCGTAAGCTAATAGACCCACGGCTAGGAAATTTGGTACATAGGTGCATCTAGCAAATGTGTTAATGAACAAGATGGAATAACGAAAAGTAATTTCCATCAAAGTTTTTATTTTTGTTATGGCTTATTTTCAATTAAATATTAAAAAAACGTGTCATACAATCATTTCTCCAGATAATGCAAGAGCGTTTCGGCGATGAGTATGTTCAAAGACCACACAAGAGCTGTCAGAGGAGGGTTTAAGAGAAGGAAAGAAGACTTTAGAGGCTCAAATCGTATAGAAAAAATCGAGCCCTGGAATCAGAAAAAAAGAAATCAGCCATCGGTGGTACGAGTAATGTTGGAATCAGGTAACTGCTTAGACATCCCCGAGGTATAATAAGGAAAATGCCGCTGCAGACGAGGAAGGCAATTCATTGCCTCAGTAATAGGAAATGAGATGTAACCTTTTTTTTTTTTACATTACTTACTCCATCTCTTTAATTCTCCTTCCGAACGTCTCCTTGTCGGGGTTAAATTGGTACTGTTAAGATACATTTATCATTTCAATTTTGAGGCTAAACATCCTTCTAGAGTGGCGCAGAGAAGAGAGCCAATCAAATCAGCAGAAAAAAGCCAGCTCTCTCCCTGCACCACGTTATAAAGAATGCAGATTACCACATTATAGAAAATTCCCCAAGAGAAGGGAGAATTTTAAAGCCAAAATATACAGCAACCCTTTCCAAGATCTAATAACTGGATGTGAGAACCCGACTAAATCTCTTAAGTGGGTGACTTTGCTTGAAAACAGAGGTAAAAAGTAGGTTTTGAAAGCCAGAAAAATTCTGGCCATAACTAATGAAAACATATACTTAATTTCTGATAATATCTCAACTAATTAACTTATATTAACGCATATAGATTCACAAGAGAGGCAAATTTCGACTGTATACCGGGATTTCATTTCAAACAGATAAATCAATAATTTTTATTATTAAATTGCAATAATACTCAAAAATTACACAAGACACAGACTCTTAATTAAGCTAAAACTAAAACCGAATATTTTTTAAAAATTAAAGAAACTAGCTTCAACAAATTAATTATTAACACCTTTAATTAAAAGTTATTTAGTAAATTAAAGTATGCAGCTGAATTTGGAATAGGATTTTAATGAATTAAATTAATTTGACTACACAATAAAATGCCAGTGATACAGTGAAATAAAGTTTTTAAGTTTTTGTGCTACTTTTCGAAGCACTTTAGCAAACCTAAAATATCATAATCTTTTTTTTTCGGTCAAGCATTTAAATTTCTTATATACTTTCTGTCAACAGCAATATGTGAATATACGCAAATATTAATGATGCCTTTGAAACAATTAACAATTATCGACCGGTAATAATTATTTAAATATGACAAAATATTAAATATCACGAAAAAAATAAGAAATACGTAAATATTTCTGAAGAAAATAATATCATGAACACCATCTTTATCGATTCTGCTTATTTTTATAGCTTACTTGCCTTCTACCTTACACCTATAAAATATCGATCTGTAAATATATAATCAACTACGAAGAATTTAAGAGCCAGAAAACAATGTCATTTGCTTCCATAAAAAAAAAAAGTCCCCCTTCTTTCTTGCCAGTTGCTGGTATGATATGAATAACTATTTAATATGATTCTCGCTCATAAAACATTGTTGCTTCATCATGTGTATAATAATAAAGAACAAGATAATAACAAGTTACTCAGAATACTTAAATATGAAAGTTTTACCTTGGAGTCTTAAAGTGACATCTTAATTTACACTTACGTGTGAAGCTCGAATTGTAACTATGGTTTTAAAATGGAGAAATTTACTTCATCAGACCCAATAATCTATTGATACGTAATTAAAACATGTAACAATAAATTCACTATAGAATATATTTCACCCATTTCTTTACTTTGTGCATTTTAATTTCACCTTTTCTTCTTTCAGTCAGTGTGTTATATTGGTTGAAGCAACAATGTTCCAGCATAACATGAACAAGCGGTGTTCAAAGCTCGTTTATTATATCTCATTTATTTGGAGACCTTAGCAGTGACCGAAACCTAGAAACATCTACGAAATTTAATGACTAGAATTAAAATCACTACGAATTATTATCATACCGATACTTCGGACATAATACGAACGGTTTACTTCCTTTGGGTTTTAGAGATATCTTTCTAATTCAATTAATTCAATTCTCATTTCACGGCAATGCAAAAATACATAAAAACTCAAAATGTTTTAATTAAAATTTAAAAAATATAGAAACCATAAAACACCAAATACAGTTAAAACAGTATAAAAAATTGGTAATTAAAATTACAGATTCTACGCAAAAACAAGCATTTCGGCCAGAAAACAAAATGGTAGATTTTTTGTGCACAAAACTGAATGTTTACTTTTGATAACAATCGGGAAAAAGACCCTGAAGGTGCAGAAACTAACTTAATTCACTATTCTGCTAAGTTTCAAATGTAAACAAATATGGCTGCTATGGTAAGAAATAAAATCTGATGTGTATACCACATGACTTCTCGTACGAAATATTAAATTTTACGCATTTTGTCCTGCATTTCGTTTAAACTCATTTCCTCGAATTTCATTAGAGATATATTTCTCATTCAATTGATTCAGTTCTCACTTCGCGACAAGGCAAAAATACATGAAACCTCAAAATATCTTTATTAAAAATTGAAAAATTTAAACATAAATACAGTTAAGACAATTTAAAGAACAATTTTTACAATTAAAAATACAGTTTCTACGCAAAAACAAGGAATTCGGCCAGCGGGGAAAAAAGGCAGATATTTCGGTGCACAAAACTGAAAGTTTACTTTTGGTCTCACTCGCCAAAAAGGCACTGAAGGCATAGAAACTGACTTAATTTGTTGTGAACGCTAGGCTGAGTCAATATATGGGATAATTTAATAACTTAAATTATAATTCCAGAATGGATTAAGCATGATTTAATTCGCAATAATAAAAGAAGACGAATCCACTATTTTGACAAACAAATCCACTATTCTGTTAAATTTCAAATGTAAACAAATATGGGTGCTATAGTAAAAACATTAGGCTTAGCCACACTTAAACAACTTTTAAATTGTTGCTAATTCTACAACTATGGCATCGAAAATCTGATGAAGGCATAAAAACCTTAACTGAAAGATAAGAACAACATAATTCAATCATTTTCAAAGCAAAAAATGAACAATTTACCAACATAAAAGAATAAAGAGACTGAGCTCAATCAACCAAGTAAGAGAGTGAGTATATATATATATATATACCTTTGGTGGGGCCGATTGCCACCAAAGAGGGAAGTGCACAACTACATGCTATATAAAAAATTTCAACGTTCTGAGGTTACTCGTTTTTGTGTTACATACGTATGGACGTACACACGTACGTACGTACAGACGCCACGAAAAAAATTTATTCTGATTCCATTTTAAATTAGCTTTATAATTCGTTTTGGGAAAAAGAGTTCTTTATTCTGTCCCTTATGTAGAGATATTACTCAAAAAATCGTTAAATTGCATTCTATAGCGGTTAAAATGAATATTTTTGTTGAAATATGGTGCCCGGAATTTTTTGTGATTACAATACTTCCTTTACTTCGTACAAATAAGTAATTAGGCTCGGCGCACTTGAACATCTTTTAAATTGTTTGTAATTCTACAACTATTGCATGCAGATTAGCTAAAGGCATAAAAACCTTAACCGTAACTTAAGAACAACATAATTCAATCACTTTTAAATCAAAAAGTGCACAGTTTATAAGATATACTCGTAAGAATAAAACACATATAAGAATAAAACTAACTAAGCTCAGCAAGCCGAATAACAGAGTGGATATATATATATACATTTGGTGAAGTTGTTTGCGTCCCAAAAGGGAGGGGCACAACTATATGTTATAGCAGGCCGACGCATAAAAGTTTTGAGGCTACTTGTTCTTGAGTTATGCTAGATACATACATACCTATGTACAGACGTCAAGTAAAAATTTCTTCTGAATCCATTTTAAATCCATTGTACAATCTGTTTTGGGAGAAACAGTCCTTTATTCTGTCAATGCGTACAGATGTCAAGCAAAAACACTGTTCAAATGGTTTCGAGAATGGTCAAAATCGATATTTCCGTTGAAATATAATACCCGAAATTTATCGCTTACTTTGTACAGGAAGAAATACTTCCTTTACTTTGTACAGGAAGAAAAAATTTGACACTCAGCCTCTAAAAATTAGCATGAATCTCATAATATACATCTGCTAAATTAGTGAAAAGTCTCCACATTGCATTAGTTTATAACAGAATTGCACAATCATTACTCTCCGTTTGTCCTTACTCTCAGCATATTTTAAATATAAGTTTTTACTTGACAGTTTCAGTGTACGAAATCTTAAAATAGCTGCTTAGCTTAAAACTGTTTCAGATGTAAACTGAAATATGCATACCAAGATCAGATTGAAATTTCTTTCTAATCTTATGATTTTTCTAACATTTTAAATCTTTGATGATAAATTCTATGAGGTGTTGGACTTAGTCTAAATTTTCAGACTCCATTTGAAAAATTACTTTTCGCTTTGATTTGCAAACAAATTTCTGAAACTCTTATCGAAATCCAGGATTTCTCAAACAAGTTGGAGAGTTCTCAATAAAGTAACATTAAAACCTGTTCTCCAAAACCGAATATATCTGTCACTGTAATTGTAAGGTAGGATACTGGTTCGAAACTCAATTGTAAACATTATGCACACTTCAATACTGAAGTGAACTATTATTTGAAAGGTGAATACTAGCTGTTTTAACATAACTTTCATTTCAATAACAATACCTATATTTTTGTCAGCTGACAATTCCCCTACATTAAAACCTTTCATAACAAGTAATTTTGACCTAATATTAACAGATTCCAAAGAGATAAGAAAAGTCATTTGTGGATTTTACACAAACTAGTAATGTTTATATATTCATTTTTACTTGTGCCTCATTCACAATTTTTACTTGTCAAAATTATTAAAAAATGTTGATTTTCTAATTTATTTCTAAATTATTTCCTCTAATTTATTCTTATAAATAAAATATAATTAGATCCTGAAGGTTATTTCACTTTTTAATTAGTTGTGAAAAACGTCCTTTCTAATGTTTTGGCTCATTTGTTTTGTTTCGGCGAATATTAATTTTATCAATGAAATTTTGTTTGCTGGGTAATTCAGTTTTTCAGGCTACAAAAATTTTTTATTCCTCAGCTGTAAATCCTAATTTCTCTACATTAAGGACGTTATGCTGTTTAGAATGAAAAATGTCTCAAATCTTATTTGTTAAGAAATTTAGTTATACAATTTCATCTTCACACATGAAAATTGGTCCGGAAAGAGCCCGCTTGTTAATGAAGTAACAAAAAGGCATATTTAAAGTTGTTTTGAAAATCATAAAAGTCTTTCTAAAAGAGTGTATGATAGAAAAATGATAAAAAGCACTGACCTACAATGAAATTATATTGAGCGGGAAGTTTATTAATAATTTCTTGTTACATTATTCCAAAAAGATAAGTATTATCTTTTTGGAATAATAAAAAGCGCGTAAAATAATAATTTTTACCACGTGTAAGGCAATGTTTGTGAAAAGGCTTCCAATTTTGGAGTAACTTTTAACGAAAGAGATCAATCTGTGAATGAATCTTTGATTCTAAATGACATAGATAGACGTAAAATATTTAAATGCACTTAAAACATTATGCATTTTCAAAAACTGTATATAGTATAAAGCCATTTATTAAATCGAGAAAAACTTAGAAACGAGAAGCATTTTATCTAAAGAATGACTTTCAAACTGTTTTGAGTATTCCCGATTAGTAACCCGGAAGAACAGCTAACGCATAATTTAAGGCTAAGGACAAAAATAATAATTTCGCATACACAGAAATAACATTTAAGAATAGCAAATCATTGTATATAATAGTATAACTAGAAGCAGTATTTGTAACAACGGTACTTTAATTTTCAGCATTTTTCGGTTTATTTCTAGACAACTTCTAGACATGTTAATAATTAATATATCCTATTTCTAGATTCAACTTCCTCAGCCACTTGATGGATGAATATACTTCAGCTTAATGATAAAGTTTTTCACTGTGTTATTGTAATTCGTATTGTATGCAGGTACACTGTGAACGAAAATGAGACAGTTCTATATATACCTCTCGTTCTACTGGGCCGATTGACGAAATTCAACTTGCCTGTTTCATATCTCGAAAGCGCGTCTTAGTCTATATAGAATTAGATTTGCATATAGCTTTTCAATTAATTGTTCTAATATAGGTATATTGAGAGAAAATTGCACTTTTTCTGAAAAGACATGCCAATTTTTTTCCATATTTCGATTCTACGACTAAAATTATACCAAATTGCCAAGTTTTGTAAAAATCGCACAAGTAGTTTTTAAAAATTGAGCTCTCAAAATTTTAGCTCCTCAATGTTAATTGAATTTGACATATATTTATTAATATATCTTTTTTTTTATTAAACTTACTTCATTTCTTCTTTCAGAATTAAAAAAATATGCTCATTCCAAGTAAAATTCGCTTAATTTTCGTAATTTATTTTTTTAATTTGTATTTTTAATAATTTTTATAAGTTTTTCGAAACAAATTTGAATTATAACCTATAAAATTTTCAGCATCGTCTTAAAGTATATGTATTTCTAAGCACATCTTCAAAAAATTGGAGTTTTTATATTGAAAATTTCCTAAGATATACGTTAATTTACATATGGACGTGTTTTGGAATATTTGTTTTAAACGATAATAAGGCTAAATGTGGCTTACGCACTTTGTTAAAATTATTTGAAATAATGAACGATGACTTTCCACTCGTTTAAAATGAAAAAAAAAAAAAAAAAAAAAAAAAAAAAAGAAAGGAAAATAAGTTGCTACAAATAAAGAAGTTCTCCAAGTGAATTATTCTTGGCGCAAAATGAAAAAAATACTCCAAGATAAATTTTTGAATCTCTCCGTAAATTTCGCACCAAATTTTACATTTTATATTTAGTCGTAATTGGAGTCGTAGAAATCAAATATGGGAAATAATTGGCATGTCATTTCAGAGAAAGCCCAATTTTATGTCAAAATACCGATATTAGAACAGTGCTATATATAAATTTAATATATATCCTAAGTCGCGCTTTCGAGACATGAAAAACGCAGTTTGAATTTCTTCAATCGGCCCAGTAGAACGGAAGATATAGAACTGTCCTTTTTTTTTCCCGGCAGTGTACATGATACAGTGAAAATGGGTTTATCTTAATGTGAAAATTTCTGTTAATTGAATATAATTTCTACCTAATTATTGTGAGGCGAATAATGCTGATTTTTAATTTAAAATTTCACAGATTGCATAAATAGTAAGCTACATTTTTTTTTTCTTTGCAGCACTTCAGCATCAGTTTATTTTCCATAGAATTTCCTTATTTTTCAGTGTATTAGGATAAGCAGAAAGCTAATAAAAAATAAAAGTAATTTTTTGTAACAGCCAAACAGGATTAGGAAGTACATTTCGATCAGTTTTATTTTTATAATTATATTTTAATTCAAAGTTTTTATAGTTTCCTTAACAGAAAATACAAAATAAGATAAATTATAGATGGTGACAGGTTTAACATTTTTCAAACATAAAATGCCTGTATAAGCTAAAAGATGCATTAAAATATCTTAAAATAACGGTTAAATTAATCATTTTTATTAGCTCAACACGCAAAAGCTTGTTATTTTAATATTTTTCTCTCCGTCTTTTTTCACTTAATTAAATTCAAATGCTTTGTCGTTAAATTCCAATTATAGCACAGAAAAAAGTTAATAACCTTCATTTATAGCATACAAAAATGAAATGTCTGATTCTAGTCTAAGACTTTTTTAGCTAACTTTCTTATCATTTTAAAAGAAAAAAGAAAAGAGTATTTCACCCTCAGCTTTTTAAATCTAGTTAATCAAACATTAATTGAAAATTAACTGAGGCAAATATCTAACCATTGATCAAAATTCAACATTCATATTTATAATATTCTTTTAATATAAAATCCAATTACGTCTCAGTAGTTTGATAACGTTTAAGTAATTATTCTTTTCTCTGTATTTCAGTCTGAAAGTAAATAATAAATGACCGAACTATCCAACAAATTATTGAAGTCTTTTTTAAGTTTCTAAATCGTGCAAAAGCTTATAATTTTGCCTTCAAAATTTTTTAAGTAGGCAATTAATCTTTTACTGTTATGCATGCACTATAGAAACGTAAATAAAAGTAAGGACACTTATTTTCTCTATATAAAATACTTAAAAATCATCAAGACAAATTTTTCTGCGACTGTAAAATAAATTGCTACGATACCCTTATCTAGGATTTTATTAACCGTCACGATGCAATTTTTGGCCAGGTAAAAAGATAAACAGTACGATGGCAGCGAGAATTGTGGGACCGTGTCTAGCCAGAAAGCATCTAAAATGTCCCTTTAAAATTCTTTTTTTTTTTTTTTTTTTTTTTTTTTTTTGTTTGTTTGTTAAGCCGTATAATACCGAATTCTTTTTACTAATTAAGATATCAAATTAGCGGACTAATTCAAACAAGATACCGTATATGTAAATTTCAAAATATTGAATAATTGGCTATTATTCTCCCTTTTTCCTTTTCATCATTCTTGGCGGAGATCAATACTAATTCCAAACCATTGTCTACTTCTAACATTTAAAAACAAAAAATTTGATTTTATTTATGGAAAAATAAAGACAAATTCTGAAAAACGTAGCATACAAAATTATATTTTGTGACATTAAGTGATCGGTTTTTCTACTTTATATATTCAAATGACTTTCGTACGCCCTTTTTTTATACATTTTTAAAGTTATGCGACTTACATATTATAATTTTTTCTGAGGTTTACTATTATAAATATATTTATATGAGTCCACCTGTTAAGCGTAGCTAAGTTCGCTCTTGCACTATTTATGTCAGATTTGACTTGTATTATAATCTACGTTTTAATTTCCACCTACGTTTAGTTTTGTTTTTGTAACGCATGAAGTCCGTGCCTTTCTGTTAACTAGTTTGAATTAATAAAGGTTTATTTCTACCCTTCGTCTGAGTCAGTAGTTTTATTCATGCCTGTACGAGAATTCGCCAGGTCATTACAGGGTCTATTCTAGTTTATGTGGAACAAGAGAGACAGATTCTACAAAACACAAATAAATTTAATTTTTTCATGGATACACCTTTTATACTTGCGACACAAACATAAAATGAAACGTCGTTATAAAAAAAATTTTTTTTAGTCAATGTGTCATTCATCTTTATTTAATCGTCCACCTTAACTCGAGATTTTGTTTTGCTTCTTTACTGCAGAGTAGTGTTGAGTTGTAGGAATAGTGGGAATTTACATGTTTATGTGTATGTGTCTTTGATCGACTTTTTGTTCTTGAGATCTGATAGCTATCGTTGGAGGAGATGGGGAGAGTATTACTGAGGAGGCATACTTCTTGCCTTTTATTTCTGTATGGCAACAGCTACTGTAAATTTCAGGAATCAAAAGTTTTTAAACATAAAAAGCATGAAGAGAGAGAGTCGGTTCAGTGCTATAACAACTACTCTCCTTAATGTTTTAGTTACATAGCACAGCTAAACAGTTGGCGTTTGTGAACTTTGATGTTCAACTGCCAACTATCTACTAGTTTTCGATATTCAAATCTACAGTAAAGTTCATTTTGAGCAATTAAATTTTAATACCATTTTAAAATAATAATAGTAACAACAATAATAATGAGTGCAAAAAGAGTATGAGAATTTGATTCTGCTTCAAGAAACATATGTGGATCACTTTAGAACAAAAGCTGGATGTAATGGATGGAACAAAAGCTTCTTGAGGAAGATGCATTGTGGAAACGAAATATGCAGACCATTAGTTCGAAAACTCATCAAAAGGAAGGATCAATACAAATCTCAAGGTAGCTTCTTATCTGTCAAAATTTAGTGGCCAAACTCGGAAGCATTCAAATTTTAAATGGGAAGCGGTTATTATGAACATGGAATCGAAGGCTTAAATCAAAAAGGAGCAAAAAGGATCAAAAATCAAAATTAAATATGAAACCAAGCATTAAGTCATTATAATGTCTTGAACACTACTGATGATTTATGATTTATAGAATGAAGCTATGGGAACTAGTCAAAAACTGCACTACTATAGTACTGCAAGTTTTCCATTTTAAGTATCGAACTGCTATTCAATATGTTCGTACTACTGGGAAACCTATTGGTATACATAAAGAAGTTGCTTCAAGATATTCGAAGAAATCAAAGGAAATCATGCAGAATCTTGATTACAAGGATCAGCTAATATTCATCGTTGATGATCACGTTGCCATCATGAACGTTTATAGCGTATAAAATTTCAAAAGACAACCTCACTTTGTTATAAAATGACAATAAAGCGAGAGATTCAAAATACAGTAAAACCGATGATTATTTGAAATGCAAAAAATCTATAGTTCTCAGAGATTTACCAAGAACTCATCTCCCAGTATTCTGGCATTCAAATAATAAAGCATAAGCCAGAAGAATTATATTTAAAGATGATTCCGCCAACTACTCTCGCTTTACGATATAATGATATTGCAGAGAGAATTAATTACATTTTAAAATGTTATTACTATGAGGTAATGCTTCAGATCATTCAATGCCTTTTGTCCAATCAATACACAAGGTGTCATTATGATATTTAAAGCTTATTGTTTGCGTCACACCTTTTTAACAAGTTATAAAAGCTACTTTATTAGATTTTGAAGAGCTTCAACATCAAAAACGTTATTAAAAATACAGGCGAAACATAATGTAGGCGTGAATCAACACAGTTATAAGCAGTATGAGGCATATCGTAATATATATCGGCAAATAGTTTCAGTGGTTTTGAAACTCACTTTGTTGAATTCACTAACAACATCAAATAGAATACTACTGGTTTAGATAATGAAAGTTTTATTAACGTAAATGAGCAAAGGCCTTTGAAGTATAGGAAGATGACTTAAACAAAAACAACTATGTTGAAATGCCTTCACCAGAATTAACAGCTGAAACACTATCGAAAATTATTGGATTGAACAGATATTATGTCCTAAAACAGATATTATGGAAGCTGATTCCAATGATAAACTTAGCCTTGAAATTAACAATAAACAAAGCAGTTCGTCAATACAAAGAAATGTATAAAGAGAAAAGACCAAAAACTAAAATGTGCAGACATCGATTTTGAAATTTTTAGAGAATACAAAATTAATTACAAAAAAGCACTCATTTTAAAAATTATTTCTAATAAAAATATTTGAAATTAATTCCATTTTAGTTACTAAAGAAAGTTTTTAACCAATTATCATTTTTTTGTATGCATTTAGTTCCTCGTTTATTTACTCCCCTTTCAAACATTCCTTGATACTGGTAAAACTAATTACCCAGATTATGTGAGCCTTACTTCGTTTATTTACTGTAATAAAACAAAAGAGAATTTTACTCTTTCGTTTATCTAATTATATTTAAAAAAATTTATATAATTTATCCATTGGCTGAACAAGAAAGTCTCTAACCTCATAATCAGGGCAGTTGTTCAATCGCCAACAGAAAAATGTGTTTTCTTGAACCAAATACGTAATGCTCTTTTTCTGATAAGACTAAACGATGAAATTATTAACACTTCAAAAGATCTATCGTTTAGCAAAAGATTAAATCCTGTCGTTACAAGTAAAATCAAGAACTGAGAAAACATTGTTGTTAATCGACGATGCATAAGATCTTTTATTTATATTCGATATTATAAAAGTGCAATGCCAATTAAGTTTTAGAATGTTAATTATTTACAAAATCGTTTTAACTTTATAGAGTATATGCGTTCTTTTTTGGAAGCATACAATGTAGATGATTTGATATTCTTCTGTTCATAGAATTTTAATGAAATTCTATTCTGTTTGAATTTTAATGTTATTTGAAAGAAAAGATTTAGTTTTATGCATCGAAATCTGTAAGTATTAATTTTATCAAAGGAGAAAAGCAAAATATTTAATCATTCCCTACACACTTTTAATTTCTTATCTTTTTCAGCTTTTGTATTATTCTTTCATAAACTGTCGTTCGAGGTGTTATAGTGAACGTTTTTAATTTTAAGATCATTTTAATTAGCTAAATACAAGAACAGTTTCCAATTCAGTTAAAATAAAGTGATGGCAACATTTTTTGTTTGCTTAGTCCGTAAATAATCACTGCCTTTTCATTAATAACATAATTATTTGCTGGACATTGTGGACATTGTACACATTCATCTAAATTAATCTGATATTTCTTCTTAAAGATATGCAAAGTACTCTATTATTCTCATTTTGTTAAAATTGTTTAAAATATTTAAATTAAAATAATTTAATAAAATCATTTAAAATATTGAAATAAATCAACAGTATATTCAATTGTACTTGGCTTTGACAAAAGATTAAAAGAACTAACCATTGGAGTTTGTATTATTACTTTCTGCTGTCACATTATCACTGTATTCGTTATTGCAGCAAATTGACTCGGGATGCAAGTATACTTGCTAATGATAATTTGGTTAAGAGCAAAAGGGCTAAGCAACAGATTCTACATGTAGATAAATCTCGTGTTTCTTTTCTAATATAAACATTGCATTTATTTACTTTTTTTGAAATGATTTCGCTTAAAAAAAGCAAAGAAATAAAATAATATTTCTGCAGCTGTAGCTCAAACTTCCCTGATGAAACATAATCATGTTTAACAGAAGCATCATTTAGCAAAACTTTGTATTATTACTTTCTGCTGTCACATTATCACTGTATTCGTTATTGCAGCAAATTGACTCGGGATGCAAGTATACTTGCTAATGATAATTTGGTTAAGAGCAAAAGGGCTAAGCAATAGATTCTACATGTAGATAAATCTCGTGTTTCTTTTCTAATATAAACATTGCATTTATTTACTTTTTTTTTTGAAATGATTTCGCTTAAAAAAAGCAAAGAAATAAAATAATATTTCTGCAGCTGTAGCTCAAACTTCCCTGATGAAAAATAATCATGTTTAACAGAAGCATCATTTAGCAAAACTTTCATACGCCGCACAGAATTAAAAAATAACAAAGAAATAATGTTGTACAAGCAGAATCTGTTCGAATCCCATAAACATTTAAGTGAAGCCGAAGAACTGAGAAAGTGTTTTTCTAAATATTTTATCATCTGCGTCCCATTATGAGAAGGAGCTTCATTTATCCGCATTGTGATATATTACTCTCAGAGTAAGCATTTTTAACATAATAACTGTCATAAAATATGAGCCGAGAGATGAAATTTCTAAAAATAAAGCTCTGAAATGCAATCCAAACCACAAGAAAAGCAAGAAATTAAATTAGCTTTGGGAACATTTATTTCAATTTGCCGGATAGAGAAAGATAGCAATTTCCTTTTACACTTTCCAGGATATACATTACAACAGATTTGGGGCTTCTCTTGCCACGACGGAGCAAGAGATTGCTGCTGACACGTTATCATCAAGAGTAAGGAATAGTGCATTGAAATAGGTTCATTTAGTCGCCGAATCAATTTCCTGAATTTCCGATGAAGTTAGAAAAGCCGTGTTTCAATTATGTGCGTTTTTGAAATCCTAAAAGGTAGATCGTGAATTATAAATGGGCAGTTGTTTCTGAATTACAAAATTTTCATGTTTATTTACATTTAATGTAATTTTTACGCAACATTTCATGAAGTGACGTGACAAGAACGACTTGTTTTATAAAGTGCATAAGTTTATCTAATAGATTTTGGTTTCGATTTTCTTCTTGTTCTGATTCATTTTTATATACAGCGGTTATACATCTGTCTTAGACTGAAGTTTTTCGAATACCTAAGTAGAATTTTGTGATGGCCTATATATGTAATTTTTTTACTTATTTCATTTTATTATTTATTTATTTTCATTATATTTATTTTATTTTTTATTTTTATTATATTTATTTTATTTCATAATTTATTTATTTTTATTTTATTTTATTATTTAGTTACCTTTATTTTATTTATTTTTATTTTATTATACTTATTTTTATTTCTATTTTATTTATTTTTATTTTCTTTTTTATTTTATTATTTAGTCATTTTTATTTTATTTATTTTTAATTTAATATTTAGTTATTTTTAGTTCTATTTTATATATTTTATTTCATTTCTTATTTATTTTTACTTTTATTTTATTTATTTTGCAGTTTCTAAATAACTAATTTATTATGTATTATTTTTATTTTTATTTTTAAATATCTAGTAATTATCTGAGATTTAAATAAAATGCTCGCTGATTCTTAAAGGGTATGTATTTTTGAGTTGATCTAAAAATTGAACCTGTCGAATTATTAATCTGAATCTATCAGAGTAGTCAGTCATTGTTAGAAGTGGAAAGAATGTGAAAAATATGTAAGATGCTTCAAAACTCCACGTACAAGTTTTGAAGCGAGGTAGAGAATATCTACAAGAACGAAATTCATGTAATAAAGCAGATCCGAACACCCCACCCGGAGGAGATATCAGAATCACAGAGAAAGATCACAAAACCAAAAACAACATAAAGCGTTTTATTAGGCGAAACTTAATACTACAACAACTAATAGACAAAGAATAAGGTTTCTTAGAAGGTATTCGAAGTGCCCACCATTTTCGGGTGATGTATGTCTGATATCGACGTCGAATGAATTACCAAACATTTTTCAAAAATGTTTGAGTATTTTTCACTACATTCTTACAACTACTCGTAAAACGACGCATGTTTTCCATACTATGTCACAAGCTTTAGTGACTAAGTCTGAAGTGCCGAGCGGTAAATTCACTAAACACTGGTAGTTCCGACCTGCGTTCGATTCACGGCGAATGGGCTTGTCGCATTGGCGTTTTCGTGGTTTACCCACATGTACCGTGTATACGAGCCAGTTTACCTTAGAAAGACCTCCACGAAGGCATTCCTCCCCTTAGGCAGATAGCCCAAGTGTACTTTACCTAAATTAACTAAACCAAACCGAAGTGCCGATCTAAAGATTAAATCGTCGACCTTGAATCGGTTGCTTTTTCTAGCTGAATGAGTTGGAAAAATGAAGGAAGTTTGCGTATAAAGGAAAGATTCTGGAGTAAGTTGGAAGTAGAAAGTATTCTTACACTACGGAGTAACTTTTAAATGGACGCCTGATGGGCTGGCTGGCGCATTCTTAAATAGAGAATTAATTAAGTGAATTTTAAAACATTTGCTCTGAACTGCTCGTTATTTTAAGGGTTATGGCTGAAAAAAATAAAGAATTCATAAAGTTTTTCATTATTAGTCAGACCGGAAGGTTTAACCTCTTTAAATGTAGTTCTTTAACGGAGCGTACTCTTTTAGTAAAGAGCTGCGAGCAGTAAAACTATAATTTAAAGCTTCTCTACTTCATTTTGCTTAATTCTTTGAATTTGTCTTGCAAAATAATGAATGAGACTCATATTTTAATAGCTGTCAAATAAGATTTCAGCTTTTAGAAAAAGAAAAAAGAAGATTAAAAAATGTTTAAGCAATTGTCTTCCTTTATCATACATATTTTTGAAAGAAAATGACAGCAATATAATGAAACTTAGAAGTTCATTTTCCTTAATCAATTATAAAATTTCATTTCATATAAGAACATTTCTTTTGAAATCAAGTTTATTTCCTTTCATTTTCTACAATTATTGTATTTCTGAAAGGCTTCAGGTTTTAACTGTTGCCCAAAAGGGCTCTTTTAAAGATTCATATAGTTTACCAGTAGAGATTATAAGTCCAAATGTTGCGAATTTTGTATAAATGTAAATGCTTTTAGTGAAATTCTATACAAATAGTAGTATCTCTTATATAATGTAATATGAAAGCCCCAGAATGCGAAGCATCGCCGGAAAACTGTAATAAATGACTATCTCGCGAATTTGGCGATTTTTAGCCAAAACTAGTCAAGCTTGACATTTTGGTTCGATCCATATGTAACTGGTTACTGTATCGGGCTCTGCGTAACTGTAACTGCTTTCCTGCAGTTCGAAGAAACCAAAGTTATTAGAAATAACTCAGAGCGAGGAAAACTTTTATAAGACCAGACAGAGCATCAGTTTTCAGTTTAGTTTAGCTCACAGTATGTTTAGCTCGCAGTATTGAGAGCTCAGAGTACTGATAAATAAATATCTTGGGCTCTTTTTAATCCTAATTTTATCAGATAATATCACAAGTAACGTACAGTAAAAATTAGTTGTTGTACCAGTAAAGTGTACCAGCAAAAGGGTTTAGTTGTTCCAGTAAAAATTAAAATTGAAATCCTGAGGAAGTTTCAAAATGGTCAGATGCAATCTAGTGTTGTAAAAAATATGACATTCCTTATATAACCGCCTTTACACTCGTAAAAAGTAAAGAAAAGTCTTTCGAAGCTTCAAAAATGACAAAGAAAAATGTTTTAAATATTAAATTTTAATTAAATACAAGTGCAAGGGTATACTAAGGAATCTATTTAGATACTGGAAGTAAATTACTTTATTCCAAGTAACTATTTGTTGGTCCGTTTCTGACATCTCCAAAGCTTTTCTTTTTGTTCAATACTGTTGAAACGTTTTTTGAATCTGAGAAAAGCCCATCATATTGGAAAGAAAATATTCTGAAGCTGAAAGATGGAAAAAAGGGCAAATGTGGATTGACGATTTATTTTTCGATTAACGTGCAAGACAAATAAATAATAAAGAGATCTGTTACAGGGAAATGTAAACAACTATACTGCATGAGAAATGTTCAAACTTTACTTATATCGCTTTAGAATCTTGCAAGAAAAATCTTGCAAGAAGAAGAAAACTCTCCAAAGTAAAAAAAACATTGACAAGAAACTTTTAAGTGACAAATTCTGAAAAGCTCTTGATTTACCATCTTTACGTATAACCGTATTTCAGCCCCTAGATCAAGGCACTATTCAAACTGTTAGAAGTATTTATGGAAGAGAGTAGTAATATTTTTATCGTGAAAGTAAATGTTAACATTAAATTATGGTACTAAGATGTTGTACAAATAACAAATTGTATGTCACAGCAACCCCAATCAGGAATTTCTTTCTACACTGGATTATTTTCTTGTATCTGTTTTTAGAATTAACAGTATGCCTTTTTGCATTTTATATGAGAAATAAAATTAACAGTATGCCCTTCTGCCTTTTATACAATTTTTATATGAGGAAAAAATTAATCTTTTTCATCATATTTAGAAAAATATGTTAATCAGGTTTGGTTTCATATTTCAATCATATTTTCAGGTTTGGTTTAGGAAGCACTTCTTAAATAATTTTCAAGAAGTGCTTCCTAAACCAAGCCTGAAAATATGTTACGTGTATAGGTAATTTAGTATGAAACATTCTGATTTTCTGCATTAAGATCTCGTGTTAAAAAAAATTCTCATCTAAAAAATTTAGTGAATAATTTTTATTTTTTACATGATAAGTTTAAAAACACTTCTTTTTGCTAAGACACCGTTCGCTTTATGTAACTCTTTAAGGTTATCATTCTCAACTAATTTGATCTGATTCCAAGTACAAACAATCTGTATTTTATTCTGCTTCTGTAAATATTTTTTTGCATTATAAATAAAATCACGTGATGTTAATAAATACACCAATATTATTATCTTCTTGGAAGACTGTGGTTTGGAAACGAGGTAATGAAATTTGGTCCACGTGCGGAATATCTTTCTATTCTAATATCGTTTCGCCCTAACTTACAAAATGCAATCAAGAGACACATGTTAAGAAGAAAACGACCTATGTCTTTCTGCTCTCCCCAGAGTAACTAAGATTTTCCCGCGTCTTCACGTAGCTGGAGTACTTCCGTCCACTTAACCACAAACGAGTATACTCCGAAGATGTTAGCCTGTGAAATGACTGTCGTGACGTAACCATGGCAACCGTGAGGCTATCTTAGTGACGACAGTAGGGTCATTGTGATTGGTCGTGGCATTGAAAGACGTTATTGTGCCGGTTTCCTCTCGTAGTTCTTGTTAAGTACCAATCCATAGCAAGACGGAGTGCTGAGCACATTCTTTGTAGCTTCTTAACCGAGGTTCTGTTCTCTACTCATTGCTCAAGATTGAACATCTAAAATTCTCCACTGTGATTCGAGTGTGAGAAATATTACCGTTTTTGAGTGCCCGTCTTAGTTACAGATACCTATGTGCATTTCTATACACTTTTCACATTGCCTATATTTTCCACAGCCGATTTCGAGATTCTTTACTACCTGGGCAAAGTAATATGTTTTGAAAATCGATAAATTGGGTTAGCATACAAATAAATAACACATCGAGTATCTTCATGACATGTGCAAAATTCGATCACACAACACTGCAAGTGAACTGTCATTTCGTAACGCCAAACGTATAAGCTTGCTGTTAACTGGAAAAATGAATAAATTCCGAAAACCATTCATTACATATATGTTGTCATTGTTTCAAATAATTGGACACTTGCCATTTAATGCATTTGTCAGGAATGTCCAATAACCCGTAGGTAATTTAGCCATCTTATCACCAAAAACGCTTCACAATATGCACCATAAGATGGTTACCGAATTTACAACCGCGGAAACAGGAAAATTGCATCTTAAATTGTAGAGACATTAGGATTTTTTTGGAAGTAGGCAAGATGAAAAATTAGCAGCCGCCTTCGGAATCGAACCGCGGACCTCTCAATTACGCGCTGAATGTGCTGACTACTACACCACGAAGGCTCGCTAAGAAGGCGGGAGAAATACCTTATAAAATTTGATGGAGAACTTTCCAATGGATGCATACGATGGTCTCCTACTCCTCTTTAATGTCACCAAATCTTTCGAGAGGGCTTTCGGCTTAATAACATTTTAAGTGTCTTCATGCCACACAGACAATATAGACATCCAAGCCTTATTCGGGACTCGAACTCAGGCCCAAAGACACTCCAGCCAACAGCGCTATCCTTTATACCGACCAAGGCGTCTTAAATATAAATATTAATAACAAGGATTGTACGATAGTACTCAACAAAGCCGTTGATTCCAAGAATTAACTTAGGGGCTTTAATGCAAGAAATTTAAAAGTCGTCTGTTAACAAATGCTTTATAATGTATATTGATTTTTTATATCTGTACCAAAAAATGCTTTTCTGTGCTTTTTGTACCTTAATATCGATTTAAGTTTAGTTGTTTATGATTGTCATTAGTGTGCATACTCCTTTCAACGAAGTTTGCAGTAATTTTTTAAGATATGGAAATTCAGTTGTATTTCCTGTTACTTTCACTAAAAGCTTTTTGGAATTTAACATAAATAAAGTTTCCTGAAAATTCCTAACTTAAGGCAATTTTTAAATAATTTTATCGGAAGATCTGCTTAATATTTCATATAATACTTTTATGTAAGGAATAGGTGAACAATACGTAAAATATTGAAAATTTTGATATTTTTTTCTATTTTTAGGATGGCAGCTTGATTTAAATAATTTATTTTTATTAAAATTTTAACTTCAAAAATTCAGTACATGAATTTCAAAAATCATTCATAAGCTAATTTTAAGTTCTGTCATCGAATAAAAGGGTTGATTATATGGATTACATTCCTGGACGTTAGGCCAAACCTTTCTAGTTTTCGTTAAATTTCAAAATATCATAAAGTTGGTTTGGTTAAAGAGTAAGTGTGTGATATATATTGGTAACTAATATAACAGCACCAGAAATGGTATTAAATAATTATTCTCTTGAATTTTAAGGTTCTCTCTAGAGATCAAATTTTCTGTCTGCAACTGTTAAAATACTAATTTGAATAAAATATTACTTGTCAGAATAAATTTTTCTTACATAACTTTTCTCTGTTCATCAATTTGTTTTTTGACGTTATATTACAAAGTAATTGATTATATTAGGGAATTCAAGATCTCCTTAGATGCTTTTCTACTGGAAGAGCCAAAATAATTTCATCAGATCCAGTTAAGATGCATCTTCAAAAGATACAACATATGAATGTAGAACTCTAGCTAAAATAACTGAAAATTTTCTCTTAACAGATTAATGATTGATCTATGAACCAATAAATAACAACTAACAATCAGAGAAAACTGAATGTATTTTAGTGTGTATGTGAGCATTTATATTATGAATAAATGAAGTTTAACAATAAAATCTGTAATTTTTCCCAGTTTCATTTTGTAACGTCTCGTAGTCTTAGCGAGCATAAACTAAGCAGACGCTAACATAATGTATAAAAAGCCAATACTTTTGGATAAACTTAAAAGGTAACAAGTAACTTAAAATAGTATAGAATTATGTTAGCCTAACGGCTTTTCCACAGGTCACTCAACGCGTAGGCTGTCTCTGACTCGTAAAAGACGACATAAACAAGCGTATTGGCTAGAAACGCTCAACGCCACAGAAAGAAATCCAGTGAATCAGAGATACAACATGGCCTTCAGGCAGGCAGAACACACGCTCTCTCTTTTTCTCTCGCTCTCTAATTTCTTCCAAAAACCTTCCCTTAAATACTTATTTCTTTCTACCTCATTTGAATACACTCCCGCTAACTCATTTACATTCTGGCAAAAAAGCAAGGGTTGGAAGCGAGGGTGATAGGAAAGTTGCTTCAAAATAAAATAAACTGATTTATGAATCTCTACACCCAGGATTTGACGATTGGGTCTCCTAAAACCCCAGTCGTCCTTTAAAAGAGGTAGTATATAAGGTATTTCTCCCGCCTTCTTAGCGTGCCTTAAATTGCGTTTCTATCTGATAGCTCTAAAAAAGGGAAACTAAAATAAATCGACATATAGTATCAAAATTCTATTTCATTAATGTAGAGTGTAACGTATCACAAGCTAATCTTTCCTCTTATATCGCTTAATCTGATATAAATTTATGAAATGGGCAACCATTTTGAGGCAGAGGATGTATATCTTAAAAATCTGTGTCTCTCACTCGCGGTCAGTAGATGTCTTTCCAACAACATTCTGAAATTTAGGACAGAAATCTAATATTCGCATTTTAATGCTGTTTCTCAAATAATTCCGCTTGTTAGTCTGATTTAATTCTTTATAGTTTCTGGTAACTTCCAAGTAAGAGCTACAGCGAAGAAACTTAGATATTCTAACACCAGTTCCAACGTTCAGAGGATTCAGAGGGTTTTTAGTCTCTGAGATAGGAAAGAAGTCTAAAGCAGTGTTTAGTATACTTCTTTACATGTGCTTTAGAGATGTATTCAAGTAATTGAGTTGTTACACCATGTCTGCAATAAAAAAAAACGTAGAAACTAAAAAAAAAAAAAAAAAAAATGCAGAAACTCCCATTAAAGAAAAAAAAAAGAATTAAAAAAAAAAAAAAAAAAAAAAGAAAGCTTTCAGATTTTATATTACGCTAAAAGGATCTTCTTTTAATGTTTTGTGTGTTATCTTTATTTATTAAATATCATGTTCTTTGCACTTAAACCACATAAAATTCGATTGAAGACCAATATCATAAAATATTTAAAAACAGCATATCTTTAGAATTTCCAACAGACTGTCTCGCACGCTGGAGATAAAAATTATTTTTTTCCGTACAGTTTTGCCATTGCTCACTTTGAAACCGTTGAGTTGGTTAATCAAAACTTCGTTAAAGTTTTACAGTATATGAAATAGGTAATAAAACAAATTCGAAATTCAAAATTCGGGTTTCCAGTTGCTCATGTTCAGGTGGAGGATTACATTAATCAAAATTTGATGGCTCTAGGTACCGACGTTTTTTCACAATGAGAGAAACATACGTACATTCATGCACATTCTTCATTATTTAATTTCTTTAAATATAATACAGGACGATAATATTAGGTGGCAACAATTTAAAAAGTGATTTGCCGTTTATGGTGAAACGCCACAAGATGCCGTTTTGATACTAATAGCCATTCTAGGCTACTGTGCCTTTGGGCTAATTATACTTAATGTGGTGTGTGAATTACCTAACAGTCATCAGTCAAATTACGCTCAGGCTTTTAATTATTTATTATACACAGATTTATTTTCAACAGTAATTGAATTGCTTGTATAGGCTGCTTAAAATGAAATAGGAATATATTTAAGACTTCATAACATCGCAAAACAATTATATTATCAAATGGAAGAGAAACATGTGAATGTAAAATTTTAAATTAGGCCCAAAAGCAACCTTATTTTTATTTATTTCTATCTTTATCGTTCAAACTCCTTGCAAAAATGCAGTTTTTTTTTTTTTGCGTAGTTTTAAATACATTTGATTTCTATTGTAAACTTTAAAAATTTGTTTGATTTTTCTATTTTTTTAAATTTAGCTTTTACAGTTCAGGAAGAACTACTGAAAATTCATACTGTGTATGTAAATATTTCAAATTTCTATTACACGTTTATGAAAATAACTTTTTAGAATTTCTGCAGCAGCAGATTCATGCATATTTACGTATTCCGAATGCAGTTTTAATACGCAGTTGAGTTTTGATGATCTCTCAATTTATTCTTCAATAGTATTAAAAAGTGTATTGTATTAAAGTGTATTGTAATAATTTTTATTTATTTTCCTCTTTACTCTAAAATTCAAGATAATCAATCATATATTATTTGCGAATAATTTCTGAAAAAAATAAATAAGAAATGTTTCACTTATTTATTTTCAACTTCTACAATATTAACTGCGCGTTACAGTTATCCCGTAATAATAACGAATATGTTAGAAAATACTTTTGAAGAAGAAATTATTTTTATGAACTGATTATTTACAAAATCTTTATTGCAATATGTTTTAGAAGAGTGAAAAAAGTAGTAAGAATGTAACATAATTAATTAGTTACTTATACATGGAAGTTATATGAATATTCTTCTAGCTGAAAATACATCTATTTTCTTATTTTAAATTAAAATATATATATATATACTTCTGTTATAAGTTCTGTTATAAACAGATCAGATGAACATGAGTTCTACAAAAAACTTTTAGATTTCAGAGGCACTGTAGTTTTAATACGGAAAACATTATACTAGTAGAAACAGATCAGATGAACATGCATTCTAGAAGAAGCTTCTAGATTTCACAGGCACTGTAGTTTGTAATACGAAAACATTCTTTAAAAGATCTATGACACATTTATCGGCATAAAGAAAATTACACTATCATTAGTAACATCAGGCATCTCTAAAAGAACAGAACTGAAAGATTTCTCATTTCGTTTGATTCATTGAGTTAAAGTCAATGACGGGAACTGCCCTGAAAACGATAAATTTTATCCACTTGGAGAAGTGAAATAGACGCAGACACATTTCTTAGATAAAATCAGACATTTGGATCCTCGTTCACTGCTGCCTTAAAGAATAGTTTTAGCTGCAGTAAGCTGTCTGACACTTCAGACTTCAAGCGCCTAAAAATAAATTATTACTGCTTCATGAATTAATTACTAGTGCAGACGAATATTTTAAGCCTCTTATATACCAGTTTCTTTTATTTAGATGGTATTCTGAGGATTAATATCTTATTCAATTGCATTATCATTTGAAGAATTCTAGACATAGCGAGAATGTGGAAGTGGCGTAGTTTTAGTTTTCAAGTCTTTTTATTATTTTATATTTTCATTTAGCAACTTAAATGGAAATAATCCGAATTCTAGGTAATAAATTGAATAATGCATATAAGAGTACAACTTATTATCCAGGTTCATTTTAGGGAAGCTCAGTGGCAAATTAAGTAAATTTGATTTTACAAAATCTTTTGGCAATATTATTTTTGTCTATATTTTATACCCTATTTTCAAGGAATGTTAATAAGATTTCCTCAAGTGAAGCTACCTAGTAATACTTCTGTGTATTGATAAATAAAAGGGTTTAGTAGAAAACATTAAAAAGAGAAAAGAGGTAAACAGTTTTAAAAACTTTGAACTCTTTAGTCTAGTTAGTTATTTACAGAGCATTTTATTCTTTTTTTTTTTTTTTTTTTTTTTTTTTACACTGCAGGACATACGTTTCATATATATCGCATCGAAACTGCATTTTTCATGTTTTTCATCTAAATGCATTTCTTTTTTCCTCCTCTTTCTGTCTTCATTGTTTTACGTCATATGGTAATAAAAATGCGTATATTCTATGAGATTTATGTAAGGAATTATTGCATTCCCCATGCGTACCCTGCCAGTGCCAGTGAATAGGACATTCAGCTGGCAAGTACAAAATTACTGACTTGAATCCCCGTTTCTCCAGTTTGTTGCACAAAAAATTTAATAATCTCTACAGCAGAGCCTCTAAAAACATGTGATGGTTACTATGTAGGTATGGAATACCTGGTGTCGTTCTTCTTCCCTGGTACAGGTAGAATTAAAGTAACACCGGAAATTCATCATTTGTCGAACAGGTATAGTCCGGCCGCCCTAACTGTGCACTTCCGCTCCAATTTCGAGAGACAACACCCCGAGGTGGTACGAGAATTTTCCGCTACGATTCGCCTACTACCAGCCTTATGAGAGAACTTTCAGACAAAGGGTATAAATGGGAGAAGAAAGCAAGCTCTAGAAGACATAATGTAAACTAGCCTGGCTCGTCTCAGGCGACTTTCGATGGCGTCGGGGGCAATTCTTACGTCTCAGCTGGCGGAGCATCGGGAAAGCAATCAAACGAAGACGTAGGTAGAATTGCAACAAGTTTGTTATCAATAAGAAATATTAAACAGGATACTTTAATGCTTCTGAATAAGTTTTCCAGCTCCCTCATTGTGCTAAAGAATTCGATAATTTTTTTATTGGTGTTAGTGTTTTTAACTATTTTGGACTAAGATGCAGGTTTTAATATAGGAATATATCTAGATTTGCTTCTGTTAGATGTTATTTTGTTCTTATCAGGAGAAAGTTTTTAGGATTGCCCGTTATGTGGCTAGCACTATTATTATGTTGAAAATAGAGGGATTTGATGAAGATGGTTTTTAGAAATTCTGGGTATCCATCAAATGTAAGACAGAGAATCTGCATTGCATAAGAAAAGTTCATACTGAGATACTTCCAAACGTTTCTGATTCCTTTAATAGTCTGGGTCAGCGATTTTCAACCTTTTCACTAACGCGTATCATCTAAATAAAATCCGAAAACCTTTAGTACCATCACTACATTTAACAGTGATTATTTTTTAATTTCTCAATAAAAGTATTAAAAGTATATTTTGCCATTCGCACAAATTATTGGCTATTTGTATTCAATACGCACACATAAAAATTGGTTACCATTTTAATTATCAAACTTTAAGTTATAATACTTTAAAATTCAAGGTGAAATTTGGGTCTGTTTAAGAGAGATCAATTTCTTTATGGGCGATCATATTTCATTTAGTTTTAATTTTTTAATAAGAAATTTGGATCCACTTTTAATTTTGTTCCGTATTCATTTTTCAAATATAACATGGAAGAAAATCCTTGTTCACACAAGTAGGTTGGCAAAATGGCAATAAAAATTTAATAGCTCTATTTCAAATGCCTTTAAATTCGTTTTTTCGGTTCAGCGAAAAGTTAACAAATGTGTTATTTTTGAAATCTTCAGTTAGTGTTCGCTCACAAGAAATTTCTATCAATTGTCCTTTTTCTTCACGAGATAAAATTTTAGGTACATTTGAATAAAATGGATTTCCAATCCGATTTTCTTTTTCATAATCCCCGGGGGAAAACACGTTGAAATTATTTATGATTGAAAAACAATACTTTTTAATATCGTATGCTAATTTGTTTTTTATTTTCATACTTTTTTCGTTTAGAAAACTTTCTAAAAGTCGTAAAATACTTAAAATATTATTATCTAATTCTCTGATTATTACCTCGAGTTTTTTTTATTATTGCATTTATTTTATATCTAATAGTAAATAAATTAATACTTTATCCTTGTAATCCTAAATTAAATTCATTTAACTTTCCGAAAATATCAGCTAGATATGCTAAACGCGCCAAGCATAATTCACTAAATAAATATTTCTGTAATTCAAAGTGTGAATCATAGAGGAAAATTTTAATTTCTGATCGAAGTTCAAAAACACGATTTAAAACTTAGTCTCTGAATAACCACCTCACTTTGGAATGTAACAAAAGCGTTTCGTGTTCACTGCCCAACTCTTGGCATAAAATCGTAAATATTCTTGAATTTTAAACTCGGCTTTTAATAAAATTAGCAATTTTCGCAGATTAATTCAAAACGATTTTCAGGATTTCGGGGATTGTTTTGGATACTACAGCTTCAAGATGAATGGAGCAGTGAGTAAATTTAGTTTCAGATGCGACTTTCTTTATTTGAGAAATAACACCGGAACGTTTTCCTGTTAAAGTCCGAACTCCGTCAGTCACTGCCTACGACAGTGCACTTATTCCAAGTCAATTACTTTGGCAATTTCATTTGCAGTTGTCATATCATGAAGAGATTCAGTAATGTAAAAACGATATCTTTAGCTACTGGTTATGTAAACTTTTCTCCAATAGTGCGAGCCTGCCCAGTCTTGGCAATTCTTAAGCTTTCTAGGTATCTAGCTTTAAGCTTTTTCACTTGAAGTAACAAAACCTTTCATTACTTGTTTATTATTTTTGAACTCCGATAATTTCCTCCTCAAATATTCTTTAGATATATCCTTTAAATTGTCATGCTTAGATTCAAGATATCTTTTAAGAAACGATGGTTTCATACTTAAACAGTTCACCGTAAATAACACATTCAGGTTGAGGGTCCACTTCATCTCCATTCCAATTAAAATAAATGATAAATAACTTTCATTATATTTTCCATAAACAATTTTTCTTTCCATTTCAATATTCTTAGTGCTCATAGATTGTCCTGGATCTATTCATTACCTGACAATCATCATTTTCTAGCTTAATCAATCCTATCCATGTTTCCATTCTGAAATTCTTGTTTTCTTATTTTTCACAAATATTTAAATGCAAAACATATTACGATTTCTTCAATTCCAAACAACGATAATCTCAAATTGCATAGAAAAGTTAGGAATACAAAGCAAGAAGACAAGATACCTACTGTTAGAGACAGCAAATCGACGTGAAAAAAGGTATTCTAACTGAAAATAGAGCAATAGGATCCCGGAAATGATGGTGACATAAAGTGTAAACATGCTAATAAATCGATCAACTGTAAAAGAATTAATGAGGTACTATTATCTTTTTATAGGAACTTATTTTTATCTCCTAACATCTATTCCTATTACCCTTTTCAAAACATCATTAATGACAAATTTTGTTATTTCTACGGCTAAAACAATATTTGTGAAAATAAAAACGTATTATTTTACTTTAAGTCTATGAGCGGCTATTGACCTTGAACAAAGCTCTGATCGCATACATTTCACTAGTGATAGAGAAAAAAACTTAAACAGGATGTTGCAATATTTAAATTTCGAACTTTTAATAGTTAAAACATTTTCTTTGCTACCACCTATTTTATCTCTTGCGTACCACCAGTGTTACGTGTACCACCGGTTGAGAATCGCTGGCCTAGGTTATAAATTTGAAATAAAATGTTTCCAGCTCAGTCTTTCATTATATGCGATTTTTTATTAACTTCTCATGTCACGAAATCGATTTTTAACGAAATTAATGTTGGCAACTTAAATATGTTTCTAACATTAAAGAAATAAGAATTTAAAGTTTTATGCAAAGAAATTACTTTTTTAAATCATTCAATATAATGTTCTGACAGGTTCTCAGATGTTGCTGGCGGTTGTGGATCGCATTCGTGGTTGAATTGCAAGGCCTATTCTTGTAAAGTTTCTCCAAGCCTTACACATTTTCGACTCAATTTTTCTCCGTGGAGTTGCTGTGTCGTTGTTCTTCCAATCCAAATTCTTTGTTTCAGCTCATTGTGTATTTTGAGTGATTCTAATCCGGACTAATCGATGGGACAATCTTCGTCAATAACCACTATACTAGTTGGGAGTCCGTGCCTCTCCTCGTCTCTTTAAATGGCATATTATTTCACTGCGTATACGTAAATATAAAGTAAGAAATTTTCGCATTCTGTAGCGCATCATGTTTAAAATATGCTAAAAGTGTACTATATTTTATTTTTTATGTACAAGGTGTTGAAAATGTTTATTTTATGTTTAAGAGTTAACTACCTATTTTGTAATTAAGACACAACACGCCGAATAAATACTAATTCAGAAGTCAAACAACAAAAATCAGCGTTATACCTACAAAATTTTCACAGGACTAGTTTCGATGGTTTTACCGAACCATCATCTTCAGATGCTAAACCGCAAATGAACAAGATAGGAAATAATGATTAGATAAGATAAGAAAGCCTGGACAAGAATAAGCAAGTGGCGCCATCTGTTGGCGAAACCAGAACTAAAACATAATTTCTCTAAAAGCCGAAGGCAAATTTGGATTGGAATTAGGATCGTTAACTAGAACAGAAAGATTTTTATGAATGTGAAATGCCTCTAGAAAATCCAGTTCTCCAATGGAGGATGTTTTTTGAATAATTTTGGCAGCAGAAAAATTGAAAGTGTGATTTTAGGACCAACAATGTTGAGCAACAGAAGACCTCTGTGTTTCCTTTTTTCTAACATATGCCTCATGTTCTTTGACGCGAAATTTTAAGGCTCTCTTAGTTTGGCCAATGTAAATTAAACCACACTGGCAAGGAATCCTATAAATACCCCAGGAATTCATATCCGGAATGGGGTCCTTGAGTATAGAAGTTGGAATTTTATTGATGGGAGAAAAAACAACCCGAAAGTTAAATTTCTGCAAAATATGTGCAACTTTATAGCTAATTGATGGAAAGAAGGGAATGACAACAGAATTTTTATAATCTCCTAAAATAAGAGTGTGGCTTTTAGTGTGTTGAGATGAGAATTTTTTAACTGCTTGATTAATAATGTTGGGTGAAAAGCCCCTGTCAATAGCTATTGCTTTTAAATAATTTAGTTCTTCATCAAGGGCTAGTTTGGAGGAGCAAACTTGAAGAGCACGGAAAACATAGGAATAAAATGAAGCTAACTTTTGTTTAGTCGGATGACATGATTTAAAGTGTGGTGGAAGGCAAACCGATGAAGGTTTACGGTAAACTGTAGTACTGAAGTTGGATGTGTTACGTGTGACCAGAATGTCGAGAAACGGAAGAGTCTCAAGTTCAAAAGTGAACTGAATAGCAGGATCAATAGAATTCATTGTTGAAAGAACTTTATTTAAATCATCTTTATTACCTTCAAACAGGGTAAAAGTATCGTCTACGTAGCGGAACCATGCCGGGAAGTTTAAAGTTTCAAACAATTTTGATTCATAATAATGCATGTAGATATCAGCCAGGATGGGACTGAGGGGATTTCCCATGCCTAATCCCTCAGTTTGCTTGTAATATTTATTTTGGAAAACAAAATGTGTTTGTTTCAAACAGAGTTGAGTGAGAGAAATTAGCTCATCAATTTCGATGCAAGAGAAATGAAATTCGCGAAGTCTGGTTTCTAGACATCTTAATGCACCCTCCACTGGGACATTGGTGAATAATGATTTTACATCAAAAGAAACCATGAGTAAATTACTAGGAGAAATGTTTTTAACCTTTTTTACAAACTCTATTGAATTTTTTATGGTGTAAATGTTATTGTCTAATAGAGTGGAAAATCTAGAAACTAAATATTTAGCTAAAGGATACGAGGCAGTACCTAAATTTGATACAATAGGGCGGAAAGGAATACCACTTTTATGAATTTTGGGAAGAGCATATAATCTGGCACAATTCGCAACAGATGGGATAAGCGAATGTTTTAAGTTGCTTGAAATGATTTGCGAAGATTTGATCGCAGTTTTTATTTTGGATAAGTCCGAAGGTGAAGGATCTTTAGGGATCGGATTATATGGTCCTTCGTTTAAGAGTTTAGTGACACCATCGATGTAAGTGTTCTTATCCATGACGACTATCTGGCCACATTTGTCGGCCTTTGAAATGATAATATCCGGGTTAGAATGAATTTCGCGCATTGTAGCTCTTTCTCTCGCAGTTAGATTTGGTTTCAAAGGTTTATTATTGAATTTCACATTATGAGCGATAAAATGCCTAATCATTTCTTTCTGTGAATCTGAAACTTTACTGAACTTGAAAGCTTTTTCGATAGGAGCCAAAATCTTTGGAATCGAGGGTTTACAGGTTTGTGAGAAGTTAAAATTATATTTTAGAATTCTCTCTTGTTCTTCTGAAAGACTAACATTAGAAATATTAACTATTGGTTTGATGTTTACAATGGGAAGATTTTTTGAACTACTTGAACTGGAAGACTGTAAAAGAAGTTTTTCGAATTTAACTGCAAGGGTGTTTTTATGACGGTTAACTGCATTCTCCGTTCTAGACCAAGACTTTTGCTCAAGGCCAGTGAATTTTGGATATGATTTAGCGAGTTCCAGATGAAGCTTATAGAGTTCATGTTCAACTTTGGACAATTGTTGACGTGTATCCCTTATCACGGACCGAAGTAAGGCAAGCTTGCAATTTAACAGAATTCTTGAAACGCGACTCGAAAGTTTTTGATTAGTTTTGATTTGAATAAAATTGGGGATCAATTTTTTACATTTACATTTAAGTAAAAAGTCAAGATGATTCAGGAATTTTTGCCGTTTCAGGCGTAATTTAGTGAAACGATTAACGGATGAAGGCATGATAAACAAACTTAAATAAACATGATAAACACTTTAAATCATATCATCCGACTAAACAAAAGTTAGCTTCATTTTATTCCTATGTTTTCCGTGCTCTTCAAGTTTGCTCCTCCAAACTGGCCCTTGATGAAGAACTAAATTATTTAAAAGCAATAGCTATTGACAGGGGCTTTTCACCCAACATTATTAATCAAGCAGTTAAAAAATTCTCATCTCAACACACTAAAAGCCACACTCTTATTTTAGGAGAATATAAAAATTCTGTTGTCATTCCCTTCTTTCCATCAATTAGCTATAAAGTTGCACATATTTTGCAGAAATTTAACTTTCGGGTTGTTTTTTCTCCCATCAATAAAATTCCAACTTCTATACTCAAGGACCCCATTCCGGATATGAATTCCTGGGGTATTTATAGGATTCCTTGCCAGTGTGGTTTAATTTACATTGGCCAAACTAAGAGAGCCTTAAAATTTCGCGTCAAAGAACATGAGGCATATGTTAGAAAAAAGGAAACACAGAGGTCTTCTGTTGCTCAACATTGTTGGTCCTAAAATCACACTTTCAATTTTTCTGCTGCCAAAATTATTCAAAAAACATCTTCCATTGGAGAACTGGATTTTCTAGAGGCATTTCACATTCATAAAAATCTTTCTGTTCTAGTTAACGATCCTAATTCCAATCCAAATTTGCCTTCGGCTTTTAGAGAAATTATGTTTTAGTTCTGGTTTCGCCAACAGATGGCGGCACTTGCTTATTCTTGTCCAGGCTTTCTTATCTTATCTAATCATTATTTCCTATCTTGTTCATTTGCGGTTTAGCATCTGAAGATGATGGTTCGGTAAAACCATCGAAACTAGTCCTGTGAAAATTTTGTAGGTATAACGCTGATTTTTGTTGTTTGACTTCTGAATTAGTACCTATTTTGTGCTTTCGTGATGTAACCGGTTAACAAGTCCAGCTGGCAATTGGGAGATCTGTGCCGTGTTTTACATAGCGCTATAAATGTACAATAAAAACTATGATCTGAAACGAATTATTCTTTCTTTTATAATTTATTTAAGTGCATGGTACTTTAATAATTGTCGTATTTGCATAGATATTTGCACTATTAGTGACTGAAATTTGAACATATGAATAGCACAGGAAAATTTCAGTAAAAGCGCATCTGTTACACAACTGAAATACATTGAATAACCTTTCTTTGTGATTTCTAACTTGTTTCATTTATTTCTGAAGCCCGTTAGTACCCAGCCGCTGCTCTAAATTTAAAAAGCAATCATTTGGAAATGTATTAGATACGTATCCACAGTGTAACTGAATTACCTGAACTCATAGCAAGAGTTTTGGAAACTATGAAAATATGATTCAAGAAATTTCCAAGGTCATGTAACATATAATCACAGTCTATGAAATACTCTGCGCAGTTTCAAAAACAGACTACACTTTTTTTAATCAATTTAGAATTCGTACTTCTCTATAAGGAAAAACTGAAAACCTCTGTCATATGGTATGTAATATTTACCGTTAGGAACATCTTTTATTAATTACAATAATCTTGCAAACTTTTATAATTGTAGACTAAATATCTTATAAATTTTTTCTTCCCATTTCTGCACCTGAATAAGTAATATATGGTGTCCGAAACATCATTTATTAATTGCAATAATGTTGTAAATACTTATAAAACTGTCGACAGAATATATTATAAATTAAAGGTACTTTATATTAATTCGATAGATCACTAAGAATAAAACATAAATTTTATTTATTAAAAAGTAAAGTCCTAAATTATCAATGTGCATTTTTAAGCACTCAGTTTGTTGAGAAGAATAATTTAAATTTGGAACATAAAGATGCTACTTCATGTGAAATGTCAATGACGGCTCCAGATATTGGTTGTTTGGCAGGTGGCATGAAAGACAAATTAAAGATCTGGCATTTTGTATAATAGCAACTCTTTGCAATTAAGGTGGATGATAATTGCCTTGGTAGTGTTGCATAACATAACGGATCGAACTAATTTTGTAAATTAACGCTGATTTTTGTTGTTTGACTTCTGAATTAGTATTTGGAGACTGCTAATGACTCTTCTAGGATGAAACAGGTATAGGTTTGTAGCTAAAGAATGCCTATTTTATTTACAGTTTCAGTTCCGAAAAACTGGAAGTTATATCAGCTTGCCCGAAGAAGCAATCCTCCAACTCTGTTAAACACAGTAACAAAGAACGTGCAGGTAGTTTACATAGGTCATCTAAAAAATGTCTGATACTTACCTCTACTTTTACAGACTTTTTAACAATGTTCTTTTAACACGAAGCATTCTGCACACAAATGTGTATGGGATTTTAGTATGTAAAACCTTTTTATTATTATTATTTTTTATTCAGAAATTTCCACTAAACATAGCAAGAGCATATTAAGTAGTATTTATTCATAGCATTGGCAAATAGAACTGGAGAATTGGTTTCTTTCGAAACGTTAAACTAAATTTCAAAGTACGCAATATTTGTTGACATAGGTTTCTCTCACTTTTCATGAACATTTCACACTTTTCATTTAATTCTCAGACTGCTGTCTTATTTTAGTCCTATCATCATTTTAAAGCTTCTTTGTCAGCAAATCTGAAACTTCCTTCCTTTGACCTGCTGATGTCTTATAAGGATATTAGCAGAATTGTATTTACGTAAACAACCTACATATGCTCGAATCCTTGAAGAAACAAGTCTGATGGGGACATCGCATGGCTTCCATGTGCGGTCTAATAAATGATATATTGCTGCACTTCATTTAAACTTATATTCTCGAACTATTCTAATTTGAATAATCGATCTTTCAAGGCAAGTTGAAAATAACGTCAAATTCCAAATTTTGAAATTAAATACTCCTTTCAATTTTTGACATACGTGAGTCAAACTTCTTATAATTTTATTTTTTCAGAACGAGTATCAAATTTTCCCAAATATAACTATAGGAACCGGGAGACCGCATTAAAGTTAGATTTCTTTACTTGTCAAAAATTAATGTTCTTAAATTTGACATTACCAAATGTAATACAACATGAATATTTTCGTCATTTTAAAAACTTCTGTAATTGAAAGTATATGACTACGAAAAATGATTTCGAAAATAAAAGACAGATAAGAACTTTTACCCGGATAAAGCAGTGGATATACACATACACACATATATAAATATATATATATATATGCGTGTGTGTGTAATATATTAATTGCGTTGCTGACACCGGTACTTTACCTTTCGACAGTCATCATGGCTCAGGATGAAGGCATACAGACGAAACTAACAAAAACTGGATTTTGACGAATCACCAATCTTTATTTTCCCGCATATCAAATTATTTTGGCAGACATTTATTCAGTCATACTTAAATATAATTTTATATACACTGGCTTTAAAAGTGCAACATAAGCATCTCACACAGGAGAGTATAAGCAGTGTGGATATGTGGGCAGGGCAGAAGTTAAGAAAAAGAGTGATGTAGTTGCTTGCGAAGCAGTATTTATACTAAGTGGGTGCATAAGTATAACTAAGCTGTGATTGGTTAATTTTAGGTTTAAGTTCTATTTTTTACGCAGCGTTATGTAACATGGAAAGATCTCAATTTTGGGAGAACAGATGAATTTAGGGGGGTGGGAATATAAAATCTAGAAGAGTCAATTTTGATGTCGCCAATTGTTTCTTTGAAGCATTAGACAAAAGGTTAGAAATTTAGAACAAATTCGAAAAATTAAAGATATGTGAAATACAAAAAGTTCAAAAAATATAAAAACCATAAAAAATGAAAGAAAGGTATAAAACGGAAGAGGAAATCAATCAAATGTGCTATAACGTTATCAGGAGGATACTTTATTAACTACAGTTTCTCTTGGCTTTACTTTTAATAACAAAGGGTCAACCTTATCCTAAGTCGTCATGATAAGCCTATGACGTGAAGACTTTTTACTTTTCTAACTTTTGTTTTCTTTCTTCCTTTTCTTTAACACATTCGGTTTATAAAAAATTAAAAGTTTCTTACAAAGCATTTAATTCACCGTTTAGGAGATTTTTAACTCTCCATCGCCAAACGGAATCCAATGAAGCCAAACTGACACCCCTAAGCGGCCGTTTTGAAGCTAACTCATGTGGTCTTTGTTTCGAAATTTATATTTTGGTTACAGTGTTCTCTATTTATATCTCCTACATATTTTGTATTTCTGAATTCTAACTTCAGTTTTTAATTCAGTTTTATTCTCCCATTCTGTAGAAAAAGTGTACTTAATTATTTTTAGCTCAAAAGGTGTTAGCATAGAAGGGCTATTAATATCGAAACGGCATTTTGAATCGATTCACTTTTCAAACTGTTGCCATCAAATATTATCACCATGTATTATATTTAAAGAAACTAAATAATGATGAAACTGCATGAATGCTTCTCGCATTGTGAAAAAACAAAGGTATCTTGAGCCATCAAATTTTGAATAACGTATTCTTCCAACCGAACATGTGCACTTGGAAGACCGAATCTTGAATTTCGAATTTGCTTTATTATCTATTTCAAATTTTGTAAAAATTTAACGAACTTTTGATTAACAAACTGAACGATTCGAGCAATGGTAAGCGCACGAGGCTGTGTATCGGAAATTCTAAAGATATTCTGTTTTGCGGTTTTTAATATTTTGTGATATTGCTGTTAAATTGAATTTTATGTGTTTTAAGTGCGAAGAACATGATATTTAATAAATAAGGGTAACACATAAAACGTCAAAAAAAAAAAAACGCCCTTTTTGTGAGTAATATAAAATCTGGAAGTTTTAGATTTTTTAAAATTTATATTTATTTTTCCTTTATTTAACTTTTGAATTTTTCATATGGACATGCTTCGTATATTTGTCTAACGGATTACTTCTTCATCCACTTAACAAATTTAAATTCATATTCTAACTTATATTATTAGAAATTTTGTGTTTCAACTTAATTTTTCAATTTTAAATTCAGTATAAAGTGATATTAATGTTTTTGCTTAATTTTACTTTGGAATTTTTACCCTGCGTCCGGAATGAATTAAAATTTTCGGGTGAACTATTTTAATTAAATAATTTAGAATTGTCCATTAGTTTATATTGGATTACAGAAATGCAATAGTTTTCAAAGAGAAGGGACTTCAATTGAGTCTTATGTACTTCCTCTTGATAAAGTTACATCAGATTTGACAGCGTCCTCTTCCTTTCCATGTATTTGTATTCATTTTTCATAGTTTTTATACATTTTGAGGTTTTCGTATTTCACATTTCTTTAATTCTTTTGACTTTGGTTAATTTTACATATTTATAGAGTATTTTGAAATTTAACGGTAGTGAATTTCGCTTCTTTTGGGTCTTTGCGGAATCGGTTCTAAATTTCTTACTTTACTGATTAACTTTCATTAGCATATTACGCATAAATAACTTGAAATAATGTTTTTTTCAATAAAATTTGTGATACAATATATACATATATGTATGTATGTATATGTGTACGTTATATGTAATAGAAGTAATGATGTTGTAGAAATATTGATTGATCATATACGTAGAAATACTGATGGCGTAGAATGGTGATCCATACTGAAAAGTAAACAGGCAGCCTAGGCATATCAAATCATAATTTTTATTTCAGTATACACTTTGAGAACACAAGCAGCTTGGCACATTACTTGTGCCTGTTTCAAAATGGTTACATTTTAGATAACTTTGTAGTTAGAAGAGAGCAGCAAACAACAGTCCAGCTACACTGAAGAGTAGAAAGCAAGTGTGGCTTGTCTTCATCCTGATGTCATCATCTGAGTCTTAATTCAGAATCAAATAGTGTTAGTTATCAATGCATTTGATTGGATAATTAATACTGCTGTCATATTTTATTGGCTGTTTGAGTCTTAATTCACCATCTATGTGACATGGATTAGCCTCGAAATGACGCAGAAAATTATTACTATTTTTAGAACAGAGATGAGAAATACCAAATTGAGTATTAAGGGGTTATCGTTCAAATTGTAATTCAAATTATAATTTATTTTTTACGTATTTGTCATCTTATATATATGTCGGCAGTACAAAACATACTGTTGCATACGTACGGGTTCGTTATGAATTTAATGCACAAGTCCAATGAAAAACGAACAAAATTTATTATCACAACAAATAAAACAAAATGAATAAATTTTCTCAGATATTCGCACAGTATTACGATATCTCAGAGTAGTTATCTTTTAACTACTCAAACGTTCAACAGAAGGAATTCAAAACAGCTAGAGAAAGCTAATCTGCGAATTCGCTACAGTCAACAGGAACACTTTTCTAAACAAACTCTTAAAACAACTAACTAACTGAATTGAGAGGTTTTTTTCCTTTTTATAAGCTTTTTAAATCATGCGCGAGATTGTTCTAGCACTTTCTTGAAATCCAAAAGAGATATTTATTGATTAAATGGTTAATGCACGAGCTCTTGCATTTTTAACTTTCCGGTTTAGCTTTCTTTTATTATTCGTCACGCGCTGCACTGCACGGGGAATAAAACAATTCAATTTATAATTCTACTAACATTAACTATTTAAATACCAAATCCCTCAGAATATGTGTATCTTAGATACACACTAAAAAGCCCGGCGGTCACACGAAATGACTGCTGTTCTAGATATTATAAATTGTAATTAAAATGATTTGTGCAAAGGTGTCTGCTAGTTCAAACTGAATTATCCAGGGCTAGCGGCGAGGACGCCCCTTTGCTTACTGCCCCACGGGGTTTCCCCTTTCTTCTTTCTTAATTGCTTAAAGTAGAGTGCAATGAAAGGTACATTTCTTAAGTCACCACTAGCTCAATAAATAAAGGTGATTTAAATAATAAAATTTTAATTCACATGTTTTAAAAATCTCTTTTTGTACACAACATTTCTTGTGTAGTGTAGTAAAAAATTATTTGTATATGTAGAAAAAATAATTATGGCACCATATGTTGTAAAAATATAAATTGAAAAAAGCTATAAGTAGTGAAAATATTTGTATGTAGTAAAAATACTTATAGTTTTTTTATTTCTTATGTAATTATCAGCGAAGAAATTATAACAATGATTAAGAGTACATCACGTTGTTTCCGCAATAACCCGAATGACAGGGATAAAATATGTGACCCACACAGGATAGCAAAATAAAGTACTTACCCCAGAGTAAGACAACTGTATGTTACCAAATCAATTATATTTTATTCTTCATCTTTGTTATTGAATTAAGTATTAATATAAATAAAGACGAATAAATTTGAACATCAAGCACGAGTGATGCGCATCACTAGAGTTAAAACTGCACGGAGAATAAAGTCAATCTTTCTTGATCCATTCGAAACAAAGTTTTGGTGTAAAAGGAACAATCAAAATTTGATGGCAGTCATTAAGCATACTTGATCAATCCTGGTATTTCTGCATTTTCTTCTTTAGATCAGGAAGTTTCAGGTTTCACAAACACGTGCTGCGAAGATTTCTCAAAAGGAGGAAGAAGCCGAACAAAATTTATTTTCTGCAGCAATGTACAGGAAACAGGAGTAATTATTTTCTTGAATCTTCATGTAAAAATCTCACTAAAAGGATTTTCATCTATGGCAGACAGCATTGAAGGAGCAGCAAAAAGCAGCAGGAAAAAAAAATGGCACATCATATTTCGGCCAGGGAGAGGACAGCCCGAAGCCCGGTCCTACACCCCCGAACGCCAGCAGCAGAAGAGGAAAAAAACCGGTCCAACAACTGCCACCAAAGGCTTGGACGATACGATGACAATTCTTGAAGCGATATCGTCTGATGGTAGATGCCGGCTTGCTAGCACATTCCCTCCGGCCAAAGAAAAAGCACAGATCACCGCGTGAACACTGCACTTCACTGACGCTGAGCACTGTATAAATTTCACCGAAACACAGTTCATTGCACGATAAATTTACTGACGCACAACACTCATTACAAGTATGATCTGGTATAATAGTTAAATCAAATGAAAAATAGTCAAAAATTATTTTATCATAATTTCACTGTCTGGGATAAGTGCTACACATATGAAGTACAATCAAAAATTAATAACTAATACATATCATACAAGTTACTCATATAATTACAGCATACACTTTCATTACAATCTGTAGTCAAGTTACAATTTTCTCTTTGTAAATGGAAATTGTAAGCTAATGCCGATTTTTACATTCATACATTTTCACTGTTAAACACAACTCTGCATTAATGATCATTTTCTTGACAAGTTTCTAATTATACAGTTTCTATAAATTCTTCTGGATGACATCAATTTGCCCTTGAAATTACTAAATTCATCTAGACGAATTACTCTACAATTTCATTTTTTTGAACACATTAATTTTCTTCTTCCTCTTTTTATTCTTGTTATATATGTATATATATTTTACTACTCAAGCTTGTTTTAGTAGCACAATTTTCATGTCTAGCTCGTTACTTGTAATGATCACTAAGTGTACTGCACACTTTTTTTTTTTTTGTAAATTCCATGACATTAGTCAACCCGGACCAGCCTGCAGCCAACCAAACGTATGAGTGAAGGTGGCCAACCGACACCCAAACTGATCAAGAAATCTCAAAAAAAAAAAAAAAAAAAAAAAAAAAAAAAAAAATTCTTTTGTTGGAAATAAATCCACTAATTTCCTAACGCTTACAAACGTGTGTATGTTTTCTATTTATTTATTTATTTTTTTCTAACTTGTTGAACAAGAAAAACAAGCTCGATGAAATAAATGTTCTTAATTAATCAAATTGAACCTTGGATCAACTCTTTTAAATAATTTGCTACAATGAATTTTTGTAGTTTTGTTGTCTTCGATGTTTTGAATTAAGTAGTTTTTATTTCGAAAAATTTTTATTATTTTGAAAGGTCCATTGAATTTTGGCTGAAAAGCATGAGGTGGTTGTAAAGCCTTTAAATATACCTCATCTCCAATATTAAATTTTGGTGGTTCTCTGCCTTTAACGACTTTATTTTGAGACTGAAAATATTTTTCTTCGTTTTGTTTCACTAATTCTCTCGTTGCTTTAATGTGTTCTCTCTGACGTAACAAGTATCGTGAAGGATTATCTACCGTTGCCGGTTCATTATTTGTATCTAGAGGTGTATTGAGTTCTCGCCCAAAAAATAACTGTGCGGGAGTAAAACCTGTCACTATGTGTTTAGAATTGTTGTAATATAGTTTGAAAAAGGCTAATCTATCTGACCATTCGATTACCTTATTGGATAAAGAAGCTATGCTTTCTTTCATAGTTCGATGCACTCTTTCTATGATTCCATTAGACTGTGGATAATAAACGGAGCTTTTTCGGTGTTCAATGTTGAGATCTTTTAGAAATTTTTCAAATTCAGCTGAACAAAAATTTGAAGCATTATCAGATAAAATTCCTTTTGGAATACCAAATTTTGAAAAATAAAGATTCATACACCTTATTATTGTAGCAGATGTAATATTTGACAGAGGAATAGCTTCTAAATATCTCGAATAATGATCAATAATAGTTAGAATGAAAAATTTCCCATCATGTGATCTGGGCAATTTACCCACAATGTCAATTGCTAACATTTCTCCAGGTGCTAAATCAGATTTTTTTATATTGCTTGTAATTGTTTTACATGACCTTGGTTTATTCTCCAAACACTGTTGACATTTTTCACAAAAGTTTTTTGTATCTAAAAACATGCCCTTCCAGAAATACTTTTTCTTAATGAATTCATAAGTTTTACTAGTACCAAAATGCGGAGCATGAGCAATCTCTAAACAAGGTTTTACTAAAGAATTTGGAAGTAGGATTTTATTTTCTAAATGCCTTGTCTTTAAATGATGCACTCTAGGTCTTAATTTTATCATTACTACACCATTTTTTTTATCAATGAAATATTTTCCACAAATATCAGCTTTATTATTGTTAATTTGGCTTAAGATATCCTTAATATTTTTGTCATTTCTTTGGTGATTAACTATGTTTTGGATGCTTAGCTGAGTATTATCTGAATGAAATAAGTTAATATTGTTTACACTATGAGATGCTTCAGGAACTCTAGAAAGAAAATCTGCAGGATTGGAAAAACCAGGTATATGTTTTAGAGAGTAATCAAAATCCTGTAAATACAACAACCATCTGGCAACAATGTCAGGCTGCTTATCCAGCTGCATATGAAAAGTGAGTGGTCTAGCATCAGTTAAAATAGTAAATTTTTTGCCATATAAATGTTCATAAAAATGCTTAACAGAAGAAAAAATAGCAAAAAGCTCACACCTGATCGATGGGTATCTAGACTCAGCAGGAATGAGAAGTTTCGAATAAAATTCTACAGGAAAGAATTTATCATCAATCTTTTGTAACAGAATACCACACATAGCTACTTTAGAAGCATCAGTGATCAAAAATATCTCATGATTATCATCAATGTTCCTTATAGTTGGTTTGTCCAACATTATTGATTGTAATTTATCAAAAGCATCTTGGCAATCTTGATTCCAAACAAAGGGAACATGTCTTTTAGTTAAGTGTACTATTGGCTGAGTGATCTCAGCAAAATTATGGATTAAATGTCTAAAATAGTTCATCATGCCAAGAAAAGCCTGAACTTGTTTTACATCCTTTGGAATAGGAAATCTTGTAACCTTTGAAATATTTTCTTCAGAAGGAGAAAAACCTGCTTGTGAAATATTGAAACCCAAATAAGTTATTTCAGATTTACAGAGCTGCACTTTAGCTGGATCTAGAGTTAAATTAAATGATTTTAATCTGTCAAACACTTTTTGAAGAGTTACTTTTAACTCACTCATACTATCAGCTGCAATAATAATGTCGTCTAGAAAAAATTGAACATTACTACCTTTAATGTCATTTAAACATTTTGAAATTAATGTATGGAAATAAGAAGTGCTATTGCGAGCTCCAAAGGGAAGTCTACAAGGATGAAAATTACCCAGTTCGGTGCAAAATGCCAACTTTTCTTTATCAGAGTCCTGCAAATTGATATGGAAAAAGGCTGACTTCAAATCCAGTACACAATACAATTTCCTACCAGCAATGTTATGCAAAATCTCAGAAATTTTTGGTAAACAAATTTTGTATGATTCTGTGATACAGTTTAATAGACGATAATCTACAACCATACGAAATTTTGGTGCATTTTTATCTTCACCAGGTAAATTCTTTTTCCTAACAAATATTACAGGAAAACTATAACTTGAAGAAGAGGGTTCTATTATGCCTGCTTCTAATAATTGTGCAATTTCTTGTTGAGCATACTGTTTTGCAATTTTAGGAATAGGGTAAGGTCTAGTTTGAATTGGGAAATTGTGAAGAAGTTTAAATTCTGGTACAATTTTATCAGTAGATCCTAAAGTATTATATGATTTTGAAAACACAGCATAGTTATTCATTAGCAATTCTATCATTTCATTTTTTTCTTGTTCATTTAAATGATCTAGTTTAAAGTCTGATACATTTAATGCCTCTTTTCTAAGTTTAATTACTTCTTGCAGATTTAGCGTGTTGATTTGTAAAGTCTCATGATTTTTGGGACTAACAATATCCTCAAAGTGAAATGGCACAGCAGTTCCAATAACAGAATTCTTCCTAAGAATCAATTTCTCATTGGTGTTGTTTTCAACAATAGTTTGAATGTGGTTTTGACAATCAACTATATGTAAAGATTCATTGATATGGAACTTATTTTTTGATGGCTTTGGAGAAAGCAAAATTTCTTTAAATTGTTTTAAAGCTTCAGGAACAGCTAAAGAAATGATTTGAGATTGACCTGGCTGGACAGTTATATTAGAAACCATTCTTAATGAGTTTAAATTACAATTTTTTCTTCTTATATTAACTGAGTTGCTTAATTTTTTATTGGGATAATTTTCTTCAAAGTCCAAATGAGTATTATCTACTATGAGTTTCTTATTTATGGAATCTAACAAAATTTTGTTACTTTGAATGAAGTCATAACCTAGGATTATCTGATAAGTAGAATTCCAATTGTTTTGGGTGACATAAAATAAATTAGTGAACCATTTACTTTGAATTTTAAATTAACTGCAGACATGTAAGGGATGCATGAATCTTCAATAGTTTTTATTCTTACCATCCGAGAAACAAATTCAACTTTAGTGAATTGTTTAATTTCCTCAATAACATCTGGTTGGACTAAAGATAAATTAGCACCAGTATCAAGAAGAGCTTCATAAGTCTGAGAACCAATTTTAAGTTTGATTATTGGCAGATAATTAGAATTTCCTGAGTTACAAGACATCAACAATTTGTTTGAGTTTCTATTATTACACCTTTTATTTTTTGCAAACTTGTGTTGGACATTATTGCTGTTACTTTGAATCTTTTTTGGATTATGATGTCTATACAGGTGTTCTTTATAACCCCAGTCTCTGCGGATTCTTGCAAGGGGTCTAAAATTTTTGTTGTCATATATCTGGCAAGAATCCTTAGCTAGTTTAAATGCTTATTCTGACCTTTTTTGTATTGACTATTATTTCTGTAAGGATGATAGTTCCTCCGCCAAGTGTTTCGAAAATGTCTGTGTCTCCTGAATGTGTTGTTTCTAAAATTATGCTGGTCTTGCCTAGGAAAATACCAACAATCTGTTGTTAAGTGTCTTTTGCTACATATATGACAAGATACACTATTAAAGTTGCTAGAATTTTGAGATGTAGAAGCATTGTGATTTATTCTTGTATAAGATGTGTTTATAGGCTTATTTTGAGAAAGTTGATTTACTTTATCTTTTAGCTCCTGAATAATCTTATTCTGTTCAAGTCTTTCTTTGAGAAGATTACTATTCTCTAAATTTTGCTCAACATTTATACTGTTCAAATATGTTTTCTCATCATTCAATGCATTTTCTATATTACTTGCCAATTCTACAGCCTTATCAAAGGAAGATGGACCCAATTTCTTAACTTCAATCCTAATGTCTGTTCTGAGGGCCTCAAGAAATTTAGTGAGCTTCATTTTTTCTTTTAATTTATGTAAACTAGAATCCTCAACCGAATCTTCATTTATGTATTTTGTTGCTGTTGTAGTAATCTCGTCAGCTAATTCCCTAACAGATTGGTCACACTTTTGAGAAATGTTTGAGAATTGCTGTAGAATGTCCTGAAAGGATTCAACTCGTGCAAATTTATTCTTTAATAATTTTTCTAAATTTTCAAATTTATTTTCCTTAGCCACTCTTGGATCATTAATTAGGAAATCTAGAGCTTTATCCCTACAGTTTATTTTCAGAATGATTATTTTCTTTTCATCTGACCATTTTTCTAATTTAGCAACACTATTTATTTGATCAAGAAAGAAATTTACATTTTCAGATAAGTTGCCACTAAATGTGGGCAGAGCAGAAGCTAGGGAAGTTGCCATACCAGTGTTAGATCTACCTTTAAGCTTTGACATGGATGAAGAAATATAGTTACTTATGTTGCATTACCTTACAATCTGCTATATCTATTTTAATGTTATTGAGAGCTACATTATTTTACACAAACACTTAGCACTCTCTCTGATAATTTACATATACATTTACCAAACATGCATATAAGAGTAGATAGCAAAGTTAAGGTAATTTTTTTTTTATATATATATTTTTTTTTATTTTAGTAATTAATTAGGATCTCCTGTAACTTCAACCATGCATATATCAAATTAGTGATGCATTATAAGTACATTGATCATTAACACTTCTGGATTCTAATACTGCTGAACATTATTTTATCATTACATACCACAATCCAATGAAATTACTGAAATCAGCTTTTGATTCAAATATCTTAAAACTTTCTTTAAATATGCACACACATATAACAATACATATGAAAATGAATTTTTGAATTATCCAAAATAGAATTACTCTTTCATGGCATATTACCTATCATTTATCATAAATTTTCAACAATATAAATCATATGTGTAGCAAATATACTATAGGTCACACATTTTATTTGAATTCTCAACCTGAACTAAATGATTTTAAGTTATTTCTTTTGTCACGGCACCATATGTAGTAAAAATTATTATTATATGTAGTAAATATAATGTTACGGCACCATATGTGGTGAAAATATTAATTGGAAGAGGAGCTATATGTAGTGAAAATATTTGTGGCAGTAAAAATGTTTACATATTTTAATTTCTTATGTAATTATCAGCGAAGAAATTATAACAATGATTAAGAGTACATCACGTTGTTTCCGCAATAATCCGAATGACAGGGATAAAATATGTGACCCACAGAGGATAGCAAAATAAAGTACTTACCCCAGAGTAAGACAACTGTATGTTACCAAATCAATTATATTTTATTCTTCATCTTTGTTATTGAATTAAGTATTAATATAAATAAAGACGAATAAATTTGAACATCAAGCACGAGTGATGCGCATCACTAGAGTTAAAACTGCACGGAGAATAAAGTCAATCTTTCTTGATCCATTCGAAACAAAGTTTTGGTGTAAAAGGAACAATCAAAATTTGATGGCAGTCATTAAGCATACTTGATCAATCCTGGTATTTCTGCATTTTCTTCTTTAGATCAGGAAGTTTCAGGTTTCACAAACACGTGCTGCGAAGATTTCTCAAAAGGAGGAAGAAGCCGAACAAAATTTATTTTCTGCAGCAATGTACAGGAAACAGGAGTAATTATTTTCTTGAATCTTCATGTAAAAATCTCACTAAAAGGATTTTCATCTATGGCAGACAGCATTGAAGGAGCAGCAGGAAAAAAAAATGGCACATCATATTTCGGCCAGGGAGAGGACAGCCCGAAGCCCGGTCCTACACCCCCGAACGCCAGCAGCAGAAGAGGAAAAAAACCGGTCCAACAACTGCCACCAAAGGCTTGGACGATACGATGACAATTCTTGAAGCGATATCGTCTGATGGTAGATGCCGGCTTGCTAGCACATGTAGATCTTTCCATCATTTTTAAGCTCGCCTTGCAGAGGACCATCTATTATTTTTAATTTTAAGTCCGTTCTTTCACGAAATCTTGAACAGGCAACATAAAGTTGACCGTGTCCAAATGCAGGCTCAGGTAAAAAAAAAAATACCAACAAGCTTAAGCGTTTGACCCTGAGACTTATGGATGGTCAAGGCAAAGGCAAGTTTTACAGGAAATTGTCTACGTCTCAATTGAAACGGCAACCCTGTGCCGTGGCAACTTCACCCCATTGGCTAATACAGTTACGCAAGCAACCAATAAACTATCGGCGACAAACAGACACTTAAGCCTAATATAATAAAGATATATATGTTTTCATTGTTGCCGGTTTTTACCGGTTGCATATTTCCGAATCCTATTATACAGAGATGTCAAATTTATTTATTAAATTTTAAATGCACGTGTTCTTGTATTTTTAATTTTTCCGGCTTAGCTTTCTCATAATATTCGTCACGCGCTGCACTGCACGGGGAATAAAACAATTTAAAGTAACGCAAGCAACCAATAAACTATCAGCGACAAACATTTAAGCCGCATATATATAAGATAGATATCTGTTTCATACTGGGGATTGCGCACAAATTTTATAGCAGTCTCTTATACAAAATTTCAACCTTCTATGGCTAATCGTTTTTGAGTTATGCGAGATGCATCGATACATAGGTACGTGCAGATGTGACGGCAAAGTCCCTTTTGAATCTATTTTAAATCCAAACGATCCATTTTAGAAAAAAAAGAGTCTAAACGTATTCGGAAAGCAGTGGCGTAGCGAGGAGGGGGCAAGGGGGTGCATGATGCCCCGGGCGCCACTCGTAGAGGGGGCGCCAAATGGTCTCCAAACAAGATTTTCCTGAAAATTTCAGTTTTTATTTTGACCGATTTCTGGAAAATATATTTAAAATTAATAACTTTTGTAATATAATTAATTATTTATTTTCTTGATTTTTCTGATAAAATGTGTAATAAAATGTTTGAGTACATCAACCAAAACATTCTTTCTGACCACTTTATTTCTCCAAAGAAGAGATATATTTTTATTTCTTTAAACGAAATGCATGTATATCTCCCGCTTTTTATTTTAAAACGATAACACGACCTTGTCCGGAATTTCTCAAAAATATTTAATTTTCAAAATCCGATTCCATAATCTGGAAATGACATTTTGGGAAAATCCTAACGCTTCCGCTACAATGGATTGCGTTTGACTCTAATGTAAACGACTGATGGCCTTCCTGGCTACCGATTCAACTAAGTCATCTTGCTGAGACATCGTATATTCACTGCTACGAAGCATTCAACGGTTGTCAATTGTTTCTAATCTCCTATTACAAAAGGAATACTGCAAGTGTCTCCTTACTCCTTATCTAAAACGCATAGTTTTCGACGTCACAGACTAAATTTGCATATTCCCTACTTTGTAAACGTTATAATTTTCCTTTATAATCTCTTCTATTTCCTTTTGTTCAAAAAGGTTGTCGATTATATGGTTATTTCATACCGAACCCACAATATCCCCTAATTGTTTTGAGCAGTGAATGTGACTGCATGGCGTTACTCCGCAGTAGAAAAGAAACGGAACCTAAAAGTCCACTACAGATCTATGGAGAAAATATTTTTCAAAACCTAAGAGTCGCACTTCAAATACTCCTTACTATTTCATTATCAAATGCTAGCTATAAACGTTCGTTCAGCAAATTAAAATAAATTTTCACATATTTACAATCAACGATGAGACAGGATCTCCTAAGTTATCTAGCATCTTTAAGTGTGCAAAGAGAAAAAGTTGAAAGGATAGACTTCGATGAAGTAAATGATAAATTTGCTTCAGCCAAGGTAAGAAAAATGTATACATAGTAATTAATTGCATTCATGTATTATATTATTATTAATAAATATAAGTTCCCGACCAAGTCGAGGTGCACGTGATTGAAGCGAGATGAGGGGAAGTGAAGTAAAACTTTTTAAGTTGGCTGGTGGTGTGTCTGACAATTTTAGATCTTTGGCACTCCAAGCACGAACATGTCCAGTTGGCTATGTCCTTTCGCATGCTAGGCCATACGAAACGTTGCTGTATCAGTTTCCTCAAAGCCTTGATGCCAGGCTGTGACAGAAGATGTAACTGACTAAAAATGGCATGGCGAAACCCGGAGGGAACATAAATTTGAAATCTTGAATCCTGAACATTACAATAAAGTGATTTTTCAGGTGACAGCTGCACAGGCTTCAAGTTGAGATTGGTGGAAGATTTGCTTTTCGAAAGAGGTTTGTAGTTCTGAATCCCGGTGTTGTTTATCCGCAAGGGCAGCAAAGTTTATTGTCGAAGGAACGACTAGTTCTTCAGTACGAGACAAGGTGTCTCCAGCAATATTCTGCGAACCCTCAATATAACGGATATCTGTTGAAAATTGTCCTATGAAGTCTAGGTGTCTCATTTGACCAGGAGAAGCTTTATCTGAACGCTGTTGAAAAGCATACGTTAAGGGGTTTTGATCCGTGAAGATCATGAAAATGCGTCCCTCTAGCATATGTCAAAAATATTTGACAGCTTCATAAGTTCCTAATAACTCGCGATCGTAAGTGCTGTATCTGGTTTGTGCTGGTCAGAGGTTTTTAGAAAAATATGAAAGTGGTCTCCATAATTCTTGATCGTTCTGTTGTAAAACTGCTTCTATACCTGTTGTTGATGCGTAAACGTGTAGAAATATTAGGTTATTTTTGGAAGCAGAAGAGATGAAAAATATGCAACGCCTTCGCCGGGAATCGAGCAGCGGACCTCTGGAGTACCGGCGGCCCAGCCTGCAGAACCACTACACCACGAAGGCACGCTAGGAAAGCGGGAGAAATACCTTATATACTCCCCTTTTTAAAGGGCGACTGGGGTTTTAGGGGACCCAATTGCCAAATTCTGGGTGTGCAGAATCCTCATCCAACACCCCTTTTAGTTTGGGCGCCACTGTAGAGACATTAGGATACTTGGAAGCAAGAGAGATTGAAAAATTAGCAACCGTCTTCGCCGGGAATCGAACCGTGGACCTCTGGAGTATCGGCCGAGCGTGCAGACCCACTACACCACGAAGGCATGCTAGGAAAGCGGGAGAAATACCTTATAAACGTAGAGTGATAATGGCTTAAATACGGAAGGATACTACAAATTTGTTGCCGAAATTAAATCATTCTTGCATTTTTGGAACGCTTCGCGAGATTCTCTGGTCCAGGTTATAACACGTTTATCGTTTTTCTTGCTTCCAACCAAAAAAGAATTTAGAGATGCTTGTATGGTTGCTGCATGAGATAAGAAATGTCGATAAAATTGAGCATAGCAAGAAATCTTCTTAAGTCCTTCACTGTAGATGGTTCGGGCATATCGTGGATAGCGGTGACTTGGGAAGGGGTCGAACGCCATCGGCGGAAATTTCATGACCAAGAAAGGATACACTTGGTTGGCCAAAAACGCATTTGGAAGGATTAAGACTGATAGCGTACCTTTGAAAACGTTCAAAAACTGTTTTCAAATGCGATAGGTGCTCTCGCTCTGAAGAGGAGGCGATTAAGAACGTCATCAAAATAAGGTACACAAAGTCGAGGCCGTTTAACACCTGATTCATGAAGCGTTAGAAAGTTTGAGCAGCACTCCATAATCCGAAACTCAAATAGTCCAAAAGGCGTAATAACCGCAATTTTTGGAATATCAGCTGTGTTAACGGGCACTTGGTGATACGCCCGCTCAAGATCAAAGGTTGTAAAAATAGTTTTTCCCTCTAAAATTTGCATACAGTCTTGAATGTGCGAGGCTGGGTAACGATCAGGAATTGTAGCCGCATTTAATCGGCGATAATCGCCACTTACCATTTCGTTTCCGAACTAGATGGAGCGGACTGGCCCATGAACATTCTGAAGGATGGCAAATTCCCTGTTCCATCATGTATTGAAATTCCTCTTTGGCGGCTTTAAGCTTGTACGAAGGTAAGCGTCTTGCTTTAGCGGCAATTGGAGGTCCGTTAGTTTCAATATAATGTAGTACATCGTGCTTAGGTTCGGAAATACCCATAACTGGGCGCGTGATTGTAGAGAATTCTCTGAGAAGTTCATGCCATGGGGAGTTACCCGAAATCACTTTAATGCTCCAATCTTGACTGTTGCGAATTACTCCCGGATAATTTAAGTTGGTTGTGGAATATATCAAACGGCGATTCTTAAGATTGACAAGCAAAGTAAATTTTTGTAAATAGTCAGCTACAATAATAGGACTTGAAACAATAGCAATAATGAATGGCCATTGGAAGTTGCGGCGCAATCCTAAATCGACAGATATCAGGCGTTCACCGAAAGTTTGAATTGTAACTTGGTAAGATGCTTTTGTTCGTAAAAATGTGGTGGAACGACAGAAACATCAGCCTCGGTGTCTACAAGAAACCTTAAGCCCGAATTATTTTCGATGACGAAACGGCGTGCAAAATTCCGTCCGCTGTCGTTCACGACTTCGAGCAACGGTCCTTCTCGTTTCCCTGGTCGTTATAACGACAAGGTGGGCGGCATTTGTTTGCCTTGTTTCCAAATTTACGGTGGTAAAAACAAATACCCGGAGGAGGGCTTTCATAACGTTTCCTCAGTGGTTTCATAACGTGTATTTCGACCACGTGATGTGGAGCGGTTGCGCTGAAAATGTTCAGCTTGGATGGCTACTAACTGAGCAACCTGTTTGGACAAATCATCAATTTGAGCCTGAACGCCACAATACCTGGACCAGGAGCCTGCGCTGAGTGTATTTGCGCTGGAATGGCTAGCTCGTGAATTTTATCAGTGATTTCGAGAAGATTTTTAAGTGGCTCGCTACTGGCCGCTAAAATCGTTTGCATGTTAGATGGGAGTCTATTCATCCATAATGTTTTAAGAATGCTATCCGTTACGTTACTGGCGGCTAAGTCTGACATTTTAGACAGCAATTGAGAAGGCCTCATATCACCCAACTGTAAATCGTGCAACAGCTGCTTGATTTTAACTGCCTCGGATTCTTCATAAACAAAAATAATTTTTTTTTAAAGTTTTGTATTTGTCCATCGCCGGTGGATTCAAAATTATTTCACGAGCTGATTGCAGTACCTCTGATTCTAACGCGGCGATGGCAATATAAAATTGAGTTTCGTCGGCAGTAATGTGACTCAATTTAAACTGCGCATCCAATTGAATGAACCATAACAATGGGTCTCGGCGACAAAAAGGAGGTGGCTTAACAACCACTCTCGCCATTTGTGAAGCAGCATCGTTTTCAACCACTTTAGATCAATCAAATATGCACAATAATAATATGTATAGAAAAATAATCAATATGTATATAGTGACACAGTTTTTTGGTACTTGAAATCAGAAAAATTGGCGTCTCAAATGCAGCAGACGATACATATATCCGTTGAAATTATGACAGAAATATGTTGACTCACCCGAATGCGGCACAACGCTTGAAATCACAAGTGAAATGTCTTAGTTGCATCTCATCACACTGGATAACTTACTGTTGCTCAGAATTTTGACATATAAACACCATATTCGTGCAACATTGAAGGTTGCTATTCATAATAAATACGGGTCACCAATTATGGTAGTATAATTTGAGACAGATCCTTAAATAATAATAACAATTGAATAGAATAAATATCATTTTATTTTTGGTTGCTATGGGTTACCAGACTGGCCGAGTTGAGTTGTAGTAGGCAAGTTGCCACATATCTATTTATCTATAATGTGTATTAAACTTTTAATTGTTTAAAAATTGTACTTTTTAAAAACACTTATATAAATATGTAAAATAAATAACACGTTTTTAACTAATTCTAGATCGTCGTATGTCTGATTTTTCCGCCGACACAGATGCATTTCCGAATCCAAGGCTAGTGTAGTTAGGTAGTGACTATTCTTAATATATTTTTGAGTATTTTATGGCAGATTCGGCATTTTATTATTAATTACATTATTTTCTTATTAGGAATATATTCTATACATTATATTACTGAAAGTTTTTTGTGAGGGGGGGCGCAAAAAAGGTATTTTGCCCCGGGCGCGAGTTATGCTTGCTACGCCACTGTCGGAAAGATCCAAAATGGATATTTGCGTTTAAATATAATACTCAAATTACTTCATTACTTGTATATTTACGAATACAGTACTTCATTTACTTCGTACAAGGAAGAGAAATATGTCTGTCGTTAGGAAATCCTGTTGTCTGAGATGAGAAACGAGATCCAACGCATGTGTCATCATAAGACGTTTGCTGCTTGAACACCGAGGTCATTTCTCGTGCTTTCATTAATTCATTAAGAAAATTCTGTGGCAGAGTATCAAAGTTGGAAATAAAATTATCCTTATATGTAATGGGAAATAAAAAAGAAAAAATTATTAAATCAAGAGTTTTGCGACTTTCATTCCATTTCCCAGTTAAGATGCGTAATTAATTCATAGTTATATGTTACTTTAAGGCGATTGAAATTAGCGCAAAGTTTTACATATAGAATTTCTAAACAACAAATTATTCGCTTTATTTTAAAATCATCTGTATTGACACACACTGAAACAGAATGTTAAGGTAAACATATTTTGAGCCTTATCAAGATTTAAAAATCAAGTTAATTCTAGCCCGAAACCATAGAATTAATATTCAGATACTTCCTAAAAGGAATTTATCTAAACAACAATCTTTCTCCCGCTGATGTTGCTTTATTAAGGTAGATAGCCTGGAGCTCACTTGTATAATAAATTGCTCCTAAAATTAATTTATGCATTTTTTCCTTGTATTTCTGCTTACAGAGTTTACAGGCAATTTCGGTTTTTAAAGTACCTGATTAAAGTTCAAAAGTGATCATAGGAACATTTCTGACATCTAGTTTAACAGGGAAGAAGATAAAATATAAAACTTAATCGAAAATACATAAGCAATTTTATAGTAGTTGAATCCGATACAGTATTATCTATGCTATTGTGTGTCACTATTTGGAGAGGTATGCGTGAAATGGCGAAACCCTGAAGAAAGAAAGCGATAGAAAGAAGCACAGAAAGAAGTTTATTGCAAAGTCTCAAAATATAATATAGGATTTCTGCGGAGGAAACAGGATTCTCAGATAAAGAATATTGTTTCTCAAGGAAGAAAGAGTGCATGATTCCCTTTGACTATTTTGAATATATTTTGGAAACTACGCTGAATAATCAATAACGTTTTACTAATTCAATAAAAGGAGCAATATTTTTGTAATAAAATATAGGTGTTTCCTAACTTAAAACGAGGGTCGTTTTAGTTTAGGTCAGTCGTAATGGTTAGTAAAGAATTTATTTTAATCTTAATAGCTTTGATAATATTTTTATAAATTATGCTTTAATTTTAAAAAAGTGGGTTTAATTACGTGTAAACGTAACATTTAATATCCATTTACTTGTAGATATACACATACGCACTACATACATATATATCTTACAAAATTAACACATGATGTATTCTCAAACTAGTTAACATTATAAAGTATTTCTGTTGCCTTCTTATCGAGCCTTCGTGGTGTAGTGGTCTGCACGCTCAGCGCGTAATTGAGAGGTCCGCGGTTCAATTCCCGGCGAAGGCGTTGCTAATTTTTCATCTTACCTGCTTCCAAAAAAATCCTAATGTCTCTACAACATGAACAGAAAGCACAAAACCATATAAATGAATACTTTAACATTAATGCGTAAGTAATTTTCTTATCCATTTGGATGCAAGTAGAAGTAGATTTTTGTTAACCAGAAAATTTGTTACTATTGTCTGTTGAATTTTATTTCCCTACATATATTTATTTCGTGATAAAATCCAACAGTTTCTCGAATATTCTTTTCATCTTAAATTAGAAGAATAACTTTAGTTTTGGCCGTCGTAAAACCAAGTTGCTGTAAATCATGGTCTTCGTAAATCGTGGCTTACTTGTTTTTTAACGTCACTAATAATAAGGTTAATTATTGGGAGAAAACGAGTTCTTAATAGTTTTATAGATTTATTGTATTGAATTATCGTCATGTAAATTTATTTGTAACTTCGTTCGGTTTTAACTCTTCAATCTTTTTGTAACTGAGATTACAAAAAATTCAATCCTTGTTAGAATGTATATATTTGTTATATTTCGGAGATTATTTTATTCATTATTAAGTATTGTTTGCTGTCTAATAGTACAGCCAATCTTACGCTATAGACAATCTGCAATTATTGTAAATATGAAGCATCTATGAGCCACGGAGGAAAGAATCGTAAGCATAATAACTGTCTCCAAATCATTCATAAATGCCAGTATCTCATATAATTCGATTGTTCATTTAATGATTTTTAAAAAAGGAAAGACTACATCTTAGAACTTGAGTTTGTATTTTTCCAAAGGATGGATTTTATTTTAAATTTAAAAAAAGACAGAAGAAGCCTGACAATAATAAAAATCTACAAGTATCTTAGTCCTGGCAGTAATAAAACCATAAGTTTCATACTACATCATATAAATATAAACATCTTTTAGCTTATCATAAGTATCTTTTTATTACAAAATATTTTTCATCAGGCACATAAATGCGTATAAAGATGTAAGGAACGACGTTCAAAATACATTTTTCTTTTCTTTCGTTAATGATAGAAATAATATGAAGAATATAAGAAATCTGCTGCAAGTACTATATTTCTCAACTGTAGTAGAAACAGAAAATCGAAAACAGTAAAAAAATTTTTATAACTCATTTTCCGAAAATGTTGAGTATCAGCTAAGGGAAAAATAGCAAAATTTTACATTGCTATAAAAAATATAAAATTTAAAACATGTGTGTTACCTGAAAACTTCAATTTACCCTCTAACACTTCGAAGAAGTATTTAAGATTAAATACTTCTTCGAAGTATTTAAAAAGTTAGTATTCTTCAAGTAATTAAGATTAAATACTTGAGGAAATGAAATAAAAATAATGTATTTGAATATAATTCTTAGTCTGATCTTCGTATCACGTTTCGAGTTTAATACTAGAATCCATTTTAATTTAAACGTCATAGCACGCTTGCTAGTTGACGGTTGAATCTTTTTGTAACTTGCTTATTTTTGCCAAACTCTAGCCTTTGCTATGGTTCAGGCCTATAAATTGTCTATTTGGCCTCTGGCCGTATCCTGACACGCGTGCATTTACAACTGCTCTCCGATTCAAGGCAAGTTCAAATAGATATTCGAGAGTATTAGGATTTCTTAATTCGAAAATATCCTGGATTTGGGAAAGAATCCCGGATTCTGGGTGAAATAACTTGAATCACCTCCGCATCCGACACTTTCCCATGTAACAAATTAAAACTCTGGATTTTGTTTAGTATGGACTGGGTCAGTTCTTCGACCCTTTTATTGCAAAGTATATTTACTGCAAAGTTCGACCTCTAACTTGGCTTCTGTCCTTTACTCCTGGAAATAACTTGGCTGTGTGTTTTACTACTGGGAAAGCTTTTATGAGGGGGTTTCGAAAAATTTCATATTTGTAGGTATTACGTTTTGGATTTCGTAATAAAATTTGTCGATGCACTTACACCTGCTTAAAGCCTGCTCGGATAATTTTTGAATTATGGTAAATTGGCGATTTTTTGGCGAAACTTTGGCGACCTACCCTGCTACAGCAAGCAACCTGCTAGTTTTTGTTTGGACGCCATTTTGTTTTCACAAAGTAAAGGCTTTTTTTTTTTTTTTTTTTTTTTTAACTGAACATTTTTTTCCAACAATCTGCTAGCCGAATTACGCTTATGCTAGACCTTTTATGGAACAAAAGTGCTTAATCTTAATCATGACGAAGATTAGGTGCAAAATTGGGAGAAAGTGCAGAATCGCAAACTGCTTGCCGCGTTTTTCAGAATTGCACACACGCGGTATCCATGTACACGTCGACCTATTTTCACTTAAAAAAACATCCCAGAATTGCACAAAAATGGCATTGCGCTCACTCTTGACTTTATCCATGTACACTGCTAAAGTCCTAGCTAGTAACCTTTATCGCCTTACCAAAATGTCGCCAAACTACCTCTTACCATATTCCAAAGATTAGCCGCATGCTCTCTTAAAGCGGCAGCTGCTACTGGGACTTTCTGAATATACCTGATAGAGTATGAAATGTGCAGTTAGATGCTCATGGACCGTATTCACTGAACTTCTTCCATAAAAAGTCACTGTGGGTTTCATGGCTGCCTGCATAGTATTGACAATAAAGCCAAACCCATTCATGGTCTTACGATGTTGAGAGGAGCCAGATTAAAATTTTAACTTTCTTGTGTCATGGTCTTTATTTCGAGCGCCAGTGCAAAATTTAATGTGTTTTGCCATTATGCACACTAATTAAACTCTAACTGAGACTGGGTAGCGACTTATCGCTAAGTCTCGGAAAAAGTATTTACAAACACGTACGAAAAGTGTAAAAGACCCTTTTATTAAACTCAATGTATAGAACATAAGACGCTCCCGGTGCTTACAAACTCAGCCAGCATTTATGGCTATAAATCAAATAAGAACTTCAAATTTAAACAAAGACTAAGTACAAATTAGCCGAAAGGCTAATCAGAGATATATTTTACGCAAAAGTTAGCCCCTTTACCTATACCGGCCTGAAAAGCACTGTCGGCAAGAATAATTAATGTCTTAAATAGGAACGGTTATCTTAAGACAGCACACTAGTAACGTGTCCTTCAGCAGGTATAACACGCTTTAAATAAACAAGCCGAAAACTTCCTTTAAATGCTATCTCTTTCTAGTTAATTTCATTCTGGTAGGGAAGCGGAAACGAGGAGTAACAGTAAAGATTCAAAACATAAAATAATTGATTAGTAAAAAGTAATAATAATTTCTTTACAAGTTAAAAAATGCCTATATACCTCATTTTTGATGGCTAAAAACTACTTTAGTAATACACTTAATGCAAATTTTCTGAAATGGCACTTTTTTTTTTTTTTTTTTTTGTGTGTGTGTGTGTGTGTGTACAGTTTATAAAATATAGTATGTTTTGCAATCATTCAGTAGTAACCAGACTCTTGGTAGACATTAAGCGAATTATTATTAAGTCTAAAATAACAACTGAAATTTGAAAAGGGTGTAAAAGACCTCTCTATTTAAAATTAAGAAAAAGAAAAGATTCTTAAAAATCAGCCAATCTCTTGTGGCCAGATAACTTAAAGCAACAGTCAGTTCAAATGTAAGTTGAATTTAAATAAGCTAGTACCCAAAGGCCATACAAATCAATTCAACCCGAACTTGGCTTACTTATTAAACTGCCGTGCAGATCCAGTATCGGCAATTATAATGCAAGTCTGAAAACTACAAATCTTATCAGATATACAACATGGACTCGAGAGACAGAACACGCTTTGTCTTACAACCTAAAAGACAAATGGAACTTTAATTAATTTATAGTCACTATAAATACTCGCGAACTAATTTACATTCTGCCGGGGAAACGTAAGGGAGATGTAAGAGTAACGATTCGGAATTTAAAATAACTGGTTAATTAACATAACTGAATCTCACTAGTTATTTTATTTATTTATTGAATAACGAAATCCTTTTCGTGTTAGCTGTTGTAATTAGTAGCAGAAGATAATCCTTTTTCACTTTACCTTCGTGTAATCATAATCTTTTTAATATTAATATATTCTTGCTTAGAATTTTATTTATTTGAGAATATTCAATTCAATAACTTCTTATGGTTTACTTAAATTCACAGCAGCTTTCTAGCTCATGTTTCTTAATTTTGCATACAGATCGTTACTGTGTCAGTTACTGTATCGGTTATCTGTTTTTTATTTCTTATCATATTTTGATCTATAAAAATATTACATTTTTCGTGTATATCTTGTAAGCAATAACCAGAGCATCAGTGATCTGAACAATATATTCAGAAAGCGCTTTTTTATTACCTTTCCTCAAAATATTTTATCCAAAGTACAAGTTTTGGAACAGTTCATAAAAGTTATTATTCACACTACTAGTAATTTCTTAATGCATTATGTGAACTTAGTAGTAATCGAACTACTTAATATATTAACCGTTACTTAATTCATTATCAAATGCGGCAATTTTCATTCATTTTTATGCTACTGAAATTCAAAACATAATCAAGAGACAAAGTTCTAAATATAATCAAGGTAAAAAAAATCAGACACGTTTTCAAAATACGAATCATAAATTCAGTAAAAAAAATAATATATAATCAGAAAAAATCTAAATTTCATTAAGGCAAAAGATTCTAAATATATTGAAAATCAATGAATAAATATAACAATTTCTAAAATAAACATTTTAAAATATGATCATTTCTAAAAATATATGCATGCTAAATGGGCATTGCTGATTTTTCATTTCTCTTACTTCAAAATAACATAATGTCTTTACAGTGACACCCAATCTAAAAAAAGGGTGGTGGATGATCATTCTCCACCACCACGATTTGGCGATTGGGTCCCCTAATCCCCATTCGCTCTTTAAAAGAGGGAGTATATAAGGTATTTCCCCCGCCTTCTTAGCGTGCCTTCATGGCGTAATGGTCAGCACTCTCAGCGCGTAATTGAGAACTCCGTGGTTCGAGTCCCGGGGAGGGCATTCCTCATTTTTCATCTCTCCTGCTTCGAAATAACCTAATGTCTCTACAATGTAAAGGGGATGCCATCTCATGTTAACGGAGTAGAGATATTATCTCTGATAGCTTTCTTCATGGGAGTATCATTAGCTGAGTGATCGGCTTTAAATATAGTGTTCATAATAAACGTTGAATAAGCAACAGTTAGTTACATTGCCAGCATGAATCAGAATGCTCGCGAAGCCGTGATATTAGCGATATTTGGTTTGAATGTAGCATTATTGCCCTCAACTATAAAAAAAACGAACCTGATAACGAGAAACATCTAGAAAACAAAATCTGCTGGAAGGACTCGTAAAAGTACCGATGCAACTACATTGATAATCATTGGGGAAACTTTCACTAATAGCCTCATCTGAGGGAACGTGGTTAACGTTCTTGGATATGAAAAATCGGCTTTTCAATAGCCCTACCTAACACCCAGCAGTTACAGTTCTCACCCCACATTATGCGATCAGATGTGCAACGTATTTCTAACTCCTCCTGTAGCTGTATATATTGACGTAATGATTTTTTGGATATTTTTATTTGTCTTCATATTTGAACCTTTATATACTAATAAAATCATTCTTGATCTATATAATATTTTTCTCGATCACTTTTTCTGTACCCCCTTTCTAAATGACTTTATTGTCAAACACGCACAATATAAACAAATGGTTTATGGCATCCCTGGGTTTTCGAACTGCAACTAATGATATGTGCAATCATTATGCTCATCAACTTACGTTGACACAAACAATCAATAGACTTTCCAGGACAGAGGTTATAATATCATTCCATACGATAGCAATCATTAATTCTCATACTCATGGAAAAACAAACATTTTCCTAAAACCTTTTCCTAAATGAGTGTAACTGAATTAACTCTTAATTGAATATAGCGTCACATAGCATTAGAATTAATAATATAACCTACGATTTTGACAAGAATTGGTGCTATTTGTAATTAATATTTTTATCTTTATTCTAATTCTAGCTCTTCCATTTAAAAGCACAATTCTTAGAATAAAACATGAATAAATCTAAATATTGTGTGGCTGCTAATATGCATGCTAAAATTTTTAGTCATACTTAATCACTGACAAAATATCTATACAAATAAAATACGATGAATTATACTAAACAAAGAGAGAATATTTGAAAATACGTTCATAATTAAGAACGTATTTCTCTATCAGGTTCCAAACAAAGCAAGTCTGAAGTAACCTTATAGTTCTACAGTCATTAGGCTTGTCGAAGCAGGAAAGGTGAAAAATGTGAAATGCCCTCACCAGGAGTCAAATGCCAGATCTTCTCAGCTAGACGTGCTTCCAATTCCATCACGAAAGAACGCGATAAGGAGAGAGAAAATATCTTACGCTGGGAGGTGAGGACATAACTGCCAAATTCTGGTGATGAGTTTGAGTCAACTTAGCGTTAAATCAATTCTGTAGTTCTTGACTAATAAGCCTAGTTTTAAATTTCAATTTGACTGTTACTCTAAGTTTCTTCACCACAAGTTTTGATTGTTTTGTTAAGCACTAGACATTCATTTACGTTTAAGTTCTAATTCAATAAAAAGGTTTTTTTAAACCATTTCAAGAATCTGTTGTTACACCAGACAAAGCTATAATTCTGTTGGGCGTTGAAGTTTGTTAGGCGCTTGATGCTAGTTTATGCTACCAAAGAAAGCCAAACTCTATAATATGTTTGCTTTGTTTTGTGAAATTTTATCTTAAACGCGTATTGATTTATTCCTAACCAAATTCATTTTACATACTAAGACAAAAGCAGAGTTAATGCATCAGAAGTTCTGTAAGATAAAGCGGGGAACAGATTCAAAATATCGGACCGAAATTGTCCTTAAAACTAAAACTCGGAAAAAATCTTAACTGGTTACTAAAATGGATGGTATATGTTCTTTTTTCGTTTACAGCTGTCAGTTTAAATAAGAATAAGTGAAACTTTTCGACATACTTAACAACATTTTCTTTGTCTGCAATCCAAACGAAACAGTAGAAAAGATACTCGAGGAACCAATAAATCTGTGTAACATTCTTATGAAAAGTTGTAGAGCAGCGAACTTGTGTTGGCGTAAATGGATCTTATATCCCCAACTGGTTAAAAAGAATTTACTTATTTACAATATATAATTTCTCGATGCTAAATCCTTTAATTGTGTCTTAAATACAGTTAATAATGCTTTATCAAGAGCTATTCTGTCTTGTATTAAAATACAAAAATAAAACTGATTCCTTTTAGTGTTTATTGATACTCAGGGCACAAGTATTGTTCTGGAATAACTGCAGTAAATGAACTTAAACGTAAATTATTTTTACGCTAGGAAGATTATTATTAGATTGCACATTTATTTTCAGTCAGAAAAGCATTGATTATCTGTAACTGCAGTTTATAATGAGATGCTAGATATATATATATATATATTATATCTGAATTTTGTTGAAATTTCTCTGGTATTTTTAATAATTAGCGGCTTTCATAGCCAGGTACCTAAAACAGGTATTATAAAAAAAAAGAAAATTATATAGTGATTTTTAATGAGTCAAATTACTGCATTTTCATTAGGTTCAGGCAAACAAACTTAGTAGATGAAATTGTATTTCATAAGAATTATTAAGGATTTTAATAATGTATGAAAAGTATTGCTTTTTTTACGACATTAATCTATCTTTTTAGTGCAATGACTCTAAATTTTTAATGCAATTGTAGTGAAAACTACAACTCATTGTACAATTTCTTTAATATAACAACTACGTTTACTTATACTCAAAAAACTTGGAATGAAGAAAAGTGTTTTAAAGCATTACATATTTTTCTCCGCACAAAAGTATCTTATTGTTTAATGATTATGTATAGAATGTGGAATAAGGATCAGCTTATTTCTTTCTTTCAGACATTCCGAACTCTATTTGCATTATTTTTCGTGGGCTATTCTACATTTCAGTATATGTTGGCAGTAATGATATTAGCTCAAATATCGATTGTTTTATTTTATTTTCCTTTGTTTTTGTTGAAGAATTTTATGATGGTTATTCTGTAGTTATCATTATATATATATATATATATAATGATATTTTTAAATCAGTTGATTAAATTTAATTCTAATCATATTGCTTAGCAATGTGTTGGCGATTCTCTACCTAAATTGCATCCCTGTTCCTAAATTTTGGCGGAATCCTTTCTTTATTATAAATTATATTAACCTGTTGGTGCCCGCCAAATCGCAAACTCATAAATCTGTCATATTACATAATGTCCTTAAGAACACTCTTGATGAGAAGATAGCGTCACCTCGTGATTTCAGTTAATATCGCTGATTGGATGAACCCCATGACGCACACATATCTATAAATGGGACTTCTCCTCAAGGTACAGGAGGGAACGCTTGTGAGATGGATGCTAAAATAAACGTATCACTTTATATTCCAAAATTTGTGTCATTCCTGTCGCCCTGGGTGCACAACACAAATAATGTATGAGATTCTACGTTTCATATATATATATATATATATGTAGAGATCATCGACGACCGATGCTGACTTAGCGAATTACCAGCGTGGTGACGTCATCGCAACCTAGCTTAGTGCGGAGCAGACGAGACCAACAGGAGATATCGTCCAGACGTGGAGCGAAGCAGATGCGAGCGGATGGCTTGCTTGTCTTCAAGAGTTAAAGGAGACAGACGGTTTTCTTTAGTGTTTGAAGGCCCTTTGGTTTAACCAAGCTGATCATACTATTCAAGGCTAGCTGTGGATGTTAAGAAGTTAACGAATTCTATCAACGCCTGTGGACTGATCATTACATGAATCCTGCAACAATAATCTTTACTTAATTTACCTCTATTACTTTTATCTATTTCTCATTAGTAAAATAAAAGCATTTAAAAATGCAAGATTCGTGCTCTATATGAAAGTAAAACCTACATATGTAATTTCTGTAATAAAATTCCTTTCTCTCTTTCGATCTATGCGGGGAAGAAAGCCGAAGCTAACCATGACGAAAGGAAATTAATACGATATTATCACAAGATACAGGATAGATTGAATGTACTAAACGCAGTGAATATTGAAAAATATCCGCACGGATTATTATCACAAGTCCCGTTAAGCAAGAATATTGCATGTAAAAATTTCAGACTGCATTACAAAATATCGAAAGAATATCCGACTTTTAAAAAATTTAAAATGTTATAAAAATAAAAAACAAAAAGAGTTAGTCATGTACCACATGAACGTTAAAATGTGACGTCTTTGAAAAATTCAAAAATACTTTATCTACAAAACTAAAAAAATACTTTATCTACAAACTTTTCTAAATGAGGTAAAATTAAAGATTCATAAAAATTATTAATTAGATATATCATAAATCAAATCTATATTTTAAAATCACTCATATTAAATTATAAAAAAAAATTTGGACTGCGTTTATTGCTTTTATGCTGTTTGGTTTGTGATCAATAACAAGCAAATTAAATTTAGAATTTAAGTATTTTACGCTTATACTACCACTTGGAAGATAAAGTATTTTATTTCCGGTACATAAGTCGACTCACTGCTTTCAAATAATCGAGTTTGGTGATTAAATTTAATTATAAGTATTTTACACTTTGCCGAATAGGAACACACTGGCGAGTGGAATATAAAAATGTTTTACTTCCAGAGACGGCAATAGTTGAATTTAATTGCTGAGTTTGTTAGTCAAAAGTGCTTTAAATTCTAAAAAGAAAATTCAAATTACCTGCTTCGAGGTGCATATGTTCGGGTAAAGGAAAACCTTGGGTAGATCCAGGTACCGGTGTTTTTCCATAATACAAGGAAGATGCTATATATACATAACATACATACATATTCTTTATAATTTATTCATAGAGAATTTTGGATTTGAAAAATACTTTTCTGTGGAAGTCCTGAACTTAACATTTAATTTTACTGTAGAAATGTTTCCCTTGCATTTATATGGGGTAGTCAAAGAAACTTACATTACAGGCGCATCATTTGCCTTATATTAAATGAGCAGAAAACCTTATTTTACGTATTTTGATTATCAAAAATAAATTTTTAGCAATAAAAACTTTTATAGTATTCATAATATAAATTGCCATCTCCTTTGTCTTTATGCTGCAAATGAAATACTTTATAGTTTTTTTTTTAATTAATAGAAGGTGACCGCTTTTATGATTCACACAGTCTAACTCAATAGAGTCTTTCAAAGGTACTCACAGTTCGCGTTACTAGTTCTCTTGAAGTGCTGGATATAACAATGAAATACTTATCTATTTCTTTTCTCTTATATTAGCTCAAGAGTTTATTGAATAAGCTCCTTGGATACTTTTTGCTTCCTCTAAAGTAATGTAATAAATAGAGTTAAGATTTAGAACATTCTTGCACTAGCTCAATTTTATTGCACTTTTCTTCGTCTGATAAAGAAGAATTTGTTGATTCTTGTTATTTTCTTCTCTTCTCGGACATAGAAAAAGCTTTAGAAAGTGTTGCTTGAACTTATATGTCATTTGTATTATGATATAATTTAAGTTTAATTCCTTTTTGTAGATTACTTAGTGATATTTTTTATTTATTATTTTGATATGAGTTAATTCAGCACCATTAATAGAAATTCATTATGAATGAAATTACACATTTAAAATATGTTCTATGAAATAAAAATTATTGCTTTCGATAAATACGTTTAAACAAAATTTCATTCAGTCTATTACAAAAATGATCGAATATTTTTAGTTTTGTATTCTCAAAAACAGTTTCAGTGCATTGATCTGAGTTTACTCAAAAATATTCGAATTAATTATGCGTTTATATTACCTTCTGCCTGAAAAGAATGAATATTGTTTACAAAAAATAAAATATTCTGCTTAAATATTAATATCGTCTTTTTAGAGTAGCAATATTATGATGAAAGGTTCGTGGAAATTACTGAGACTGCTAGCAAACCTATTTGTAACAAATAGTATATGTACTTTAAACACATTCCTTTGCATGGAAACAATAGGAAAATATCTGAAAAATAATTTAATTCGTTTCTTCCAGCGAGTTTTACAGCTATTTTTGTTATTTTTGCTTTTTGTAATAATGACTAAAAAACTATGATCTAAAATTCGTAAACCTTTTTACATTTGCGACTGAAAAGAAAAACACCAATTAGGAACCTTTTTTAAATTATTAATTTAAAGAATATATTATTTGTGGATCAATAAAATGTCATTTGAATCATAACAGGATAGATACTAGAACTCAATATGGAAGAAGATTTAGGAGACAATCAAAGATGATGTATATTCAAAATGTTGTTAATTATAATTAAATTAAATGCTCCTAAACATAAAACAGAACTATATTAGTCAAACTATTTGAGAAACTGTTGTGCTAAGTACAATACGAATGATATTTTAAAAATTCTGTGTTAGTGGAAGACAGAAAACTTTGGATAATTTTCCTCAAAAGCAAGGGAAATAAAAATTCGAAAGGCTGCAATAAATTATGAAAGAATATAATTTAATATATTTTGCCAGAATAACCAGTTTAGAGCACAAAAGAGTTGAAGAAAATTACTAATACTGAAATACGTTCCAGCAGTAAAAAATGATAGAAATAAAACTGAAATACAGGGATCTTTCTCGTTCCTTGAAGTTGTCACCTAATATTCATTTATGTTGCAGTAAATTTCACAGTCAGTAATCTCTAATGTCATCATGATTTGATTACGTATATTAAGCTAATATCATAATGACTAGAATTTATAATCGAAATATACTATAACTTCACACAAATTGAACCTGTAAAAAATTCCAATTGTTTTTTAAACAATGATCACAATTAAACTGCTGTGGAAGTAAATTTCTAAATGCTGTTTAAAACTCTTGAATATACAAAATGTTTTTAATGTCCAGATTTGAACGCTTGTCCCTTTAATACTTGCCGCTATTACTACCTTCTGCGGTTCCGGCATTACGAGCAACGTAAAATGACCCTTCTAAAAATACAATAACGACTCCGTTCCATAAAATATTATGCTCGGCTTGATTGTCGCCTTGAACGTATATGTTAATCTCCCAAAACATTCTAATCCATCTCTGTACAATGTCGCAGCCTCATTTGACATTTGAGCCATTTCTCTTGCGCTTGCGAGACTAGCTGCATCAATAATTTCATATTTACGCAACAATAATTTAACTTCAAAAGCTTTCGTATATTTTTTCTCTTTTTTTGATTCGGCACCAGTTGTAACACTGTTAAGAGGCTACATCTAGTCCTTAACTGCTCAAATCCAACTCTTATTCCTCAAATGTTACGTAAAATCTCTCGAGTGATGTAACATTCTTAACATAACTTGTTTCTAAACACAAACAAAAACAGGTATCTAACTAGTTTTCATTTTACTTCATCACCTGTGACGATTAAAATAAAATTGTTGCAAAGAAGTGTTACCAGCCACCTTGACTTAACGATGAAACAAAATTAGTCCTTAAATAGTATCTAAAATTAACAAAGCTCAATACGTCTAAGCCAAACTGCATTAATGGATCGGTAACTATAAGCTGTTTGTATATAAAAACGAAATTCTTTTGAGAAGGCGACGTTTCTCCATTTCGGCGTCCATGTGCGTCGTTCAGTTCACCGTTGTAACCGCAGACACTCGGTTGTACCGTTAAAGGTAAGCAAAGCAATGAGTGCCATGCGAAACTGTCTATATTGTGATCTGTATATATACTGCAATTTGTATGTTATGGATTAGTGTAAATGATGTCTCTGTGTACTCAAGATAATATCTCAGTGTACGGGCAACCGTTTCTTGCCGTTCCACACACCGGAAGTTTCTTGTGCTAGGGCAGATGATGTGATTGTACGGTCCGTGCGAGCCATTTTTACAAAAAAAAAAAAAATGTGTTCTGCAAAACAGTGCATTGAAATCTTTCTGCTCGTACACACCACTCCATTCGTTTTTCCATATTAGGATGTAAGGTATTTCTCCCGCCTTCATAGCATGCCTTCGGGTGTAATGGTTCAGCACTCTAGGCCGGTATTTCAGAGGTCCGTGGTTCGATTCCCGGCAAAGGCGTTTGCTATTTTTCATCTTTCTTGCTTCCAAAAATTACCTAATGTCTCTACAAAGAGAAAAATGATCGAATTTCCAGCAACGCAAATAAGAATTGGGGTACGATAACCCACAGTTACGTTAGGCTACATTCTTAATAAATCAAATTCTGACATGGGCTTTCTGTCTTCTTACCCGAGGTATATTCTGTAATTTCAATCTAATAAAAAGGAAGAAAGTGATTTTAGTGTGAAAAATCTGCTCTCTTTTCTTTTGTTTGGCACTGATTCTAGATTTTTTTTCAAGTGCTTATTATTTACGCATCCCTGCATTGCTAATTGTTTTCATATCCTATCATATAATCTCTACTATGTAAGTTTCACATCGACAGACTGTTTCCTTCTCGATGCTTAGTTTTAATCAGTACAGTAATAAAAACACAGTGGTTCTGTTATATGTTATACTAATGCTCACCTATAGCATAAAATAGCATACAAATCACAGTATTAAGATGCTATAAATCATATATTTCACAACATCAACTGAGTAAATCAAGTTTTTTCTTATAGGATTGACGCATTTAAATATCAATTAAATAAAGTGCAGTTCACTATGCTGACTAACATACATTCGAAGAGCATGAGTTAGTTCAAATAGTAAAGCTTCCATATCAGTTTCTTTGGGTGTTCAAACTATACTCTTGTTAAACAAAACACTTTATCCCCGATGTACCCTCTTAGTCTAATTACTGTAAAATTACTTCCCTGATTTGCTTGACGTTTTGACACTTTTTCAATGTTTCCCAAGTTACTGCGATCTAAACTGGGTTTCTTTGTTAATAAAGACAGTAAATACAAAGAAATTTCACAAATAAATGTAAATCCCAAATCTTTAGATCAGTGTAACAGTAATGAACTACTGAAATATAACTTGTTTTTCAAATATTATCTGTTTTATCTTTTATAAAAAAAAGATATACCTGTGTTTTTAGATGAATATTTAGATAGCCAGATATAAGCAAAGCGCCTGTAAACTAACACTATAAAACATAGTTTACTTCCCTTATTTGTCAAAATTTTTTCGAATAAATTACGCCGTGGGGGTACATAGTACATAACTTTCAGAAAATTCTGTAACAAATACTATAACAAAATGCGTCCGTCGTATTACGAATATATTTTGGTTTTATAGATTCTATTATTATAGCATTACCTAGTCATATGTTGTGTATGAATACGATACCTTTTATGAAAACTTTTTATGCAGCTTAAAACGAAATCTTAGAAGCTTTCTATTTCCTCCACAATAATTCAAAACATCTTTGTACATTACCCCTGAAATGCTTTAGTCCTGGAAACTAAGTTTTTTTTTTAAATGGTGAGAAACATAGAGCTTTTTCTCAGAAAACAAAATGAGATAAAACTAAGTTTATGGGAGAAGTAAAATGCAGGATTTATGATCAAGGGTAATGCGTTCGCTAGATAAGAGATAAAAAGAGCTTTAGGCGATCCCTCAAAAATGAATGGATTTTCTTTAAAACTTCTGCTTTTAACTTTGCAGATTCTTACATTCTACGTGTATGTATTTCAGAAAATATTTCATATGTTGCATTTTTGTATAAGAGTCTTTTCATTTCCCCTCTAAACATTGCTGAATATTATGAGTCCATTCCGTGTTCGAATTCAGCCAAACTCTTTTGGATACATGGCTGGTTTTTGTGTTTTTGCCCATGTGTAACTGAAATATGAGCCAGTTTCCCTTAAAACATCCTCCAGGAGGATATTCCTCCCCTAAAACGGATAACACTCCTGCACTTTGACACACTCAAATAAATTAAAATAAATTATTTAAAGCAAAATTAATGAACAAAGTCACAATGTCAAGGATTTAAAAAGAGCTTTATTGTACGCCATGAAATTCGAGTTAGGCCAGCAAGCAACTCGTAGAGACCCACACCAATTCAGAGCTGTGCAAGTCCAAATGCCTGCTCGCCAAGAGGATTTAACCAGACAAGTCAATGCCTTGAGACGGAATGTTAGTGACAAGAAATTTATTCTAAAGTGCCGAAACTGCGATGCTAAAAGCCACATACGAAGGAAGCAACTGCAGGACACCTCAGGTCGCTTAATTTAGACTGCTCCTAGTAAGAAATAGAGAAACTAATTAGTGGTCATCTCGCGGGGCGGAGGTTGCCAGAAAATGAAAAGCTCTAGTTTAAAGCGCTTCAGGTATCTGCAATGAGTGGCGTCAATAATGAAGTTTTCATCATGGTATGTATCGATGGAGTTTCTTGCAATATAATCATCATTACAAGATCCAACGTTACTATCATCCGAAGAGATTAGGAACGGATATGTGCAGAGATTACAGATCCTTGCATACTCGGATTGGATTTTTTAAGGAAATAAATTTTTCCTTGGACTTTAAAAATAACTAAGGTAATTCTGCTTCTGAGGACATAGCCTTATTCGGAAGTAATGTTGAAGGAATTAAATCTGTCCACGAAATCACAGTTCAAGGCGATATCACAATACCAGCTATTCTCCAACCCAGACGTTCTTCGGTCGTGCTTTTCGTCTGCCTTGTGATCTCTTGTTTGGTCGCCCACCTGACGCGCCTTCATCGTCTGAGGAGTGCATCCAAAATCTTCAGACATGTTTTGAATCGATGCACAGTTCTGCACGAGAACGAATCAACTTCGCGTTGAAAATGAAGATCCAGTACGACACGAGAGCTATTGGATATCGATTCAAGGAAGAAGACAAAGTGTGATTGTGGAATCCGATTCGAGGGAAAAGACTCTCTCTTAAACTACAGTCACCTTGGTATAGTTTCACCTTAGGATATGCTTCTGCGCATGTCAGCGTTCATGTTGTTGGTTGTTTGTTGTGTTCCGAGGAAAATCGCATATATTTTCGTATTTATTGTGATTATTCTTGTGCAAGTGCTTTATTATGGATGTATAGATGTTCCAATGTAATTATTTCTATTTGGTTTTGGAATACAAGCAAAGTTTTTGAAGAAAAAAGCGATTTTGAAGTCGATGCATACGGAATGGCTCTTTAGCATTTTTCATGTATTGTTTTACTTCTTATTACTTGCATAGATAATGTAAACTGCCTTTGACTTTTAATTAGGATTGTACACTTACTTTTCTATCTGTTTACAAAATTTTATTCATGTACTGTTATTATTTGTAGAGATATTGAAACTTTACTTTTTGAATAAGCGTTAGGGTTGAATAAGCGTGGCGGATGATTGTTTACAACTGAAACTGTTTGTTTTCGCACCTTGTGTGTTAGACTTTCAGCCTCATAGTCAAAACTCTAAATTCATTTTTCATCCACCTAGAAAGACTGATTGATATTTCGATGCACTCAGAGAACGAGGCTTTACGCCCGTTGGCCGATTTGGTTGGTAGAACTCTTTCATTCGAATTTTTTTTTTTTATGATATATGAACGATTTTACGCATTTTCTGAGAATTTTAAATGATTTTGAGTGCTTTTTATACAATTTAAAGACTAATTGGAACTCTTATTCTGCTTTTTTGAATATTGAGATCATTGATTGGTTAAAATAAAAAAATATTTTGTTATTAAATGTAAGAAGATTTTGAAAATTTGGGATTTTAGTAGAGATTACTATGGCACTACAGTGAATATAAGAAGAAATCTGGTGGATACAGATATAAAGCTTTCACATACTCTTCAATTGCTTGTAGAATGATTCACTGCATCGTCGCATTTTACTATCGTCGCATGTAGCCCACTTTATAGGTTCGGTATCAATTGAACATTTATTTTAGCCAGACTTTTGATAAAACCGATTTAGTTTTTCGGTTTACCTTTGTAAAAACTGCTTTTCATCTTCATTGCCTTCCAACCTTGCTTCATCAGTTTCGGCATCCCCCTCAATTGTCTCTGACTCTATTCCAGTGGCTCCAATTATTGATCCGCAAAATTCTCGATTAGAAACCTTCTTGGATCAGAGTAACTCTACATTGCAATTCATTGGAGCTGCAAAACCAAAACACAAACTTAATAACACAGATCAGAAGTTCTTGTTCGACGTAATTACCTTAAGTCAGCGTTTAATTTCTGAACAAGCAGTTACTTTTGCCAATCTGACTGACCAGAACGACGCCTTGCAAAACGTTATCTCTCTAACAAACACCACTCCAGCCTGTGTAATTTCTGGGGAACCTGAATAGCATTCTGAAATTTCCGTAGCCTCTGAAGAACCACCATTTACTTCGGAGCAAAGAAGAAAGAGGACAATTTGTCAACGGAAGCCTTCAGAGCATGTTCTTTTGACAGCGGCCACTGAACAGAATATTTCTACCAGAGTTGTTCAAGAACAACTAGCATCTTCTCTGGCACCAAAGAAAATAGGAGTGCCTATCCAACAGATTAGACCAACAGGATCCAAAGAGCTTCTGATCCGCTGCGCCACCAAATATCATATACAAAAGTTAAAGGATACTATCTCTTCCACTTCAGATCTCTCGAAATCATTTAAGATTCGAGACAATATCATTATTTTTAGAATTCCATCTGAGATTACACCTGAATACATCAAAACAGCATTTGAATCTCTCCTCCCACCGGAAAAAGAGGGTTCCGTTAATCCTAGGACACCGCTTCCTCGATCTAACTCAAGAAATAATTGGATAGTCAGCTTAGTTAAAGAATATTCACTTAAACTAGGTCAGCAAGGAAGACTTTACTTCGGATTCAATTCTTGCCCGTTTCGCCGTTACGTGCGTCTTTAGCGCTGTTATAATTGTCAACAAATTGGTCACCAAATCAAACAGTGCAACAATGCGCCCGCCTGCGTACAGTGTTCAGGAGTGCACGATCATCCAAGAGAAGATTGCAGGGTGTCCCCTATTTGTGTCAACTGCACCCAAACAAATCAGAAGAACAATACTAATCTAGATTGCAACCAAAGTGGCGAATTCCAAAATATGTCCAACTTACCGCAAGGCTCTACAACATCTACTGCAACAACGAATATCCCAATAATTTCCAACTCTTACAGTTTGAATACTTTCTCATTTTTACAATGTAATCTTTAACGTTCAATAGCTGCTACCAGTCACATTATTAAAAAACAGTTAGAACTGCAGTTATTTTTGGCCTCTTTCAAGAACCCTACCTAAATAAAGATAGTACTTTCACAGGTTCAACAACGCAACTAAGATCTTTATCTCCAACAAACACTTGGCAGCAGTTGCTTATAATGGTCGTCTTTCTCCAATCATATGAGAACAACTGATATATATTGATATATATTATATTGATAGAAACTCTTGAAGGTCAACTTCTAATTACGGGTGTTTACTTTCCTCCCAAAAAGGACATTGACGTGCTCTTTCATGAGCTTGAATTTTTAAATTCAACCAGATTTATCAGCATAATAGTTGGGGGAGACTTCAATGCAGTAGCTCTTTATGGGGTTCCCCTTCAGAAGATTCGAGCTCCGCTTACTTTTTAGATTTCATTAACCCGAACAATCTTACAATAGTAAATTCTACTTATTCCCCCCTCCCAACCTTTGATACGATAAGAGCAAAGAGTTGGGCAGATATAACTCTTGCCAACGCTACATCTTCTACCTTCACACAAGATTGGAAAGCTCAAGACTTCGAAACAATAAGCGACCATAGAGCAATCACTTTCAGTCTTTCGTCTAGCCTTTCAGCTATCCATAAAATTCACTTTAAAAATAAAATTCGCTCTTTGGAGGCCTTGCTAAACTGAAACTACTTCTTTCTCCATCCTTAGATTTACTCAATAATAGTTTCAAAAATTGTGATTCATCTTTGGCTTTGGATGATGTTTACGACATAATGATTAGAAAAATACAACAGGCCTGCATTCAAACGTTTGCAATGCGTAAATTTAAATCACGTTTTCAAGTCGCCTGGTGGAATGATACTTTGGCAAATCTTAGAAGGTTGAGAAGACAGGCACAGAGAATCACAGACCCAGAACAAAGACGTACAGTATTTATTAATTACAGACGTTGAACTTTTCGATTAATCCCAAAAGTATCTACTTCAGCACGATCTTGTAATTCTGCATTAACAGCGTTCTTATCTGGTCATGACCCCGTTCCCCAATACTTAGCTATATTCAATCTTCGTGATCATGATAGATGTGATTGTGGGGAACTGGACTCAGTTGATCATTATGCTTACAAATGCGAGTTCACCCGACAATTTCCACCTTAAAAAAACCTTCTGATGCTTATTGGCAACATTGGACTTTACAGTTTTTAAAAAGCATTATTGCCATCAACAAACTCTCACAAATCATAAGTATTTGCAATAGTCGGTTCACTTTCCCAACTGAACGCTAAATAGCATCAAAATTATGTCAGCATCTCTGGTAAAACTTAATATTAAGACAGCCTGAACTGCATTATACAACTGAACAATAAGTTCACTGTGAATTGCTTGCACCAACTGGAATTATCTAACCTTAAATCAAAATGCAGTAGTGACAGTCTGGTTATTAAAACTGTGATGTAACATTTACATATTCTTAGTATAACAAACATGACAATTATGCTGAATGGTACTGTATAATACGCTAAACTATAGCAAGAAATATTCTTTCTTGTACCATAATGAAATGCACAGCACATTGGAATTTTTTTTGAATAATACATAGCAAATAATTTGGTACATGGCTATGAACAGAATGATTTAGGATTACTATAATTGTAATGTATGCGACATATCAATTAGTTAAAAGTTATGAATTGTGTAATTTATGCATATTATAAATTGTTCTGTAATATGTTTTGTTTAGTTTGTGGTTTACTATACGGATGGTTTCTTGTAATGCCTATCTATTGTTGGGTATTACCCTTTGGAAATACTGTAGATCCTCTTGTAACGTTACCGCATTTTGTAAAAGACTATTGTTGGAACGTGTATAATATGAAAGTGTCTCTAATGTTTTGTAAACTGTACTGCTCTTCACAGAATCCAGCAAAGCATGTGTTTCTCTTAGTATTGCAAGTGGTAAAGACTGTTGTAAATAGCATTCTCTAATACAATGCTCTGTGTCATGTCCTGAATTAAGTTCAATATTTGGCATGTAATGCTGTACAAAGTACTCTTTACTAGTGAAGTATTATTATACAGAAAAATGACTAGGCAGTGTATATATTTCACCTTTTATTAAATAAGGCATAGTAACCTCACTGTTGAATGCAGAGTTCAAAGAACTTATTCTGCGGAATGGAAATACTTTGTTTCTGTCCTAAGATGTTAATTAATAGTACCGCAGGATGCATTCTATGTAACACAGCATGTTCTAAAGTATGTTACACACAGTTAATCATCTTTATTTTTAATATTGAAACCCTGTTGCATTTTAAGTGTCCGCTCGCGTGTTGTGATGAATTTAGTACATAGTGTTACTCAGTGAATAATTGTTGAATGTATAACAATAGTGTCAAAAATGGTATAGTTCCGCATAATACAAACATTAAAACTATATTCAGCTTTAATTATATAATGTAAATAACCTGTATAAAATGTTCAGCATATTGTTAATGTTAGTTTACTTCAGTATTGCAGGTATATAGCGATGTATGTTATCTTTAGTTAAGTTTTGTACGTATTTTTCTTCTAATGTTTTATTTTTAGCTTATGTTAATATAGTTTAATCCAGTGATAATGTTTAATCTAACATTGATCTTATAATTGCATCTACCCATTTCAGTATGAATACGCTGCACATTGTGCAAAGTGCAGCGTATTCATACTGAATCTCAATCTCAATCTTGCAATGTATCTGTAAAAATTTTTTTCTTTGATTATGATTTTAAAAAATGCCGTTGATCTATTGGGCTTGTGGCGGCAGCTAGAGTTGTACATCCTTTTCCGCTGTGGGAGCTACAATCCCGTTAGGTTAACCCTTAAGTCGGGAGCTCTAACAGTGGCGTTAAAGTCACCTTGGCATGTCTTGTCTTATTTATTTTGGCATGCCATGTACTTATAATGCAATTAAACATAAGAATTTTTCAACTTTTAAATATATGAATTATTCTCTTCTACTTAAAGTGTCAAGCCATCCATTTTTCAGTAAAGAAAATGGGAAAAATTAAAGAACTTTCTTCGGAATTCAAACTTCGGATTCTACTTGTAAATGCTTCTAATTACACCACGAAGGCACGTGGTGAGAAAAGTAAAATTTCCTTATGTTCTCCCGCATTTAAAGGGTAACAAGGGAAAAGGAACCCAGTCACTAAATTTTGGTAGAGGCAAACCATCGTCTACCACACCAAAATTCAGGCGCCACTTTTAAAGTCATTTTTAAACTTTTCTAAGCCGAGAAATATGAAGAATCAGCAGCGCACTCACCGTAATTAGAACTCCAGACCTCGCGATTGCTAGCCGGAAGTGCTTCCATTTACACCACAAAGATATGCAACAGAGGAGGAGAAAATATCTTAAGAAATTTCTAAAATTTGTTTAAAATCACACCCGGATTCGGAGAATGTTAAACAAGTATTTTCTCATACTTATCAATGATTTTACAATTTATGACCTGTCTTGAATGATACCATAAATTCCCAAATTTCCCATAATTTTAGCATTTGGGGATTATAAATATTTTATAAAATAAAAGGGGTAATTAATTTAAATTCATGCAAAAAATAGGTTTTAATGCACGTAAATTAAGCGGTTTTAATTCACATGCATCTCAAATTTAGCAGCATGATGCTATGCTTGATTATCAGGTTTCACATTCCAAAATAACTGCAATGAAATATTCTGCCCTGAACTAACGTTATGCTGAAAAATATTGCATTTTATGAGCACGAATTTATTATGATCGCTTACTGGAGTAAATGAATCCTCTCAAACCCATTAACAAAGAGATGTAATGTTTTTGTAATCCCCCTGATTACAATATCATTCAGAATATAATTTTTTCTTTTGGAAAAACTGAAATGGAAAATCCCGTCTGCTTTAATGCTATAATTTAGGAGTGCGTGTAGCGTACTGCCGATGGCTGTAGAAATACATTAAGCGTTCTTACGGAGAGTGTATTTGTGTGGAGCGTACGATTACGTGTATATGCGTGTGTGCAAAAATGCATGCCTTTCATCTTCAGAGAGTAGAGTTCGAGATAAGCCTATTCATAATAAAAAAATGAAACTGCGGGATTTATGATCAAAGGTAATATTTTTGCAGGGAGAAGAATAAAAGGAGCTTTAGAAGAATTCAGAGAAATGGATGGGTTGTTTTTCTATCTGAGAATGTATTTTTAGGACATAACAGCTCTTAGTTTCCTACATTCAATACGCTTTTCAACAAAGTAACTCAAATACCGTAATTCGATGCACAGTTCACTTTTTTTTATTTTCTGGAACTAAAGCATTCTGATATTCTTTAGGATATTCAGTTTCATCATTTTTGATTCAGTTTCAGGATAACAAAGTTTCATCTCTTAATGATCATATTATATGCCTTGCAAAGCTTCGCTATTGGATCCTCAGAAAATGAAAGTAAATAGTAAAAGGAATTACCTAGTTATTATTTGCATATGAGGGCTTCATATGCAAATAATAACATATAAGGCTACAAAATTCCTGGCTTCAAAATTCATGGCCATTGCATATGAGGGCTACAAAATTCATGGCTTCACTTCCTACCAGCAACTTCTGGTTTCACAGAAGATTGATTTTTCCTTTATGATTTTCGTTTGACATTTTCTAAATCATTAACGATTTGGTCCTGGGATTCAGTTTTATTTCATTCTGTATTCAAAATATATTAATATATTTTAGTGTGACTTTTCGAAACCCTGAATTTCGCAGTATTTTATTTTCATACAATAAAAACCTTTGTGGATCCTTTTTTTACTTAATGCCTTATGCCCTTTTTTTGCTATGAAATTGCTCTTATTCCCGTTTTTGAATCAATAGATGAAATTTATTGCTTCAGTGGTCACAAACTAATAGCTCGCAGACCACATACAACTCCCGAATTAATTTTATGTTGCTCACGAATACATTTCCTGTAAATTAATTAGCATTATTTTGACAAGAATTTGAACATTTAAATATTTTAAAGGTTTGGAGTTCAATTTTATATCATTTTTATTATCAAAAACGAAATTGATTAATGCCTCGGAAGATCTAGACATGGAATTAATAAATTGAAACCATAATATACTAATCGTTTTCAGAGATTTAAAGATACAAATCTGTTTAACTTTTACTAGTACTTGTCAAAAGATAAATACTATCAGTTACGAATTTTGCAAGAGAATTATCAGTTAGTTTAGTATTACATTTAGATGTGAACAGTTTTTTCCGTAATTTTAAATTAATAAGTCTACAAAAAGAAAAAGATAACTTATGAGTATCTACAATTTGTGACGAAGATACTTTCATGTTGTAGTTTTCTTTCAAGGTTACAAACTTTATGAATATTGAAACTCCATACGATGATATAGCTGAGAGGTGTACACAGAAACAAAGAGATTTATAATTATTTACATACCTCTACATATTTATTTCAAAACTAAAAAAATGCGAAATAAAAAGCAGTTAAAAACTTAATCTGATTGCGCGCTTATAGTAGCAACAATTGGTAGCAATAATTCAAGATAAATAAAAATCGCAGACGCACAGCGGCAAACTGCAATAAAAGGAAGGCAAAATTTTTTATTTGGGCATATTTTGGCCTCCTATTTCTTCCAGCTCGCCACTGTGCTTCTACTATTTTGGTTTTTCTATGTGATTTACACCCAACTGAACATGTGATGAATTTTAAACGCATTTTTTATTTTATTTTTCATCATATTTTTATCTGTATACTCTATAAATAGATGTAATAAATAAAAGAACGAGAATAGATTGAATTACCTCTCAAATTTTGTGCCTCTTCGGAAGGTTTCATATATTCCCATTTAGTTCACTTTAAAAGTAAATTATTTCAATATATTAGAATTATAAGAATAAATGTCAGCCTGCAACTTTTAATATTTAGTTTTCAATACATTTGATTTATAGAGTGTGACTAACGAAACTTTCTTGCAGATATAAACCTTTAGATTTCAGATAAAAATAAATATAAATTTGAAATTTTTCTTTGTGTCATTTTTACATGTTATGTTTTGTCAAATATGTTGTAGCGTCATTAGGTTATTTTGAGGTAAGAGACGTGAATAATGTGTAGTGCCCTCGCCGGGACTTAAACTCTGTGCCCCTCGAATATGCATCGAGTGTGCTTCCAATTACACAGCGAAGGCATGCAGAAAGTACATTATAACGTAGTGAAAAAAATGTTGTTTTCTTAAAATCTTTTTTTTTCATTAATTAGCTGTTTTCGGTTTATGCGCTTGACCAACGTGCAATTTGAGTTTGAAACCACTGGCTTACGCTATTCAATAGCTATACATGTTAAAAGACATGCACTTAAATTTTCTGATTATATACTGCTAATGTTTTAACTTTTAACACTAGCTTACAATATTGTAAAGTTAATTTATTATGCTTAGAATTTTCAATCATTTCAGATGTGCATGATCATTTAATAAAGAAACAAATTTATTAAAGAATTAGTATTCAAAAATTCGATTTAAAACGTTTTCTTAGACTTGTCCAATGAGCGGTGAAGCAATGAAGCCGCTGAGCATTTATAGTTCGACGCCAGCTGCTTGGAACTTTTCATGCTTTTTCTACGCGTAAAATTAAAACTATAGAGTTTCGCTTTTAGTTCTCCATGAAGGCATCCATAACCATGCAGACAGCACTTGTGTGCTTTACTATATAGCAAATCCTAAAACTGCTAATGAGTGTTTGAAAGAGTGAGCGAGTGTTTGAGAAAATGAGCAAACATTTGTTTTTACTTCCTTGTACGAAGTAAAAAGGAAGTATTGTAATCGCGAAAAGTTTCAGGCAGCATATTTCAACGAAAATATCCATTTTGACCGCTATCGAACGCAATTTAACGATGTTTTTGCTTGATATCTGTAGGTAAGGACAGAATAAAATACTCTTTTCCTTCAAAAAAATTATAAAACTGCGTTAAAATTAATTCTGAAGAGAATTTTTCGTGGCGTCTGTACGAACGTATGTACGTACGTACGTATCTCGCATAACTCAAAAACGAGTAGCCTCAGAACGTTGAAATTTTGTATATAGGACTGCTATAACATGTAGATGTGCACCTCGTATTTTGGTTGCAATCGGCTGCACCAAACGTATATAAATATATTTATATATATATCCATTCTGTTACCCGGCTCAGTGATCTCAGTTTCTTTACTCTTATATGTTTGTAAATTGTACATTTTTTGCTTTAAAAATGATTGTATTATGTTGTTTTTATCTTCCGATCAAGGTTTTTATGCCTTTAGTAAATCTGTATGCAATATTTTGAGAATTATCAACAATTTTAAAGTTGTCTAAGTGCCGCTAAGCCTTTTTTATATGGCGGCCATTGGTGTTTACATTTGAAACAGAGACTAGTGGATTTGTTGCCAATCTAGAGAAACTTAGCTTCGCAACAACAAAGATAACGCATTCATTTATTATTGCCAATTAAATCATGCTTAATTCTTTCTGGAATTTTTTCGAGGAGATAAGTTAAGATTTCGTAATTCGTAGACTTCGTAATTTTTAATATAGATATTTTGAGTTTTTATGCATTTTTGCATTCTCGCGAAGTGAGAACTAAATTAATTGAATGAGAAATACTCAATCGTCTGTGAAAAACTGTTTCTTTTTTGTTTTGTTTGCTTAATTTCTTTTATACATCATTCTAGCTTTATTATAGTATTTGAATAGAACATGTGGCAACGATTAGATAATTCTATTCTTTAAATGATATAAATTTTGTGCATTATGAGTTATAATATGAACGAAATATATAAGTTAACTGTTATATAATTATTGGATTACATAACAGTTAACTTAGTTTCCGTTATATAATTATTATATAAGTTAACTGTCATATAATTATTAATACTGTTAAGTGAATCTAGTGCCAGAGTGTCACTATGGTAAACAAATACTAGACTGAATTTTAAAGAATGCATTTATTCTATTGTGGTTTATGCGCTGTCGGCGAAGTAGATTTAATTCAATCCAATAAGTTTAAATGAAATGCAAGAAAAAAATGCGTATAATTTAATATTCCGTACAAGGAAGTCATGTGGTGTACACATCACATTTTTTATTATGCAATTATAATTTATTGCATAAACGAGCGAAGTCTTGCTATACGATTAGGATGAACACATTTCATCTACCGATCATAATTGAGCTTACAGTTCAGAACTAATTGAGATCATAGTTCTTGCTCAGAATTTGTGTTTAATCATTTTTCACGCTCTATCTTAGTCGCCGTTCCCTGCTTTTACAGTCAACATCTGCGCAAGCGTAGATTGTTTATTATAACACTGGGACTATGTGTGCGTGCGTAAGCATTGCTTTCTAATTTTGTGTTTAAGAATTCTTCAGTAACTACAATGGAGCAAAGGCCTCCTTAAAGATCAATACTGAATCGAAAGACGGTATGAAGAAGGATGCGATGGAAGATAAGAAAGCAATCCTCCAGCCCTTTAGGACTATTTGCTAGAAGAATCAGAGTATAAAATCAAGTTCCTTGCTCCGAACTTCCCTTCCCAGCTCCAGCCTACGGATCAGCAGGACATCTGGAACTTTTAAAAACTTTACACCAAAGGAAACGTTTTCTATTAGTAACTAATTTAAGGAACAAATTATATAGTTCCTCAAAACTTTTGAAAAAGTTATTTTTACATTCTGAACAACCTAAATTTCATAAATAAAGTTTAGGTTGAGAGTCACTACGTTACCTTCAATTCTACTTGAAGAAAACTGTGGTCTGTTTGCATTCTTTGACGTGCATTTGAGGACTTGTTTATAAAAAGGAACCACCACTCTTATGAAATCATATCTTGGGAAAGCCCTTGGAATAAGAATGACAATCTTGAAGAAGAATGAAAATTCCAATCTTGAAGAAGAATGAAAATGGCATTCAACAGCTAAAGATGGAACATGGCCAGAAAGCTGATCTTCCATGAATTGGTGATTTGCATTGGCAACAACAGCAAAAATTTAGGAAGGAGATCTCATCTTAAGAGAATAAAAAAAGTCGTAGGAATCCGTTACAGCAAATTAGATTTGGAAGGTGTGCAAATGTGCAATTTTTCCAGATTTCATTTCCTTCGACATATTGTTCTTCTACGACTAACTCGTGAATGTTATTTTGTGACTGGTGTTACGCAGGTTTGTTGCGACCAAATATTTATCAATCGTTCGTCTAAATGAATTCTCGAATGTTATTTTGTAACTGGTATTGTGCAGATTTCTTGCGACCAAATATCCATCAATATTTGTCAATACAGTTTTGTTCTTAATAAATACATTCTTAATAAATACGTGTTTCACGGGTGATGATATTACACGTATTCTTTTTTGATACTATACATGGATAAGCCAATATTTATCTTTTATCTAATTTTTAGGTTATTAAGACACACCAGAATCAAAATCTTAATATACTCTTTCATTGAGCTTGTTGCCAGGATTAATTTTTCATAGCACCTAACATGAAAGATTTCGGTATTTTTCCAATAGAAACACCTCTTTAGGTCTCTTTAGGTCTACCGAAACGCGAGAGCATTTCGAACTTTAATGACCATTGAAGCGAAAAACCACTAACTGCATCGTTGAAGATTTCCGATAATAAACAATGACTACCTTTGAGAATAATTTCGGCATTTTTACAACTAGTGATGATAATTAAAACATATGTAGCAAACGTATTGCAACAAGCAAGTTTATGAGCATATATATGGGTATCCAGAATATTTCATCATGTCTAAGATTTGCAAATGTTTCAATACTGACACCAAACGCAAAGTCTTCTGCAAGCATTATGATTTATTTTGATGTCGTCAAATTTCAGTAGACGTTCAGTCTAAGTGTTATACCATCTATCTATTATTAAAATAACCAGGTAACACTTTGATATACGGATGTCACCTCAATAGAGACCTCGATGTTTATTTAAATGGAAATTGGTGAGTTTATTGAATTTTTAGTTTTAAATCAAAAAGTATTTGGAAAAAATCATTTAAATAAACACGTGCAAGAGATCGCTTGCAAAGTGTTTCCAGTTGTTTGGAATTTCATTATCACCCGGCAATAATCCATATTTTATTTCTTAATATTTTCAAATAAACTAGTTTTTAGAGAATAAAACATTTTGTTTAGGCCATAGAGTGGCCTATAATTTAGAACAGAAAATTAACATGCATTAAATTTGGAAAGATCGTACTTTCAGAAAAACATTTGAAATTCTGAAACAAATCTTTTAAATCAATACCCTATCAGACCCAAAAGTTTGTGAATCATATAAGATGCTTGAAGACAGAAGAGAATGCTTCGAAGATGATTATCAGCCTGCCAAATCCATTCATTTCAGTTATTGAAATACATGTAGATCATGTTAGAAATTCAGTTCGATTTGACACAGTGATCGCCCTTTACAAATAAGAATATTATTGAACAAGTTTGCGTAACATTCGTTTTCTGTCTGCAATTTTAAAAAATCATTTTGGCTTCAGGCATATTGCTGCGTGAGTTGTTTAAAAAAACAATGATTCTCTCCAAAATAATCAGCTGGTCTAGGAGACTTTTTTTAAGCCTAGTGCTCCTTAAAATTCATCATTACCGTAAATTGAACAGTACTTAAATATTCACGCAACTGCCTTGGCGCAGTTTGGCGGTTGTTTACAGATGAATAGCTAGAAATTACGTATCGGATGCAAGTTGGTGGTTTTCGAGCATTTTCTGTAGAAAGATTCCTAAACTATCGATATTTATCATATATCGGTAAACATTATCAAGATATGAAAAGAAAACATACTTAGAAATTTAAAATATAATTTTGAATTATTAAATAAGGATTACGTGAAACATTAAAAAAAATTCTTACATCGTCTTTGAAATAATTTGTACATTTCCAAATCAGATGATGGTGGTTCAGTGAGTTTACTAAATTTAACACTTTTACATTTTTATCAATATTTTAATTCACTATATACAGAGCGTATTCTTAGGTATCTAGGGTATTCCGATATGCATTTTCAACCGTTCCTGCTCCAAAATATAGGTCGTCGATATAGACAGAAGAATTTAACATTTGGAAACTGTCCGGCATTTTATCTTTATATTTCCGAATGTGATATTTTACAGTGGCGGCCAAAATGAAAGGAGATATAGTATAGTCAAACCGAAAGCTACGCGACACATTTGCATAATCTTAAAAGAGTCATTATTTTCATTAAACCAAAGAAATTTTAAAAATTGTCTATCACCTACGGCAATTCCAATCATCAAAAAGGCTTTTTCAACGTCTCCACAAAACGCTATCTTAAACTTACGGAAATTTAACATAATGTCTAGTATATTTGGATTTAGATTAGGTCTCGATTCAAGGCAGTCATTTAACGAATTCGTGTCCTCTGTCCTCGAGCTAATATCGTACACAATTCTTACCTTAGTAGTTTCACTAGGTCGTACCACTGCTCGGTGCGGCATAAAATATCCCAAATTTGTATCATTATTCGGAAATTCCTCCACAATTCCTTCTAATATCTGGTTCTCAATTATATTTTTATATTCCTGAAATATCTCCGGGGTTTTACTCAGTCTATTGTTAAGGTTTGCGAATCCTTTCTTAGCTACCTTAAAATTATTTCCTAGATTATTCGGACTGTATCTCCAGATTAAATTTGCCTCATATCTTCCGTTCTTAAACTGCAAATTTCTTTCAAACTGGTCTATTATTTCGCAGTCAATATCGGAATAATCATCAGAATCATCAGAATCATTAATTCCCATATGTTCTAATTCCCAGAAACCTCTTAAATCTTTCAACACAACAGTGTTTGTCATTACTGCTAAATTTTCAGAACAATTTTTATTTGTTTTATTTTTCTCGATTCCTGCAGCAACCCAACCAAACACAGAACTGACTGCGTGCAACCCTTCAGATATTTTAATTCTTTCTGAATAAACTACGTTCCAGAATTCATCCCCGCCAATTAATATCTCAACATCTATGTTATTTTTTCTTGAGCAATCGGCGATCTGCAACCCCAGATGCTCCATGAAGTCTGCAATTTGTTTACTAGGCACACTGATAGGCGCCGAGGAAATAACATCGGAGATCAAACATTCAATTTTTATTTTATTAGTTTGTTTCCAATTCTGAATTTCGATTTTAACGACTGGATAGGAATGATTCATTGCCTTGGTCGCACCAAATGAATAAACAGAAAGTCTTTCATAACGGATCGGATTAAGTTTTAAATATTCGGCCAATTTTTTCGTTATAAAGGATCTGTGACTGCCTTGATCAAGAATTAATCTAGTTAATTTTGATTTATACTTAGAACAAGCATAAACTGTACAAGTTCGTAATAATATTTCCCTGGCATTACAGTCATTATTATTATCACCATGAGGAACAGAAGCAATCAATTTTAACTTTTGAACTTTATTTCTTTCCTCAGAATTCAAAGTCAGAGATTCAGTTTCATTTTCGGAATAACCTTGTTCCGACTTTTTGTTTACAGGGGATTTATTAGTACAAATCGATTCATTGTGATACATACCGCCACATTTATTACATTTAGTTTTATTTCTACACTTTTTTGATGTATGAAATTTTTTGAAGCAAGAATAGCAGCGGTTTTCGGATCTTAGTTTCCTTAATTTATCAGAAACATTCACTTCGCATTTAAATGACTCGTGCAAATTATCACAAAAGATGCATTTTCGGTTAACTGCAGTATGAAATGCAGCCGTGGGTGTATTTTTTACATATTTTCTAGTTTCATATTTTGATTCATCGACTCGCGGAGGCACAGGATTTTTCCTTTCATTTAATACTAGATTTGAAACTTCTTTGCATTCTATTTCCATTTTAATAAATTGTGTTAATTCCGAAATTTCAACTTTATCTTTCGATCCTCTTTGCCGATTAAATTCCAAAACTAAATCGTCCGGAATTAATTTTAATAATAGTGGAATTAGTAAATGTCCATATGAGCCAGAAGTTACTTCTAAAGTTTCCAAATTACGAATCGAAACTTCTAATTCGTCATACAATTTACGTAAACCCTTTACGTTAGCAGAATTTTTAACGGCTTCTAAATTGAGAATTTTATTCATGAATGAATTAATGATCAGGTCTTTTCGACCATATCTGTCCTTTAGTGATGCTACACAACTATCATAATTACTTTCTGTTAACTCAAAGCCTGACACAACATTCGAAGCTTGTCCCGTTAAGAATGTTTTTAAGTATGCATATTTTAGTATTTTTGAAAGCGTTTCGTTTTTATGTATCGAATTTTCGAAACTATTCCAAAATTCATTCCATTGTTTGGGGTCTCCCCAAAATTTATCAATTATTAATTTTGGTAATTTCAGCGTACTACTCCCACTAGAACTAGAACTTACATGCAAAATTCCATTACTACTAGACTGGTTTAAATCAGAACTTTGGGGACTCCTCGCTGGCGGTATTGCGGTAACCGCACCTAGAAACTGCTTAAATTGACTACAAGCAATTATGCATTTGTCATTGTATTCTTCGCTTAAACTATAATCTTCTTCAATTAAGTTAACATCAATTAACTCTTGTATTTCATCATCAAGCGTTCTCAAATTATTTTTCTTTTCGGTTAATAATTCAAACAATTCCCGTAATTCTTTAATCGAATTTTCCTCCTCTTCAATTTTTAATTTATCTTCAATCACTTTAATTAACCTAGTAACACACGATCTCATTGTGGAACGTTTACGTTTCAACCTAACTTATCTTCCATTTTATTTAATTTAAATACACCCACGACAGCTGTAGAGTTGCGCGCCTCCAACTTGCACGCAACAAGATGTGACTGTTGAAACTGGAAAATAGACAAAGTCTTGCTAAGGGTTTAAGTCCCTTTTTATTCAACGTAATAAATTACAAGTGCGTGCTCTTGACGCTCACAAACTACGCCGACCTGGCGGTAAAATAAAAATAAGAACCTGAAAAGAAAATAATAACAAGACTCTAACTACGAGGCTCTCTAAAAGTAACTAACCTCACCGCGTTTTACAATACCGCTGCTAATTCAGCAAACTTTGAATATCACGTTAGCGATGGAAATTAAATCTAAGCTTTTGATACAAAAATAGTTTAACAACCATTAGAATGGCCCTCAGAAGCTGAAACAAAAGAAAAAACTCAAAGTTAGGTCGTTAAACTCGTGTTAATATTGACTTTTCATTAATTTCTAGAAAATGGCCAATCGTTTTAGAAAAAATTATTCATTAAATGTTTTGCAGCAGTTCATAAACCACGGCATGAACTGATGCGAGACACCTCATGGATTTTGCAACAAACCAATGCATTTTTTCATAATGCTCTTGTGGTTCGTACACTTTTGGCTGAAAATTTGACAAATACGGCTTCACAAATTATGTAATCACATCTGTAATCAACACGCTCTGTTTTCTTGTTTTCACGGTTAAAATTGCTGCCTTGAGGTTTTTGAGTCCATTGATGCAAAGAAATAAAAATTGCAGCGAACTAATTAAGCTATTTCACGAAACATCATTAAAATGCTCGAGAATTACAAAACATTCAAGTTAAGTACGTTTTCGTTGGATTATAGTACTTTAAAAGAGATTCATTATGTACTAAAGAAAAAATTTTAATTGGTTATGATTTTATAAAACTGTTGCTTAATCGAATCATTCTCATAATTTTTTTTTATCACTGAAGTACATAATACACATGACATTAAGTTGCAGAACAATGTGACGTCGTAAATGTGCAAGTTGTAACGAAGGTAGCACTGGTGATGCATCAATTCCTTTATTCAGAACACAAGAAGCCACAGATACAACATTAAATTAATACATTTAGAAACCTTTAATAGATATCCGAGTTAATGACACTATCAGAGACGTTAAACAAGATGGCACTCGTCATCACTGGACGAATAAAAATCTCCACACCTTCACTCGCTGGCGGAGCTTCCGAGCTCTCTCTCCGACAGGCGTCGAAACCACATCTGTTATACTTGCGCAGGGGCAGTACTCTGTAATGTCGTTCCCATTCAGAGTTCATTATAACAGTTATTATCAGCAACTTCTCAAGCGTGAAATATATATTTTTCTTGAGAATATTTAGCGCCCTCGTTACATAAAATCTGTACATATATCTATTAATTTTCCTACAACCTTCAGGTAAAAGCCTTTTGTAATGCTCAGTGAAACTGCATTTTAGAGGAGTGGAGGCCATACATAGAATGGATTGGATTGGATTATTAAGTTATGGCAAAGCACACGAGGGCTATCTGCCTAAAGGGAGGAATGCTTTCGTGGAGGACTTTCTAAGGAAAGCTGGCTCGTATACACGTTAAACATGGGGTAAACCACGGAAACGGCCATGCAGCCAGCCCGTTCGCGGTATTCGAACCTCGGACCGAAATACCAGTGTTCAGCGTCTTTACCGCTCGGCCGCTGGTGGGCCCCCCATACATTGAATGCTTAAATGATTTTAGTATTTTAGATGGTTCAGTAAATGACTAGGAGAAAACTTTTGTAATCCTTTCCTTCACTACGGAGGATCTCCTAAAATGCAAAGTCATTGGCCCACAAATCCCTCGTTCTATTCTTAGTATAAAATCCTCGCAATCCTCAATATATTTGTATACTTAGTTTTGAAATTACTGTGATTTCCTGGTATTTGAAACTACTGTGATTACTCTGAAGACAGATCAAAATTATAAAAAGGAAATCTGTGACTAAAGCTTAAACCTGTTAAATTTATCAAATAACCCAAATTCCTATACTTCTGTTAGAAACCGCAACTCATCTATGGTCTATATATTTATATGTCTGTATAACTCATATGATTTAGGTTTAATAAATGCTTATCAGTTTATATCGACAATCAAACTTCTTTAGCTGCGAAGATATCTTTCACTCTCGTGAAGAAAGAAGGAAAAAACAAAGAAACGGAGAGCATAAAGTAAGGGGAAAGAAGGAATATTGAATGGATTTTTAAAGAAAGAACAAAACATTTTTTGTATTCTAACTTTTTTCCAAAATAAGCTGGATGAATGCTTTTAAAATAATGACGAGCTTATTAAACAAGACAAAGTATCTCTAGAGAGTATCAGATTCTGTACATTCTTTTTAATGGAGATAACGTGAACTAGAAAAAGAAAAATCACACTCTGATCGTCTTCTGAAAGTTATTTTTAATATAACTCAACAGTTTATATAAAAACATTCAAAATCATACTTCAGTAGAAAGAATTTCTATTAGCTTCTGACGCAGGATTCACCAAACCGTTTGGTCGATTATCTTCATTAAGTATTACAAAAATGCGAACCTCAAATGAAATACTAGTTTAATTGTAAATTGTTATCAGTACGGAAAGTGAGGTCTAATGCAAAAAGAAATTTTAAAAAACGAACAACCTAGTAAGACGAATGATGCTATTTACATCTTTCAACATTTGTTTTTATTTCAGATTTTAATTTTGTAGCAATGTTCTTAAAACTGCGTATAAACAGTCATCGATTATACTTAATCGTGAAATACTTTTATTGAGATTCAGAAAAATTATTTCTTTGTATATGTGACTTGATCGAAAAATAACCAACATTTGTAAGGAAAATCTTTAGTTTATAGAATTTGTCCAAATTAAGAGTATTGTAAACTTTACAGATTTCTTACGATTGTGCAATTTTCTTAAATCAGTATTACTATGCATAAAATCTCACGTTGTAGCTCCATTGGTGCATTATCAATTTCTGTTGAAATTGACTCAGAAATTATAACCGAACACCCTTCAGTTTTTCGTAAATCACCTTATCTTTGTAGTCATCATTCAGTGCGTTCATAATTTCAACATATTGGTGAAATTGACTTTCTATTATATTTAATAACTTCATAGCTGAAAAATATCTTTTATTTTAATAAATATCATTGGAACAACTTGATTGTAATTGAAATCCATTCAAACATCTGAACGTATCATTATGTGTATAAATATCTTGTAATGTCATGTTAAAAATGTCTAAGTGTATCACGATGTCTAGCGTAAAAGCTAAATCACAATCGAATCACAATTCAATTACTTCAAAAAGGTCTATAGTATTTTTTTCTTTTTTAAAAAAATTAATGATATCATTTTTTACATATTGTTAACTTATAAGCTATCAAATTTGGCTATGGTATTGAATAGTTATACAATTAAATTCAATATCTTGAAGAAAACTGATTAATAGTTTACATTTCAATCCCCTTGATCGAATTAAATCTACAGGCTTAATAATGTAGATATATTGCATTATTATGTTTGAACTTTTAACACATTTTTACATAATAGGTTTAATGAGCATTAATTAAATTTTAACCATGGTAATTTTCATAAACTTTATCCCTAAATGTCCTCCATGCATCAGCATTTTCCCCCTTCAAACTTATTTTTATCAACTGTTGCACTTATCATTTTGTTTTCGGATAAATTCCATTTTGTTAGATAATTTTTAACTTTTTCAAATACTTCAAATTCTTTGTTCGCTGTTTAAGAGATTAAAGGAGTTCGTCTGCAGTTTTAAATTTAGATGTCCGTTCTACGGATAAAAACTAATATAACTCTAATATTTACAATAATTATCGTCTAAAGCTTTATCGATATATTCAACTCTTCTTATAAAGGTTCACTGAGGTAATATATGTATTCTAATTTGCATTATTAAGCACAAATTTGACATAACATATAATTCCGAAAGCATGCATTCATTTATATAACCTAGAACAGATTTTTTTTTCTTCTTGCAAAAACATTTTTCTTCTAAACTATATTCTTGCGTTTTGGTTTGCCGTGTGAACTCATTTTATTGTCTAGCTAAATTTAGGATTAATTTGTCGGATACCTTCCCCTTGCTTCTGGAATTTAATTAGCACCATATTTAGATTTAGTAATGTTAAGTTTTAGTGTTGTAAGTGTATAAGCGACTAAATAGTTGCAAGTATGCATTTAGTAATTTAGTGGCTAGTAGTTTAATAGTGGTCCTTTAATTGTGTATTCTTTCAATTCTTTTGGCAAGTTGCGTAAATAAGCTTATCATTTTCAATAGCAAATAAATATTTTGCGCTCTTTATTGTACATGCGAGTCTTAAAATTATAAATTATTTAAGAACATAACATTATAAATTATTTTTATCGCTACTGATTATTAAATGTGATCACCAAAATAAAAAAACACAATTATTGACTTTCTGTCATTAATATTAGCTTGGAACCATGGTTATTCTCCTACTTTTGTCCTGTTGCATTCCCCTTAGATAGTGGGACAAATTCATATTTATATAGTATTACTATTAATCACTTTTGTCTTCACTGGCTTGTTCTAGTTCAAGTCCCTGCTTTATTATATTACAGTGGTAGCAACAAGATTGTTTTTCTTTGCTAGGATTTATGTTTCCTCTTACCAAAGAATAACTGCGATGTACACTGAAAGTTTCCTCTGTTATCATGAGGAATGTGTCTAATTTTATTCATGAACTCACCAAAAGACTTCTGATGATAGAGAAACGAAGGTCTCTTCGAGGCAGAGTAACTGCTAAGAAAGACTGACCTACGATCTACGAAATTCTATCTGGTTTGAGCAAAACTAAAAATTAAAAATAACTTACAATTTGGCAAATTCAAAATGTATTATAAATTTCAATTTATTTTACGTAAGGAGGTATCAAAATACGGAGGAAAGCTAAACTATTTTAAGAAGTATGATTACTGCTACTCGAAATGCAATATCATGATTAAAAACTACTAAAGTAGAAAAGTATTGTGCTTTCCTTAAAACTTTTATCGAGCAACGTTTCCTTTATTACGCAAAAGCACCAAAAACTAGAAAATATTAAAGCTACATTTTATTAACTGTAGCTTCTATGAAAAATAACTCTTTTTACAAAATAGTACTTTTAATTCATAGATTCTAATATCTTTTGTTTTTAATTTAGGGCAAAAAGTAAATGAAAATTGTCCGTATTCATTGCCTCTAAGTTTAGTCGCCGGTAAGTAATGACCTGCTTATTTAGATGAATATATCTCAATTAACGTAACTGATCACTGAAGATTTTGTAAGAATATGCTAATATTAAGTTAATAATTTGCGTTATGTTTTTACTTGCTTTCGATTACGTGTGTTGAAATAATAATACATAATAACAATTGAAAATATCTTATTTGTCATTGAATTGAGTAATATCTTGAAAGAGTCATGCATTAACATAAATATTTTGGGGGATTAATTTCCCCTAATTAGCATTCAAAGTGATACTCAAGTACCTTTTTCTTATTTTATTTCAAAACAATGCAATAAATCTTCAAAATCTTAATTGTGTTAATAGGTGAGCATTAAAATTAGTACCCAATTTGAATTCTCATGCCACGTTTCCTGTCATGCCAACGAAAAGGGATAATGAAACTACATAATAAAAATTCATTCTCGTGGGAGAACAAAATGACCAAAGCTATGTAATACTTTACGTGTCATATTTGATGCCTATGTCAGAAGGAGCTGTATGAATTAACTTATGATGTTTCAATTTTTTAGTTCTTATTAATTCAATTTTTTAGTTCTTAATTTAAATTCATGCTCTTAAAATATCATAAGTAATGGGAATTTATTTTTAATATTTAATGCATGTTAAATCTTTAGTTAATATAGATATTAAATCCTGTAAGCACAGACCATCCAAACTTTCTTTTCATTTTTCAAAATTCACTATTACGTTATAGGCATATAAGGCCTTGAAAGGACATTATTTTATTTAAACCATTCGATAACACTTCTTGGATATTTCTCATGGATGTTCTCTTCTTGCATGTTCTTCTTAGATGTTTCATAAAAGAACTTAGACTTCAAAAAGTACATATTCGATAGGAGATTATTTATGTAAAACAAGGTCCAAAACAAAATTTCGCTCAATTAAGTGAATTTTCATGTATTCCATAATTTAATCATCATTAACTTCCTCAATTTTGTTCCAATAATTAAACTTTAGTCATAAAACTGTCAGGACGCTCAAATTAAGCTTACTGTATGCAAACGAGAGAAGCATACCAGCAACCAGACTTTGTCAAATTGATACTTTCTTTTCTGAGTTTACCAGAATCAAAAACGCCCTTGAAATAAAGCCTTTCAAAATTGAAATGAAGCAAATTATTTTTAGATAGAATACCGTAACAAATAGATTATGTTTACGTACTTTTTGTTTTTCACAAAATAACTTTCTCACAGAAGTTTGCCAATAACAGAATATTTATTATTGAAGAAAACATCAATGGCACTGAACCATCAAAGGGGTAGTGGTAAGACCCACTTTACAATGGCAAATCGCTTTGGATGCACTTCCTTCAACCAGGGAATTTCTGGGATTTTTTCCCATGTATTTCAGCAAAAGAAGTCTGTCTCCTTTAGAAAGTTATCAGTTTATAAATATCTAGAATTTTAAAATAAAGCAACATGATACAGATGTTGTTAAATATTTTTCTAATATCAACAAGTTCACAAACTACCTTTTAACGTTTTAAAGCAATAATTATATTTTACAGATAAGATACCTATTTTCTTGTTATAACAGAGACTGAAAGTGATTTAAACGTTACCGGTTGTGAGCTACTGTGTTCAATACGAAGGATAAATGAGAATGTAAAATTCAAAAAGTTAAAATACATTTTTAATTTTACTGACTTTTACTTTAGTCAACTTCGAAATCTTCTAGATGAGTAGAATGATATTTTGCATGACACTTTCAAAGAAAGTGCTTTTGTCTCAGAAAACTGCATTTTATATTTTTATAACTGAAATTAATATTTTCGTTTAATGATACATGATCTTTCACTTTCCGAAACATATGAAGGTGAAAAATAGTATATGTACTTGCTTTGTATAATTTTGATTCTAAGAGGTTCCTTTAATTAATTTACCTTTGAAAAATAACCACGTAAAGAAAATTGTCTCTTGATAATTATGTTTTCATTCTTTCGAAATTTAGAACAGTGGTAATGACATTTCACGAAACTGACTGTATCCTGCTTGTTTCTAAAGATCTCCTTAAATAAGTAGGCCAGATGAACAGGAAAACGTCAAAATGTTTTCCAGCTTGAGATAAATAAAAATCCTTATAAATGAGATCAACGACTAAAACTAACCTAAGCAGAACACAATAATTAATCTAAAGTATCTTTATCATGCGAGAAATGCCAGAAATTATCAAAATCTTACGGAGCAAAGTCTAAGGCAATGTTACCGATCAGTAAGCCCAGTAGTAGAATTGTCTACAATACGCCAAATCTCAACTTAAGAGGCTCACAGCCTCCTATTTATAATATAGCTCAAGAGAAAGATAAATACGTCGAGAATCTTTCCGAAAAATTTCTCATTGTGCTTCCAAAATAAGAAATTTACGGAATGGCGCCATATTGGTAAGAAATCGATAAGTGATGATACAAATTGTAACTAAAACACGTTAGGGAAATTTCTCTCCATACCTCGGATTCTGTTTGATCTATTCTTACAAATTCAACTCCTATCGACTCAAAACTAAACTTTCTACTCAATAATATATAAAATAATTACATACAAAAACAGTAAATGACCGCACATTAAGAATTAAACATAATACACAATAAATAAGCTTAAAATTATAGTACGAAGTGCTCTTAATAAATCAGCAAATAAATAAAAACAATATGCAATACTACAAAATACATAAAAACCAAATTACAAATAAACACAAATATTTACAAAAATGTACACAAATATTACGAATAAACACAAATATTTACAAAAATGTTAAGAACAGTAGTATTAAAAATATTTCTTTTGGCTAATTTTTCGTTTTAAATATTCTTTCTCCTCTGAATAAAACCTCTTCTTTAGCAAACTTTTAATGCTGTCGAAAAACTTTAAGAGTGGAGAACTGGAAAAAAATTTTTATTACTACATTTTTATCCAATTATGCTAATAAGATAATCAGATGTTAGGAAAATAAGATAATTTAATTTTAGGTATGGAACAAAAAAGAGATTTGGAGAAAGTTATTAAAGATTTACCTTATTTAATGAAATTTCCCATTCTAAGATATAAAATAAAAATGATGATAGGAATTAAAACACTGAGATTTAATAAATAATTCGAGACTGTGTACAGACTGTCACCCTCTGCTTATAGTTTGTCACCCTCTGCTTATAGTTTGTCACCCTCTGCTTATAGTTACGTCTAATACAAATGAGTATTTAACACAAATCAATTTTAAACAAATGAATTTGAGCTCATAAAATAGCAATTACACCATTTTATAATCCATGAGCAAAATAATTTTGTTATCTGCACATTTTGTTATAAATATAAATTACTGTGGAAACCCAGACTGTGTCTTCTGATACTGAAAATTTATACCTCGCTCCTAGCTCGATTCCCCTTGTCTAAAGAACTCGCTCATATTGAATAATGAAAGTAGAAGCAATAAAAATAAAGAAAATTTGAAAATACTGTAAGAATAATACCTCATTATAAAAAATTCTTCGTAGATGTACACTCAAAATATATTGGTAATATTACACAAAATATTAATAATACTCTTTTCAAAAGCATCAGTTCTGAGTATCACTTAAAGTAATACAACATTTGTTTCCGTCAAAAATCTGGGATAACATAAAGGCACAAAAATCTTAACTTTGTTAACCAGATTCTGAAACATAATTAAGACTTCTAGCTGCAAAGCTTATAAGTATGCTTTCGAATTATGTTAACTCTGCTATGCTTTTAAAGGTTACAAGTGCAAACAATAAGGATATTTGTAATTTTTCTTTCACAGTTATTTCTAGTAATTTATAGAATGCTATTTTATCATTATATGGCATTTTAATAGTTATGAACCATTATTAGTGCAAGAGCTTTATCGCGATGCGCGTTTTTGTGAATATTTCCGCAAATCTTAAAGAACTTTTAAGATTTCATGAATATTAGTTTTTCCCGTGATTATCTAACTTTCCTATTATTTTTTTATTTTTATCTTAATTTTTCTATTATTAGTCGTACTTAAATACTTAATATAACATTTCATATTCGAATTTAGTTGAGGATGCTGCTTATATATTCAACAAAACCCACACCAGAATTTTAGACCTCAAGTTAATACTGTTCAGTTAGACTCCCAGTGTATTAGAAAAGATCCTTTTCCAAATTTTATGAAAAAATTAAGTATATCCTAATTTTATAACAGTTATTTTAAGTTTATGCACCTTTCCTATCTCTTCCGAATCGGGAAGTTCCTGTTGGGGATCCAGGATTGGAAACCTGCACCTTACAATTTCAGCTTACAATTTCTTACCGGAATGAGTTTTTAGAATCGCTTTAAATGCAAATGAGAAGTAGAAAGTATTTAAGCCAAAGTTGCAGTGGCTTCGAGAGAGAGAGAGTTAGGATTCCTGAACAGCGCGCGTTTGCCTTTTGGCTACGTCTCTCTAACCGCTACTAACTCTGCTGTATACTAACTCGGCTGTGTACTAACTCGGCTTTCGATAGCTTCGCTGGCCAGTTTAATATTATGAAACAACTAGGTTAGAATTATGTTAGCTTCAGCTCAAACTCTTTAGTTAGTCATTAGTTATTTCTTATTTCTTACATTTTAAGTTAAGCCCAAGTGGAGGCTTTGTTGTGCGTCCTAAGACAGGGACTGACTGTACACTTTAGTTTGAGCAATAAAGAGTAATTAAGCCTTCTTGAGTTTTACGTTTATGTTTCTGGACTTAAACGATTATTCGCTTAACAGTTCCCAAAGTTCCTCCACACATAGTTAATAGATAGAAGGAAGGAACACTACATTGGTGCTCGAAGCAGTTTGACGAAGTATGCCATTAGAAAACGAAAAATTAACGTTTACCTCTTAGACCTTTCAAATTCCTCAGCCACTAACAAATCCTATGGAAGGATTCGGTTTCATCGTAGAAACCATGCGAGCAGCTATGAAACCAGCTGCAACATTTGATGGCAAAGGTTCCGTGATGACTTAGAGCAGCTGGAGCTGGATTTCACGTTATATCATGTGAACCAGCTGCAGAATATTACAACTGATACAGCTAACTTAAAAGGCCAGGCTGAGTTGGTTCAAGCGAATCGGGAAGTTCCTGTTGGGGATCCAGGATTGGAAACCTGCACATGGCAAAACTTTAAAACAGCGCTATTGAAAGAGTTTCCCGTAGTTAAAGACTAAACGAAGCTAGAAGCAGGATTGTTTAGTAAATATCAGACCTATTTCGACCTATTCGACTCTTAGAAAAATCCAAATATTTAATTTATTATGCGGAAAGAGGACGGGTAACAAACTAATTGAAGTGATATTGCTGCCTCTACTCCCGTGAATTCAAGATTTTCTAGAAATAAGAAACCCTGAGACGCTAGAAAACTTATTTCAATTTACCGCGAAATTTCAGAGAAGAATCGCTGAAAACGCGGCAGAAACGGCGGAGAAAAAGGATTTAAACTGCTCAGGGTGGTCTAAAAGAAGGGTCGGTCACCCTCTGGGAAGAAAACTCCCTCGGAAATTAAATAAAATACGGTAGTCGTACAAAATTTAATATTACCGGAAATTCATATTTTATTGAACAATGTTTTCACTACCGCCTTACTCGACAATGGGGCATAATTCAGTTTTTGTAGCAAGATTGTTTTAAAGAATTTTCGCCGTTACAGACTATTTAAAATCACGGAACAGAGGGTAATTTCCGCCCAAGGAAAACAGTGTGTCTGCATTGGAAAAGTAGGTCTGTACGTTCAAATCAAAGCTGAGACACAAGGAGAAAATTTTCTTGTACTTAGGGATATAACTAACTTCGGTTATTTTGGAGACCGATGTTTTACGCGTAGCAAGCGCGAAATTAAATATTAAGACCTCCACATTACAAGTTCAGATGGATACTGTAGAAAAAGACGAGGGAATTCTTCCAGACGTTGACCTGAACCACCTCCAAAAAGAGGGGGAAAAAAATCAAAAATTTGTTAAAACCTTTTTCAAATTATTTGCAAATCCCGGTTTCCGCCAAGTGGTGCAGCATGAAGTTAACATCAGAAATGCCCCCTCCAGTTCGGTCTAAGCCTTATAGGTACCTCAAAGTGAAGGAAGAAATTTTGAAACAGCATATTAAACAAATACTGGCAAATAAATTAATTATTCCATGTAGTAGCCCCTACGCAAGACCGATAGTTTTATATACTAGAAAGAGAAATGGCCTCTCACCCTCAGATTCGAATTCGTGAAGATTTGACGTTGATTACCGTAAACTGAATAGTATAACTAAATATCCTACTTTCTCCCTGCCGATAACTGACGAGGTAATCAGAAAAATCCGATTTAGCGTAGTGATATACTTAATATCTATTAACTATAGTCATATACTTAATAGATATTATGTATATGACTGCGCTAGACCTGATGTCAGGATATTTTCAAATTGAAGTAAAACCCGAGGATATCGAGAAAACAGCTTTCATAACGAAGTCAAGCGTGTATGTCTTTTTGAGAACGTCGTTTGGTTTAAGCGCAGCTCCGGCTACATTCCAGAAGGTAATGGATATCGTATTAAAATTCGTCTTAGGAAAAAATACGTTCATTTACTAAGATGACATAATAGTCACTAGCGAAACTATAGACGAACATATTAAACATTTAAAACAAGATTTTTCATTATTAAATGAAGCCGGAATCTAGGTGAATCCTAAGAAATACAAAATTGCGGAAAAGGGACTTAGAGATCTTGGGTATAAGATCTCGAAAAAAGGAGTATAAACTGATAATTCTAAAATCTTAGCAGTCAAGAGTTATCCACCTCCTAATACAGTCAAAACATTAGCATCCTTTTTGGGCATGTACTCATACTATCAGTCATTCATCAAGGACTTTCCGAGGATAGTTCAACCCTTCCTGGTTTTCAAACGCAAAAAAATACTAGATTTACGTAAACCGTAGAGGCGAACACGGCGCTTGAAGAATTAAAGCACGCATTAATCAACGCCCCATTTCTCAAGTTCCCGGACCAGAATTTAGAAATCGGGGCAGACGCCTCTGATTTCGCAGTTGGCACCGTTCTCTCCTAAAATCGGCAGCCAGTTGCCTACTTCAGTAAAACGCTGAATCAAACTCAACAAACCTATACCGCGACAGAAAGAGAAACTCACGCTGTATTATTAGCAGGTGCAGAAATTGCGAGTTTACTTTGGAAGCACTCTGGTGACAGACTACTCAGACCATGCGGCAGGTGGTCGCTTCTATTCGGGAAAAAAATCTTCCACACCGGCTTATACGTTGGACGTTAAAGCTACAGGAGGTTACCCTAGTTATAAAACATATACCGTGGAAGGAAAACGTTGTTGCGGAAGCCCTATCAAGAATTAAGATTGACGTCGAAAGAAAACGCCCGAACTGAAAATGGTGGTGGATGATGATTCTCCACCACCAGGATTTGGCGATTGAGTCCCCTAATCTCCAGTTGCCCTTTAAAAGTTGGAGTATATAAGGTATTTCTCCCGCCTTCTTAGGATGCCTTCGTAGTGTAACGGTCAGCACACTCGGCGCATATTAGAGAATTCCATGGTTTGAGCCCGGGAGATGGTATTGCTCATTTTACATGTCTCTCGCTTCCAAAAAAAAATTATAATGTCTCTACAAGTTTTAATTAGTTTCCTAATTTTGAAAGCAATGTTATAAATTTTGTTTAAAAAACATCTAGGAGGAAAAAATTCACATAGTTTCTTATCATATAGATTCTGAATAGTGCCACTCAAAATACATTTAGTATTTGGCATTGCACACTGTATTAACTGAACTGTCTTCAGTAATCCTAATAAACTTTAAGAACCATATGAATTAACGAGCATATCCCATTCCTCATCACAGCTTCTAACCGAGAGGCATCGTCTACATCAGAGGCCCTAAACATTTTTGAAAGCTGACCCCTTTAACGAGCCCCTTTACTATTACATAGCAATGATAGGCTAAAAAATTTTAATGCTATTTTCAAATTTTTTATTTTTCAGTATTTATTTTTTTTTCAATTAAAGTTATCTAATATGTGTATATCTAATACTAACATTACGATCCTATTAATAAGCTCGGTTACAACTTTAATATGTCAAAATAAGGAAATAAAACATGCCTCAAAATTCAGAAAGGCAGGAAAACTTACTACAAAACAGATCTCTAGTTCCACTTCACAATTTTAGTTCTCTTATATTTAAAATAGCCGATAAAAATTTAATCACCATTTTTAACTATCGAATTTAATAAACTATTTTGGTGCGAAAGGCTTCAGTTTGATATGTAAAAATTCAAATAAGGTTTATCAGACCACGCAAATTAAATTTCTTTGAAAACTAAAATTTCGGAAATTAAACTTTCAAAGTTATTAGAATTCTTCTGTTTGTATGAGAAGAAATGGAAAATAATATGTGTAGTAATATGTAAGTGCTCCGCTTCCTTAGGATTGTAACATATGAAGACACAAGTACGAAACAGATTCTCCTGACTTGTTACCGACCGCATATTCTTAGATGGTGCTTAAGTGACTTTAGTCTTTTACAGGAAATTCAGTTTGGAAATAGGCAATGCCTTGTCCAAGGCATACTCCCACGGAAGATAAAAGTAAGATCCAGACTATAACTGCAATTTTAGTAGTTTCACGCATATATACACAGACCGAGTATTCCCCTGGAAGGTATAGGCTGTAAACGAATTAAGAAAATTTCACCTGAACCCCACCAACAAATCAAGTGTATGTCCATTTGTCGTCTTCTAGAATAAAGTGTTAATTTCAGGGTCATTAATGAAATAGATCTATGTATAGAATACAAGAGGAAAATAAAAACCAAAATGGATTTTCAGCAAAAATAATCTTTCATATTTTTGCCTTCTTAAACTAAATAATATAGTTGGCAGAGAACGTTAGAGAAACTGTTGGAAATTTTAGATTTAATATCTAAAAACTGAAAAATTACGCAAAATAATGTGACATTAATTTTGTATAGCTTAAAGGTTATCCTCATTCAAATAAAAGTAGCTAAAATAATAAAAGTAGTACCTACTATTATAGTCCAAATAAAATATTAAATAAAATGTTGTATGCCATCATAAAAAGCTATCTAAAATGTGCATCTTTGAATTGTTATATTTGTAGAAATATCCTTAAAGCCAGTAATTTCCACCTATAATTACAATGTACAGCAATGACAACCATCCGGGTATTTGCAATTGTAAACCTTTGGATAAACATCCATCTATAACATTTTCCAAATTAATTTGGTGCAGTAAAAGAGAAGTCTATCGCGAGAATTCAATACCGTGAGAATTATTCTGGGGTGGAAATTGTTTCATGAATAAAAGTAATAGTCTATGCAAAGAGGAAGCGGCATTTTCCAATGAAAATCGATTTACTCTACGTTGCCAAAGTACTATAGTGGAATGCAATATATATATATACACAGTCCTGATGCAGGTCTTTCCTAATTTCGCTGGGTATATGCATCGCTTAAATACAGAACAAGTTGATAAAATTTAATTTCAGATGGTGTAACAGAGGAATTAAAATAGCTTTTTATCAATTACATTTCGAATGATGAAATTATTAGGTTCCGAAGGGTTTGAACCTGGAATCTGTCCTCAGGAAATGATCCTGTCGGCACTATACTACTTAATTCTATAGCTAGCTACCATTAAATCTATCCATGAAACGTTAATACCCGCGCGATTACTGGATTTAAACTTTATGGGTTAGCAAGCGTGATCTCAAAGGTTTTGCCCTTCACATTTCATTTCTAACAGAGACGGAACTTAGCCAAGCCATGTGCACTATCATTTTAAGCCCTTAGCTCCAAAGACTCTACTGCTCACTTCAGTGTTAAGATCTGAGTTTTGGCCAGGATTCAAATTTAGAATAGCCTAGTCATAGACAAGAATTCTATTACACCTATATAACCGAGCTGATGTAAAGATTTAGGCACCGTTATTAGGCACAATCACTATATGAATCCTCTTAAGCACTTTTTTGAGTATTCTGTGTGTAGCGTCCATATATTTTCAGTTTGGATTCAGGGATTATTGCGGAGAAAAAGTCATTCTGTAAAGAAAAGGAATAGAAATAAATATCATTTGAAACACTAACCGTTTGTGATGTGAAAAGTCGTTACTCTAAATAAGCTTGAACGTGCAACATGAAAGCTGTCTGTCCCATTTAAATTTTAAACATATAAATACAATCCTGCTGTAAGTCAAAGAATTTGAATTTAAAAGTGTCCTTTAAATGACTTATCTTTTAGAAAACACAAGAGAGAGCAAAGCTGAAGAATATTACGTTAATTAATCCAATTATTTCATTACTTTGTCATTACTATTACTACTTCTCTCGTCCACTACAACTAGCAGGCAGATTAATTAATGTATTTAAACGCAGAAATTTTGTGTGAGAGCCTTTGTCAACTATCGCTGACCAGTTATCCTATTAAAACGCCCAGCTATTTAATGAATTATCGTATTTAGTTTCGCTAACCACAATTACTTCGGAAAATATATGAAGCAGAGCAAAGCATATTTAAGCACATGTTAATTTCTGTTTAAAATTTTAATTTAACCAGATAGTTCTAATGGATATTCGAATCTACGTTATTATTATCAGTTTATGCAAATGTAAGACTGTTGTATTAAAGAAAAGATTTAATTTAAATCATCATGTGAGTTTGTGATGACTTTAAAATACGATGGTATGTATGTCATTTGGTCTCTCTTTAAGATTCTAGTAGTTGGCGTTTCGAGTAACGTGGAACTGCACATAGTTTTGTGTTTTGCCCTGAAATTTAATGCTGATTAATTCAACTCAAAGTAGAAATATTTTTGGGAGCTTCTAACGGAAGGCCTTTTCGAGATGAAGAAAGCTTTTAGCTGACATGCATGCGAACACAGAATAGTACCATGTTCCTAGAATGGAAAAATAAACGTATTTTTGCCAGAATAACGATTAAATAAAATATAATACATTAGAAGTCGTGAATTTTTCTGCAGCTTTCACTTGGAAAACATCATTTGCAGTGATATAATTAATCTTATTTTACTCAACCTTGTTTGATGGTGATAGGAAAGCCTCCTGCCATCACCTTGGGTCTGGTTTCGAATCCAGAAGAAAGCATGGATATTTGCAAATACAGGTAGCCCTTCTACAATACGGCATCTTGTAACACGGTTTCACTATAATACGATTCATAAATTGCGAGAATCCTCTTGCAACACGGTTTACCTATAACACGGTTACGCTCTAACACGATAAGAAAATTGCCTAAGCCACCTACATAGTCATCTAACACATAAAAGGGAGACAAAACCCTTGTTAGTTTATAGATGTTGCCCCTTGTTAGTCTTCGTACAGTTAAAGGCGTAAATAAAAACACCTTGCCGGTATATTCGAAAGTAAATCCAAGAGCTTGGGTAATTGGAAATTTACTTAAAGACTGTTTTTTTAAATTGTTTTGTGCCAGACGTTGAACTTTATTTAAGGCAGAAGAATTTAAGCTTCCAGGCTTTATTACAATTAGATAATGCTCCATGTAACTCACAAGATTTGAATCATCCCAAAATACTATCCCATCACCTAACACTACTTTGTTATTCCCATTGGGTCAAGATATTATTTATACCTTTAAAACGCATTACGTAAGAAGAGTATTACAGTAGATGTTAGACGTAACCGATTCGAACTCAATTAATGTAACGGAAGCTTGGAACAAATTTTGAATCAGGCATTATTCGACATCATATCTTTGTCGCTGAAAGATCTGAAAGCATCAACGTTAAATGCATGTTAGAAAAGGTCATAATTTTAATGCAGACCCTTCCGCTGAAAGAAGCCGAAAATTCCAAAGGGAGCTGCAAAACTGCCTAGCTCCATATCGAGAAATTTACAATGACCTGGTAAGAACTAGTAGGCAAAGTAAAATTAAAGATTTATTAAAGAGGGAAGAATATGTTAGAGTTTAAAATGAAGAAAAAAATTCTGAAAGCGATCTCATTGCACCGAAGAAACGTTCTCGTTTGATTATACTGAGCAATGAAGACGAAGAATTTTATTAAATTAAAGTTGCGTTAAATTAAAATACGTAATATTTTTGTTTTGTGTTGTACATACATAAATATTTTTAATAAAAATTAAGTTGTTTATGTAGAATTAAAATATATATATTTGTTTTTAATAAGTTTTTGGAACATAACCCCCCTTTTTGTACTGGCTCTGGGTCTCGTACAACACGGTTTCACACAACAGGGCATTTTCTAGGAACCTATCTACCGTGTTCTACGAGGGTTACCTGTATGTAGTATTTTTGCAGTATGGAATCCCTTAATATACAGTTCAACCAAACGTTCTTTCGAGAGTTTGAAAATAAGGTTTATCAAGGACACGGCAAGATTTATCAATTAGCTAGGAGACCCTGGGATCCGTTCCTCAGAGTTTTTCCCTTTCTCCCCATGTAATTCAATCTCCCAATCCGGTGCACCCTGGGCAAAGTTATTACTGATGAAAAGGCTAACAGACCGATGGAAGTTGTTCATTTCCGACAAATGCATTGAGTTGAAATTGTCCGCCATTTGGACGGCAACAGCAACATCTTGCTTTGAAAATAAATGATCAAGGATGCGCAAATGGGCGAAAATTAATTACTATTATCAAAATTACGTCGTCCATCTTAAGAGGATTTATTCCTAACTTTGATTCCCGAAACAATAATATTAATAGCATTATCCTTGAACTTGACGTTTCTCGTTTATTTTTATGGTGTAGGTGAAAGTTTTGAAAGGTGTTGTGTAGCGAATTTAATTTAATTAAGTGATTCATAAAAATTAAAATTTTAATTTGTAATTATTCAAAATTTGAGCTACACAAGTTTGGTTATATTCTTTTTTGGCTTATTAATTCTAGTCTTTCCGAGTTTACGCGAACTGCGTCTTCAATCTTGTACACGCAGATAATGGATTTAGGTGAACTTTTCGTGTAATAAACTCAGTTTTTCATGTCAAAAATTAATTTAATTTCTTAGTATTTAATATCATTAGTTGCAGAAAAATTAGCTCTTTAATTTGACATAACTTTCGTTTTTCTAACTTTAATTGCATTTCAGTTATGAGCTTTAATTAGTAGATTTTTTCCGTTTTGCATTGTGATTTCGCTTGTGGGGGATGAAATGCCCTTTTCCGGTAGAATTGTCGCTTTTTTCGAGTTTTAGCGTTCTTTCGTTGGGACTGCTTGCAGGGTTGTTGAAATTCCAAGTTTCCCTTTCCACGAGGTGTGGTTATTTTGGCGGCGGCTTGGCGACTTAGAATTTCCGTTGGGGTTTCAAAGTGGCGAGTTTGCTAACATGAGGGAATGCTGTAGTTGCAACTGTTTTAACTTTTGGCGTAGAGTGAGTTGTGCCAACTTGGCAGTCCAGCGTCCTCCCTTTTAACGGGTTGTTTTGGGGGACGAGCACACGTTTTTTTTACACTTCGCTGCCCATTGAATTGCTTTCTGATGCTGTACGCGACGGCAGCTGCTTCTGCAGAGGAAATGAGTTCTTGATGAGTGAAAATCTTCACGATACAGCTACGGACCTCGTGCCTCTGCGCCTTGAGCGCGGGCCCTGGTTTACGGGCATCAATGTCTTCACCTAATTCATCGTTTCATCAGTTTTTTTGTGTGTGTGTGTTTTGTTGATGTAACTCCAACATAGTAAGCGAAGCTATAATGTAACCAGTGTTCAAGTCATTGATTTATATGTAACGTGTGTTTAATGTAAATATAGTGTCTAAACTATTGATTGTACTCAGTATATGTTTTTTATATTTATGATACTTGTGTATGTTTTTTATATTTTAGCATGGTTTCTTCATATAACTGTCCAATGGTTTATTGTACCGATTTTATGTAACATATGCTTACTGTACCCATGATATCAGGGACTGTATTCTGTATTGTAGCATGCTCCCGCATATGGTTATCCTATGCAATTTTGTGTAACTGTCTTCCATGCTTTACCCCTGTATGTATATAACTATGTTCCATAGCATATTCTAACACGCACCTGTGAGGCGCAGTAAGTGAAGTTTTAACGCAACCAGAGTTTCAGTCCTTGATATATATATATATATATAATGTTTGTTTAATGTAGACAAACTCAGTCATTGATTTTCATGTAATGTATGTGTAATGTATATATGATATCTGTGTTTGTATTTTATATTTAAGCATGTCTCTACATATGACTGTATTATGCATTAATATGTAATTGTTTTTCATGTTTTACCCCTGCATGTGCATGGCTATGTACCATGGAATATTTTAACATACTCCAGAGTAGCGCAATAGCATCTGAGTCTTTGATATATGTCAGGTTAATGTAAACATAGTATCTCAGTCACTATTTTTTATGTAACATATGTTTGGTGTTTATATAATATTGTTTCCATAATCGTTATGTAACTCTCCACAAGTTTCATCCCTGCATGTAAATAACTATGTACATAGATTATTTTAACGTGCCCCTGTATGGTGCAGTTAAGTGAAGATTTAATGCAACCAGTGCCTTCATTTTTTGATATTTAGGCTAAGCCTTTTTAATGTAGATATAGTATTTTAGACATTAAATTTCATGTAACGTGTGTGTAATGTATGTGTAATGTATCTAGATGTTTCCGTGTAATGTATCTATGATATCAGTGTTTGTATCTTATAATTCAGCATGTCTCCACATATGATTGTCTTATGCATTATTATCTAACTGTTTTCTATGCCTTACTTACCCCTGCACATATATAACCTTGTACCATAGAATACTTTAATATGTGGCTGTGTAGCGCAATAAGTGAAGCTTAAAGCACAACGTCTGAGTCTGTGATATCCATGCAATGTCTGTCCAATGTAAACATAGTATCCAAGTCATTAATGTTTACGTAACAAAAGTTTAATGTATTTAGGATATTGGGTGTTAATAATTGTTAAGTAACTTGTTCCATGTTTTACCCCTGCATGTAAATAACTATGTACCATAGAATATTTTAACGCGCCCCTGTGTGGAGTAGTAAGTGAAATTTTAATGCAACTAGCGCCTCAGTCCTTGATATTTAGGCAATGTTTGATTAATGTAGGTATAATAGTATGTTAGTTATTGATTTTTATGTAACATATGTTTAATGTATCTATGATATCTGTGTTGGTATGTTATATTTCAGCATATCTCCACATATAACTGTTTTATGCAATAGCATCTTACTGTTTCCATATCCTACCCCTGCATGCATATAACCTTGTACAGTAGAACATTTTATCTTACGCCAGTCAGGCACAATAAGTGAAATCTAATGCACCTAGGCGTCCGAGTCCTTGATATTTATATTGACACTGGTGGACGTGGCGCTACACCAATTAACCATATGGTAAAGGGGTGGTGCCCACGTCCTCCGTCGCATGTCCCATGTATTTACATTTAACTTCTCAAGAAATATAATGCTGAAAAATGTCTACTAGAAAGATGCCTCTACCTAGTTTTCTACCATAGAAATGCTTCATTAGCCTCTTGCTTACTCCGAAAATAGAATGTTTTAATTTGGTTGGTCAACACCCGTTGCTTCTACTGCTTCTATGACTATAGGGGACGGATTCGCCTTTTCCACCGACAGATTCCTGAGCTGAAATTTTTCCTCCTTGCTGACTACTCGTATCTCCAAGTCCTAGACTGTATTTATACCATCCTACAATATGGGAACCTCCTTGTTCATCCTGTATCAAATAGAAAACCTCCTCGGCTCTCGTGATAACTCCATATACTCGACGAACACCTTTCCTGCTATTTGCTGCCGTCTTTCCTCCTGAGCTTCAAGGGACATTTTTTTTCCCCTTCATATGGTTGGATTTTTCCTGCCTTTCAGCCCCTGCTTGCCAGTGGACCAGATAAGTCATTTCTTTTTTAATGTTTTCTTTCTTGGTTAGTTAAATGTTATAGAATTCTGCAGTTAAATGATTGAGTTAATTTGATTTGTTGAGCATTAATTTTTCTTTTTTTTTTTCTTTCTTTTTTTTTTTTTTGTAGTTGATAAATTTCTAACTCTATAGAAATCATTTTTGTGTGCCGATTAAGTAAAGTATTGGATTGACTAAGGAATTATAACCTTATTTAAATTTTAAATTATTGTAACTTAGTTTAATTGTAAAAAAAAATAAGTTCTTCATGAAATTATGTAATTCAACTTTTGGAGTTCCAGCTGGGTGAGGATTGATTTGTAGTAGTATCATTATTTGAGCCTCTTTGCTCCTCTCAGGGATTAACTTGTTTGTAGGATTGTAATAGCGTAACTACTTAACATCTATCCGGTTAAACTATACTGTAAAGGAAAAGAAATAGAAAATTATTATGTGCAATAATTAAAGCTATCCATTTTTAATTGATGGTATTGAGTGCAATAGTATGCTATATATATTATTTTTTGTATTGATTATTCTGTGTGAAGTGTTTCTTTTTTTTTTTTTTTTTTTTTTTTGGAACGTGTAACTTGTTGATTTTTTTTTTCTCCCTGGGGAGGGTATTGTTCATTTATTCATAGTTTATTTCTGATATGCTTACTAGATTGTAAAGGTAAATTTTAATAGAGATTCAAAGGCTAAAGTAATATTACTCAGTAAGAGTATGGATTGAAAACTCAATAGTACTGAACTGTTTGAATTGTTTTGATTTTCTAAGAAATGGATTTACTAAATGCATAAGAATTAAATAAATATGTTTTTTTTTAACATTCAATGGTTAGATTATTTTTATGTGCTCATGATTTTTGCCAGTCTTTTAGTCAAATTAGTTTTAAGGGTTAATCCGGAATAAACACAACGCAACTTTAAATTTTGTTGGTATTAGTATCATATTGTTGAATTGAGCTTTTTAATTTAGATGTTATGGTCAACTTGTAGGGTACCTTTAGGTAAATTTGGGTATTTCAAAAACACCATAACAAAGGAATTTTGATATGGTGTCAATGCAGAAAGAATTTTTATTTCTTGTTACGTAAAACTACCTTAGAAACCGTTAATTTATTATTTATTTGGATACTTTGACAAAACTGGTAAATTTTCAAATTTTCTGTAATCACGTAGATAAAATTGCGATGATACATGTTAAAAAATATAAAGCTTAGATTATATTGCTATTTGCTATTTGCAAACAGAATATGAAGTCTATCTACAGAACGAGGACTTTCGTTAAACTGTATTATTCGATCCATTACTAAATCCACATTTCATAACAGTTTGGTTTTTACTTAGGATTTGAATCTGGAACACTGGCAGCATTGTCAATTAGCAATTGAAAATTCCGCAGCTAATACTGTCGAGGGCATAGCTGATACATCGTTTTCTAGCTCTGAAAATCTTAATAATTCTACGCAATTGGCCCACCCAAAACCAGTTATTGGCCTTTTCCGTTACCTGCAAGAACAATTCGCGGAATGGTTGCACCTTCACAACAACTCTTTAACTCGAAAACTCTTATTTGCATTCTACTCTAAAGAAAGCATCAAACTGGAAAATTAAAGTTTAGAAAAGATGACGAGAAATAGCTCTCCACGATCCAATTAAAGATGTCTTTTCTTTCCTGCAACGTCCCAAGAGGCAAGTTAATTATCTCCAAGATTAAAGAGATGGTAGAAACTGCGTCTTATAGTTTTCTTTGTGTTTCTTTTTTTCCCTTTTCTCCCCGCCACAAACGCTCTAAAGCTCTCTTAACGAAGTATTGTAAGAATGTGTATGCTCGAGGTTTAAAAAAATAGTCTCAATTCGGTTGCCGTGGCTTAATTAATGTTCTGAGAATAAAATCAACTGCCTCTGTTTCGCTGTTATTCCGTTATAATTAGCATCGTAGTTTGTGGTTTTCAAGAGAAACGCTCGTCTTTAAAGCCGAGTACAAAGCATCTGTTGGCGCTACTTTATATTGCAGCTCTCGGATTTTATTAATCATATGAGTTACAGAAAATCTTCTCCGACTGCTGTGATTTAATTATTTAGCTTGCGTTTATGGATTTATTTAAATGCCTGCGTACCCCTTATTGTTTTCCCTATGTGATTTTCTATTTGTATTGGATCTCATTCATTTTTTTTTTTAAATAACTGCGAAGCACGGAAATAACTACGAAGCACTTTAAAAGGATTACTAACCATGGAAATAAAGATAAAGCAATATAAACGGTTATTAAAATTAATTTTGAGGTACTATAACTTGATGCATTATGCTTGAAATTTCTTCAATACAAAACGCAATTTCAAGATTCTGGAATTAGAATTCCAAGGGAAACGAGAATTTACAGTAGTATTTGTTTCATAATTATGTAATTCAGTTGATATTAATGCAAAATTCTTACCTATATCTTTTGATGAAATATATAAGGTACTTCTTCCACCTTCTTAGCGTGCCTTCGTGATGTGGTGGTCTGCACGTTCAGTGCGTAATTAAGAGGTCCGTGGTTCGATTCCCGAAGAAGGCCTTGCAGATTTTTCATCTTTCCTGTTTCCAAAATACTTTATGATTTTAGAAGTGGTGCCCGAACTAAAAGGGTGGTCGATGATGATTCTCCACACCCAGGATTTGGCGATTGGGTCCCCTAAAAACCCCAGTCTAGTTTTAAAAGGGGAAGAACATAAGGTATTTCTCCCGCCTTCTTAGCATGCCTTCGAGGTGTGGTGGTCTGCACGCTTAGCGCGTATTGCACAGGTCAGTAGTTCGATTCCGGGAGAAGGCGTTGCATATTTTTCATCTTTCCTGCTTTCAAAATACCTAATGTCTCTATAAATACCTAGTATGTAAATTCAAGTATGAACTCATATTAAATGTATAAATAATGACTAATTATTAATTTATACTGAAGTAGAAAAACGGAAGTAGTATTTTAAGGGAATAGACATCTTATTAGGAAACTAAGTGCATCTTATGTTAATAAGGATTCGAAATAAAATTAATTTTCTTAATCATTTTATAGAAGGTATTAAAAAAAAGAAGCAAAAACACAAGCTAAATTCAGTGTTTCTTAGAAAATAAAAAAGGACCCAATATTTTTAAGCTACCAAAAAGTTCTCAATAAATGCCTTTTTAAAACGCTCATATTGTTAACTTGAAAACCAGGCGGTTATACGAAATGACCACTGTTCTAGATATTATAAATTGTAATTAAAATGATTTGTGCAAAGATGTCTGCTAATTCAAACTGAATTACCCAGGGCAGGCGGCGAGGACGCCCCTTTGCAGTGACTAGTGGTATTTTGAACAATTTTGTGGTGTCGTTTCTCTCCACATTTCTATCACAGAAGCCCTTATTTCGGTTTTCAGATTTTAATGGAAATTCACTCTTTACGTAGGCATGTCGCATAAGTCGAAAATGATGCACCGTAAAATGTTAAAATTTTGCATTTGGGACTAAATTTAGCGTGACGTCTGCAAGTTTGTATAAATGTCGTATGATTCAAAAAAGATTAACCGAAGAACGTTAATATTTTCTATTATGGGGCTGCTATAACATCTAGTTGTACACCTTTCTTTTTCATAGCAATAGGCTATGAAAGAGCACTTTGAATTGGAAGATCGTTTCTCAAATATGTGTATAATTTAAAAGGCATACCAAGAAGTCATGTGGTGTCCACATGAAATTTTTTCTGCCCCACGGGGTTTCCCTCTTCTACTTGCTTAATTGCTTAAAGTAGAGTGCAGTGAAGGAAACCACTAGCGGTACATTTCTTAAGAGCCACCGCTAGCTCAATAAATAAAGGTGTCTTAAATAATAAAATGTTAATTCACATATCAAAGATTTCTTTGTACACAAAATTTCTTGTGTAGATCTTTTCATCATTTTTAAGTTCGCCTTGCAGAGGACCATCAGTTATTTTTATTTTTACGTTCGTTCTTTCACGAACTCTTGAGCAGGAACTCACGAACTCTTGCGTTCAGTTGTAAACCATTTCAAAAATAGATGATTGCTAAAGCAAACAAATGTTCACGTTCCCCCTGACACGCCTAATTTGCGTTCAGCTGAAAATTCAGTTTAAAATACAATGTTGGAATAAAATAGGGCAAAATTTTAAACTCTTTACGCTAAAGGATATTTAGCATAGGAGCTTTGGTAAACCTACCTGATGAGATGTACTAGGCACAACTCGTTAGTTGGTTTAGTCTCCTTCAATTTCTCAATGGCTGCAAGTTTCTAGGTAATTCATATGTAAATATAATTAAGTGCATAATAAGCAACAATTGTATGAATTAAAAACATTTAAATATTCTTAAATACCATTATAATTTAATTAAAACAATGATAGCTGCATGTATGGTATCAGTGTATATGGACTATTTGAATGCCGTGGCAACTTCACGCCATTGACTAGTACAGTTACGCAAGCAACCAATAATCTATCGGCGACAAACAGACACTTAAGCAACATATATATAGATAAGATTACCCAGCTTCGAATTCCTGTATTATTTTTATTAATTTTTCAGTTTGGAATGAGAAATTGTAAAATATTAAGTGGCATTGTTTGTATTTAAGAATATATTTTTATTTATCTCAAGAGTTTCAAACCTGTAGACGGAAAATATAATTATTTCATAGTAATTCATTTTAAATGCAAAATGCACAAGTTATACTCACGCCTTCCCCAGCATCCGCACCATTACAATGTCTGAAAATGAGATCCATAAATTTTGCACATTCATGTATCGCACACGTGTACTGTTTTATTACGAATTTTTTGCAGTGACTAGTGGTATTTTGAACAATTTTGTGGTGTCATTTCTCTCCACATTTCTATCACAGAAGCCCTTATTTCGGTTTTCAGATTTTAATGGAAATTCACTCTATACGTAAGCATGTCACATAAGTCGAAAACGATGCACCGTAAAATGTTAAAATTTTGCATTTGGGACTAAATTTAGCGTGACGTCTGCAATTTTGTATAAATCTCGTATAATTCAAAAAAGATTAACCGAAGAACGTTAATATTTTCTATTATGGAGCTGCTATAACATCTAGTTGTACACCTTTCTTTTTCATAGCAATAGGCTATGAAAGAGCACTTTGAATTGGAAGATCGTTTCTCAAATATGTGTATAATTTAATAGGCATACCAAGAAGTCATGTGGTGTCCACATGAAATTTTTTCTGAGCGGTATTTCTTCCCGATTCCCTGAAAACCTCTTCATTATTGCAATAATTGATAATCAAGGAATTCTAAACTGAGTAACGACTTGTATACATTGTTATCCATATTCTCTAACCGCTGCACAAATGCTATAAAATACTCAAATATATCAGATTCTAGTAGGAGCTAGGTACTGAAGGATCTCAACATTTGGAGGAGGAGTAAGAAAAACTAAAGCATTCCGAATTTTAAATTATTACTGCACAATAAAGTATTTTAACATTTCATGTTAATACATCTGTACATTTTTAAGCGTCTTATAGTACTGCAGTATTTTGAAATTTCTTTCACGCGCATTTCATTCCTTAATATGAATATAAGGAGATCAGCCTCAAGATATTTTTAATTAGTTTTTCTAGAAAAATTATTGTTGCACGTTCTTCAGTAAGAGACTGCTTAAATTTCAACGCAAAATATCTTACGGTATAGTGAATGGCAACAGCATAAAAGCACTGAAGTATAACACTATAAAAGCATGAAATATAAACGTATTTTATTTCAGACTGTTACATCACATTGCTTTTAAATAGTTGAGTTTGTTGATTAACATTGAAAGACCAATATCTTTCTTGGCAGTATTTGTCTTGTTTGCCCTTCATGAAGGTTTACCATTCAATTATGTTTTGACGCCTACTCTCCTAAAGAACTCCTTGTGAATATTCTTCTGGCCATTTTTCGGATTTCTCACAACAAACATTTTTTGAATAGACATGAATCTCAATAGAAAGGTTTATTTGACACGGATAATGCCACGGGCACAGGCACTCTAGTATCACACCATTTTATAATGTTAATATGTTTCCTTCTTCCGAATGGCAACAATCTGTAGGGCTGGAGATAAAGATTCGAACGTTCGAATAGTTTTATTTCAAACATTGATACTGCTTAAATTGATGTAATGAGTTTATTAATCAAAATCTCATTAAATTCGTATAAGACAGGAAATAAAATATATTAAGAATCCGGGCTTTGAAGTGCACAGTTTCGGAAGAATACATTGTGTCTATTCAAAATTTAGTGGCTCTGGGTATCGTCATTCTGCCACAATGCGGGGAACATACATACGTACATGCATGCAGATTCTCCATTATTTAGTAATAGAGATATGTAGTCTTTATAAGGTGGAAAGTTTTTGATAGTTCCAGTATCAATAGCTGCAGTGTAGTGGAAGTTTTCCAAGTTAAAAATTGATAAAATCTTATTTGAGGTCATTTTGAATTAAAACCAAGCTGAATTTTATTTTGCACTTTTTATCTGTAGAAAATGATATTGCTCAAAATTATCGTATGATGACTTCTCCGGCGACTACGCTTTGAGAAAAGTAAGAAGATTTAGAATAATAAAGTAAAATTTGTTATATATTGAAAAAAATGTTGTATTTGTTATAGATAGCAAATTTTGAAACATTGCGTTTTTAATTAACTAAAATATATATTAGGGATTGAAATAATTTCTTTACTTCGTATGAACGCCAAGCATACTGATGATCCAGGCTGCTGAAAGTGCTACAAAAGCCGGATTTGATTTCAGTTATTAGTCTTCTTCCTTAATTATTAAAAGTAAGTTCATATCTGTAAAAGACAAATATCGGTTATCTCCGAGCTATATAGCCACACTGTAATTGCAAATGTATTTAAATTTTGAGTTCCTTTCCATTTTCACCATATTTATTTAGACACCTTGCCTAAAGTCTCGAATCATTCAAAATCGACGTCTGGTTAGGAATCAAATATACTTATGTATTTTAATGTTGATGCTTAGACTTTTTGCTATGACTTATGAGAGTTCATAATGACACGGTAAATCCTTTGTCATCGGTTTTGTTTTTATTTAACCAAGACTCATCGAAATATCATTTTCATATCATGTATTTTTTCATATCAGACTCGTATCATTTTCTAAAGCATGCTTAGCTTAACAAATGCCCTTCTTTAATAACAGCACATATAAGCAGCACTTACTTGGTGATCCGTAGCTGAAATTTACATATGTATTAAGATGGGAGAAGTCAGCATTAATCTACTTTTCATCTTCATCACGCTGATCAGAGTTATCTTGGTAGAATATGTTTCCTAGATCTTGAGACAAGTTTAATGTATTTAATAAATTATATAACCGAATAGAAAATCTTCCATTATCCATTTTTTTCGGGGGAAGGGTCAGTTTAAAATTCAAGGACAAGCCAGCTATAGACTAAGTCAAGAACGGCTTGGGTGTGTATATGCGAGTAGTAGTTACAATTTTCAGTAGCTGATGTCTGGCAGTGTTTGTATGTAGTGAGTTAGACTCATTATATCCTAGGATAAATTATATAAAATGATATTCCTTTTTAAACTGAATATTAAAAAAGCTTTTTAAACTGTGTAGAGACATTAGGTTATTTTGAGGCCGGAGAGATGAAAATTTAGCAACGCCTTCACCGGGAATCTAACCACGGACCTCTGGAATACCGCCCAGCCGGCAGAACCACTACACCACGAAGGCACACTAGGAAAGCGGGAAATATACCTTATAACTGAGATAACAAAATGAATGTGTGTAACTATATTTTCGCCAATCAGAAACATTTTTAAATGTGAATTTTAGATGTGTGGAATGAAGGATATACTCAGTAAATTTTTAAACCATGATTTTATTATGGCGATTACTAATATAAAAGTATAACTAACTGCTACACGGTTGGAACGTTTTCTTTTGATAGAGTTATTTTTTACGAATAGACTTTCGAATAATCGAATGGCCCTAATCTTACGAAACATTCAGATTTCAAAAATTCGAATGCCAATAGAAATTTTCATCCAGGAAAATCTCCCTTCGTTTCGGCTCTTAGTGAAGTACTCTGAATACTTTGGAAATAATTTAGTGTTCCATTTTTAATATTTACTTATGTTAACTCTTGAAATAACCCTCTTTTTTCTATCCTTGCTTTGAAATGATTTTGGAAATAAAAAATTGATATATTGCTCAAATAATTTGTTTCTTTTGAAAAACTAAATCTCAAGATTCAAGAGTTTTAATTATGTCCTTCATTTATTAAATTTCACTTATGTCTTCTTAATAAATAGAGATACATTTTTTAAAATTACATTCCTAAATTTGTTTTTCATTCAATTAATATTTGAAGTTCTGTTTTAATTAAAAATTCTTACAGTAAGCAATTTGTTCTTTGTTTTCCATTTTATTATTATTATTATTGCATGAAGAATTCAGCAGATTCAAGAATATTTTGCGATTCGGATTTGAATCTGAATTTCAGAAAATGTAAGACTAGTTCCACCTCTAGACGTAACTATAAAGCTGTAAATACACAATGTAGGAAAAGAAGCAGAAAAGAAAAGTAAACCATATAAGAGTATTAGTTTTTATAAGAAGTAAGTTTTCTGAACAACAAGAGATATCCGAAAAAAATCAAGAAAGAAAACATGTTTTCCCAAAAACGTAAAGAAATAAACTCTTGTTATCAATTGTTTTTAAAAGACCTAATACTTCTATATTATTTTCGATAAGATAGTACAGATAAGCTTAAGTTTTTCACCTTTTATGAACCTTCATTTTTTAAAATCAATGTTTATAACAGAAGATTTTGGAAACATTCTGGTTGGATTATTTTCTGTTCCCACTGTCCGATATAATTTATTTTGTATATTTTGCTGCTACATAGAAGTTTTATGCTTGAATATGTGTTTCTTTCTTCTTTTAAATCCCTTCTCAAACACTAAATCTTTTCCAGGTCTTAGAGTTTTCTTGGGGCGTTCCAAAATTTACTAAACTTTTTTTTCTTTTTTTTTTTTAAATACTATAGCCTTAGGCGATTATTATGTCAATATTTTAAACCTTTCAGAGATTGTACTTTATAAACTTTGAAGTTTAGATTAGTTTAAATTATTGCATTATCATTCACGATAAGCTGTTGCATATCTAAGAAGAAGAGATATGTAACTGAACATTGATTTCACAAACTATCTACACCATGAATAAGTGTTATTTATGAACTATTCTTTAACTATTTTCAAACATGTTTTCTAATTTATTTGTTTAAGAACGCAGTTATTTTTTAAACATTATTAATTTTAATATGACCGAGCTCGTTATAGGTAAAGCTAAAAAATCCTTTTGATCTATTTTTAGCATATTTTTCCTTTAGACTCCATGATCCCATTTTTTAAAATTTTTGTAAAATGTGAATAAATACATTGTATTTGATTAGTATTTCATTTCTTTAAAATAAATTTTAAAATATAACATAACCTTTAAAGCAAGCTAGCAACCTAGGAAATAAACTCTACTGTAGTCGATTAAAGAAATGAATGTCAAAATGTCAAATTTATCTCTGGTATTCCAATAGTTCTCATAAAAAAAACCTTTCTCTCGAATTAGTTTGATGGATTTGTTGAATCAGGATGCTAAGAGACACTTCTTGAGAGCCATCTTTAACCTCCTGGAGGGCTTTCTTGGTGCACATTTTCAACCTGAACTCGGATCTCATGCTAACAAAAATCAAGTATCTACGTGAACTTGCTTTGAGGTCATTGACCAAATACCAGCAACTGCTATTTAAATATATACTGATGGAAGTAGTGACGATGGCAGCTATTGTGGTAGTGGAATCTTCATCAAGGCCCTTGACTACTCACTTAGATTTAAGATTGTGTTCCCAGATTTCTGCTCAGTTTTTAGATGAGCTAACAGCTATTGAAGCAGCCCTCAATGCTATTAAATCTGTAACATCAAACGCAAATATCTGAATCGTATAGGAAAGTCGTAGTGTTATCTAGTACATATGTGACTGGAATAAGCATGGCAACAAAACAACTATCTCAGTACTTAAATATTCTTTAACAACTTTCTCAACAGCGCGAAATCTACTTTCAATGGGTCTCTTTTCACATTGGACTTTTTGGCAATGAAATTGCAGAACTTTTGACCAAGGAGGGAATCTCTGATCTGTCTATTTCAAATCATTCTTTGACCTTCTCTAAGATCTGCTCCAAGGTAAAATTCTCAAATCAGCAGCTATGGGAAATCCCTCCTATTCAACCCTGGTATAATAAGCAGGCTCCAGGTGGTGCCCTTGACATCAAGACTGATACAGTTCACCATTAGCAGGCTCGAAAATGAGTACATCAGGTGCCTCTCATTTGATCAGGGGCAAAAGACCTTTCTGTTCATTAACTACAACTCTGTTCAGACCTCTCCCGATCACTTATTGAACTATGCAGGTCTTGATAGGATTGACCTTTTTATCAGTCCTCTTCTTGTTTATGATTTTTTTAAGATTCTTCGGCTCGTAGGCTTGGTCTAACCTGCGGCTAGATCATATGAAATAAGACAACAACAACACCTCGTTAATAAATATTTTTATTTGAGATGATTAACTGCTAATGATAATTTAACTCATGGATAACAAATATGAATTCTCTGCCTGTCAAGCTCATTCTCTGTAATACCTTATTTACTCCTGTATTTTCCTCCTTAGCTTTAACACAAGGTCCTGAAAATATTTTTAAGTATTCTCGTAATTTTCTCTTTCCCCAAACCGTTCACAAAGCGATCTTTCCTAAATTTTAAAATGGATTCATCCACACAGTAATTGTTTTCGTGTTACTAAATGTTTTTATCGTGGAATTTGGATGCATGAACTCTAAATCATCTAGCAATAACCTTCAAGAAGACGGGGATATCTAATACGCATGATAGTTCTGAATATCATTGCACACGGAAAGACAGACTGATTGTTGATGAAGACAATTATAACAGATGACAGGTGACAGCAAGGCCGGACACCCGGGCGGCTTTCAAAGACTAATTGGATATAGTCCGGGACTCGCTCCATCTAGAGCATAACATGTTTACAACATAAAATACCTAGCGTTATTATAACAGCATAAAATACCTAGACAATTATAACAGCGAAATGCCGACGAATTGCAAGCTGTAAAACAACATAGATAGCAGCTCCAGCGCCATTAAATGATTTGAGGTCTCAGGACTAGCACAGGAAAACAGGCGGGGAAGATTCAAAACACATAAAGCAGTAGAAAAAAAGATATCTTATATGGCATTGGTAGTGTTAATATTACCGTGTATTTTTTTGGAATATAGATTTCTACTAAATAAATAGTAGATAGATACCGATAGTTTATCTATGAATATTTTTCATTTGTTGGGTCCTTACTCTAACCGCATCCTTTGGAAATAAAGTTATTCGCACAATTTTCCCTCTCGATTTTCGTGCAAAAATTTATTAAATAAAAAGGATGAAATAGGCGAGTAAATACGATAGTAGATTTCTAGTATTATCGGACATTGCACTTTTAGGGTCTAGTCTTACAATGGATAATTAATAGCCTAAACCAGGGGTTCTCAACCGGTTGTACGGTCGCCAGCCGAATTCAATCGGTCAAAATTCCAACTTCGGGGTTCCAAGTACCCATGTTCAATTGGAAGACTACGTTATTTAAACGTGGATGGCTCTAGCTGCCGTTGTTTTTTCACAATGCGAGAAACATTCATGCGTTCATGCAGATTCTTTATTATTAATTTCTTTAAATATAATACATGTCGATAATATTTCATGACAACAGTTTGAAAAGTGAATCAACGCAAAATGCAGCTTCTGGCCTAACGCCCTTTGGGCTAAAAAAATGTCTAAAAGCTTTCAGATTTTATTTTACGCCCAAAAGGACATTTTTCAAAGTTTTGTGTGTTACTTTATTTATTAGATATCATATTATTCTCACTTAAATCACATAAAATTCAATTCAACAGCAATACCACGAAAATATTTAAAAACAGCTAATCTTTAGAATTTCCGACAGACAGTTTCGTGCGCTGGAGATAATTTTTTTTCCGTACAGTGTTGCCATTGCTCCCTTTGAAATTGTTTAGTTTGTTAATCAAAAATTCGTTAAAGTTTTACAAAATATGAAATCGTTAATAAAACAAATTCCAAATTTCGAATTGGGGCTTCAACATGCCCATATTCTCAGTAGGATTACGTCATTCAAAATTTGATGGCTCTAGGTACCGTTGTTTTATCACAATGAGAGAAACATACACGCATTCATGTAGATTCTTCATTATGTAATTTCTTTAAATATAATGCAAGGCTCTAATATTTGGCGGCAACAATCTGAAAAGTGAACCGACATTTATAGTGAATCGATGCAAAATGCCACATCGGGCTAATAAAAGAGGAATTAGCATCCAACATTGAAAATTATTGTTTTTCATTGATAAATAATTTCAACATGTATTTTTCCGAGGATTATGGAAACGAATATTGAATTAAAAATCCATTTTGCTCAAATGTACCTGACATTTTATCTCGAGAAGAAAAAGAACAAATGATAGAAATTTCCTGTGATCGAATTCTAAATGAATATTTAAAAAACACACATATTAACTTTTGGCTGAACCGTAAAAAAAATTAAAGGCATTTCAAATAAAGTTATTAAATTTCTATTGCCTTATTGCCTTTTTACTCGTATTTGTGTGAATAAAAATTTTTCTTCCGTGTTATATTTGAAAAATAAATACAGAACAAAATCAAAAGTGGATTCTCATTTAAGGTTAAAAACTAAGTGAAATAAGACCAGACATAAAGAAATGGATCTCTCTTAAGCAAGCCCAAGTTTGGCCTAAAATTTTAGAATTAAAGTATTATAACTTAAGTTTTGATAATTAAAATGGTACCAATTTTTAATCTAATATTGTTTATTTGTGCATATTTAATAAAAATAACCAATGGGTTGTGCAAATGGCAATATATATATATATATATATATATATTAATATTTCTATTGAAAAATTGAAAAATAATTATTGTAAAATGTAGGATGGTACTAATGTTTTTCAGTTTTTGTTTAGATGGTTCGCGTTAGTCAAAAGGTTGAAAACCGCTGATACCCGTACTCTCGATTCGTTCGTTCGTTTTTTAGCTTTGAAGATGTGAAAATAAGCTGTTTTACTGTGGAAGTACAAATCACTTTAACTGTCTTAGTCCAATATTTATTCGCAAAGTTCATACTTTATAAACACAAATATGCTTTTTAGTACAGCAAGTTATTTTGTTATTGTGATAATCTTCTGAAAAGAGAGCATAACAAAAGTCTTTGCATAAATCCAAAAGAGAAATTTTATATTGTGGTTTCTATATCACACAGCAACAATTTTTCGAAAGTTATTTAATTATCTGAATTTGTTAAACTATGTTATTCGAAGATTTATTCTTTCGATACTTTTCTTATATTCGCCCTTTTTGCATCTGCATACATCTACTCGCCAAACAAAGTCATCTACCTCAGAAAAACTTTCAGACATTTGATAAATGGGTAGCATTTAAGTGCCCTTAAGATGTGAATAATGAAAGGAATTTTAATTACGATTACCCGATATATAAATGCATATAATTACGGATGGATAAAGTAGAGTGAACAGTAATTTTAAAAGAATAATAACTTTTTAAAGCTAAAAACTTTACTATGTTTTTTTTAGATTTGGTCCAGGTCTTCCACTCACCTATAAATTGTTTATTTCGTGAAGAATCTTGTCCATATTCCTTTTCTTTGCATAAAAATCGACTAACATCAGTTGTGATTTTAAATTTATAGCACAAGTGGAACAAAAGAAGGAACTTTTTAAAGAGATGAGTTTAAAACGGTGTCCGCCGAAAACGTCGCGACAAAAACATCGCGGACGAAAACGTCGCGGAGAAAACAACGCAAGGAGAAAACGTCGTGGTGCAAAACATCGTAGGAGAAAACATAGCAGCTCTAAAACATTGTGGTACAAAATATCGTGGTCGAAAATAAAGCGGTTTAAAAACTTCGTAGTTTAAAAACATCGTCGTCGAAAATATCGTGGTAAAAATAAAGTACCTACAAATCATCGCATGACGATAACATCGCACACATGCGTTTTCAGGATCTGAAAGTTATAAATGCATGTTCGTATAAAGATCGTAGAGCACAAGAAAGAAAGAAGGATTCTTTTACTCCTATATTTCATATATTTGAACAAATTAATAAATTTTGCTGAAAAAAAAGAAGGAAAATTAAGCCTTTAGAAAATTAATGAAACTTAAAAAAGCTTAATAGAATTTTTAATTTATATACTTAATTAACAAAGGTCATTAAGAAATTACGCTTTTTTTTATAAACTGATAATTTTTCATGAAAAATGCAGTCTAAAAATGCTTAAAAAAAGGAAGATAAATAACTGTACCTCTATAAAATCGCTTAGTTAATGGTCAAATTATTTTCTTTCACATTTGTTAATCTGATATTGTTTTAATGAAAATTGCATATTGTTTTTTTTTCGTTTATTCTTAAAGCGTCGTTAACCGTCATGTATAGCGTGCAATCAATTTTTTGGATGTCGATTTGTTAGTTATAACGAAAGTCAGTCACATAATATGTTACTATGGAATTTGAAAAAAGCATGTATGCGATGTTATCGTCATGCAATGATTTGTAGGTACTTTATTTTTACCACGATATTTTCGACGACGATGTTTTTAAACTACGAAGTTTTTAAACCGCTTTATTTTCGACCACGATATTTTAAAACTACGATATTTTCTCCCAAGGTGTTTTGTACCGCTATGTTTTCTTCTTGCGTTGTTTTCTCCGCGACGTTTTCGTCCGCGATGTTTTTGTCGCGATGTTTACGGCTGTAACCGTTTAAAACTACTGCTTTAACAATACTATAAAAATGAATGAACTGTTTTTCTTTTTGAGCGGATAACAACATTCCTTTGGGTTTAAGGTCTTGCGAATAAAGTAGCAATCTCGCATTACTTATTTTCATATCGTATTTTTATATTTATAAATAAACAAATATGCCACTTCGTCGGTAATTTTACATTAAGCAAACAATTAGAAATTAGTCTGAAGACAGCATTCCAGGCTTAGCTGACATTTAGAATAAAAATCTCAAGGCTGGTTGACAACAATAAATTTAAAATTCGTATTTTTAAGGACTAAAATTATGCCAAGATATCTTCGCATTTAATCACTGAAGAACCACAGCTGTTTTTATGTTCTATTTTCTGTTAATCTCTTCCATCTCTTCTGTATATGAAAAAAATTTCTAATTCCCTAATGCTATTTTTTTTCATCAAGAAAGCGTATCATCTGGGTAAAACGCACTTTTTTTAGATAAAGCACCAGTTTTTCTCCCTTTTATCTTCAGTGATAAAACTCGAAACCATTAGAAGGAAACATTGCTTTCCTTTTACCTATTTATTTGTCCCTATTACACAAGTTAACTCAATCAGGCTTAGAGAGTCTGTCTTTTTGGAAACATAAATTGTAGAAACTATGTCGAAGACGAAGTAGCGAATCGCTGTGTCTTTGAAGAACACATACTTCAGAAGATTTTAAATAACTTTTTTATTTAAACAAAATTTAACAATATGAACGCACTCTGTGCTCATAAGTCACTGCTCTTTGTGGTTAAATTAAATTCAAGAGAGAATAAAAATGTAAAAAAAATCACGATAAATTAGAATGGCTGACAACTGGTTCCTTAGTTACCTAACTCACTAAATCGGCTGCACACAGGAAAGCCGAGCCTAAAATCTTAAGGGTGTCTAACACCAACTAATCTGAAGTGTGTCTAATACCAACCAGAGAGCTACGAGTAATTTCAAACGCGCAGCATGAACTCGGAACTAACTCCCCTACTACTCCTCGCGAATTCTTGAAACGCAGCCTTAAATACTGTTTCTGAATACATTCAGATTTTGCGTACTACGTCATTAAAATTTTCATTCCGGCCAAAATATGTAAATAAATTCCAGAGATCCATATTTTGCATTGAATCAGAAAATTAAAGTATTAAGCTTCGTTTATTTTGCTATTATTAAGCTCGTTTTGCCTAAATTTATATTACACCATTAGATATGCTAACGGTTAAGATTAAATTTCATTGCATGAAATCGGCATTTCTAAACTTTACAGAAAATTTCACCGTAAATATTTCTTTTTGACATATTTCCTTCTCTAATTATTTAAATTTAAAATATAAGTAATAAATGCTGATGATAATAATAATAGTAATTTTAATTTTGAATAAAAAATATTGACTTCATCATAGGCTGAGTGTTAAGATCTCTGAATAGTAGGTGCCCGGCCCGGGTTCGATACCAAGTGAATGGGATAGCTGCATGGTTAGTTTTTCTCACACTATAAACATGTTTAAACATATTATTATATATAGAAACATTTTCATATTTCAACAGAAATATGAGACAGTTTCCCTTAGAAATTCCCCCATGTAGACATGCCTTTCGTTAAGCTGAAAATCCCTTCCTTGCGCGCTTCTCCATATTCAGATAACCTAAATCAAAACTATAATAACGTAATAATGTAACCTAATACATGAATGATAATGTAACCTAATACAGAATTTAATAATAATATTTATTACAATTTCATACAATAGATTTATAAACATACAAAGACTACAAAACCCTCAATTAAAATTATCTCAAAATCTACTTAATTAATATCGTCGTCTAGCAAAATATTGTTATATGAAGTCCTTTATCTCTAATGGTGAATTTTGTGATATATTTTGACGACATTTTGAAACCTGGGAAGTCAATAAAACAGTGATACTTCGTCAAATATGTTTATATGTGCATCTTCTTAACTTTCAATTTATATCGATTTTGCAGTTATACTTAAACACTGAAATCAGACGGTTTCAGTTTATTGTTACACATGGATGCAGTTTTTAATATTCTAATTGATGGAAATAAATTCACTGCTTTATTGAAATTTCTTTCCTAACATTTAATAAATTTGCTGTCCACGCGTTAAAATATAGTTGTGAAACTCATTTCAGTTAATACATTATTTTTTATGTGCATTCTTTCCTGTATCTTCTGATTCCTTCCATCAGACGTCATCATACTGTTTTTTAGGCTAAGTTCAAACAACGAGCGAATTTATAGTGTAGATGAAAGCTGTGACAATCAGCCAGTAAAGCCATTTACCCTAAAAAAACATATACAGACGACTAGTAGTGACTTCGTATAGTACACATAGAATCCATTTTGACTGGAATTGAATTAGTTAGTCGTGTGAAGTTAGTTTCTGTATAGTTCGTATTTCTCGATATTTTAATTACTAAGATCCGGCAAGTAGGAAGACTAATAGTCTTTTAATTTTAATTGTATTACATACCATAGTTCTTAATAAATCTTATTTTTATTTCTTGTCTGCATAGTTGAAATTTAGAGTTCTATTTATCGGGAAGATGGAAATTCATCCGAATAAGGGAAAGTAAACAGATGTGCTCAGGTAACTAATTAGGTGTAAGCTTACAAAATCATCAAATGTTGTTATTAGTTACTCACATATGTATCCAAAAGCGAACTGTTGTTGGAGAGGGGTATTTGTGTTTAATACACAAACAGCAGTTTGCTTTGTTTTCAAACTGATGCAATTTGGGGTGTATAAGTATTCTAAAGTATGCATTTGTTTTAACGATTTAATCAATGTGTCTCATAATGTACTGTACATTAATACAAATTCACCGCATTGATTGTAAACATATCTTTCGCACAGTGGGAAAAGATGATTTTTAAACTTCACTGAAACTGCGCAGCATTTTTCAAACTTTAAAAAAAAAATTTGTATCTTCTTTGCATGAATTATCTCTCTACATATCAAAAGTAACTGACTAAAAAATATGTTGCCAATCATAATTAATAAAAAATGCTAAACTGTCCACAATTGTTATTACATCTTTATGCACAAATTCTATCTTCATGTGTCTACGACATCACTACTAAAAACTTTTATCCAGCACCATCAGGAATCTTTAAAATTTGTATTACTTGTGTAATATGTGAGTGTGTATACAGGTATAGGTAAGTCTCTAATTTTCGAGTTAATTGACTCAAATTATAGATAGTAAACTGAGAGTTTTATTAAAGCAAGAGTTACTATTTTTCCATTATTTACTATTTTTTATTTAAGCGAGAGTTACTATTTTTTCATGGGAATGATATAATGAGGACACTGGCTCCGAAAAAAATTAATTTTCTAATTTAGTTCATTAACCAAAGAAATAGGAAAAAACATTTATTGAAAATTCTGAAAGGTTTCAGATTTTAGTGGTCTCTTAAAAGATTGTGTGTGGGATTATGACAAAGCCTCGAGGGCTATCTTCCTAAGGGGCAGGATGCCTTCGTGGAGGACTTTCTAAGGGAAATTGGCTCATATACACGTTACACATGGAGAAAACCAGGATAACGCCCATGCAGCTAGCCCGTTCGCGGGATTCGAAGCACGGGACCGAACTACCAGTGTTCAGCGACTTTACCGCTCGCCCGCTGGTGGGCAGGCCTCTTAAAAGAGTTTGTTCAGGTTTTCTACGCTCTTGCAGAACTCACAGTGTATCAGTCTGCTATTGCATTCCCACCTGCTAACTTTTTTATCTTTTTAGTTTTATTATTAAGAATCGTTTTCTTCTTACTTAGCCCACATACAGTTCAACAACAAATTACAAAGTATTTAAAGACGGCAAGGCTGCATACCGGCATTAAAAAAATTGAATATTTCTAATTAGACATCTTTTGATTTTAACAAAGGTTTATTTAAGTCAATCACATTAAAAAGTTTAAACAAATATTACTAAGAACTTTATTTATTGCTTTTAAATCGTTTAGTTTGTTACTTAATAACATTCCAGATTAAATTTGAAAGTCTCTTAAGCTTTTCTGAATGGCAAGACCCTGGCGGATGGAAGGTAAAAGTATTTTATTTCTAGTCGCGCCAACACGTTGCTTTCATATAGCCGAGTTAGTTAATTAAAACTAACAGATAAATAAATATCTTACATTTTTTCAAATGAAAACAGTCTCGCGTGCTAGGGTTAAAAATGTTTTATTGTTCGATGTTGCCATCCCTAACTTTCAAATTACTGAGTTTGTTAATGAAAATTCATTAAAGTTTTACAAAATGTGAAATAAAAATGATAAAAAAAATTTCGAAATTCAAAATTCGGGTTTCCAGGAACACATGTTCGAGTGGAGGACTACATTATTCAAAATTTGATGGTCTAGGTACTGTCGGTTTTTCACAATGCAAGGAATACATACGTACATTCAGGGTATGACAGTACTAAACTACAGACGGACAGTACATATAAGCATGCAAATTCTTCATTATTTAATTGCTTTAAAAATAATTCAGGGCGAAACAATTTGGTGGCAACAATTTGAAAAGTGATACCCCGTTTATAGGATACATTGCCATTGCAAAATCCCTAATAACTAAGTATAAAATAATGATGTTCATTAAGTGAATATGCGTGTTGTAAATAAAGGTTTTGAACGTATCTCTTCGTTTACTGTGTTATATTTTCGTTCCCAGAATATATCCTGAAAAGATATGGAAAAATAGCAGCTTGAAATTCTAAGAAATCGCCAAACATTGCTGAATCTTCAAATATCGTCAGAATTTACATATTTTTGTTTGCTTACTGCAACATTTCCCCAGCTAGATTTTTATCATTATGTATTTTAATCAGAGTATTGTTATACACTTGTTTCAAAAATATTAATTGGCACAGGTCACGAGGTTTTTTTAAGACTGGTAGAATTTGTTTGTAAACAATATTTGTTTGATATAGCATTATTTTACTTGGAAACAAATATTACTTTCTGAAGTTGTAGCTGAGTTTGAAAAGAACAATGATCAAAATTTTAAAAGCTGTATGATCTAGAAATTTGCAAAGCTGTAAGCGGTTCATGTATCGAATCATCTGAGGTAAAATAATGATTCCTACGAATTGTGAAGTGTAGTTTTGTTTTTAATTTGAATGTATTTCTTTGATTTTTAATGACCATCCACTGCTCAATTTTTTTTCTATTCTCAATTTTTGAAATTCAGAAATAATTTTCGATGTACATGCACTAACCACTTCAGGCTGCTAAAAATACCGTTTTATATTAATTAATAGGTATTAAATTTCATCCTGTTACTTTAATTAATGAAAATGGCCTAGTTTTCTATGGATCTCATATATACATATAATACATGTGACAAGCCTTGATCTTAAATGACAATGTTTTAATTATTTCTCCTTGATCAAATATTCTGTTTTTTCCTGAAAATAATTTTATTTTTCAAAAATTAATATTAAGTTTGTGATCAATGACTATTAAATAGTTAAAATTATAATGTTTCGTTAGTTTCTAAAACAGTATTGAACATGGGTTTCAAAAGATACTTTTTATTAATGTAGGACTACGTTCCTCAATGACGGTTCTAGGGAACAAAAAACTTTTAAGACTCAAAATATGTCTTAGAAGAACGCTTATATCTCAATAGCCTCAAATGCTCTAGTTTCCATTTATGGCTGATTTCATAGTTAAAGAAGCCCATTACAAAACACAAAAAATATGTTGAAAATTTTGAATTGTATAGTCACAGTATAACATCAACTTTAAGCAAAAATACGCAAAATTTTGATGGCGTCACGAGTGCGCCCGCACGACTTATGCCACCGTTCATTTTTATGTTGGAGTACCGTTCATTTTTATGTTGGATAACGGTTGTAGTAGGAAATTACTGTGTTTGTACGAAAATGAATATAAATTGCCGAAAAATAAAGATACAGTAAGCATAAAGCACAAGAGACAAGCAGGAAAATTTACTAAAAGAAGGTGGAAAAAAAAAACGTTTAGGTGTAAGAAGGAAAGAACGTAACAAGCGATATTTTGAAAATAATAATTAGAAAATAAGTTCTATTTAAGTTGTTAGCTTTCAAATAAATCAATGGACATCAACTTATTCTACTGTTTTCAATAATAAATTTTCAACTTTGGGTGTACCTTTATCAGATTACAGGGTAGAGCTTCTTCAATGGTGTCTGTCAAATAAAAGAATAGATCAATGACGTACACAATATTTAAAAATCTTAGGAACACATTCTAAGCATCTAAATCCAGCACCGTTTGGAGAAAATGTAAAAAACAGCTTCTTGTCAATTTTTAGGCCTTTTCGACATGTTATCATATCAATTAATGTAATGCTATTGCATTAAGAAATGTAATCTCTTAAAGCATCCTATGATTTATTTCCTTGGTTTCAAACATATGTCCCTTTTTTTTTCTCCTTCTTTCTCATCGTTATTCAACCTCTTTTTGAAGTAAATAAATTTTAAAAAAATGTGCTTGTGTTAAAATAATATAAGTTTCCTTAAAGAAAACACAAAATGGTGTATTGTAATGGTTTTTATTTACATAAATAAAAAAAGTATTATGTTCTAATTTGATTGCAGTAAGAAGGAAAATTATCATTTGCATAAAAGTATTAGTGGCTATTTCGTATTTTGTGCTTTGTAGCATTTTATGATATCTCTGCTGCGACCTCTGATGACTGACAAACATACGTCAAGTATCAAAAACAACAGAAGTGGAAGTTCTTGGATATTTATGGCAATAATCTTGTTTTCTATTCATTGGAATATTCAATAATTTATTCATTGAAACACTGCAAATTCGAAACTGGTTTTCATTTCATCAAAAATTCCAAAGTATTGAAAGCGAAGAATCAAAACAACACATATTCATTCCTTCCCATTTCCACATGAGCGTTTCAGTTTCTGAAATCCATTTTGCTTTCGGGTCGTAGTAGATTTCTTAAACAGACGCCTGCGTTTCAGACTGCATCTTCAGTTAAAAGCACAAGAAATTCACGGGCATGCATACGGTAGACAAAAGATGTAAAGAAAACGACACGATGCGGATGAAAGTTTAAGTTAAAAACACTTCCATTTTGCGGAGAGAAGTAAAAGAAAATTCGAGTTGTCAGCACCTGCTCCGGGGTATGAATATTTCATGAATTCCATTCGATTTCAGGATTTGAGGCGGTTCTAATTTCTTTTCCTCTATTTCACGAGAGGTTAATGTTTTTATAGAGATACCAAGATGGAAACTTCAGGAAATTCGCTCGGAAAACTATATTTGATAAGAGAAATGTTTACGTAAGGAAACCGGTTGTCTAGGAGAGTTTCGATTTTCTTTCTGATTATTGTAATTCGCTAGCTTAGACTGCCGTCTAAAGTTTTCTAAAAAACTAGAAAACTTTTAGACTAACTACTACCTACAGAAAACTCATCTGCAGATTTCGCGACATTTACTTCAGTTATGGCTTAAGCTCAATCTGAATTCTTAAGAATAATATCATAACCACCATACTGTTTGACGCTTTGCGTCGTAAGAACTACTGTTGCCTTGTATTTTAATCATTGTATCAACAGAAACCACTACCACTTGTTATTACTTACTTAAATTTACATTTTATCCCTTTTTTACAGTTAGAGGCTTCATCGTCTTCTTTGCCAAGCCTAAAAATAAAAATTAGTTCAAACGTAAAAAAGAATTTAAATAATTCAAATATAATTCTTTAACATTTATTTTAATAAGTTACGTCTTATGTTGAAACTTTCCTGCACCTGTGATTTTGCCTACTCAATCAGAAAATGTAAATGAAGTGAGTGGAAACAAGGAGAGAGAATGTAAACTTAGGCGAAAGAATTAACAACCTCATCTTGCCGTATTTGAAACTCTTCTGTTTGCTATCCAGTTTAGCGCTATGCTACGCGTTTACGAGCGAGCAAGAAATTGCAGAATAGCACATGTAAGTTGTCAGGGTTTTGCGTTTAACCTCTGACTTGTAAATTTAGAGCATTATTGTCTGTCTAGCCTGAAAAATATAGAAATTGAATTTGTTGATTTCATACTGTAATTTCGATCTGAAAAGAAAACTGATCTTTTAGTTATCCTTCATAGTCTTGTAATTACAAGTGCTCAATAATTTAAAGGTAAAAAAGGCATTCTAAAACAAAGTCATCCCTTTCAGTCCTCGGATTTTATGCTGCAGATAAACTCAAGTCATCATTGGAAAATATTTTCTTCAACAAGTATCCAGGTCTGAACTAAATTCCTCACTTCAACTGGAATTCCTCACTTGTAACTGGGCCTAGAACTAGAAGTCTTATGTTATAGTTTTTTAATAAGATCTGAAGTAGGTATCTCCCATCTGTTTCAGAAAAGGCGGCAGTTATATCAGCTCTCAAAACAAATAAGTCTCCTCCTGATCTTGGTAGGTATGTTGTGTAGCAAAATTCATTTAATTATTTTAATTACTGCTTATCAAAATTTAATTTATTAACTATTCTAAATTTTTGCTACACAACGTGTATTTCTTTTTATTAATTATTTGTACTGATTTGGTTTAATTTTAATCGGGATTCTTGTACGAAAGATCTTTTCACTCATTAGTTGCAAATGCGCTGAAACACACAATGGAATTGGGTAAATTTCCACTTAATAAACTAGATTTTTTTACATTATTTAGGTTTAACTCTTAATATTTAATATCAGTAGAAGCAGAAAAATTAGTTCTTTAATTTGAGACCACTTTCATAATTCTAGTTTGAGCAGATTTTAAGTTATAGCCATTTAATCAATGAAAAACTTCCTAAGTTATTTTGTAACAAAAAGGGGGGATGAAGTTTCGAAAAAGCTTTCTTTGTAACAAAAATTTCGGATTCTTGCCCAACGCGGGAAGCGATTTCCGGCCGGGGAATTTTTGGGGTTTTCATATTGGCCTTTGCACCTGCGGAGGCGTGGCCTTGGTTTGGCGTGAATTTGGGGAAATATTAAGTTCCTTTTTAGTTCAACATTTGAAAAAATAGAAATTCGGCATAGCTTAAAGCGGGAGTTTTCGACAACTGTTTTTTTTTTCACCTTTTCGGGCGTGATTTTAGCCAACGTGGCTGCCCCGTCATATCTAAAACACGAGAATCCGGTACTGGACATTCATTTTTTGTGAACCTCCAGCGAACCGAGGCGAAACAAGTGTAGCAAGCGAGTTCTGCAAGAGCAAGTGGAAGACTCGTGCAAAGAAATGGTGTCAAGAGAGCAAATTATGACTTATGACTTACTTTTTTCTGGTCATTAACTACTAAAGAGTTTTCGCCAGTAGATCGCATTAAAGTGCAAGGCAAAGATATTTTCAAATAAATGGTACTAGGGAAGTACCAACACCCGTGGGCGAAGAAAATTCAGCTGCGTGAGCAGGCACATCTTAATACTTACGAAAGTAGGCGTTCATCATGAAAATTGTGCAGTGGTAAGCAATGGCATTAAATTGAAGCATGCAGGCAGGTTCAGTGAGTTGTATGGCAAATGCAGGTGGTGAGTGCAATATAGCTAGTAAGAGTGCAGGATAAGCAATAGTGAGACATCATGAAAATGGCGCGAAGACAGTTTGAAGCTGTGAATGGCATAAGAGTTCAAAGTCCTTCAGAAGTATGCAGTAGTTAGATAGGCCGTAAAAAGTTCAAAAGTTCGTAGAATCATACGGTAAAATAAAAATTCATACAAAATAATTTTAAAAAATGAAATAGTAACATAAAAATCTTGAATAAAAAATTTTCTTGATAACATAAGTATAAGATGCAACACAAATAATAGGATAGAGTCCAATTAGAGTTCAAGTAAATTTTAAAATTAAAATTTTAATTTGCCATACAACTCAATGAACCTGCCTGCATGCTTCAATTTAATGCCATTGCTTACCACTGCACAATTTTCATGATGAACGCCTACTTTCATAAGAATTAAGATATGCCTGCTCACGCAGCTGAATTTTCTTCGCCCACGGGTGTTGGTACTTCCCTAGTACCATTTATTTGAAAATATCTTTGCCTTGCACTTTAATGCGATCTACTGGCGAAAACTCTTTAGTAGTTAATGACCAGAAAAAAATAAGTCATAAGTCATAATTTGCTCTCTTGACACCTTTTCTTTGCACGAGTCTTCCACTTGCTCTTGCAGAGCTCGCTTGCTACACTTGTTTCGCCTCGGTTCGCTGGAGGTTCACAAAAAAAAAAATGGATGTCTAGTACCGGATTCTCGTGGCCTCGGCCCGAGAAATTTCAGCACCTGTTCGCAAGTGAAGCTTCGTGATGAGATTAGGAGATTTTCTAATTGCTAAAACTTTGTTTGGCTGCTTAATTTCCATCCAACAATTTTTTTCAATGTGTCATCAAAGTACTTCCGAACCTTGGTCTACCCGCTTAGAAAAAATGGCTAAGACTTCGTTTCCAGCGAAAAGTGAAGATCCTCATGTATTGCCATGAATTCCTTGCTCCTCCGAGTTAAAATAACTTTTCATCTTAAACGTTGCTTCTAGAAGAACTTTCATCTTAAACGTTGACTTAGACTCACTTCAGCTTCGATTTCAGCTTCGATATCCTCAGGAAGACTTAAGAGTCTTCCCAAATGGAAGAGTGGTTATCGTCAACTGATTTTTGCTGTGAGTTCTACACTTTTTGAGAGATGTGTTGCCTGCCGTCACCATCATTTACAGAATAGTTCGCGCTGACTTCTTGCTACATGTTAATGCCGCTTGCTGATATTCCAATTCCTGCTTAATTAGTTCCAGCCAAGCAATTTGGAGAAGAGTAAGTTGCCGTCGCCAGTTGCTGTTCTGTTTTCTTTCAGATAAATAACACTGAATTATTATCAATCAATTACTACCTATATTCATTTAAAAATGGTAAAGTCCAGCGTTCTTCACTTATGCTGATTAATTATTAATCAAATCTTTCTTATGTTAATTCAACCTCTGTTTTCTGGCATTTTGGTCAATGTTAGGGTTAGGTTAAGTTAAAAGTTGTTTTACTAAGTAATTTGTTGATTTGAGTAATTTAAAACTGTGCTGTTAATTACCTTACATCCGATCCGGTTGTGTGCAATTAATACTTCTGGTAATTTTCATTAGAATGATTTTCTGCTTAAGAAAAAAGGGAAAAAGCAAATGTTTGTACTCCAATGTTTACCCAGTCATCCTAGCATTATTATGTTAAGTGAAATAAATGTCATGATCAAAATAATTTGCTTCTTTAGTTTTGTAAATCTACTTTCCACCCGGTTATCCTAGCGTTATTGTGTTAATTGGAAAATGTGCAATGATTAAGTACTTTGTTTCGAAATCTGAAAGTGTTCTTTAATACGAGTGTAAATAACTAGTGTAAAAAAATGGTTACACTGTCAAGGAAACTTGTTAGTTGCTTTTTTTTGTACTATCTCCCCGGGGAGGATATTTTTCTTTTAACTGATTATAATAGCCTTATCATGCTCTAAGATATTTGACATACTGATGAAATATCACTTTGGTATAATAAAATTCATATTTTCTATTATTGGATAGATTAATAGTATGTTTTATTCCATTTGTTCACGTAATTCACCAGTGCACCCTTTAATTTTGAATTAGGAGTTGTTCGGTTAAAATACACAACATATGTTATAATAAAATTGAGTTAAGTGTGGTTGTGAGGAAATTTAATTATTGTGTTATGTGTCTTTCCTAAAAAGGCACTTAACAAGTACAACCAATATCCTTAACTAGTGTATTTTCAGAATTAATAGAAAGAAACGTCAACAACAGAATAAAATGTTTTCTTGAAAGGAATAACCTCCTGAATCCTGGATAGGAAGAATTTGTAATACATCGCTATACAGATGACCGCATTGCGTATTTTGTAAGTTATAAAGCCTAGTCTTTGATAAGAGGTGTACTACTGTTACCGTTTACATCCATTTTAAGGTAGCTTACATCTGTGTTAAGGAAGCTTACATCTGTGTTTTAAGGAAGCTTACATCGATTTTAAGGAAGTTTATATCGAAATTTAAGGAAGTTTACATCTGTGTTAAGGGCTCATATCATCGAAAAGCTTTCATTGATTGGAATTTGTGGTAACAAACTCCATTGGACTTTATAGGACAATTATTCATAATGCACGATGGAGTAATTCCCAAGCTTTTTATAAAGAATTGCAGATTAGCTTTCTCTGAGAAGCAGTGGCTAATTCCTACTTATTTCCTATCTATGTAAACAATCTTATCGAAATTTTAATATCTAGAGGTGTCAAAGTTCTTATGAATGTGATGATTTGGTTTAATGGAGCAAAGAAACATAACTACTGTACAAAGATTGGATGTATAATTAATTATTTATGCTCTGTATAGGTATATTCTGGTGTTACTGAAATTAATATGACGTTCAATATTTTGACGATGGCCCGTTAGATTCTCTCACTTTGCAACAAAACCCTTGAGCTAAATATATTTTGTAATAGCATTTATAATACTATATTGTCGGAATTTCAGATACCTAAGAGTTAAAATACCCAGGTAACGCTTATGCGAAATCTAGAAAACAGATTTTAGTGTTTTAATTGAACGACACTAATTAAAAGGCTGCCTGGTGTCGAGTGGGGTTGTGAGGGATCAACATGATTACCAATTATAGGATTTTAACTAAGCCTATAAAAATATTATTGTGTCCTCCTTATAATTACATCAAATGTTTTAATTGAAAAATTACAATGTATATAAGATCATAATTAAGGATAATTACGAGAGATATTCGGATTTCTCCAGTTTATTACCTTTCACTTTGCACTGATGTAGTACGCATCAAAGAAATCTTTTTAGCTGCAATGACTTCGTGAGAAACTTATCAGACTCCCTTTTGCCGGTCTTGGGAAACACCGTATTAAGGACAAAGTAAACTTAAGATCCAAAAGGGCTTTGTAGAAATCGTTTTTAAGGAAAGTACAGAGATCCAGTATAAATATTTCTCTAGACATTCTCTCCCTCCAAATCCTTCGGAAATTAGATATCCTGCTTTTTCTCTTGATATCTGTTAGATTTCTAAATCTGATACTACCTCTAACACTCTTTATTTTGTGGCAATGGATACTATTGAAAGCAGATACTTCTTGCATTTGGTTACACGTTTACCAAATATGCCAAAAATCAGATAATTATTTTAATATTGAAATCTGGGATGCGGATAAGGAGGAGGAGTATTATTTTTCGATTGGCAAGCAGCCGGATACAAACATCTTCATGGTAAACCCATTTGTATTATTTCGTTGATCAGGATACTGGATGTCATATCCAATCTATTTAGTGTTTGTGAGGTAGTGAAACACGTGCAATAAACGTCAAAGAGGCACTGCCCGTTGACATTCAGACTTTTATTTGATTGAATTCATATCGCGTCGCATGTATCGTAAAATAGAAATGCCCTACGCCGTAGTAAACTCTGCTCAATTTTATGCCTCTTACTCCGATACACATAACTCTTTTAGTGCAATATTTAATATTTTCTATTCGTTTTTTAGTTTTTAATATTTTATTTAGTCATATACAATAAATATAAATCTTGTCTTGTATTTTTCGTCAAAAGGACCTTGTCGCTTCCTAACTTCTACTTTAAATTTTTAAAAGCCGATGAATTCGCTAACCGTAAATTCTGCCTTCGAATTTCCTTGACGATTATATTCAAAACAAAGGTCCTCTGGTGTCAGTTTATAAAAACTGAGAACAATAATTATCCGTAACTTTCTACTTCTGCCCTCAGATTTTCGAAGATTGCGTTTATTTCTAATTCATTCATACAACTTCAGTCACTAATTATGAAAAATATCAGGTATCCAAAAACGCTCGCGCCGCTTGAGCAAAAAGTGAAATTCAAACGAAAGGTGTCGGATATTCTGTCATTATAACTTTAGATATTAACATTCCCGTCAAACGTCATTCACTGCAGAGTTCTAAAACATGTCGGTCGCTTCGAAAACAATTCTGTAGGAACTACAGTTCTGAAGTAGATATGTCAGTGTCGAAGAATGATTTAAAACCATACTTTACTTTAGAAGTTCAAACTGGAGAACTGTCGGAAAATATGCTCCACATTTGGAGAGTCGGGAGTTGAGAGCCTTCAAAACACGCCTCGAATTGGGCATCTTTCTACTGTGGATGAAGCCCTGCTGGAGGAGGACATCGAGGGTAATCCACATCAAACCGGTACGAAACTTGAATGAAGGTTTAGAATGTCGAAGGAAACTGTAAAGTACCGTCTTTCGTGGTACCCAAGTAATATTTTTAAACTTTCACTGTATCAAATAAATAATTGAATTTACTTTTCCCTAACCTTAACAAAAGCGACTATGTGAAGTAATTGCATTGTGCTTAGTATGCCGGGTTCGTGCCAATTGAATGACCATACACATATTGAATTAAAGTTCTCCAACCTTAAGTTAACTTTACTGAAGTATATGTGTAACAAACATGTTGAAATGTATGTTAAATGACCCTTTAAGAGAACCTATAATATAATAATATTAGAATAAAACAAACAATCGACAGTCTAAACTAAGCTCCTTTCATATCCATTTTATTAAAACGTTTAAAGATGGTTACTCTTTTTTTCTTACAAGGAAAACCTTTAATTAAGCAATATTTTTGAAAAAGATAAACAGATTGGGTACAAAATTTAAAACTCATATTTTTATGTACCTGGTTCACTAGAAGAACTACTACAGTACATCATTATACATTTTGAACACATGACGTCAGCTATAATAGAGTAAAACATTTAAATTATTCTTTCAAGAGTAGATTTTTATCTTCAGCTACACAGGCAAAAGAGGTCTTTCCCTAAATACTTTTAGATTAATTAATTTAGTTCTTAAAAAACATTATTTATATTAATTCAAGAATCAGGAGGTTTCACAAGTTAAACCTTCAACAGATTTCATCCTTTAAGAAGATTCTAGACTAAACAAAAAAATAAAAAAATAAACGAAAAAATAACGAATCTGGAAGGAAACGTCTGGACGTTGGTGATTTGAAACTGAATCAGGCAAGGGCTCCTTCCTCTGAACCACTGGGTATACAAGAAAAGGAAAATGAAAACACTCATCCATCTCTTCTAAAGAAATTGTTGGATGACCCTTCGAAGAAATCTGTAGACTCGGGCGAACTATTGAGGAATATCATCAACTCAGATTTTTAGGAAATCCGGAATTCGGAACAGCAGACCAGGAATGAGAAGAGCACGCTCATGGTTCCTGCCAGCAAGTAGATTACGTATCGGTGTAACGTTGGTAAATGGGACATAGGCATAATTCAGAACCATCATGGGATGATAAAACCACTGGACCAACAGGAGGTAACTTTTCCATTTCGAGAAGAACAACTCAACCGACGAATTTCTGTACTTCTTATATTCATCCAAGCAGAAAATTCACAAAAGTATTTTCGTCAATAGCATTCTCAGAGAAAAAATAGTAATCTGAAGCATTTTATCCCACCTCGCTCTCAAAGCTCAGCAAAACGTGACGAGATCACTGAACTTCCAGTGGTACGTCTTGTTCGGAAGCATTTGAAGATGTTACTTACATGAAAGCCAGTCGAAAAGTGACGATCGCACGAACTGCTTTGCGCGATCACAATAAAAACCAAGATACCAGAATTTCGCAACCCCTAAACACAACTAATACCACTTTTCCGCCAAATTAATCAGAAACAATCCTTTGCGCAAGTTCGGCCAGTAAGCTCGAAAGCTAAAAGTGGACACTGCCGTAAGCAAATTCGTTGACCTTCCAGCGTAATCTAATATTAACCCTTAACCTTTACTGAAGGAGGACACTTACTCAATATCCCCGAGCAAAATAATGCAATTAAAATGCTCTCGAACAAATTCTGCTGTATTCCTGAATTTCGAAAATAGCGCAGTAAAAATTTGCCAGCCCTCCTGATTACCATTACATACAAAAATTACTTCCTTAATTTCACATTTTTACAATAAAAATTTAACAAACCAAAATAGCATTGAAGCACTGGTTTTCAGACAAGAATTTAGTGAAATAGAAAACCCGTATTAAATCAATTAATAAAAAAAAACAAAATTACACTGGAATAATTATAGTTTCCAAATAATTACAATTACGATAATTAATTCTCTTGCCAATAAACTCAGGTATTTCATTACACAACAAAACCACTAAACTGCATCTGCGCATCCTTCGATAGGTATAGAAAGTCAGTAAATGGGTTCCTCACGTTTGAACCGAGGTTAACCAAATTTCAGCGGCTCAAACATTTTCTCTTCGTTCCTGTCACGCCATAAAAAAGCCCCATTCTTGGACCAGATATTAAATTGTGACGAGAAATGGATCTAATATCGAAACTGTAAGAGAAAACATTAATGATCGCCCCTGATTCTGTATCATTTGTGCCCAAATGAAACATTCATCAACAAAAGGTACTGTGTTTAGTGGACCTTCGCTTGTATTGTGAACTTTGAATTGCTAGAAAGTGGCAGAACCATTACAGCTGAGGTATACTTAGGTTGTCTCGGGCGAATAGGGCAAGTGGTCAAGCAGCTCAAATCGCAATTCATGGATTTCTGCTGTTACAACCACTGAGGTGTGAGATGAAGAACTGTCTTGGTGAAACAAAATTTTTTCTTTTGTTTATGTGGCCGTTTTTCCGTGATTTCTGCCTTTAGCTTCTCAAGTAACATAGCATAGTATGCTCCGATAATTACTTTCCCTTTTCAAGGTAATCTATTGAGACAATTCCATGGCTGTCCCAGAAAATTGTTGCCATCACTTTCCCAACAGAAGAAACAGTTTTGGCAATTTTTGCAGCCGATTCTTCCTTTGCAGTCCACCGTTTTGATTGTGTGGTTGTTTCTGGGCTGTAATGATGAATCCCAGTAGCATCTACAGTGTTTAATAGTGAAAATCCTCATTTATTGCGCCAACAGGGTGGCTCAAATGTTCATTCAAACACGTTTTCGGTCCAAAGTGAGGAAATGCAGCACCCAAAGTGCAGCCAGCTGTCGCATATCTAAATCTTGGTTCAATATGTGGCAAACACGTTCTTTGGACATGCTAATAGCCTTTGCTATCTTTCTAACCTTGATTCGATGGTCGTCAGCCACATTCGGTGGATTTTAGTGATATTTTCTTTAGTGGTTGCAGTTTTGGGGCATACCGAACGTTTAGCGTCATCGAGCTAGTACATTAAATTTAGCTGCCCATGTTTTCACAATAGTAAATGATGAACAGAGTTCCCGTACACTGTGTCCAACTACTCTTTAATCTGAGTTGGCGTATTACCTTTCAAAAACAGTTACCTAACGACAGCACAATACTCGAGTTTTTCCATTTTTGTAAAAACGGTCACATTAACTCACAAAAGTAACTGTCAAAAAAACAATTCGAGTTCAAAATAGCAGAAATTTTGACTGGCAGTTATCAAGTGATGCCCAAACCAGTCCCGCCTCTTTCGGTTGATTTGAGTTGATATCTACATATTGAGGTCGGAAACATTTCAGACATACTTTTACAGACGTTTCCCTCATACTTCGCATAACTGAAAAGGGCTGCAGATGCACTGCGTCGGAAGCAACCAGCACTGATCAGTAGGAGTAATTATTCTTCAAGAGAACGTCAGACCTCATACGGCGAAAGGAGCCAAGGAGGTGATCAACACACTTGGTTGGGAAGTTTAAACCTGTTCCAACATTGTTTCTTCTGACTAGCAGCAGATTTTGGCCATTTATAAACATATGCGTGAGGAACGGTTCCGAAACTGAGATGTTATCACGAAGGCCACAGGACAATTTTTTCCCTGTATGGACAAGAACTTTTACAAATGCGGGATTACTAAGCTTGCAACTCGTTGGGAACGTGTAATTGAAGCTGAATGAGATTATTTTGCTGAATAAAATACGTTTGTAGGAAATAATTAGGTCGTTATTTCTCGCTGAAGACTACGACACGAACGTTTTATACCAACGATACCTGGTACCTACCAACTTGTATTGATAACTCGAGCACTTCCATGTTTAATATATGGTAGAAAGAGAAGTTACAAAAATTTCCTTAAAACGCAATACATTGCAAACCGAATGAACGAAGAACATTATAAATATATATAAGACGAATGATATTATATTATTTAAATTACTATACACTTAAGTCGTTCAGTAAATTTTCCAGCTTTAATAAAAGTTACGATAATGAAAGTTTAAAAAAATCTGTCAAAAATAATGGATAGAAAAATAAATATTATACATTATCACAGCTAAATCGAATTTTTGTATTACAATAGTTGCTTCTTAAAGCCTAATAAAAGGTAAGATCCTCATCAAGAATAAGATAAAATCGTCTAATCCTAATAAAAAGTAAAATACTCCGCTTTTATTCTTTACCATATACTTAAATCGAAAATTCTCGAATTACAAGGAAGTACCCTTGTAATTTGGAATCGACTTTTTTGCTCATCATCAGCTTAGACTCAATCTAAAAGAACAGAGTTAAAAGTCTCAGTAATTGTACTTCTTCGCATTTCGATATTTTTCGGCTTCAGTTAGGGCTAAATTACTGCAACAGCTATTCAAGTAATAGGATACAAGCATCAAATGTACCCAAAAATATCATAGGAACTTCAGAATGCAAATGCATTTTTATCAAGGATAAAAACGAGAATCAGACGTTTCTTCAGACGAAATGAATTATGCTTTAATTCCTAACTGGTGTAAATTTAGAGCTTAAGGAATATCTCATAAATAAAGAAATAATCAGTATTACCCATATATGGCAGAATTAATATATCGAATATGATTTTTAAAATTAAGTATAAAATTTCCCTTATATTTTTTATTAGCTTTATTGACATTCCTCATTTTTGTTTCGTACCGTTTGTATGTATATTTGATGCTTAAATTTATCTTAAATTCATTAAGATTTTGAAAGACCACCGTTATGTTACTTATTCAAGCAGTAATAAAATTTCCACTTTCCTTTGAATTTCTGTCACATATATTATACGTAATCAAATGATTTGAAGCTTATTCTGAGATATTAAAAAGTATCCATTAATACACACTGTGCCGATTAGGATAACGGAAAGATACACTCAATAACATTAAAAGCGCCGCGTCTAGAGCATCTAGAAGAAGTTATCTGAATGGGACGAAAATCAGTTGTGATGTAGATGTTTATGAAACCAAAACTCTAATAGTATCTACTCGAGAATAGAATTTAATCACACAGATATTTATGAACTTCACAAATAAATTTAATGGACTTCAGAAATTTTACTATTACATCTGTTAACAGAATTATACACACATGTATGAGAACTTACATATCCTACTCGGATAGACACTCTTGCCATCCACAACTTAACATTTCACAAACCTGAATTACCAGCTCACACTCACACAAGCTATGGCGGCTAGCTTTTCCACGTTGTTCTTTTTTCTCATGGTTGCCAGATCATTCTAGTTAAACAATATTCTCATTAGATCTTAACGTCACTTCACTTCTGCATTAACATACCGCCCAGGTTGGGCATTTGTTACACAGTTAACAATGATTAAAATTAAACAGTTTTAAATCACTATATAGTCTAGATCATATATCACAAAAATTTTAATTTATTTAAATTTTAAAAATTTTAATTTAAATTAAACAAAAACAATAAGCATAATTAGATACTACTTGCAATGCACAAAATATGAATTCAAATACAATGCATAAGGAACATTTTTTTCTAACTCAGCAAATATACATTGAACTTATGTAACATCTACTGGTAGTACAGATAGTTTAGTTATTGGCCTTTTTAAAAGACCTGACTTTGTTTTTACAATACAGACTCTAACCTTTTTATCCTTACCATAAATTAATTCTCCTGTTTTCCCCAGTAACCAAGTTGAAAAGGGCATGTTGTCTTCCGTTACTAAAACTGCAGCGCCCTTTTTAACGTTTACCCTTAGAAAAATACCACTTAAAACGTTGCTGTAAATGACAGATGTAATCATTTTGCCACCTTATCCACAAATATTAGGTCTTTTTAGTAACGCGCTGCCAGCGCTTTAAAGAATTATCAGAAAAATCAGTAAGATCACACTCCGTTATAGATGTTAAAGGTCTTCCGACTAAAACTTGTGCGGGTGTAAATGTTTCTAAATCATTGGTGCCATGCAACAGAAGGGAAATTGGATCCTCACATTGTACTTCTTCTTTATTTGTGAGATTCTGTAACAGCCTTAGTTTCCCCAAAAAGACTTGATTAGTGAATTTAAGTCCTCTTTTCAACTCATAAATCCGCACTGAATCGTATTGTCTGAATTTGAACCTAGATCTCTAAGCTTTGTTGTTTTAAATCATCACAAACTACATACTGAAAATCAAATAACAATATCTGAAATTTCATTCCGATTGGTAGAGAGGATATAGGGTTTCATACATCCAGGTTTTTTTATGACCACCCCGTACACTATTCTATAAAATGATTGAGTTATAATCGAAATGATTGTGATATTATTAATTCTTTCAATTCATTATCATATATTAATTTACATGAATTAAATTAATGTAAATGTTTATTTTCTCTTCTAATTTATTTTTCAATAAAAAATTGTGTAAAATATTCATCAATTTTGCGTGTGTGTGTGAAATTATTATTGGTTTCTATGCTAAATTCTAATAGGAAAGAAATTATTCTTGTACTCTGATTTCGGTAGCCGAATGTTAAGAAAAGTCATTTTCCGAGAGGAAATTGCAGACTTTCTTCAAGAACTTTCATTGGCCTTCTTAATATTGGGGATATCCATTACACTTAAGGCGTTTTTTTACGTGACTTGCTACGTTCCAGATTTTTTTCTCGTCTCCGCTAAATCGTATCGAAATCATCGATGACGCTGCACTTTTTTCTGGCGTTGCCAAGCGACCGGTTACCTGATCACGAAGGAGGATTACAGATAAAAGAACAGGAAATCTTTCTATACTCTCCTTTAACGAAACTTTTCCCGATGGTCCTTCGTACTTATTTGACGTACTGACTCCATCTTTAATGGAGAGTGGACAACATTTTGGTTTTTCTTGTCTGCAGTCGCTTCTTCTGAAGTCAGTATCTACAACTCTAGAACAGAATCTTGAGTAATTCTTGTACTGCTTAGTCTCTAGAGATTCCTGACAGAATTTTTTTTTTTATTTTCCCTAACTTACAATAATACAATAGTAAACGATAGTTTCACATTTTGAATTCCCTAAAGTATGAGAAATATATTTCTAACATGATGAAACAAACGCGTCTGAGTGCAGGCGAGGGTGACAGGTGCAAACAGTTTCCGTGTTGAATTTTAGACTTATATGTGAGCTTATGATTATTATTAGGAATAAAGAATATTGGTCTAAATATACTTCTAGGTTTATATTGCTTTAGCAAAATACACATAGTTAGGCAAAATACACATAGTTGGAGTGGAACTTACTGAAATTTAAGTTTAAAAAATTTCCATAAATAAACGTGAATAGCTGTAAAAACACATAAATAAAACATTTCATGTTTATATCGTCAATTTTCTTTTTTTTAAATTTATATGTATTAATGTTTGATACATATGTTCGTTAATAAAACATTTGATATTATTTTCATTTTTAACTCTTTTGGATATGAGTTATTAACTTACCATTTTTACTTTGAAACAATTTATAGCTGATAGGAGTGTTATATAACAGAAGTTATTTTTCCAATAATTCTCAAATAACGTTAAAAAATATGGAAGCTCGTAAATAGATATCCTTATTACCCTATAATTAGATTCTATCGAACCACAGTCGAAAATTGAATTTTTGAGGGAAATTGGGGAAAGATAATTGAGTTCCTATTCTTCTTAAGAATCACGAAACAATTTCGTTTGTGCTCTGGGACATCGTTACCACTTTAGGACAAGGAAGTTTGATGGATCACCAATACGATATCACCGATGAAATATCATTACCGTCTATGCTTCTGCTGTAGTATGCTAGTTATCTGAATACCTTGCCGTGATAAGAACACTAACCTCCATTTGTCTTCTTTATCTCTTCCAAGAAAACTCGGGAACAAATTGGGAACCATAACAGTGCCACTGACTCCCACAAGTATTTACAGCAAATGCATCACTATGCTTCTGAATTAAGCTTATTAAACTTTAACGGCCAATGGTTTGAAAATATAATTCGATACCTCTAGCTACTTAAAGAAGTTCTTCGGTTGGAAAGGTAATATTCTATACATACAAGCGGTACACTTTTACGATCCTAGAATAGATTTTAAGACTCTACTACCCATAAGTGGATCATAAAACTCGCAGTTTCAGTCACGATTTTTATTTTGATCTTATACTTCTTACTTCGATCAATACAGTCTACAACAGTTAATGATTTTATAAATGGCAAATGAATTTCTGCGTGAGACAGGTTACTTATTTTTATTAAAATATAGCAAATATATTTTCGTATAATTAGGTATATATCTTAATAATGGTGTCTGAGGTGTGAAAGATTAAATATAAGCGATTCTTTTAACCAGTATTTCTCACTAAATTATGATAATATTCTTTTCTTTCATACCTCCTCTAAAGCGCCTATTTTGATTTTTCATTATCGTTTCCCAGATATGTTGCCTTGGTAACTCTCTTTAAGTCGCTTTTTCTATTAGAAGATTGTCCATAAGTTTACAAGAACAATATAATTGGATGACCATAAAATAAATTTTTTTTGGAGTCAGCACTTAATTGCATTTACTTAAGGCTTCTTATATAAACTCATAATGACAGAAATAGGCAACTTTTGAAGTAACTGCCTATTTCTGTCCTTTTAGCAATTTTTAATATTTAACTTTTTCTTTCATTTCACATAAAATATACACTTCTTTGATTTCAGTTTCAATATTTTACTTGAAGAAATAGTCGCCTATTTCTGTCATTTTAGTAATTTTGAATACTTAAGTTTACCTTTCATTTCACAGAAAATATACACTTCTTCGATTTCAGTTTCAATACTTTAGTTCCATATATCAAAAATTAGAAGCTCATTCATTAGGCTTATTTTGAGCAAAATGAGTAATTTTGGAAGATTAGCAAAGAAGTCATAAATCGTAAAACTAATTTAAAAGTTCTTAGACAACCTAAATTCCTTGATTACAAGTGCAGCATATATTAGTATTTACGTTTTACTTTCCTGCATAGCTCTTAAAATTAAATTAAATTGCATTGAACTTTGTTGAACCGTACGTAAGTTACGTTAGCTTTTAACTGAAATTTTAGTCAAATATTTACTATACTCGCTCATGCATGAAATTCTATTTTTCGCTTAACATATACTCCTTATAATCATATCTACAACTTAACATTTAAAAAAACATGATAATTCATCACCTGTGAATTAAACGAAAACATATTTCCACAATTCACCTCGAAGCAGCAACTTAAATCATTTAATTATCTTCAATCATTCAAGCTCATATATATGAAATAGTTTTAATAATTAGCTGTTTTGCGTCATAAAATATCTTAAGAAACGTGGGTAGCTTTATATGCAGGTCAACTCTGTCATTTATATTCTTATTTAAGAAATCAAGACTATAATTGTTTCTTCTGTCACATGAGCATATCCAAATGTTATTCTATTCGATGAAATTTATGTTATTTCTGTTTTCAAAACTTACGAAGGATATATTTTGTGAAAGTTTCGCATGTTATAGATATTACTATTTTCACTTTCTTGTCATTATTTATAATTTACGTATCAAATAACAATATTGAAAAATATTTATTTTATTTACTATGCTAAAAACCTGTAATGTAAATATATGTCATAATAGATATAATTTAAAAGTCGAGTAAAATAACATCTATCATGAAAAATAATAGTTATTTGAGAAAAGGAGAGACTGCTGTCCTGAAGCATTCTGTGTGAATGCTCTAGAAACTATCCACGATTGCTGGTCTGCTTATGAATGACTTATACATCTATACAGATAGTTTCTTTCTAGACTTTACTCAAAGATGTGGAGTTGGTATTTTTTGTAAGCTTCTCTGTTTTTATCTGCCAGTCGGAAATTTCACCATCCATTTCAATGGTGAGCTGGAATCAATATCTATGTAACTCTTCAGCAACTTTACCATTCGCCAGAGTCACTTTGAGAGGGGTGTGATCCTCATCACTCAATATCTACTCATCAGGCTTTATTACTGAATCAGGAGAATAAAAGCCCATGCGTCCAGCAGTGCAGATTTCTGCTTAAGAGTATTCAGCTTAAAGTGTCTTTCCAGTCGGTACCCTTCCATTGTGGTGCTGAGGTAAAAAAAGAAACCAGACCTTTTATTTAAAAAGAGGTTGCAGTTTAATTCAGAAACTAAATAGAAATTTTCCCTTTCATTACTCAAAACTGGAGATTGAAAGAATCTTCAGATGGTTCTTTCATACCGTGTCTGTTCACTCTTCCTGTACTAAATCCTGGAGTGGCCTTAGCACAAATTCCCATCTTGTTCCGGTATGCAAGTGCGATGGCCACTTATAGACTGTTGACTGACCATCTCCGTGCTCATTTATTTCTTTTTAATATTGTTAACTCTTCTGTGTTCCTTATGTGTTCAAATGGACAAAATATGACAGCTGCTCATAATGACGAATGCTTTGCATTATCTCATTTGAATTGTGGGAAAATATCGGAGAGCAAGCAGCCTAATGACCTAGCGGCCAACAGGCTGGCAACAGGCTTAATAAATAAAAATAAATACTTATTTCATGCGTTCAATTGACCTTGATTAAAACTTGATTTTTCAATTGACCTTGATTTAAATTTGATCCAAACACAGTCTGGAAAGAAAACGTTCTTCCTTTTTCGCAAATTACATCTTGACATTTTTATGATTTTGCTAAATTATACTGTTGCTCAAATTAAATGTATTTCAGAAGTAAATTAACGTTTTGATATTATTCAACTTTATAACTAAGCTTCTTCGATTGAATTGGTACTAGACTCATATATTACCATGCGATTATATTTGCAGTCCAAACCTGTTACTTTAAACATATTTCTTTTTTACCTGGAAAGATCTCAAATTAAGAATTTCCCTGTACAAAATTTAAATATCTCATAAAATGAAAAACATAATAAAATGCAAAAATTTTTATTATTACTTTTCTTTTGTGTCACGCTCAGAATTTTTTTCTGTTAAAATAGTTGCTCAGTGATATTCTAAATATGTATTGTTTTAACTTTAGTTTTAAAAGACACCTGTCTCTAAATTTCGTTTAGTATTACTAATGCATTTAGTTATAAACACAATTTAGTTATAAGCATAATTGAGACTTAAAATATCAGTGAATTATAACTGTTTTGAATTTAAAGCTTGAAGGATCATAAGATTATCGAAAGTTTTTCTGATTAGTCTAATCTCTAGAGTTATATCAAATTAATCTTATTTGTTTTATCATTCATAAAAAGAGTGTTACCTACGTATTCAAATATTTAATTTTATAGAATTTAATTGAGTTTTAATTGGCACCACTCATTCTTTTGAAAACAGTGATATGTCTTTTAAAGAAGATGGTAACATAGACTAAGTTTCAATCAACAAATGAGTTGAACCGTGAATAAACATCAGACGTTCTAAAAAATTGATCTTCATGAAAACAATGTTAATACTCGAGAAAATGAGAGAAAAAATGTTTTAGGGTTCATTCATGAAATCACGCTGCACGGTTTATATTACTTTAAACGTCAACCTCTAAAGTTGTAAAGACCGACATACGACTTCCCTTCTAAAGTACAGACTCAGACAACGGTTTAAAATGAAACTGTTTGTTAATAGGGGGTCAACCTGACGGTTATTCAAAATTTAAAAATCTAATCAAATATAAATTCCGCAGGTTGTGGAAAATTCAGGGCAAAGATTTAAGCCAAATTTGAATATAAATGCAAAGCGCCTACAGTAGGCGCCGCTTAATGCGATTAATGTGTTTATCTTTGTCCATGACTATTTCGATAACATAAAGGATAACATTAAGTGATAAGCAAAATATTCTTCGAAACAACAATTAAATTTGTACATATATCACTATATTTCTCCCGCCTTCTTAGCATACCTTTGCGGTGTGATGGTCAGCACGCTCAGCGCGTATTAGTGAAGTCTGGGATTCGAGACCCAGCTAGGGCATTGCTCATTTTTAACAACTCCTGTTTCAAAATATCTAATATCTCTACAACTAGAAACATACAAAAATTATTTTTAAACTGCCGAAACCATCTATTTATATACTAAAACACGGACAATACATCGCTTATTGAGATCAAGAAATATACAATAATATATACAATATCATAAATAATAATAAATATACAATATCAACAAAAATACATCGCTTATTGAGATCAACAAATTGTTTAAGGTTATCAAAATATAAAATAAGTTTTTGAAACTGAAGACAAATGTTGCCAAATAAAAGATAAATTCTCCAGTTATGTACGAAATAGAGCAAAGAGATCGCTAAATGACACAGATATGTCGCCAATTAAGGAATAAAATCGTCAAGCATTTTGCTTTTGATTTACGGCAACATTAAAATCGTGGCATTGCGTCTCAGGAAAGACAAAAAATAACTGTTTTAAGCCTACATTTTTAACTAAAACAAAGTGCAAGTTGCACTAAGCCTGTACTTTGTTTTTACTTTTTTATTTTAAGTTTTTATTTAAGTTTTATTTATTTATTTTATGTTCATTTTGTAACTATTAATAATGTTTCTGGAAATTATTTGACCAATGCTATTTCCTTAATCTTAGTACTCATAGGGCATCCTTCATCTCATCATTTGTAGGGCATTTCCGGAATCCAACACCAACTTTTTCAGGAAGTTTATCACATCATGTGCTATGACTTGTTTTAGAAAACGAAAATCAGATATCTATTTCTGTCATTGAATCGTCAGCTTTTCATCAATATCCATCCAAGCATTAAATTCTTCATAATTCACGTTAATTGGAAAGACATTTTTAATTCTTCCTGTTCTTTTATTCTATAATTTATTAAAGGTTACCAGGCTTAATACCATTTATATTGGTTTTCTGGGACGCGGTTCTAGAATTCTAGTGTTGCCTTAAATCAAAATCAAGACGCTTTCCGTCTCAATCCCTTACTTGGCGACATATCTACGTCATTCGGCAATCTCTTTGCTCTATTTCCACCTTATCTGACGATTTTATCTTTTACTTGATAACATTACTTCAATTTAAAAAATTCGTTCTATAATATTTTGAAAACATTAAGAGACTTGTTGATCACAATAAGCGATGCTTTCATATGTTTGTCAATAAGCGATCTCAATAAACGATGTTTTCATATTTCCATGTTTCCATACATAAATAGGTGGAGTTTCGGCGCTATTACACGGTTACTATTATTATTTTGGCGTTATTGCTGCACCAATTATAAAATTTCTAATTGAAAATTGAGCGATTTAAAAGCTTTGTATTACCATTTAGCAAAGCATAAGATATGCTTCAAACTTAATCAGGAAACTCAACGATACTAAAGACGCCTGTTATAATTTCGCAAAATGCAAATATTTGTGTTTCAAATTTCGTGTGATTTAAGAAGAACATGTTGCCACTGCGCGAATTAAAATATTTTTATTTGCCATGCAGAGTGTATTGTCGTTAAGAGTAAGATAATTAATTTTTCTTTAAAATTCATTCCGCTACTAGTTAACAAACTAAGCGATTTAAAAGCAATAAACACAGATTCAATTCATTTATTATTAACTACTAGCGAGACCCGTAAAACAACATCACCTAGATTCATTAAAATCATTACATTTCTTTTCTTATTTATAATAATTATTTTAGGCGACTACCGGCAAATTATTTTTATAAGTGTATTTAAAGTACAGTTGCGATTTAATGATAAAATAGGTTTGTTATAAAATGACCTTATCCGAGATTACCTGTTCCGAGGTTCTTCCGTACTATAAAAGGCAAATCATGAACGACAAAGTGAAGAAATCTTCCTTTGTTTTGGGAAAGAAATGCATGTTTTATAAACATCCAACCTCAAGACGAACATAAATTTTAAAATGGCAGGGAAAAAAATTCTACCATGTAACCTAAAATTAGATGATGAATTACATCATTTACTTTCCGAGTAAAATTCTGCTTTGGAAGACTTATTCGAGGATGATAAATGGTTTTCTCTTGTTTGCTATCTTCGGCATGTTTCGGCGAGATTAATAGTCTTAATCTGACTCTCCTAGAAAATAAATGTAATTGTTTTAGCAAAAAGAAAACCATTTTTGGATACAAAATCATTATGGAAAAATGCAAGTAAGCATTTCTTTCGAAGTTTTTGTAAATTTTACTGTTTAACTAAAGTAATCGCGGAAATTGTTTTGGTAATATATAAAATTATGAAATAATCGGCATTTCATGAAGGATAATCCCATACTTAATACATTAATATTTCATTACTACGTCGTAATTTTGGAACGCAGAGCCAAATCTTATCTTAAGATTTCCTGTTCAGAGCTTTAAAAATCCAAACAGGGAATCAAAACAATAGTATTACCATAAAATGAAAGATTCTTTAAAATTTGGTCCCCTGAAGATTAAACTTGAAAAGTGTATGAACAGAAAAAGTCTGATTCAAACATTTTAGAATTGTTTGTGATATTATTTAACCTAATCGTCAATCAAAAGTAGAAATATAATCCGCCTCTAAATCGGTTTTCAAGAGCAATTTTGTTTGAATGATTTTTATAATTGATTTTATTTTTTCCGAATCACATGAATCAGCTTTGAAGTATATAGATTAACAAGTTAATTAAGAAGTATGAGAACAACCATAACAATAGTAGTATGATATTACCGAGTTTCTGTCGCTTATTTCGATAACTAGTTCTTAGCTTAAGTAGCTTTGCTATCGATAATTTAAGATAGAAAAATTATCCAACTTGTTATTTGGTACTTAACTTGTTTAAGACTTCTAATTTGTCCTGGTATAACCTGCAGGTCACAGACGCCTTAATTTCCAATTTCGATTTGTAATCTCAAGTGTAGCCTAGCGGCCGAGCGGTAAAGTCGCTGAATACTGGTAGTTCGGTCCGAGGTTCGAATCCCGCGAACGGGCTGGCTGCATGGACGTTTTCCCCATGTGTAACGTATATACGAGGCAGTTTCCCTTAAAACGCCCTCCACGAAGGCATCCCTTCTCTTAGGCACATAGCCCTAGTGTGCTTTGCCTTAATTAAATAAACCAAAACCAAACTCAAGTGTAGCATAGTAAATTTTAGCTTCGTAGTTTTCATTTATTTTTAAGTTGGTTAACTTATTTGTCTACTCTGTATTTTGTCATCAAGATAAGATTACATTGAACGTTGAACTTTTATACTCATAACCATGTTATTTGCTCATTATCGTTTAAGTCTTCTTTTCAATTTGGTTTATTTCCTTTTCTGCCCTAAAGTTAGCAAAATATTTAGAACAAATTCTAAAGTACATCTTTTCAAAATCAATACCGATCATGCAGTTCTTTTGTAATGCTAGTGACACACATACTTACATAAGTGAAACTGATTTAATTCAATTAGTGATTAACTCAATAGTGCTTATTTAATAGTATTTACCCCTTTAAAAACTTACTGATAATCTTTTTTACTGATAATTTATATAAAAACTTAATCAATCGGTAATTTTTACTCAGTGCTATTGAAACGAATTGAAATAAGAATAGAATATATATAAGAAAATAAGAACAGACATAATAATACAGAGGCTGTTCACATATTTATAAGACGATTTTGGTAAGCAGTAATAAAAAATCGTTAGCTGCAAAAGAAGTAATTGAAATTGTACTATGTTTTTAAAAGTCAAAATTATCGTCTGTGGCTTGAAAGTTTTGTTTTTATTCAACATGGCGAATTTAACAAAGCAGTGGTTCGAAGGCTACATTTACGCTCTTTCCGAAGAGAAATATGCATACCCCGTTATCCAAAAACGATGTGAGAGCCATGGTTTTGTGATATCTAAAGCGTTGATAGATAATATCCTCAACAAGAAAGGGAAAAAACGTCAAATTGGAGCTTCAAGTGGGACAAAAATTCCAAACAAGTACCCAAGGAAAAAACGGACATCTTCGACTGTTGCAAAGGTACGTTGTTTAATGTTGAAAGAAGTCAACATTAAACAACCCTAGTCAAAGGACAGTTGCAAAATCATTAAAATGCTCGGTGTCTACTTCAAACGAAATGATAAACGTTGATTTAAATCTTAAGAAAGCGAAAAAACGCAATGTGCATCGTCTTCTTCCAAAGCATATCGTTCAACGCAAGATATGCTGCAGAATTCTATATGAGAAACACTTATCCAAAGAAAAATGGAAAACAATTGTCACAATAGATGAAGCATGGGTGTATTTAAATGATTGTAACAAAAAAAGAGCCATTTATTATCATAAAAGGGGAGAAAAAAATTTAAGTACATGGTTCAAAGAATCGAAAGAAAGTTTTTCTAAGGGATTCATGATTGTTGCTGGTTTTTCTTATAATGGCAAGTTAAAAATAAAGAGAGTGCAAAAAAATGTCAAGATTAACTTCAAATGCTATCAGGAACATATTTTATCGCCAATTTTTCTGAATGAAGTACCATCGCTTTACCCACAGTGCCATCAATCTGTGAGACTCCATCAGGACAAAGCTAGCAGTCACACATCAAAATCCACTGTAAATTTCGTAAAAGAAATGGAACAAAAAACTGGTATTAAGGCCATACCCTTCACTGATATCCCTACTAAATCTCCCGATGTGTCACCTATGGAGTTTTGTGTTTTCGGACTTTTAAAAACTGCATTATCCAAACCTTGTCCCAAAACCCTAACAGGACTCTGGAAAGCTGTTCGGGAGGAATGGGATACAATATCTCTTCTGCCACTTCAAAAGGCATTATTATCCTGGAAATTGCGGTGTCGAAAGATAGTTCAGAATAAGGGATGTCAAATAGAACATTTAAAACACGAGAATTTTATGTAATTTAATTTTGTGAATACAATATACATCGTCTAAAAAATATGTGAACACCTTCTGTAGAATAAGAAAATAAGAAGAATGGAATATTTAAAACAAATCATTCTGAAATACATTTTTCTAAATTTATTGGCGATCATAGCCATCTTTTGCAATTCTAGTGACACACGACTTACATAAGTGAAACTGGTTTAGTTTTCCTATTCAATAGTGCTTATTCAATAGTATTTACTTCTTTATAAAATTACTGATAGTCTTTACCCCTTTATAAAAAAACTTAATCAATTGGTACTTTTTTTATTCAATACCAATCAAATCTAAACATTTGTAAATCAATAGAAATAAGAAAATTGTATATTCTTCTAATGAGAAATAAAGTACTTTTCGCCATTCTTAATCTAAATTCAATAGCACAAACTTATCGTGTCTGCTTTCGTTACATTAAGGTATAGACTGATGTGCTTCCTCTATTGCCAGCTATTATGCTGTTAATATTTGAAATCTGTCCTTAAAAATTTGGAAGCGGGTACACCAATATTGGCGTTTACACTGCTTCTTTATTCAACGAAATACATTTAAGCAATGATGATGAAAGTGCTGAGACTGCATCTTTATTGAAATATTTCCTCATTTTCATACACCCGTCATTTTCTTCATTTTCCACCTAAGATGCAAAATTTTCACTTGTATATATGCAGGATGTCTCATAAATTCGTAAACGCTTAAAAAAATCTTAAAAATTGAAATAATTGATATATCTGAATGTAGTTTGACACACATTTTTCTTATGAGAAGAGAACTGTTTGGTTGGAAAAACGTTTAAATTAAAATATGCGTTGAAAGATCGTATTGAAATCACAATAAATATGCAAATCAAAATTAAAAAATTCAGGTGTGCAACTAATAGTTCACCCTGCCTAATTTCCTGTTGTAAAGTCCCACCTTCTATGGAAGCGTAATCTAATTCGAGAAAGCTAAAAGCTAAGCGACTTATCGCAATACTCAGTACGAAGGCAGTGAAACATAAGATGGGTGTAAATGCCCCTTTGATTAAACTCAGAATTCTAACAGAAGGCACTTCTTGTGCTTACAGATCAGCCAGCACTTATAGTGTAACTCAAAAGTAATAAATTTAAATCAAAGCCAAGTAAGTCGAATTAGCCAAAGGCTATACAGAGTAAGTTGGCTCAGTTCTAATACCGACGTGAGAAGCCTAATGGCAAGAAATACCTCGATGCCGCAAGCAGACTGCTATTGCAGAAATTGAACTAGTAAAGGTAGCCTTCAGCAGGCAGAACACGCTCTGACTAAGTAGGTTAAAACCTTCCCTTAAATACTCTCTCTTTCTGTCTCATTTGATTATGCGCGAACTAAAATTTGTCTTCTGGCAGGAAAGCGGAGAGCGAGAATTACAGTAAAGGTAATTAATGTAAAATAACTGGTTAGAAAAGTACTTAAATCCTTACACAGTTACTGGAGCAGAGAATTTTTTTTTTTAATTTTGAAGTTTATCGATGACCTAGTGAAACCATTTTACCTCAACCGTGATTTATCCCTAAAACGTTTTGAAAATTTCAGTCACGGGAAAAATGGAGAAAGCTCAATCACTCCTGCATGGTCACTCTGCAAAGAAACAGAAACATTGTGTGATTTCAGAGACACATCTAATTTATCATAAACTCGTATCGCTGATATGATTTCACAAATAGATAGTGAAAAAAAGGAATATTCCACTAAACACAGTGGAATAAGTTGCACACGAAAAACTGGGCGTGCAACTGATATACATTGACATCAGAATTTTGGTCCCTTCATGGTTGGCTAAATTTGCACGTTCTCAATAACTTCGCCGACTCTTGCTAATGCAGTTAAGCAAGAGGAATTTGAAAAACGAGCTTTGTTGAAAGTCTTAGGGGATCCATAATGTTTTTCTTAGCATTTTTGAGCTGACGAATTTTACTCACACATCCGAGGATCCATTACATTTGCCATCTATTATTTGTTGCTTCACTGATTTTGGGTTAACTTTGTCTGATTTCCTGCTTTAGTGATTTAACTTCTACTATGCCCAAAAATATTTTCTCTTTTAGGTAACACCAGAGGGTTACTCATGTATAGTTGCATTCTAGCAGAGTTGCCAACCCAAATTAATAGATATAATGCGCACCATTCTATACTTTAACGAACATTTCTTTTCATCTTTTTCGGATTTTATTAGAATACTATATCGTAAACGTTTACTTAATCATAGGGTAGTGTTATTTATTTTTAAATTTCTACTTTTCACCATATTTTATAAAAGTTGTCTTATATACTCATGATTTCGTTACATAAAATCGCATAATATTATCTTTCCTTCCTTTCCTTGTGGGTTAATTTTTTATATATTACTTATTTAAATATTCGAATTCCTTGCTTTTTGAGCATCAAATGTTTTATTAACTTCTCAGAGTAAAACAAACTTACTATATCCTTATTCTATTATTATAATAAGGCCTGTTAATATTTTTTATTCATTGAAGATCATAGTCTTTTATTAATTTGAGCTTTAAAAAGCTTCATTCAGCTCAGTACAAAAGCATCCTCAGTGTAACTGATGCGTTTAAAAAAATGTCTTTCAAACGTTGTTGGAGTTACCCTGCAACTGTAAATTCTTCATAACCTGACAGAATTTATCAGATGCACATTTCTCTTGAAATATGGCCTTGTTCGCATCTCTTGCTTTCAAGAATCTAAAAGCAATGTCTGTTTCAACACTGCAAATATTTACATTATTCATATTCTTTCCCTAAAATGGGCTCGTGTTTTCTTTATTAGAAAACTGCCTTTTAAACTTTCTACATTTGATATCCCGTAATTAAATAACACTCGCCATGGATGTATTCCTTTGCTTCTTCTTTAGCATTTTTGAATCAACTTATCTGAAACTCTCCAGTAACATCTAGCATTGCATTTATAACTTTCACTGCGATGTCTAACTGCATACCTTCCTGTTGAATCATTTCAATTACTTTATTGGCATGAATAAGAATATTGTACGAGATCACAAGGCAAAAACAAAACTTTAAAGTAGTGATTACTGTTAGCAAAATAAATGTTTTACTAAAACAAGTGGTTTTCTTAAAAGTTTATCTGAGTTCTTCTAAAGAAAATGTTATCTTAAACTTGTCATTAACACTAGAAGTTAATTGTAAAGAGAGAGTTAATTCTTAGGAGTTAATTGTAAAGAAAAATACTCAATATTAAGTTATGAAGAAGAGTAATTAGTATATTCTAAACTTCTAGGGTATAATTTCCCCTTAGTTACAATAGACTTTCAACTGTTCTCGATCAATAGTTTACTTTCAATTTTACCTTGCTGCTTCCAAAAGATACTTGTCATTAGACCTCATTATTTTTTGTGATACAAAGGGTAAGAGATAAAGAAAGTTGCTTTGAATATGCAGATCTTGAATTATTGAGAACCAAATTCTGCGATATGAATTAATATCAATATTATTACATAAAGAAGATTAGTCTTTAGCACTTGATTCTTACTTTCGCTTAAATGGAATAAAAATAATTATTACCGCAATGCGTCTGATAGAAGTCTTTATTCTTAAACTAATGTTCAGTTGTGAATAAAATTAATTTAAATTTTGTTGTGCTGAAATATTTCCTCAGAGGAATTTGCAGTTGAATGCTGTCTAATAACAGATTCTATTTTAGTAAACAAAAACGTTTGACTTTATGTTACGGGAATATATTGTTCAGTCTTTACTGTTAAGTTTAGTTATATGACATTCTGATTACATTATTCATACACTTTCAGAATTTATAAATTTTCATGAAGTGTAGAAATATTTTACAGAGATGAGATTATTTGTAAAGATTTTCATTATGTACTGTCTCTTCAGTTACCTTTTTCCTCGCTAAGAGACGTCTTTGCTATCCCATTTTGTTTCCGGAAAGTGAAATACTACTTAATATTAACATTTTACTCATTGTGACAAATTCCTGTGTTGTATGAATGCTGAATATTTCATAACATTCAGTGAAATACTTAATGAAATTGGGCTGTTTTTCATTCTAGTATTATAATAACTTTCATGAAACATAATTATTGAACAGCCAGCCATACTAATTAAGTTTTCAGAAACTTATTCCCTCAAACAACTCTTGGATCTCCTTATCTGCATCTCATCCTGATTACTGATTCAAACCAAAGAATTCTTACTTCTGATTACGCACGTAATTCCTCCTATTGATTTCATGCAATTTCTGAGTGTTCCCATTTAGTCTCAATTGTTCTATGTTCAGAATCTGCCTGAAAGATTTTATATAATTTCTTGCATTGTTTGAGCCCAGGTGTTCTGTATAATTTTGCATTAACATTAACTTTCTTGTTTTTGGTATACATATGCTCACAGAAAATTGCAATTGGAGCAACTTATTTTATGCTTGATAAAAAAGTGTTTTAAAATATTAAATAACTGAATATATTAATGTTAAAACGGCATTTTACGAGATGGATATTTTTCAATCGTTCTTTTTACTTTTGAGTACAAAAAAACTTTTCTCATAATAGCGAAACTTTTGGAAAAATGAGGGTGGGGGAATATTTAAGAAGAATTTTTGATAAGAAATATAACGAATTCTAAGATTGTCAATTAATAACGTTGTAGAAGAGAATTTTTTTCTATGGAAACAGAATTGCACAGATCTAATTCGACTTTCTGTTGGGAAACAATTCTGGGGAAATGGAGATGTCACCAAAATTCACTTCTCTAAAAACGGACTCGAAACACAAACAGCCTTTAAAAAATCTGAATAGCATGGGGAAAATGAGTCAATCAAATTTTCTTATATGATTTAAAGATTCTTAAAAAATCAATGCAAAATAAAACAAATAAAATATAAATTACTTAATAACCAATGAAAGATAAAAATAAAGGATTTTGTAACTTTGTTTAATAAGTGCATCATGAGTTTAGTTTGTAAATGGCACTTAGTGCATTTAATTATTTCTTTCATTTAAATATTTCCGAAATCCATTAATGCCATGGTGAAGTGAATTCATTTGTAGATGAAATGGTGTTGCATTCGTTTTTCATCAGAAAAAATCCTCCTGAATTTTATTTCAAACAGCGATTGCTGTTGAGAATATAACATTATTAATCTCTTCGTATTTGCTATATAACAATTAATCAACATCATAGCACTTTTAGTGTGTGATTGTTTGCATTTATTCCTATAATAAACGTATTATTTATTCATTAAGATTCTGCTGGCAATCAGCATCTTGTTTTGTACGATTTTATCTTGGTCAAGGCCAAGATAAAATCGTACGTTAATTATTAAGGCGAAAGTCATTTAGAAATAAAAAGACGCTAATATCAGCCGAGTGATAAGCAATAAATATATAAAGTATTATGTGAATAAATGTAAAGTAATCACGCACTGAAATCAATCATGCAGTAATGTAAAGTAAATACGTACTGCAATCAATGCAATAAACGCATCTGCTTTTGTATAAATAAATGTAAAATAATAACACAATAAGCTATTAAGTAATTGTTAGAGAATAAGGAACAAGAAATCGAGATTAATAATCTATAAAATTTAAAATTATTAAGAAACCATAGCTAAGGAAAAAAGGAGTGCATAAAGCTATGCCAGAGAAAAGCGGGAAGTGCAAGGGCAAATTCTAAAACATCTTAAAAAAGATGTGTATTGCCTTGAGGAAATTGGTTTGTAGTCAGTCTTGAAAAAAGCCAAATTGAAAATTTGCAGTTATAATTCACTTTGCCCCCGTTGCCCTTTTATTTTTAGAAGATGAAAGAAGACAAAAATGTGTCCGAAATGTACTTATTACTGCTTTTCTGTTATTTTGAAAAATTACCTAAGGAGATTTTTATACCTTTTTTTAACATTATAGGCTAAACGTTATTCATTTCAAGTCAATATGATAGCTCTTATTCAATGAAAGAGAATTTAATCAAAGATTTTCTGAACACTTTTGCTAGTGGTTAGTAAAGGTATATCAGATGAAATCTCCAGAATATATTTTGAGATTTTAAAAAGATTCAATTGTTAAAATAAGACAACTCACCTAATTACCATTTTCAAATATAATTGATCACAATTCTAACAAAAGTTTTATCTATTCATATTATTAATTTATTTTTCTTATAATAGTATATACTTTTCGTGCTCATGAAATGAATTTTATATTAGTATATTTTAATTCTCGGCATATGACATAGTAGTGTAATACCTTGACTAAATGGAATATACACTTCCAAACTAAAAATGTTCTCTTTCATTAATTCCGTAGTTAGTATCATTTCATTGACAATTTGTTTTATACATATTCATAACGCAGATTAATCATAGGTTATGCTTTCTGCATTACATCATCATGTTAAGCAGTCTAGTTTTATTTTACATTTATAAACTTTTGAATAGACACTAACGGTTTAGTATTAATTTCAGCCTCAACAGAAACTGGGTTACACTTTAGTTCAACTTCACGAAAACCGGCACAAAGTGAAACGCATCTATAAACGTTTATTCAATTCGTGTCAGTTCAGCAGAACCGCTTTCTAAAATGCTTTTAATCTGATGATTTATATTTTAAATTGATTTTAAATAATAATTTAGATAGTTTTCAAAAGCCTACATTTGCGTAAAATTGATAGTCTTTTTTACAGAGCAGTACGAACTGCAGCGGAAGAATAGAGAAAGCAAAAATTGCTTGTATGACACAACACTGAAAACATAGTCAAGAGGAGGAGACATTCTGGCTTCAAGTGCAGATGGTACACTAAATTTTATTTTTAACGTGTATTAAAACTGTAGGCCTCTAAAAAAACTTTCAAAAATCACAGAGTAAGCAAAGTAATAATACAAAAGGCTTTTGCAAAAATAATTGGAAATTAAATGGAATTGCATGTATATTTTCTTTTAATCCACCTGCCACCGATAAAACTGTCAATCGCTTCACTTGGTAACCATGACATTGCTGCTCAACCGGTATAGTGGTTAGCGTCACTGACTGACGTACCGAAGGGTTCAAATCTCGGAGAAGGCATGGATGTTTGTAAATGTATAGTGTCGGGGCGGCATGGAGACACTCTAAATATGCCCAGAGCCGAAAGTCCTCTCGTGCGGTTTGGTGAAAGACCCTCCAGCGTGTTCCCCGGCGGTGCTCTCCAAACTGAGCTAAAATGCACTGTCACCTCTAAGGTGCTCAAAGCTTTTGCCAACGACATGCATATCTTGCGCTCCTTGCCACAAGGAATTTCGTAGGCTTGGGGTGATGTTACTGTCAGACAAATGAGCATAAGTAATAACAACCATAACATTGGAGCATCAGCTTCTGTTCGTGTTGGTTAATAATAATTTTGTATAGAAGATAGAATAGCTTTCGTACTTTAGATTACTCTTCAAATGCCATGATCCCTGATGATCAAACCAATGAGTGTATTTGCGAAAACCTTACCTGCAGGATATTGGTTGACTGCGTATGCACTGTACGAATGGGCATCAGATAAATGAAATGAATCATTTATTGCAACAGGTATGATCTCGCATACTGATGGATGACTTCATCGCAATACCTCAGTGTACATCCATCAGAGAACAAGAGAGAGAATCCAGAGACATCCATCATAAAACAAGCATTTACATAATCACAGAATTCAGTGTAGTTTCTCATAGCACAAATGATAATCTCTCTTACTCGGTTACCCATGATGACTGACGAGTGTCCCCCACAAAGTCTAACCTGTAAAACTGACCACCTTCAGTCTACACCATGACACAACATGAATAGAATTTTAAAATGCAGTTGATCTTAATCGCTAACAATATAGCAGTTCTATAACTATCTGCTTCATGTGAGACATTCTCTTCTCCTTTCAGTCAAACTGCTCTTTTTTAAAAGCGAGATGCTCTTTTTAAAACCACACGTTTTTTGGAATACATCTTTGCTCATAAAGCCATTTGCCCATTATATTCATCTGATTGAAATGTCCTCCATTATATCATTATGTATTTGATGGTCCTGCTAAGAAAGAGAAAAAAGTGTTTCTTTCATGGGTTAAATGTAGGTCTAAATACAATTTTCCAAACTGAATTTTGGGTTAAAGGACTCAAAAAATCCACGAGATGCGTTTTATATATCGAATATAAGATACTAATTAATGAACTTAACATATGTGTAATATAAGTATCGTCACGTAATAGTAGTTCTAACATATTATGAGAAGTAATATAATATAACTATAATGAGTAAGTAATATAGTTCTTCTAATGTATTATGAGAATCGTATTTTCTGTTTTATATTTCGTCTCTCGTAGCTTTGTTGTCTCTGTATTTATATCGCAATATTTACGATGACATATAACAGAATTAATTATGTGGATAATCATGTTTTTGGCCTACAGCGCTTTTTCGGTGAAAGGAAAAAAATAAAATGTGATTGATTTCTGTTGCAAAAAAAAGCACGGTTGCGTTTCTTTTCTGCGTTCTAAAGACTAGAAAACATGTTAAAAGGTGATATTTTCACTGAAACTCTAGATCCGCTGTGGAACTCATTTCAAACTATCGGTTACTGCGACCTTTTTCCTACCTTTAAAATCCATCAGAAACCGTTTCCTTAATTAGAACTCATATAATTAGAACTCTTAATTAGAACTAATATATCAATTTTTTCTTGCATATAGGCAATAAACGAATTTGTGAATATTGAAATTTGTGTTTGAAATACTGCATATTATAACTGAGAGAAACTATTTATCTTATTCCTTAAGATGACGAACAGTTGACTGAAAACAAATAAACCTGACACAGCCTGTAAGTATGTATATTAGCAAGAAAACAAAAATTAGTCATATTATAATATGCAGGTTGTTAAATCAGCTCTTCAATGAATTTATATTTAAAAAAAAAAACATCCATTAGGAATAAAACCTTTTCTAAACTCCATTTTCTACCCATTATGATTTAGAAGAAACTAATGTTGCCTCAGCGCCAGAAATGCGCCAGAAAAACAACTAGTTCGTGCTCCAAAACTTTTTTTTTAAATTAGCATGCCAAAATTGTGAAGAGAATTACAAAAACTGGCACAGAACTTACGTATTATCCTGTCGGCCATTAAAGTTGGCTACTATGAAACTCTGAAAGTTTGCGGAAATCCTGTTGCGCCAGTCATTACTGCGAAATTCAGAGGAAACGGAGACCTTTCTGTTTAATAAATAATAAGTATTCAAACCACTTCATTTTTATCTTATGTAAGATGACTTTCATCAATTTCTACTATTTATTAAGGCTTCTGATTTTACTTGAAGTTCTGTTTGAAACGCTATGAGCATAGACTTTCCGCAGGTAATTTTCCAATCTTTTAATGTTTCGTCGGCCATATTCAGCTGACTCTGTTCATTCATACACACTTTCTTTAATGCTAGGATTTCATAACTTTAAATAATCCACTGCTTGCTATTATGTAGAAGGCAGGACATAAATGTTACTATTATTTTAAAAAACTGCTAAGAAGGAATACATCAACAACAGCATCTTTATAGATATCTTTATAGAGACATTAGGTTGGTTTGGAAGCAGGCAAGATGAAAATTGAGCAAACGCCTTCGCCGGGAATCGAACCACGGACCTCTGGAATACCGGCCCAGTGTGCAGAACCACTACACCACGAAGGCACGCTAGGAAAGTGGGAGAAATACCTTATATCCTTATTCATAGAAACAAAAGGTAATTTGTCGGAAGTGAATCGGAATTACATCAAACAAAAGCGTAGATGTTATGAGCACTGTTTGTATTACTGCGATTGTTGTTTGCATGTTTTCTTGCTCTGATGTAAAAAATTATTTAAGTTTAAATGTTAATGCGACAAATTTAGTATCTGTTGAAAGCCCTTCAAAGGATGAGTATTATGAGACTGATTCTGGGACCGTGTGACTTTTATTTCTGGAGATATTGACATATTTCTGGGATTATCATCTACATTCAAATCATCTACTGCGCCATAGTTGAAGTTCAAGATTCAGAAACATTCATTAAAACGTTACGGTTCATATCTCTGTATTGTTCACTTGTTTGATGCCTTCATGGATGCATCGGACCTGTTGGACCAGTGATTCAATAAGGGATATTGTTTAGTTAGTGATTTTCAAGATAAAAGTTGTGTGTACTTCTGCTAAGTTTGTTTACTTTCCCTACCCATTACATTGAATTACATTGAATTTAAGTAGACTTGTAATTGTGCATTTTAATTAGCATTTCATTAATATTTTTTATTTGTATTAGCATTTATTGATAGAATATTGCTTTTTTTAATGTTTTCTATTTAGTATTTTGCATATAATGTTCCTAATACTCATATGTTTGTGTTTGGAAGTCGGTTACATTGACATGTACCACTGTTCCGCTCAAATAGCTTACTTTTATTTTCTTTTAATAATTTAAATCTATAAGCTTAGTTGCCACTCAATCACACACTTTCTCTACTTATTTAATAACATTTAAATATATTGCGTAATTTAATATTTGGTACTTTTACATGTATTAGGGTTTCTAATATTTTTGAGTTTCAAAATAGTTTTAACAATAGTGCTGCAATAATACATTTTTGGTACTTTTCTGAATAACTGAATCAAAAATCTTTACATCCTTATAACTATTAAGAGAATTTGAATTTTACTAAACAAACTATGATATGATTATTTCTCACCCATTTCCAGCCCTCTTGTCACATTAATATTTATTTTTCTATATTTTTTTAAATTCCCATGGTAAATCCCATATTATTGGATCTTTAAAGAATACCACTTTAATTGGACTTAAATATTATTAATATTATCTTACAGTATACTGATTATCATATTATACGTAAAAATTGAATTACATATAGAGTATTTTAGTAGAACACTTAGATTTATTAGTTTAATTGTAATGGCGGAAGGTGATTCTCCGTTTGCTAAAGTACTTCTTACTAAATTGAGTAAGAGTAAGGACTCTTTAAAATTGCAAAAATCTGATATCCAAAACTTACGTTCATTGTTGAAGTCCTTCAAGAATAAAGAAATTCTAATAAAATCCCAACAGGACTCCATAGCTGACCAGAATAAGCAAATTACACGTTTGAAGGATTTAGTGAACTCTATGCAGAAACAGGAAAATAGGATTAATGTCTATATTCCAGCCTTTCAAACGCTGGCGGAATATATTAAGGAGAGGTTGGATTTTGTTCCGGAAACTAAAGATATTCATGTGAATACTGACTGGTCCTCTATCTTTGTATTAAATGAATGTGTGCAGACATTGGAGTCTCATGTGGATAATTACTTGCCTGGGTCAACGGGTCCGTGCCTGGGTAAACGGTTCTTCAATTAACCCGGATTGGACTAGTATTTCTGTTGATAGTGATGGCGTTCAGACATCTTTAGCTCTCGATCATGGTCAAATATTGCAAGCTTCGGTTGCTGAAGACATAACTTTTGGTGTCCTGTACAATTAGAGGTGTCTCGAGACTTTGCAATTAAAGAGTGTAAGGACTGTGCAACAATGACAGATGTCGATCTTTTGTCTTATAGAATTGCGGGTAGAGGGGTTCAGACGACTACAATTCCTTTGCCAGAAATCAAGCCCTCTTACTCTAAGGTTCTGCAACGTTCAGAAGATAACCTCCCCTTCATCCTTGTGCAAAAGAAAAAGAAAAGCAGAAAAGAAATGCAGCCCCAGAGGAAACTCACAGATCATTTACTTTTGATAGCCCCTACGGACTCTACCATCACTGTGTCTGCATTGCAACACCTGTTAGCTTCGAAGATTATCCCTACTAAACTGTATCCCTATTCAGCAAATTCGCCCCACAGGATCCCAAGAATTACTTATACGTTGTCATATAATGGAACACTTGGACAAGCATAAAGAATAGTTAAATCTGGAACAACACTTAAAAAATGCAATAAGAATAAGAGAACCAAGGCCGCAAAAAGAATCCATAATACTTTTCGGCGTTCCAGAGAAAGTAAGAGCGCAGAATCTTATAACAGCACTAGAGCTGCATCTCCCATCGGATCAAGAAGGTGCCATTAGTCCTTGTAAACTGTTGCCTCGCTCAGAATCCAAATATCATTAGTCTTGATAAAGAGTACTATCAAAAGCTTGGCACAGTTGGATTTTATTCCTGCCCGTTCAGGAAATATCATAGGATCTTGAGGTTCCAGGGTCTTGCACATACCAGTAACTTTTGCCAGAATACTCCTATGTGCGTAAATTGTGCAGGAATTCACGAGCATGCAGACAACCATTGCACTGCACAGTCCAACTGTCATAATTGCATTATGAGCAACATTAAAAAGGGAACAGCATCCAGCTAATTCTAAATTATGTCTTTCATACAAACAGGAATTCCAGCGAGCCAGATAGAACAGAATTAGAATGCATTTTAAAAATGTATTCTGTAGAATTGTATCTTTTGTAGAATTGTATTCTTTTCTATTCTCTTATGTATTACTGTATATATTGTATTATGCAAATAATGTATGGTACCTAATAGTCTAATCTGGATATTTATTATCACTTCTCTTTATCATATGTATTCTGTAGAATGTGTAAAGTATTCTGTAGAATTGTATTTCCTACTATGACTATGACTTGGTAATGCTGATTTTGTCTACGACTCATAGTGTAATGCAAGTAATGACTATGTAATGACTCTATAAATATGACTCTGACTATGACTATGTAATACTATTTATACTGAATCTCTCTGCGACTATGACTATGTGATACTGCTATACTGATTGTAATACTGACATTGACTATGACTTATTGTATCACTATGACTTTGTAATGACTATATGATGACTCTATGATGAATATCAAGACTTGAACATGCCTTTAATCACTCTGTAATTGCATGTGAAGGTGATGAATATGTATTACACTCTGTAATGATTATTTATGTGGCAGCATTTTAGCCTGCAAAGATGTTTCTGTAACATACATATACTGACTACTGTAAAATATTTCTGATTTAGTATTCAATAAATGCCGCTGATCTGCTGGGTTCGCCCTGGTGGTAGCGGAGGTGGATGGTAGATGGTTTCTACAGATCAGGCATATTCCGATTGGTTTTACCTTAGGATGGAAGCCCGGTCTGTAGTGAAAATAAATAAATAAATAAATGTTATGAGTACGTTATTACATCATGCTTATCCCTAATTGGCACTGAATCGTATGATTGGCGACAGTTAAATGGTCAATAGGATAGTATGTAAGTACCACTCACAGTAATGAAATTTAAACTATTAATGGCGCAGTCCACCGCTTTATGTTAAAATACCTAATAATAAAAATAGTAATAATCTAATAATAAAAAATTGTTCTTAAAGAGTGCATGATAGTTTTTCTTTATGTAATTCTTCATATTAAAATAGGCACTATTCCTATAAATTGCATTTGGTATCCTTAGCCCTCATTTTTTAGAATGCCACAGTTGAAGAAACCTTTATTTCTTTTTGGAGACAAATTTATGACAGAGGTAAGGAGTGACAGTGAAGATAAGGAGACATCCTTGCCTCACTTAAATTATTAAAATCTTACGATTTGGAAAATTGAAACATGAAAAATACATCGTCGTTTGAGATCAACAATTCGGTTAATGTTATCAAAATATTATAGAATGAATCTTTTAAACTGAAAAAAATGCCGTCAAATGAAAGATGAAATCTTAAATAAGGTCTAAATGTAGTATAGAAGTTCTTAAATGACAGAGACGTGTCACCGAGCAAGGAATTAACTCGTTAAGAATCTAGATTTCGATTTCAGACAACATTTAAGTCATGGAACCCCGTCTGAGAAAAAATAATAAAGAACTGTTTAAATATGCAAGGTTTTCAATTAATTATAAAATAAAGCCTGTTGCATAACTAAAAACGTCTCCATCTAACACGAATTAAGAGGAATTTAACGATATTGATGAAACTCTCAAGTAGAATCATCAGTGACCGAAGAAGATATCAGCCTATTACTTTTTGAAACAAATTTCTAGACATATTATGAGTGTGAAAAGTTCATAAATGAACCTTTGCACAATGATTCTGAATAATTTTAGCTATTAATGACTTTTCCCCTAATTAAAATACCGTAAACGTAGGTATTTATATGTTTATAGTTAGATTAAATTGAAATCTATTGATATCTTGAAGGATATTTTTCTTATCGCTGAGTATATCATTCAGTTAATTTTATCTAAATAGTCACCGACTAACGTGAGCACATTAAAAGGCACCAACTGTATTTACAAGTTTAAATACTTTTTAAATAAACTATAAGCTACTGTTCGGAATTAAAAGTTAGTTGAAATTTTAAGTAACCAACCAAGTTAACGTCTTAAGATTATAATTTCTTCTCAAGCAGCGTCTTTCACGCATACGATTGCGAATTCTTTCCCTAATTTTACACTAAATAGCTTGCTACTCTAGTGCGCAAAATTTTCTAGGATGAATGAGTTCGTAACGAAATTACGCATAGTAGAAAAATTAAAAAAACTAAACTCAGTGGCGCAACAGCCCTAGTGGGCCAAGACCTGCAGTGCCCCGAAATTTGCTTTCTTGACCGTGGGCCCCGCGGTGCATGAACATATCTCCTGCACAAGTGGTCAGTTTGCCGCAGGATCCTCGGTGCTTAGACCCTAAGCGATCTTGGCACTCATTTTATCGACCCCCTCAAAGATCGGAAGGCTGAGTCGACCTTGCCCAGCCCGGGATCGAACCACAGACCTGTGGTGCTGCTGCGCAACGCACTAGCCACTGCGCCACCGGGCTTCAGAAAAATTAAACTTAAATTTGCTCTTAAAACTCAACTATATTGCGCCATACTGACAGAAGTTCTTGTGACGTCCTTTATATTTTAATATGTTGTAAAGTCAGGTTATTTTGAAGCAGGAGCCATGAAAAATGAGCAATGCCCTCGCCAGGACTCGAATCATGGACCTCTCGAATACGCGCCGAGTGTGCTAACCATTACGCCACGAAAGCTTGCTAGAAGGAGGGAGAAAATACCTTATATACTCCTCCTTTTAAAGGGGGACCCAATCTTCAAATCCTGGTAGTGACTAATTATTGACCACCACCATTTAGTTCGGTGTCACTGTCCTTAGCTTATTTTGAAGCATGAGACATGAAAAATGAGTAATGCCCTTGACGGAACTCGAAACTAGACCTCTCGAATATTCCCCGAGTGTTTTACAGTTACATCATGAAGGCATGTTGAAATAAGAGAGAAAATACCTTATAATGTATCTTGTTTTTAAGATGAACGCATATTTAAATTATCCGTTGAAACCTTTGAATTGCTATTAAAAGCATTTTTATTAAAATCCTTTTGAAAAGAGAAAGGAACAGAAGAAAAAAACTAAGTTTCTAGTATGCGTAATTTTGAAAGCTATTTTCATATTTTGCTATTGAAATAAAAAATGAGAGTTCATCATCTACGAGTTAATTTACTCGTACGATAAATCTTTTTATATTTCACTATTTAAATTATAATGTGTTGTCTTAAAGGTAATCAATTTATGATAACTTTATTATGAATACTAAATTGTGAAAAAATGTAATGATGCTGCGATAAACAACTTTACTCAATCTCTGAATGTATTTTAATTCACATGTCATTTAACTCTATAGTCTTCGTTAAATCTTAATCATTTTATGTATCTTCTTTCAGACTTTAAAATTTAATAGAGGGAATTACCTCTATTAAATTTTAAAATTTTATCTAATTAGATGAATTTTTCATCTAATTAGATAATCTCTCTAAAATTTTATTAAAATTTATCTAATTAGAGGAATTAGAACAAACTTCCTTTAATTAGACAATACAGTAGTTTCTTCAGATGAATTTAACATGTTTACTTTTCCATACCTATGATTCTACGTTTGCTTTTCCATTATTTCTGAAATGAAACAGCTCAAAATAAAGTTTTCGTAGAATGACTAATAGGAATCCTTTTCGAGATATCTGACATTAAGCTCTAAAGGATTTTAATCATATGTGAAGCAATAAAGATAATATTTATTCAAAAAACAAAATAACAGGTTTCAAAAAAATTTAAACAAACAAAGCAACTACATTTCTTTCAGGAAACTCAAAGAAAACCTTCCTACTTCAAACTTATCTATCCTTGTTGGTGCAGCTCTTTTAACTTTAAGGCTATAAATATTTAATAGTACTTAAAATAATACTCAGTTTATTATTTCCTAGTTAAAAGTTCATATTTTGTGTTCCTATAAAGGTATGTATTTATTTTGCTTTCAAAGCCATGTTTGCTTCTATGCGTTTTGTGAGTAAAAATAAAGGAATTATGATCTGCTTTAATAAAATTTGCATATAACTACAAGTTGAAATTATCTGTAGGCATTAATTATTCCTCCCTCTTCAAATATAGTGTCTGAAAGTTAGGAATAATAAATCAAGTTTATGGATATGAAAATGAATGCTCGATAAAGTGCTCCATATCTCGACCGAAATTTCCAAACTTTGTCATGTTCGCAATTATCTTACGGTAGTTGAAAGACGTGTCTTGTGGAGAAAGGGACCTGCTTTTAAAATTGAAGTGTATTATTCATAGCTGCATAAGGCTATTTTTGTTCTATAATTAATAAAAGCCATTCATGATAAAGTAATATTGCTTTTAACACCGTTTCGAAGTTATTCGGATTTAAAGATTATATTTTAAATATAAAATACAAAATAACTGTAAATGCGAGTAATGCTCACCATCTATGGTTTAAATATAGTGAAATTTGGCCATTTCTTACTGTGAATTTTGAATTAGAAGAATCACTGCATTTGAACGACAAACAACGCTGGGTTCCTTCTTCAAAAAAAATTGTTCTGTCTGTATTACATTAGTTGCATTATGCTAAATTTATTTAATGACATATTATTATAATTATTTATTAGAAAAACAGTAGAAAGAAAGAATAGAAAAGGATTTTTATAATGTCTTAGTCCTTCTGCTTAGAAAGTAACAGAAAGAACATAAAATAATAGTACAGTACTACAACAGGAAGTAATAGCAATCTTATCTAGAATCAGAAACTTCATTTCTTTTCTTACAATGAAAGTATATTTTAATTCATTTAATTTACAAAGGATTTAAATGTTTAGAAAAGGGCATTTAACTCTTTCGATTATTTTTAAAGCATATCTATGGTATTTTTAAGCTAAAATATTTATGGTTATATATATTTTCAATCATCAGTTAAGAAAAATTTATATTGACTTATTTTATATTTTATGAGAAAATTCTTAAAAAGTTCTCTTTTTCTACATATTTTTAAGCATATAAAATGTATCACTTTTGCAATTTTGATACAGAAATTTTAAAGAAAAAAATCTAAAAACTTTCAGATTTTACATTACGCCCAAAGGGACGCTTTTTTTAACGTTTTGTGTGTTACCTTTATTTATTAAATATCATGTTCTTTGCAGTTAAACCATAAAATTGAGTTCAATGGCCATATCGCAAAATAATTTTAAAATGAGCATATCTTTAGAATTTCCGATACACAATTGCGCGCGGCTGGAAATAAAAAGGATTTTCCCGTTAGACTGTTGCCATTACTCTCTTTTATATTGTTGAGTTTGTTAACTAAAAATTTGTTAGAGTTTTACAAAATATGAAATCGATAATAAAACAAATTCCAAATTTCAAATTTGGGCTTCATTCAAAACTGGATGGCTCTAGGTACCGTTGTTTTATCACAATGCGAGAAACATACATACATTTATGTAGATTCTTCATTATTTAATTTCTTTAAATATAATACATGGCTGTAATAGTTGGTGGCAACATTTTGAAAAGTAAATCAACGCAGAAAGTGAATCGACCGCTAAATGCCAAAACGAAATTAATAGCCCTTCTTGGCTAACGCCCTTTGGGCTAAAAAGAATTTAAAAAATAACTTTTATTTAATACTCAAATAATTAATGAAATAAAAAGATAAAAATAATTTATTGTAATGGGGATGATATTTTAATGGGAACGATAGATTTAAAAATTCTCTTTACAGAGTTCTTCTACAATTTTGTAACATGAATAATTAAAGCGTGGGATGTCCTTGATAAAGTTATAAAGATAATAACTTGTAACTGCGGCATTATAATTAAATTAATAGATATCGTTACTTAGGGGTGTAATTTAATGCCTTTTTATATCCGTAATATAAAATTGTGGATGAATTGTAAAGAGAATTTTGTAACCTATTGTTCTCATTTAACTTAGTAATAAACTACTATCTTTTTCCTTGTAGTTCATTAACTATTTTTTTAGTTTTAAATAAAAGTTTATTTTCAAAAAGAACCATTTTATAATATTTTTTATTTTTATCTTTTAAGACTCCATGAAATGTTATCAATCAAACTACTCAATTGAAAAATCGCTTTTCAATAATGACTAATCACTCTTTTACTTCCAACAACCCTGTTACGCGAAGTGATCTAAAACATACAATAAATTATCAAATAATCAGAAATTAAGTTAAAAGTCTTCCATTAACTTTATTTAAAAGATCTTTTTCCACTAGGTCCGAATGGTGCAAATATGAGAGTTTTAGTTTGTTCATTTAACGAAATATACATGCAAAAATCGTTTTAACATTTAATTTCAGGAAACTTTAAATCAGATTTTTAAAAATATTTTCTTATCACATTGATCCACAATTGAGTGTGTATGCAAACTTTGAGTTTCATAACTTATCAGGAAATAATTATAAAATCGGCGTTAAAGTTTAGTGGCAAACACCATGAGGGAATTACTAAATCAAAACTTATAAAAATGCAACTAGTTTTTTAAAAAAAATCTAGAAAGGCGTATAATTAATATTTTTTTCTTTCATTAACATTTCTTGTTTTAAAAAAAGGACGAAGAGTTTATTTCATAATCTTTAAAAATTCAAATCTTTATAATAGATATATTTTTGGATGTTAGAATTTTAAAGTCCCATTAAAAAAATATAATATTACGCGATATAATAAAATTAAGAAAAATCAGTTTTTAAAATGAAATGCTAAGAAAAATGTGTATAAATTTATAAAATATAAAAAAATTAAATGTCACGCTGGATTTCATTGCAAATGAATTTAAACGCTACGCAATCAATTTTTAATCACTGTGGTTTTTTGTGATTAATGAAATGAATTGTAAATATAAAGTCTATGTATAAAAAGAAGGGAGAGAGACAGCATTTAGCAATGGCAAATTTCTGTGGTAAGCTGCAGATATTTTCCTACGACAAGGGATGTGATGTAATAACATGATAAATTTGAGCAGTGTGCTTTTACTTTAATTTTCTAATAGTTACTTTTATTTTGGAACAAACCTTTCCTATACATTCTTATTTCACATCTACGTTTTCCTACCAGAATGTGTTTTCAGGATTACGATTTATGCAAATTAGATAGAAAAAGAGTATTTAAGCTGAAATCTAGATCTCTTCAGAAGGACAGAGTGTTCTGCCTTTCGGCCAGAATTGCTATTAGTCTAAATTGACTAAGTTCTACGCCCGTAACGTCTACGTGCCATACGTATACATTGGTAATCTTTAAAAATAAGGGCCAACTCTGTCACTGAATCTGTGCAGCTTCGGTTGGTTAACTTTATTTAGCATTAGATTAGCTTTATATTTTCTGTTTTGAGTTAAAGCCCAAGTGGATCTTTATTATATGCCCGAGAGGGCCTAACTGTTAATTCAATTTGAGTAGGAATAAAAGGTATTCTGAACTTTCTTTGAATTCGTTACTTACAAGAACTCAAATTTGGCAACTTTTGGCGATTTCTGGCCAGATTTGGCGATAAAAATTAATCGCGAAAAACCATTGCCAGTTTGGCGTTATCTCTTATTATTATTAAACCTTTAAAACCTTATAAAAAATTAGTAACGATCTTTATATTCTAGTAACTATCATAAATGTGTATAAAAGGGGGAAAGCGTTATTAAATAACAAATATTATCGGCGGCGAGTGTATACAGAACCATAATAAATTATGAATTTATTATGTTAGTTTCTTATTTTGGTACTTACGTATCATCCCTCTGCCCGTGAAAGTGTCACCAAAGAGTGGAATTTAGGGCCAGTTATGGATAAAATTGACATAAGAGCACACTCATAACACCTCTTTTGTTTGATTCTCGGCACACCATATTATGTTTTTGTAAACAAGGATATAAATTTTAATTGTTATTGCTGTATTTTTATTACATTTTGAGTAATTAAATTTAGACATCCCATCTAAAGAGTAGCAAGCAGTGGATTTTTTGAAAAGTTATGGGATCCTATTGGGAAAAGCGCGTAAAAGGCCGTATTCAGAATTCCTCAGGAGGAATTGGAACGATCTTCGCGAACTTTCATGATTCGATAGCAGCCAAATTTCATGGTCGATGGAATAATACGCAAGTACTTTTAATTTTATTACCTTTCATTTTGTGTAGAGGAAGAGTGTTTATTGACATTTTTAGGATTTCGGTTACATAAATAATGTTATAGCACATCGAGGAAACATGCTACAATAATTATGTTAAGATTACATTTTTTAATATTGCTAAACGAGACCACTGCCTATTAAAATATAAAACAAATGAAACTAAGAAAGGTAATTTTGCTGCTGGACTGCTTTCTATTTTCAATCTATTCCAGTAAAGAATTTTAGGGCTTTATTTTTTAATTTTGTCTCGGAGATTAGAACTCTGTTTTACATGTATTAATGCTGCAAAATTTACTAAGATTTTAAAGAAAACACAGCTTTGTATGCTATTTTCTGAAACAGCAGGCTGCAGTTGCATTTTTCAGGCAAACCATTTACACCCAATTTGAGTTTATTCACAGCTGTTAAAAGCACTGTAGAAGCCGGCTGCAGTTAGCCAATTCCCATATATTTTAAAGGTCTTCAAGAAAGAAACGTGACCACTTAAGAACATTTTAAAATTTTTATTCTTTTCAAACAGCGTAAATACAGACATTAATGAAAAACATAGAACTGCTTGTAGACTAAAAATCGAAGTGTAATTTCGGTTTACACTAAATTCAAATAAAGTATGATTTACCATTTTTGTTACATTTGTAGATGTTTGATACTAGCAGAGTGAATTTTAATACTTTACTGAGAAAGTATATTTGGAATAGATTTTATGTCTGAAATCTAATAAGGCCCTCCAGGCGGCCAAGCGATAAAGTCCCTGAACACTGGTAGTTCGGTCCGAGGTTCGAATCCCGCGAACGGGCTGGCTGCATGGGCGTGTTCGTAGTTTTCCCTATGTGTAACGTGTATACGAGCCAGTTTCCCTTAGAAAGTCCTCCACGAAGGCATCCCTCCCCTTAGGCAGATAGCCCTCGAGGCTTTGCCATAATCACACACACAGAAATCTAATAAATAAATTATCATTGGTTTTAAATTATTCCTCAATGATAGAGAGGAGAAAGTATGCAACAAATTGCTTCATACATGCTTTTTTTATTATTCTGAACACATACGATCTCCCGTGCACCACAAATGTACAACAGGGAATTAACGAAAATAAGTTAACTAAAACATTAAATATTACATGCATAAATAAAACGAACGAACGAACACAAAGAACAGCAGTCTGGCCTTTACGAAAACAGATAAGTTCACTGGCCGAGTCACGCCGAACATTTTCAAATCGTTCTGCAAGCATAATATAGGGCCATTAAAGATAGAGCATGAAAAAAATCAAATGTTCCACATCTTGAGGTACGTTTTTTGGAACATTCACACAAAATACTTTATCTTAGATTGAAACGAAACAGGTAACTTGCAAATTTGCTATGACCGGATAAAAAATGAGATACCTTAAAATTAATAGACAGGAAAGACGCAGAATGCAGTCTATGGTAAATAAAGAACTTTTTGGTGCCCTCAGCATTTCAAGATAAAATATAGTACTCATCACACTTAGCTAAAGGCTTCTAATAATGAAAAGACTTTGAAATGCTAATATCGATATCTATGGGTAAGCATAAGGCATCTTTAGCTAAGAAGTCAGCTCTTTCATTTTCATAGAATCCATGAGCACGCATCAAAATAAAACACATAAGTTTAAAATACATGTTTTTTTTCTCAAGCAGACATTTTAAACATGCATGACTTGTTTGCAACAAATGCTTAAAGAAATTATCGAAACATGTGAAGGCGATAGTAATATTGACTGAATATTTTTATCCCCATTTAAAGGGCAACTGTGGTAGAGAGGACCCAGACAACAAATCCTGGTTGTGACGAGCTAACGTTTACCACATTTTAGTTCGGTGACCACTTGTACAGGCATTGGGATTATTTCGCGACAGGAAACAAGAAAAGTCAAAGATGAGATGCTCTTATCGGGATTAGAGCTTCGGACTTTTCCGAAGCTAGCTGGATATGTTTTCCAAATACACCATGAAAGCATACCATAAAGGGAGAAGAAATTTCCACTTAAAGGACAGCTGAGCAAGGCAGGACTGAGTCAGACAGGAGTTACTCAGTCCCCAAATCCTACTGGTGAGGAGTTTTCAGACATTATATTTTAATTCGGTCGCCATTTGTAGTATAATTAGATTTATTTCGAAAGAAGAAAGGTGAAAAATAAGCGATGTCGTTACCGGGATTCGGACTCCGGACTTTCTGATGCTAGCCGGACATGCTTTACAATTATACCATGAAGGCACTAGGTAAGAGAAAGTAAAATTTCACATAAACTAGTAAAGTTTTTTACCTTATATATTATTCTTCCCCCTCCCCTTAGAATATTAAAATATCTCCATAAATTTCCTGCATTTAAATACACAATCTGTTAATTTCCCAAAATTTCAAGTTAATCCTTAAATCGAAATTTAAAACATTAACGAAGGTATAACTGCCAATAAAATTCAAATGAAATGAGAATCTGATGCATCCTATTTTAAATAAAAACTTTTAGATGATCAATATGACAGAGAAAAGCTTACCAAAAGAAGAGACTGAACGAATATTAAATCTTTTCCTCCAAAGTTTGTCCGCATTACGAAAAAATATAAGAGTTATTCTATAAAACACTTAAATGATAAGAAACTGAAACAGCTTATGGGTTTATATACTGCAGAAACTTTAGGAAGAAAAAATAATTCCATGTGACTCGTTTTTTCTTTGCATATTTATTTGATTGTGATGAGTTAAAACTGAACCCGCAATATCTTAAAGTAAACAAAAAATTTTTATTTTTTATTTTTAAGATATTTTCTTATTTTGGAAATTTTATTTTATAACGGTCAGAGATATATATTGGAGCTCATTGATATTTGCAAGTCATTCATTAAACAAATACTAGCGCATTTATATTTATTTGACATTAACAATTTTTTATATTTATTTTTCATAACAATCACTGCACTGTCATAAAATTGTATGATAATGAGAAGCTGCACTGCTATAAATTTTCACAGGAAAATATATTCATGTGGGAAAATAGGGCACGCAGAAGAACGTGTAAACTTACATATATATTTGCTTGAGAGAAAAGTCACTTAAAAAAATAGTAAGAATTGTTTTTCACGCCAGGATTCAAAACTGGTCAGTGAACAAAATTAGAAGCTGAGAATTTAAAAATTCCAACTTATTTAAAGCTCCAAATGTAGGTCTATTTTAATTAAGCAAAACTTGATCCCTTGATGAATAACAAATTTAAAGTTCTGAAAATAATTTTAAATTGTTATCACGTACATGAACATTTAAAAAAAAAATTAACGCACTGAAGTAGCTAATACGTCAAAGGAATTTAAACTTCAGAAAAATGTTTATTACAAATCAAAGGAAATTAAATTTTATAAAATTGTTAACAAAAGAATTATTCACCTAATATTAAAAAGGGCATACATTAAATTATCACTTAGTCTGGTTTTCCTATATTAATTTTTTATTTGAGAAAATTCAGTGAGTTTTCCTTATTAAGTTTATTATAATTTCTGTTCATGAAAAGGTGAATGAAACATATTTCTCCATCAAGCTTATATAAAAAATTAATGAATAACAATTTTATTATATGGTGTCTAAAAAATACTTTCTGTTGCCAAAATTGTAAAAGTAATATGAAAATTGTAAACATTACATTTGATAGTCCGTATAAGAATTGAATATTTCTGATTTATGACAGAGAATCAAAGCAGTTTATTCTGTAACTCAAAGGATACCTCCTCCCAAAAACACTTAATGCAAAAATTTTCGCATTTTAAAATATAATAGCAAATTTTAAAAATAATTTAAGAATTTAAATTCACAAGCGATATATTTTTAAGTGATTCGTCCAAAGAGTCTTTGTCCCTGAAAGACTATCGTTTTCGTTTTGCGATTTTGAGTTGAAAACTTTAAAAGCTTGTATCACTTTTCAAATCGTTGCCACCAAATACTATCGCCCTGTATTATATTTAAAGAAATTAAATAATGAAGAATCTGTATAAATGTATTTATGTTTTTCGCATCGTGATAAAACAACGGTACCTAGAAGCATCTAGTTTTGAATGACGTAATCCTACTATGAATATGGACATCTGAAAGCCCAAATTTGAAATTTGGAATTTGTTTTATTATCGATTTCATATTTTGTAAAACTTTAACGAATTTTTAATTAACAAACTCAGCGGTATAAAAGCGAGTAATGGCAACAGTCTACGGGGGAGAAGACCTTTTAATTTCCAGTGGCGCGGAACTGTGTATCGGAAATTCTAAAGATATGCTCATTTCAAAATTATCTCGCGTCATTGTTGTTGAACTGAATTTTATGGTTTAAGTGCAAAGAACATGATATTTAACAAATAAAGTTAACACGCAAAACGTTAAAAAAAACGCTCCTTTGGACATAATTTAAAATCTGAAGCCTTTCAGATATTTTTAATTTTTTATTATAGTATATTAGTAATATAGTAATATATTTTTAAGCACCTGTTATTGCTTTCATTTAGCAGTTTTTTATCCAATGCAAAGAGATATAGAGAGTTGTTGCCAATCGATGAGTGAATCTTCCTTTCCCTTCTGAGCCGGCCAGCGGCCGAGCGGTAAAGTCGCTGAACACTGGTAGTTCGGTCCGAGGTTCGAATCCCGCGAACGGGCTGGCTGCATGGGCGTTTTCGTGGTTTTCCCCATGTGTAACGTGTATACGAGCCAATTTCCCTTAGAAAGACCTCTACGAAGGCATCCCTCCCCTTAGGCAGATGGCCCTCGTGTGCTTTGTCATAATTAAATACACCAACACTTTTCCCTTCTATATTATAAAGGTGTATTGTTTATCGCATTTAACGTTTTGGCAGCTCTCGTGTTATTTCTAGTATTCCATTGTAACACTAATCAGAAAGGACTCTGTTTCAAACGTAATTGCAATTATAAATGGAATTTAGTTTCAACTTAACCACTGGAAGTAAGATGTAAATTTTTCTAAAGGTGAGTTACGTATGATATTTCTTAACGATATTTTTGTACTTTCATATTGCAACACGATATCAAATCAGCTCGGAGATGGAGGATATTTAGTAGTTTTATTATAATATTACAAACTATTTCTGAAACCATCTTTTCCATTTGCTTCCTCGGGTGAATTTTAGAACACTCTGGACTGTGCTTAAATTATTTGTTAAATTCATTCTTTTTGTGAATCCAGTTCATTGTTTAATTAAAAAACTTCCATTCATGTTTACAGACTTTCATTCTATACAGTTATTTTAGCAATGATACCTCTAGTCAAAATATGAAAGAAAGCTAAATAACTTCTTTGATAATGCAGAAAACCGTGTTGTGCTTACAGCGCCATCTATATTTACTACAGTCAGTTAATTTCCTTAAGTTAAATCTAAGAACTGTTTTGAAGAACTCTGGATTATTTCGAGAAATGAAGTAAGCTGGACTGTACGTACTGTAAGATCTGGTTTCCAAGGGCTTGTTTATGTAATGGAAGAGAAACATGCTGATGGAGAAATCTCAATTTCACATAAATTTGAATAAAACTCTGTTAATTTCGAAGACAATCATACGTGGATCTTTTTCGTTAGTAAAAAACGGTTTTCGCAAATTTTGTGACCATTATTTTTTATTTAATTAGAGAATGTGTTAGAACTATTGAATTATCTTCATAAGGTGATGTTATGAGGAATTACTATTTATGTAATGTTGCAATGATTAGGAATGTTTCATTGGTTTAAATTTTACTGGTGAGATTGTAAGCTAAGTAGTAAAAGCATACCTACGCTAAATATAAGGTTGTTTTTTACGATTTTGATAGTAAAAGCATAGTTGGAAACTAACCCGAATCTTTTATCCAATTTGAGCTAAAGTAAAAGATGATTGTCCTTACTTTTTCCCATAGTTGCGTGAGCTCGTAGAACTCTTCCGAATGATTACGCCAGATAAACAAGAAAAATCTCAAACTTCATTGAAATAAATATTATCAAGAAGAACAGTTACAAATATAGAAGGTGTTTACACATTTTTAGAACGATTTCGAGGCTGTTTAATTAATGTTTAAAATGTAAACTGTACTTTTTTTTTAATTTTAGATCTCATAGCCTTTTTTTATGGACTATAAGTTTGAATCATGAATTTCGTGAAAGAAGGCCTTTTTCGTAAAATTTCCAGAGACACTGGTTTCCTTACTTTCCAGAGGACACCAATCGCAGTCAGTTTGCACTTAGAAGGAGCTCTTTTCAAGAGACTGAAGGCACAATAGTCCATAAGTGTTCATAGGTGAAACGTCAAGGAACATTGCAGCAATACCTTAAAAGATATATATGCATTGCCTACATCAGTTTTCATATTTTCAAGAAATGTAGTGGTACTTTTCGAAGTAGGGATTTGTTATCTCTTGATAAAGTTCTTTGGAAGTCACTGAAATAAGAAATACAGTTTTTTCTGTAAATATTGGATGGAAAACTTTTTCTTGATAGTATGTTGAGTTGATTTTAATAACTTTTTTCGATCTTAACATTTTTTTTTCATTCTTCTTATTTTTAATTTTGGATTGCAAGAAAATCCTGGAACAATCACAAACCCCTCTAAGTTATTTCTCCCGCCTTCTTAGCATGCCATCGTGGTATAGTCGTTAGCACACTTGACGCGTATTCGAGAGGCTCGTGGTTCGAATCCCTGCGAAGACGTTGCTCATTTTTCCTCTCTTCGGCTTCGAAATAACCTCACGAATCTACAGTGGTGCCCGAACTAAAAGGCGATGAATGATGATTCACCACCAGGATTTGGTGATAGGGTCCCCCAAAACCCCAGTCGCCCTTTAAAAGAGAGAGTATATAAGGTCTCCCGCCTTCTTAGCATGCCTTCGAGGTGTAGCGGTCAGCACACTCGACGCGTGTTCGAGAGGCCCGTGGTTCGAGTCCCGGCGAAGGCGTTGTCATTTTTCATCTCCTCTGCTTTGAAATAACCTAACGACTCTACACCCCTTACTGAAACTTTCTTTGCGTTGAAGGAACAAACTTGAATTTTTTATTAAAAAACTCAGCAGCTTCAAAAAAGCGAGCTGGGCTGTACGGAATAAAACATTTTTATCTCCAGGACACGAGAATTGTCTACCTTAAATTCTAAAGCTATGCTGTTTTTAAATATTTTTAGCCCAATGTGGTGTTATCGCAAATGTTCTTGAAACGTGTATGTGTCTATAAATGGGGGGAACACCCGTTTATGGGTAATATAAAATCTGAAAGTTTTCGTTTTCTTAGCCCAAATGGGCGTTAACCCAGAAGGGCTATTAATTTCGTTTTGCCATTTTGCTTTGGTTCACTATACAAGTCTGAATCACTTTTCAAAATGTTGCCACCAAGTATTAAAACCCTGCATTATATTTAAAGAAATTAAATAATGAAGAATCTGCACGAATGCATGTATGTTTCTCGCACTGGAAAAAAACAACGGTACCTAGAGACATCCAATTCTTAATAACTTAGTCCTCCTCTCGAATATTGGCATCTGGAAGCCAAAATTTGTTCCATTATCTATTTCATATTTTGTAAAAAGTTAACGAATTTTTTATTAACAAACTCAACGGTTTCAAAGCAAGCAGTGACAACACTGTACGAAAAAAAAAAAAAAATAATTTTATCTCCAGAGAGCTAGACTGTCTATCGGAAGTTCTAAAGATATGCTGTTTACAAATTTTGTGATTTTGCTATTGAATCGAATTTTATATGGCGTAAGAGCATGACAAATGAAGTATACACACAAATCGTTGATAATAAAAAGACGAAAGAAATGTTTTGTAAAACGGTCGAACTGAGAAACTCCAAAGATGTTTGTGAACCACCACTGCAATTTCTGCGTAAAATAATCATGTTAGCAGATAGAATGAATCGTAAAGACAGAGTTAATTAATGGTAGGAAATGTTGCAATTTTTCTTATCACCCTCACTGTCTGCAGTCACGATCGCTAACTTATTATCTTCCGATGTATCTGCGGTTAAAACAGATACATTGATTCTATTGAACTTATTATTTTGTTGCAAAATAATAAACCTAATAGAATAGGAGAGCTCAGTGGACAAAATGTATCTTGAAAGAAGAAATATATTTTGAAAAATGAGACTAGGAGTACTGATTTTCAGATTGCTAATATTTTTAATTCTAACTGTATTTTGTGAACTTCTCAGTAGTTATATGACATTTGAATAAGACAAACGTAACTACATTGCACAATATTCTGACAGGGTTAGAGATTTCCAGCAATTCATCGTTAGTCATCTATGCAAAATAAGAAAATTATCCCGAAGAAATACGTCTAATCAAGAAACTTCCGTTCAAAATTCTCAAAATTAAGTCTATGAGTCTATGAATTCTTGCTTCTCTTCTTAAAACCCAGTCTCCTATAGATTTCGGCAAACTAATGGAAAATCTAATTACATACTACATAAAATCTTTGTTTTATTTAATTCTGAGTAACTGGTGTGACCTAATAAAGAATTAAAATATTCAAAACGATTAAGAGTATGCATATTAACAATGCGTAATATATCATTGCTGTAGATTTTCTAATAATTATCGCTTTTAAAATATTTGACCTTTTCACCATTTTTCCTTTTATATATTAAATTTGTTTCTTGACAGTAAGATGCTTTGAAATTGCATACTTCTAAAATTCTGAAGTCTTTACTTCCCTCCTTTCCTATGCAAAATTATGTTCCATCAACTTAATGTTCTCCTTGGAAAATTAGCCTCGAAACAGCTATGGAAAGGCCGCCCAGTCGGTAGAATGGTAGTGACCCTGACCACCGTAGCGATATGCACGGGCTCGAATCCCGGAGAAGGCATTTTTGTAACTGTCCATCTCTTCATAGGAGCCAACGACGACTACCCATTAGGTACTTATATAATTAAATGGCCACCATCTCCGGCCCTTGTAGTGGCGCAAGGCTAATGGCTATCAAATAAAGCGTCCGGCCATTTTTAAAAAAAAATGTATCAAAAGAGAATGATATTTTCCAATAATCACACCAATTTGTAATAATCTCACTAGTTCTATATTTTTTGCAAATTCTATCTTAATCTGCAACACTTTCATAGAATTAGGTTACGTTCCCTGCCTCTAGAACGTAATTCATTTACACCGAAACAAAAGATGAGACAATATTTCTGCCTGTTGAATACGTATTTTAGCCATCGTATTATTTGATGCAATGTTATTTCATTTTATTTTTGTGCCCCTGTTTTTTTAAATAGTTCATAATCCCAAACCCAGTTTTTCTTAAAATATTCAGGTGGGTAATCTTATAAATTAGAAGACCAATCTTTCTTAAATATGTATACAAGGCGCAATATATACCTTAAAATTTGATTTCCTGTTTCACAAAGCAACTTCACTTTTTCAAAAATTTTGGAAATACCTTCCTGAAGGTTTCGGTTGAGAAAGAACTCGTAATGAATTTCTGGAAAATATTTTAGCCACCATCCAGCTAAAAACTTTATTATATAGTTTTTAGCCTAAAATACCTTCAGCAGAGAAGGGCGGTTAGCCTCGAAACGGTATTTTGCGTCGAATCACAAAAAGCGCTGAATCACTTTTCAAATTGTTGCCACCAAATATTATCGCCCTTTATTATTCTAATGAAATTTAATAATAATAAACTTGAATGAATGTTTATATGTTTCTAGCACTGTGAAAATCAATGGTACCTAGAACCATCAAATTTTGAGTAACGTAGTCCTCCACCCGAATATGAGCACCTGGAAGCCCAAATTTGAATTTGAATTTTTTTTTTCAAATGCGTAATCAGTAATAGCCATATGAGGAAACGCATAACCCAAATAATGATCCCACGCAAATCGTTATGCAAACAGCAGCACTTCGGCACCACAATGGTACCGGGGGCCCCAGGAAGGCGTTGCAACTCTAAATAGCTAGTGTAAGGGACCTATACGTACTTACGTACTTTCTCTGGGTAAATTATAGGTCGCCCTGCACTTATACCTAACCTAATTTAACCTATTTCATATTTCGTAAAATTTTAACGAATTCTTGATTAAAAAACTCAACGATTTCAAAGTGAGCAGTAGCAACACTGTACGGAACAAAACATTTTTATCTATTTTTATCATAAAATATTCTGTTTTTAAACATTTTTAGCCCAAAGGAGCGTTACCGCAAATGTACTCAAAATGGCTCTTCAAACGTGTAGGTGTGTGTAGATGCTTTTATTTTTCAGCCCAAATAGGGGTTAGCCCAGAAGGGCTATTAGTCTGAAACGGCATTTTGCATCTAATCACTTTAAATGTCAGAATCGCTTTTCAGATTGTTCCAACCAAGTATTATCTCTCTGTATTATACATAAAGAAACTAAATAACGAAGAATCTACATGAATATATGCATGTTTCTCGCATTAAAAAAAAAAAAAAAAAAAAAAAAAAAAAAAAGGGTTAAGAGAGTCATCAAATTTTGAATGACATAATCCTCCACCCAAACATGGGCATCTGGAACCCCCAATTTGGAATTTGTTTTATTGTCTGTTTCATAGTTTGTAAAACTTTATTTTTTGATTAAAAACTCGAATTTTTGAATAAAAAATTCAACAGTTTCAAAGAAGTGAGAAGTGGCAACACTGTACGGAATAAAACATTTTATCTCCAACCCGCGAGATTGTCTATCAGAAATTTTAAAGATATGCTCATTTTAAATATTTTAGCCCAATGTGGAGTTAGCCCAAATGCTCTTAAAACGTGTATGGGTCTGCAAATGGAAAGGAAAGAAAAAACCGTTTATGCGTAATATAAAATCTGAAAGCTTTCAATTTTTTTTTTTTTTTTTTAGCCCAAATGGGTGTTAGCCCAGAAAGGCTGTTAATTTCGTTTTGCCATTTTGTGTTGGTTCACTATAGAAATCTTAATCAAATTATTGCCATCAAGTATTACAGCGTTGCATTATATTATATTTAAAGAGATTAAATAATGAAGAATCTGCCTGAATGTATGTATGCTTCTCGCATTGTGAAACACCAACAATACCTAGAGACATCAAATTTTTAATAACGTAGTCCTCCGCTCGAAGATGGGTATCAGGAAGCTCCAATTTGGAATTTGTTATATTATATTTCATATTTCGTAAAACATTAACGAATTTTTTATTAACAAACACAAGTATTTCAAAGTGTTCCGTTAACATTAACATCACGTACATCTTTATGAATGGATATTTTATGGACGAGGTTTCGTTACATTTCCTACTGGTATTCTGTTGGTAGCATAGCAACGCCAAGACGTTACAGTGACTAATGGCATTTTGCCTCGAATGACTTTGTATGTCTGTATCACTTTTCAAATCCCGTTTTTAATCCCCGGGGGAAAGCACCCATTTATGCGTAATATAAAATCTGAAAAGCTTTTAGATTCTTTTTTTTTTTTTTTTTTAAAGACCATAAGAGACGTTAGTTCCGAATGAGATATTAGTCTCGAAAAGGCATTTTGCGTTGAATCACTAACCACTGTGCGTCACTTTTCAAATTGCTGCCACCAAATATTATCGCCCTGCATTATATTTAAAGAAATTAAATAATGAAAAATCTTCGCGAAAGTATGCATATTTCTTGAATTTTGAAAAAACAACGGTTCCTAGAGCTATCAAATTTTGAATAACATACCTGGAAACCCAAATTTTTAATTTCAAATTTGTGTTATTATCTGTTTCATATTTTGTAAAACGAATTTTTTATTAACGAACGATTTCAATGCAAGCGGTGACAATATTGTACGAAAACAAATGTTTGTATCTCCACGAAGCTAGACTGTTTATCGGAAATTCTAAAGATATGCTTTTTTAAAACATTTTGTGATTTTGCTATTGAATCGAATTTTATGTGACGTAAGAACATGGTAAATAAAGTAAACACACAATAAATAAATAATAAAAAACAAAATTAATAATTTTTCTTCGATTCCCGGCGAAGGCCTTGCTAATTTTTCATTTTGCCTGCTTCCAAAAATACCTAATGTCTCTACAATGTGATGAACTGAGAAAAGACTGAAAAACAGCATAAAAATGTATATCAACAACTTAACGCTGCATCGGTAATTCTAAACTTATACTGCTCTGCTGTTTTCAAAATTTTTGTAATTTTCCTGTGGAATTGTATATGGCGTAAGTGCGAAGAAAATGATGCTTATTAAAAAGACAAAAAAAAATGGGTTATTAAAAATGTCTTGAATAACAGCAGTCTTGTGGACCGCGAGAGCATTAAAAACCTTAACAAACCTTTTTGGGTGACAGTTAAAATCTGAAACCTTTCAAATTTCGTTTTATCAGTCCAAAGGGGCTTTATTCCTGAAGGACTATTTGTTTTCGTTTTGTGATTTTGCGTCGTACCACTATAAACGGCTATCAGTTTTCAGATTCCTGTATTATATTTGAAGAAATTAAATAATGAAGAATTTGCATAAATGTACGAAATGTATGTATGTATGTTTCTCGCATTGTCATAAAACAACGGTACCTAGAGCCATCGAATTTTGAATGACATAATCCCTCTGCGAATATGAGCATCTGAAAGCCCAAATTTGAGAATTGGAATTTGTTTTATTATTTCATATTTTGTAAATCTTTAACGAATTTTTGATTAACAAACTCAACAATTTAAAAGCGAGCAATGGTAACACTCTACGGAGGAAAAAGAAACCTTTTTATCTCCATCGCGCAGAACTGTGTATCGGAAATTTTAAAGATATGATCATTTTAAAATTATTTTTCGACATTGTTGTTGAACGGAATTTTATGAAACAAAGAACATGATGTTTAATAAATAAAGGTAACACACAAAACGTTAAAAAAACGCCCCTTTGGACGTAATTTAAAATCTGAAACATTTCAGGTTTTTTTTTTTTTTTTTTTTTTTAAATTTTACAACAAAGAAAAACATTTGAGCTTCAGAAGATACTTTCCTTTATTAGATTTGCAGATAAGGAGAATAACTGAGAATTTCCAAGACTTGGAAGCCATTCGTTCTTTGAACATTTTATTGGACAAAACCACCTTTTTCCCTGCCTCACTACCGTTAATTCTAGGGAGCAGTTTGTGGAGATTTTCTCTTTACGCGGCATTGTTCAGTTAGCTTTGAAGGCATAGTACTCTTCTTTTGTTTTATATTTTTCTCTTCTGCTGATTTTAGACAGTTACTTTCGTTGCACATAAAAGTTAACTTAATTAAAGCGACTCTAGGTAAGATAGATAAGCCAGTGTATCAGTATTTGTTACCAACATCTTTCTGAATGTGAATTTTCCGTATGAAAAAAAAAATTTAGAAAATATTTAGAATGCATAAAGTAGTTAATGTTAGGCAGTCCTTAAAATTATTACATACACATGAGCATTTAAGAAACTGTCTGTAAAACAGTAATATTATAATCACATTAAAATTCAAAGGGGTATTTAATTCCCATATTCTCCAACAGAGGGTGGGCAAAGATCATGGCATCCAAAATTCAAAGAGAATCTAAAATCTTAACAGATTCAGCAAATTTTCCATCCTTCAGTGCTAAATTTTGTGCAAAGAAGTTAAATGGAACCCCACTTCATGTGTTTTGTTCACGTTACTCAAGAATGAACTCTGTGTTATGCGTAAGCCTCGTTTCTTGGCTAGGCGAAACCATGTGCCACTCACGTAAGCAAAAACTCCATTTATTTAACAGTTATTTTTTTGTGGTATGCGTTGAATTCTCTCTTTATCTGGTGTCTATCCTTTCTTCGTAACACTCTGCGGAGGAAAAATAATAATAAATAAATAAAAAAAAAAATCTGAAATGTTTCAGATTTTAAATTACGTCCAAAGGGCCGTTTTTTAACATTTTGTGTGTTACCTTTCTTTATTAAATATCATGTTCCTCGCACTTAAACCATAAGATCCAGTGCAACAGCAATATCGCAAAATAGTTTTAAAACGAGCATATCTTTAGAATTTCCGATACAGAGACTCACGCGCTGGAGATAAAAATTTTTTTCTGCACAACCTTGCCATTGCTCGCTTTGAAATCCTTGAGTTTGTTAATCAAAAATTCGTCAAAGTTTTAAAAAATAGGAAATCGATCATAAAACAAATTTCAAATTTCAAATTTGGTCTTCCACATGCTCATATTCGTTGGAAGATTACGTTATTCAAAATTCGATGACTCTATGTACCGTTATTTTATGACAACGTGAGAAATATACATACATTTACGCAGATTTTCATTATTTAATTTCTTCAAATATAATGCAGGACTCTAACATTTTATGGCAACAGTTTGAAAAGTGAACCGACATTTATCCGTCCGACGCAAAATGCCAAAACGAAACTAATAGTCCTTCGGAATTCAAATCCCTTTGGACTAATTAAGAGATTACGTGTACGATTTAAAAATTAAAGAAATACTCACTTAACAAATGAAAGTTTTATGCGAAACGTTACTCTTCGGAGTCGGATATAGTGTAGCTACCTCAAGAGCCACTCAACGCTCGCACATTTAAAAGAGTCGAAATTCTTGAACCTAGCGCAAAAGAGCTCTCTTGGGCTAGTGGTAGAGAATTCAACTCGCATGAAATAGACCCGTGATCAAATCCCAAGGTCGTTATTATGTTCACGGGCAAGCGAAGCTCGTGGGCTGCTGCATTTCCGGTTGGTGCTAATAGATCTCTGCTCGAGAGAGCATGACCATGGGATCGCTAGAATGGTGTACCGGAGAATTACACTAACCCAAGAAGTAACCTATCTTGGTGTTGTTCTAGACCAAATATTAACATGGAAGCCCCACATTACAGAAGTAATTTCTAAATTCTAGAAGTGTAAAGCCACTTCTCACTCCTTAATTCGCCGGAATTATGTTTTGTCATTAGATAACAAGTTACTCATCTATAAGAACATGTTGCATCCAGTTCTCACTTACGTCTGTCCGTCTGTGGTTTTGCTTGAAACCAACCTTAAATAGACTGCAAATCAGTCAAAATATTACGCTAAGACAAATCTCACGTGCCCGTTGGTTTTATAGAAAAGTAAAAATTCATGAGCAGCTTGGTGTAAAACCAACTGATAGTTTCATGCAAAAATAGCTAAAAAAATTTTTTAAGAAAATCTCACTTGTTTATAATGCTTTCCTATTTTTGATAAATAAAAATAAAATAGGACAAAAATAGGACAAGTTCCTATTTTTGACTGCAATAATTTCATATAAATAATAGCTGACGACCGCGAGCTATTCTCAGGAATCTGAACTCATTTTCCTTGTATTTTGTATTATTTGCTTCCACCCGTTCCCTAATTTCGGCTATCCCTTTCTAAAAGCATGGTATCTGAATTGAGTCTTTCCCTATGCATCCTTTAATTTTTGTATAGTATATCCTACAATTTAATTCTTTTTTACTTACTCAATGTATTTATACACTGTATATTAAATACTGTTACACTGTCTATACATTTGCACGCAAAGTTGTTGCCATCTCCCAGTGGTACTGTGTACTTAACACTGTAGTATTTTCTTCGAACAAAGCCTGTGGTTTCTCTTGCGCTGGTGCTCTCGTTTCTTTCTGTCAATAGCTAAGTTTTCAGTGTCTGCTCATGTGATCCCGTCTACAGCATTCGCATCACCGCCATCGTTTTACATTCAAGCTTCACCTGCCATTATGAACATCCGTTTGTTAAATGTCTCTTCTGCATCTATACTGTACCAACTCTTATTTACTTATCTATATTTTGAAATGCTTATCGTAACTTCACGAACTTTCAATTTATATGAAATACTACTTACACGTCATGTCTTATAAATTTTATTAGTCGGGGATAGAGCTTCGGCCCAGGAATGTACGCCTCGTGGCCTGCGGCCACCTAAGAAAAATGAACGAGATTCTCTCAAACATGCTCCATCCTGCATTAACGGATCCAGCTAAGCACGCCAATACACTGGAGCCTCAACCACCGCTCATCGATGCAGTGATCACTTTCATCAACGCACTGGGCTCGCAACCACGCCTATAAAGCGGGCTTCTCCTCATATCGCATCGACCTTTGTCGTCATGCGTGAAGGTACGCGCTGTGATTTCGCTATTGAATTTTACACCACGAGTGCTTTGTATCGACCTCCACGGGAATGCGTAAATGATCGTCTTAGACGTCATATTATGCTAAGATGCTGTTAAATATTGATGACAAAGGAGAAGTTGTTTTCCGAATACCCTTATTTTATCTAATAGACTCACCTGTAACTGCAGAACACTATTACCATGGAGTGGATGTTTCAAGCTTATAAACGAGCTGGATTGTGACGCTACGATTAATGCTCTCTACCTGCTTGACGAAGCCCATTACTACTACAAGCGTACACATTGTATGTTTACTTCAGTTCCTGAGGATATTCAGAAGCAGATGCAGAAAGAACTTGAGTCATGTAGAAATAGAAGACGGATGCTGAAACATTAAGAGGTAATTGTGAAACTTTTCTGGCTGGTATTCACCCCCTCCAAGACAGGCTTATTTCGTAAGCGAGTGAAACACTTCCCTGTTTTATCCATTCCAATTGAATAGACTACCTCGACTGGTGAAGTTAACAATAACGCAATCTCACAGGAAAATAGCTGCCCCAAACAAAAAAACAAAAAAAAAATTGTACATACTGATGCTGAAGAATTCAGCTTGCCTAAATAAGTTGTTAAAAAACTTTAAATTTTCATTTCTCCTGTTATTCCTACAAGCAGCCAATTCTCTGCCTCGGGAGCGAAAGAAAATATGGAAATTCCTTCTGAAAACCCTGTAAATGCTAACGTTAGTCATCCAACTAGTCCTAATCCGAATACTACACCACACGTGATGGTTAAAAACTCTGATGATCATCATAAGATTCTTACAGACCTTTATGAAAACACGACAACTATATTTATCCGTAAATTTCCTGCTGACCGCCTAAGAATTATACCCGAAACATTAACCGACTACAAATTAATTGTGAACTACCTCAACTGTAAAAGCAGTGGATATTTTCTTATGAAACACGAAAACGAACACCCCCATTAAAATCGTTACCAAAGAACTGTCTATCACCTGCCCAGCTGAAGATATATCAAATGCACTCTCTGCTCTTATCTTTCGAATTCATAAAGTAAGTCAACTCAGAAATTTCAAAACTAAAGCTCTGATTCTTATCTTTCAGGTTCAGCTGGCTCCGACTAATAATGTTAATATACTGCATAGACAAGCTGCTTCACTTATTATTACGATGTTATTACGATTGAAAAATTCAAAACTAAAAACTTTATACCACAATTTTATAATTATCAAACCATTGGACGCTTCTCGCAAAACTGCAGGCTTCAGCCTCGTTGCGTGAAATGTGGCAAAGATTACCTCTCCACTCAGAGTGAATTAAAAAGCACATATTCACCGACCTGTTGTAACTGCCTTGCTTCACATATGAGTTCATATCGTGGCTGTGAACATTTTAAGAAGTACTCTAGGAAATTCACAAACCCTCCCTGGAGTTAGCTATGCTTATGCTGCTAATATCACTCGCATTGTAAATCAAACTATAAAGAACTCTACCACAAATAATCCTGATGATATATCTACTTCGCGTAGTTCTAATGCCTGTTCTGCTGTCAATCTAAATGATTTCAAAATTTTTCCTGAATATTTGACGATGCTTAGACAAATAAGGGAAATCTTCGATCCAAATTAAATCACTAAATTCGTTAAACATTTCTCTGAGCACTATGATCAGCTAAAAAATGGCTCTAATAACCTTGAAAAATTTATGTTCCTATGTAATTTATTTGTACTAATGAGTGATTAATATTTCCCCATCGTTATCCGTTAATACCAGCCTTAATTGTTTCACACTTTCCCTCGTATGGCTCTGAAAAGACTTCCTTTCTGTGAAGTAACTATGTACTTTCTGCTTTCTTGACCAGATTGAAAGTTACGTCTTTCCCAGTAACATTGCGCGCGGTCAGGCGTTGGGTTGGTGACTACCTAATGACTCCAACCTGCATTCGCACTTCTTTCAATCAAAGCTGATGGCCTCCACACCACTGATTACTGATCGAGGAACAACTTCTTCGATGACTTTTCATCCTGCACTCAATTTGTTTATGGACTTTATCATCTATCATCTCTCTAATGCTAATATTTATGCTATGCTTTATTTCTATAGATGGGATAGGGTTTCTGCCCAAGAACCCGCACCTCGTGGTCTAGGTCACCTAGACAGCCTGCAGCGCTCTCAAATTTGAAGAGTTGGAATTCTTGCGGAAGGGAGTTCTTTTGCGCTGATGCTAGAAAATTCGGATGAAACAGACCCAAGATGGAATTCCAAGGTCGTTAGCGTATTCAAGCGAAACTTGTGCGCTTCTTTACTTCCCATTGGTGTTAATAGATGGTTACAGGAGAGAGCATATCACCTCGTGATCGCTGCAATAGTAACATTACACAATACTTACGCAGAAAATTAGTTAAGATAAGCTTCTCCTCAATTTATGTTCAACAAGAATTACGTTTATTTTAAAATCTAGCAGTTGAATATCTTACGAACAATACTGTGAACACAAAAAGGAATGTCGTTCATTATTACGCGAAATTCACACTAGTGTAAAATAAAAATTTTTAAAAAAATTATAAAACTATAAAATAGCTTTATAATATTTTTTCATTAGCATTACTACTACTAGTGTGATACTTTTAAAAATAAGTTTTAGTACAGAAGTTAATTTCGTTTTGCCATTTTGTGGCGTTTCACTTTTCAAATCGCTTTTCAAATATTATCACACTATATTATATTTAAATAAATTAAATAATGATGAATCTGCATAAATGTATGAATGTTTCTCGCACTGTGATAAAACAGCGGGACCTAGAGCCATGAAATTTTGAATAACGTAATCCTCCATCCTAATATAGGCATCTGGAGGCCCAAATTTGGAACTGGGAATTTGTTTTATTATCTATTTCATATTTTGTAAAGCATTTATGAGTGTTTGATTAAGAAACTCAACGATTTCAAAGAGAGCAATGGCAACATTGTACATGAGAGGGAAAGAGGAAAAAAAAACATTTTCATCTCTAGCGCGCGAGACTATCAATCGGAAATTCTAAAGATATGCTCTTTTTAAATTATGTGATATTGCTGTTGAATTGAATTTTATGGTTTAAGTGCGAAGAACATGATATTTAATAAATAAACGAAACACGCAAAATGTTAAAAAAAAAAAAAAAAAACAGCCCTTTAGAAATTATATAAAATCTGAAGGCTTTCAGTTTTTTTTTTTTTTTTTTTTTTTTTTGTGTGTGTGGGTGTAATTTTATTACGTTTTAAAACTGATTTCTAAGGGAGGACTTTCTGAGGGAAACTCTCTTGTATACACGTTACATATGTTGAAAACCACTAAAACGCCGATGCGGCCAGCTCGTTCGCGGGATTCGAACCTCGAACCAAACTACCTGCGTTCAGCGACTCTACCGCTCGGCGGGCTTATTAGTAGAATTATAATGCATTATTATTGTATTATGCTAGAAAATAATAATGCTATAAAACTGAGGGTTTGTTCATGGAATAGTACTTTTGTAATCTATTAGTATTAAAAAATCATTGTTTCTTTGCAAACTTAAAAAAAAAAAAAATAAATAAAATAATAAAAAAAAAAAAAATACTGTTCATAGCAGAGTTCTCATTTTATATTGTAAAAAAGATATTGATTATTATTAGTTTTCTATTTAATGTGTCGAAACGGTGGTTTGACAAGGACTTCAACTACTGGACACATACACTGATTAATTTTACTTTACTACTTGCATTGTGAAAATAATATTACTATCTTTTAATTATTTTCACAGAATAAAATCTTTTGAGAAGGAAGAATATTTAAAACAAGCAGTTCTTATATATGTATATATAAGAAATTAAAGTAACAGCAACGTTATTATTAAAAAAGTATTAGTAATTGTGTGGCAAAAATTGCAATACGAATTAATCACACATACAGGATAGATTAGTATAATTTTTGTTATATATTTTATATTGAAAAAATATTTTCTTTCATTTTAATTACAGAATAAATTATTTAAAATAAAACATTTTGATGCGTGCGTGATAACTGAATACAGCAGCAATCGGCCATACTGTAATAGCGAATTAATATTATTTCTTTTCCTGAAAGAAATAATTTTCATAGAAAAAGAAAATAAAAAAAAAGGAAGAAATATTAAGAAAGAAATATTTTCTTACTTAAAGAAATATTTTTCTAATATTAACTGCAAAATAAATTGCGTGAAAACAGTTTCAACGTAAGCATAAAAAAAAAAAAAAAAAAAAAAAAAAAAAAAAACTTAGTTTGCTATTAGATTATAATGCAAATTAATCATATTATAAATTTAAATGATTAAAATTGTTTATTTCTAAAATGATTTGAAGTAAGCTTAATTCATTTACTCTTATCTATTTACCGTTGCTTTCATGGTATTCTACATCACTTTTTATTTCTTAGCCCTAAGTTCCAGCGTTAACTTTTCCCTTAAAAAACGGGATTTTCCTTCACATAACATAAAATACTGGTCATAATACCGTTTTGTGCCATTTTTTTCAAACTTCAAATGCAGCGTGTGAGTTAGTGAAATAATGGTAGAATATTACTAGAACTTCAGCCAGCGCGCTATAAATTTCGTCACTCGTCTGTACTGCGATTGGTCTGAAGCTCCTTGTCCCCTTTCAGTAAAGTCAAATGGACCCATCCGCCCACCAACTGAAGACCACAGAAATGCTTTCTCCGATAAGTTGTGATGCCTGTCCATATCGTTTTTTTTTTTTTTTTTAGTCAATATTGTTCGCTCAAGTTGTAGACAGATCCAGTAATCTTAGAATAGGCGTCCAGAAGGTTCTTAAGAACTGATAAGCGAAAAATCGCTTGAGTTTGCGTGACAAGAAACAAGAAGATGGAATCTCCTTTATTTAAAAAAAACTCCGTCTTGGAGTGTACAATAAAAGCCGACATTTGGGCTTGAACTTAAGAGGCTAAGAAGTAAACTAAAACTAATTTAAACTAAAGAGATATAGCCGAAGCTATCAAGATTTTAACCGAGTTGGCCCCTTAACGCTAATTGACTTGTGAAGCTATCAAGGGCCTAAGTACGGCCGAGCGTAATAATAGCTTACGAGAGAGTAGCCTAAAAAAGGCGGAAGCGTGCAGACAGAATACCTGGTAACTCTCTCTAACTCAGCAATGAAATGGCATGAATTGAAGTATCAATGAATATTTAGTCCTTAGGACTTTGACTCAGCAGTTATTTACCCTACGGGGTACGTCATAGTCAGGGCTTAATTTCTAAGATTAGAAGTGCCGGAGGTCTATGGAAGACCGTCAGCAGAGAGGAAAAAGAGTAAATAAATAAATAAAATAACTATTAAACTCATTAATAATTTTAAAATTAAGTAGTTAATTATTATCAAATTAATTAATAGATATTTAATTAATGTTTATAAATTGTTATTTAATCAATAATTATTATATAATTAATTAATTATAATTTAATTGATAATTATTAGATAATTAATTATTATTTATTGAAAGATTGAAAAGATTGAAGTAATTAACTAATTAAAATTAAATAAAATGTAAAGAGATAAATTGAAATTTAATACGAGATTTTTAATATAGTTTTATTGTTAAAATAAAGTTTTCGAGATAAAATTTCTACTGAAATTGTTATTCAATTACATAAAAGAAGTGCCGCAGCCTTCTTATTCAGGGCTGCGGTGTCCGGCCCAATTTAAGTTCTGATCGTAGGGGGGAGTTCTTTTATCATTGCAAAAGTTAAATATACTTAAAGTATAGCTGATGAAAATTCCAGGGAGAAACAGAGTGAGGGTATGAGCGGGTGGAAACAAAAAAATGAGGGAAATCTTGGTGAGAGAGAGAACGTTCTCTTTGACCGCGGCTCTCTGTTGATATAATTATAGCCATCAGGCAGATGAGTGTCAGGGGTAAATGAATCCTGAATCGGACTCCTAAATGTAAAGTTGCTGGTTACGCTTCCCCCCTCATTAGTGGATACTATGGGAAGACGATGTATAAGACGTGCATGAGCAGTTTATCTCAGTATTTCACTCTTATTGTACTCGCTGTCACTTAACGCACATTTAAGAACACAAATTTTCCTTCCTGCGAGGATAACTAACTGTAAGCATCGATAACAGTACACTAGCTGCAATGGCATGGCGAGAAATTTAGGCGTTCCTAAATAAACTCCCCCAAATTTATTGCTTTTCTTAAAGGGAAAAGTTTCCGCATGTGAGTTAGGGAACTTTACTTAAACGTATCATGAGTTCGTATTTCTAAGGAAATAGAGTTTTCAGAAGTCAAACAATTCAGAAGAACAATTCAGAATTTATTCGGCGTGTTATTGTGTCTTAAAAATAGAGTTTTGCAAGGTCTGCTTATTGTTCAACTAAAACGTTAGGAATTCTAATTTTTTTTCCCCTTTAAATTGTGGTTCAGTTTTATAAAAAGAAGTACAGAAGCTCATCTTATTTAGGGCTCCGGTGCGCTCCGGTTAAAATTGTAATTTATCTTAAAAATCGAGAAGCACCGGAGCCGCAATTTAAGCACTGGCCATAGTGGTGAAATAGATCCACTTTAGTAAGTTAAAGTGGAAAATTTCTTGAGTAAAAGATAAATGGTCAGGATACGGTGGCTCCATCTGTTGATCTATGTACAAGTAGTTGCCGGAGAAGGGCGAAGTAGCGTTGGTTGAGTAGAGCAATTATATTTGATAAGCAATTATTGAATAGGCATGATATTAGGTGAGGATGAGTGATGATAATAAAGTACTTGATACACTGAGATAAAACATTTGTAAGATATAAATAAAACATAAGTAAAGTAAAAGCAAAATATAAACAAGTCTCTAATTATTTGAATTCGTGAGAGGACGAAAGCCAATCAGAAATTTTTCGTTGGTCACGTGATCACATGAGCACTGAAATTGGACTCAGAAAAAATATTGTACATGAAGCGAGACATTTGTAGTATAAATAACATTAAAAGAATCTTGAATAACTAGGTCTTGATTAAATAGAAGAGTAAATAATAAATAGTAGAATGCAAAATTAGTGAACAACAAGTCCATATGCCTGCTTGATCAGGCGGAAAATCTATTCCTGCTTGCCCAGGATTAATGAGAATATACACATTTTTACTAACTCAGCAAGTAGAACTACGCGGTTAAATACCGCTCCTCCTCATTATGTATTCAGACGTGATTCTAATACTTTCTTTGTTCTGGCCAGAAGTAGCAAGTTGAAGTTAAGAATTTGACAGAAAAGAAGTTTAAATCAAAATTTAATTGTTGATAAAATTAGCATAATCCTTACAAAGATATTAACCTATTTTATTATTTTGCTTTATAACCAAATGTTTCTTTTTGAATTAAAAGCTTTTAAAAATCAACACAATCATAGTTTCCAAATTAGTTAACTACAATCTTCGTTTCCAAATTAGCGATTTGTTGCTTATCCATAATATTGAACAATTAGTTATGGGTACAAAAGTCAGTAGCTGGGAAACGTGGTTATAGAAACTAAATTACAGGAAATAAATATTTATACAGTCAAAAGTCGTTAATTCGGACACCCATAATCCGGAATGATCTATAATCCGGACCTCAAAGCTAAAAATCTTTCTGCGCATGCGCCGCGTTGACACATGCGCATAGGCGTTTACGCGTGCGCGTAAGACCTTTTACGACTGCGCATATGCGTGTGCGCAAGCGCAGAATACGTTTTCGCGTGCACGCTTTATGTATAACAGACGGTATAAGCTAAAATTATCCCATTATCTATTTCAGTTAATGTTGATGATTGCGTTGTTCCTTAATCTTCGAATTGGATCCGGCTTATTATTTTTTGCAGACTGTAAGAGCAATACAGTAGTGCCTCGCATAAAGAACGCCTCGCACAGCGAACGCTGCACACAACGAACTTCATTTCATGATTCATACAATGAACTTCGTTTCACACAACGAAGTCGCCCGAGCTTCCACTACCGCTTTGCCCGAGCTTCCACGACTGCTTCGCCCGAGCATCCACGACTGCTTCGCCCGAGCTTCCACGACTGCTTCGTCCGAGCTTCCACAACTGCTTCGCCCGAGCTTCCACGATCGCTGCCGATGTATTGCATCCTTCCGCGCAGGCACTGCAGGCAGTCGTTAGTCACTGCGCTCAACTTAAGCACGTATCGCGGCAATACCTCCTTTTAAGTTAAACTCAATATCGTCCTTTTAAGTTAAAATCAATATTTTTTATATCATGGCTTCTAAAAAAAGCAGGAAGGGGATTTCTGTTGAAATGGAACAGGAAATAATTAGAAGGAGTGAATGTGGGGTAAAACAGTGTGACCTCGTCAAAGAGTTTGGCCTCAGCAAGACCACCATTTTCACCATTTTGACAAATAAGGATGCAATCAATTTCAGCCAAAGTAGCCAAAGGAGTATCAAAAGTATTTCATGAAAAACATAGGTCTTCAATCCACGAGGAAATGGAGAGGCTATTAGCGATTTGGATTAAGGACGGGCAGGTGAAAGGTGACGTAACAACCCAAGATATTATCTGTCACAAAGCCAAGAGAATTTATGACGATTTAAAGAAAAATGTCCCTGGAAGTAGCAGCAATCAAGATAATGAAGAAGAATTCAAAGCCAACAGGGCGTGGTTTTTTAGATTTAAGAAAAGGTGTGGAATCCACAGCGTTACTATGCATGGTGAGGCTGGCAGTGCTGACAAGAAAGAAGGAGAAAAGTTCTCTATTAACTTTCAAAAATGTATTAAGGATGAAGGATACTGCCCACAACAAGTGTTCAATGCCGATGAAACAGGTCGTTTCTGGAAAAGAATGCCGAGCAGAACCTTCATTACACGCGTTTCACATAACGAACTTTTCGCATAACAAACTTGCTCCTGGAACGAATTAAGTTCGTTGTGTGAGGCACCACTGTACTATAAAAGTAAACTTGAACTTTCGATTATGTAAAATAGAATTTCCGATTCTGGAGCTCTCAAAGAATCGTACAAAACGAAAGTATGTTTCGATGTCCATCAAACAAAAAGTGGAATTGCTGCAAAAGATGGATAAAGACATGAAGAATGTGACAGAGAGGTTAGTGAAAACGAAAAAATTTCGATTGACAAGCTAGTCGGTATTCTCGGCACAGCAATTAACGGGACTTGAACAGCGGAACTTTGTAACTGAACAAGAAATTATGTTTGTTTATAGAATTAAAGAGAAAGTATTATCACATAAAACGAAGCAACTTAAACAACTTACATTGAAAGAAATGTTTAATAAAGTAAACAAATAAATATTAAGCTTTTTTTTTTTTTTTTTTTTTGTAAATTTTGATACCCTTTAGATCATAATTGTTCTTTATTTAATAAATTACAGTTTCATATTTTTAATTTTAGAATTTCTGCATGCCATCTTACGAGATTTAAACTGATGATCTATAATCCGGAAAAATCGATAATTCGGAATCGCCGAAGTCCCGACGAGTCCGGATTAACGACTTTTGACTGCACTTAGTTATATTAGTTATACAAAACAGGCATTCTCTTTCACTATTATTACTCCATTGAGATTTTTAAGCTATAAATTTAAAATAACTCTCTTACACTGCACAGCTTTAATATATTTAAATAATTCTATTACATAAAAATATCGTATACTTTTTTTTTCATTTGATGATTAATGTGAATCATTTGTTTTAAATATTTCATCATTTCCTAAAGCTGACTTACGAAAATCTGTATTACTCAATTCTGAGAATATATACTGTACTATGTATGACCTTCAATGCTTAAATACTGTTCGTAGCTCATATGGTAAACTGAATGAAACTCAGCTGTTTATGCTTTAAAGTTCACAAGTTCCTTTATTTAATTAACACATATGGGGAGTATACACTCACTGTATACTGACTTGAATGATAGCAGTAATAATTAATCTATAATAATTGAAGATAAATTTAAAATTTAATATTAAGAATGAAGCGATTATCGACGAGAAAAATACCATAGATGCCTGAACTTCATAGAAGCGCGAGGAAAATCAATGAAGATTCTTTGCTAACCACAAATTTCTGAAAACATGCAATGAAATCAGTGCATTTGGAATTAGTTCAATACGATTTTTCAGAGTAAAGATAAGGATTCGGATAATGTGTTTTGATGTAAAGGTGAGATAACCTGAAATATAGACATTCTTGCTATCCTTCTCCTTTAATATAAACATGATTCAATTTTTTATTTAATTTAAATAATATGAAGATATTATATTTTGCAATGCATACTTTCAAAAAGTTATTAATTTAATCTAAATAAATCTGTACAATACAGAGCCGTACCATTTTTGGGTGAATCAGGCACTTGCCAGTAATGGGGCATATATACTGCATAAATAAGAATTTGGAAAGTGATAAAAATGTTTAGGAGAAGCAGTTATGAGATTAGTTTCAGATATTAAAATCTGATGATAAGGCCCTGATTCTGTACTTTCTTTAAAGTAGTCACTACCTAACTACACTAGCCTTGGATTCGGAAATGCATCTGTGTCGGCGGAAAAATCAGACATACGACGATCTAGAATTAGTTAAAAACGTGTTATTTATTTTACATATTTATATAAGTGTTTTTAAAAAGTACAATTTTTAAACAATTAAATGTTTAATACACATTATAGATAAATAGATATGTGGCAACTTGCCTACTACAACTCAACTCGGCCAGTCTGGTAACCCATAGCAACCAAAAATAAAATGATATTTATTCTATTCAATTGTTATTATTATTTAAGGATCTGTCTCAAATTATACTACCATAATTGGTGACCCGTATTTATTATGAATAGCAACCTTCAATGTTGCACGAATATGGTGTTTATATGTCAAAATTCTGAGCAACAGTAAGTTATCCAGTGTGATGAGATGCAACTAAGACATTTCACTTGTGATTTCAAGCGTTGTGCCGCATTCGGGTGAGTCAACATATTTCTGTCATAATTTCAACGGATATATGTATCGTCTGCTGCATTTGAGACGCCAATTTTTCTGATTTCAAGTACCAAAAAACTGTGTCACTATATACATATTGATTATTTTTCTATACATATTATTATTGTGCATATTTGATTGATCTAAAGTGGTTGAAAACGATGCTGCTTCACAAATGGCGAGAGTGGTTGTTAAGCCACCTCCTTTTTGTCGCCGAGACCCATTGTTATGGTTCATTCAATTGGATGCGCAGTTTAAATTGAGTCACATTACTGCCGACGAAACTCAATTTTATATTGCCATCGCCGCGTTAGAATCAGAGGTACTGCAATCAGCTCGTGAAATAATTTTGAATCCACCGGCGATGGACAAATACAAAACTTTAAAAAAAAATTATTTTTGTTTATGAAGAATCCGAGGCAGTTAAAATCAAGCAGCTGTTGCACGATTTACAGTTGAGTGATATGAGGCCTTCTCAATTGCTGTCTAAAATGTCAGACTTAGCCGCCAGTAACGTAACGGATAACATTCTTAAAACATTATGGATGAATAGACTCCCATCTAACATGCAAACGATTTTAGCGGCCAGTAGCGAGCCACTTAAAAATCTTCTCGAAATCACTGATAAAATTCACGAGCTAGCCATTCCAGCGCAAATACACTCAGCGCAGGCTCCTGGTCCAGGTATTGTGGCGTTCAGGCTCAAATTGATGATTTGTCCAAACAGGTTGCTCAGTTAGTAGCCATCCAAGCTGAACATTTTCAGCGCAACCGCTCCACATCACGTGGTCGAAATACACGTTATGAAACCACTGAGGAAACGTTATGAAAGCCCTCCTCCGGGTATTTGTTTTTACCACCGTAAATTTGGAAACAAGGCAAACAAATGCCGCCCACCTTGTCGTTATAACGACCAGGGAAACGAGAAGGACCGTTGCTCAAAGTCGTGAACGACAGCGGACGGAATTTTGCACGCCGTTTCGTCATCGAAAATAATTCGGGCTTAAGGTTTCTTGTAGACACCGGGGCTGATGTTTCTGTCGTTCCACCACATTTTTACGAACAAAAGCATCTTACCAAGTTACAATTCAAACTTTCGGTGAACGCCTGATATCTGTCGATTTAGGATTGCGCCGCAACTTCCAATGGCCATTCATTATTGCTATTGTTTCAAGTCCTATTATTGTAGCTGACTATTTACAAAAATTTACTTTGCTTGTCAATCTTAAGAATCGCCGTTTGATATATTCCACAACCAACTTAAATTATCCGGGAGTAATTCGCAACAGTCAAGATTGGAGCATTAAAGTGATTTCGGGTAACTCCCCATGGCATGAACTTCTCAGAGAATTCTCTACAATCACGCGCCCAGTTATGGGTATTTCCGAACCTAAGCACGATGTACTACATTATATTGAAACTAACGGACCTCCAATTGCCGCTAAAGCAAGACGCTTACCTTCGTACAAGCTTAAAGCCGCCAAAGAGGAATTTCAATACATGATGGAACAGGGAATTTGCCATCCTTCAGAATGTTCATGGGCCAGTCCGCTCCATCTAGTTCGGAAACGAAATGGTAAGTGGCGATTATCGCCGATTAAATGCGGCTACAATTCCTGATCGTTACCCAGCCTCGCACATTCAAGACTGTATGCAAATTTTAGAGGTAAAAACTATTTTTACAACCTTTGATCTTGAGCGGGCGTATCACCAAGTGCCCGTTAACACAGCTGATATTCCAAAAACTGCGGTTATTACGCCTTTTGGACTATTTGAGTTTCGGATTATGGAGTGCTGCTCAAACTTTCTAACGCTTCATGAATCAGGTGTTAAACGGCCTCGACTTTGTGTACCTTATTTTGATGACGTTCTTAATCGCCTCCTCTTCAGAGCGAGAGCACCTATCGCATTTGAAAACAGTTTTTGAACGTTTTCAAAGGTACGCTATCAGTCTTAATCCTTCCAAATGCGTTTTTGGCCAACCAAGTGTATCCTTTCTTGGTCATGAAATTTCCGCCGATGGCGTTCGACCCCTTCCCAAGTCACCGCTATCCACGATATGCCCGAACCATCTACAGTGAAGGACTTAAGAAGATTTCTTGCTATGCTCAATTTTATCGACATTTCTTATCTCATGCAGCAACCATACAAGCATCTCTAAATTCTTTTTTGGTTGGAAGCAAGAAAAACGATAAACGTGTTATAACCTGGACCAGAGAATCTCGCGAAGCGTTCCAAAAATGCAAGAATGATTTAATTTCGGCAACAAATTTGTAGTATCCTTCCGTATTTAAGCCATTATCACTCTACGTTTATAAGGTATTTCTCCCGCTTTCCTAGCATGCCTTCGTGGTGTAGTGGGTCTGCACGCTGGGCCGATACTCCAGAGGTCCACGGTTCGATTCCCGGCGAAGACGGTTGCTAAATTTTCAATCTCTCTTGCTTCCAAGTATCCTAATGTCTCTACAGTGGCGCCCAAACTAAAAGGGGTGTTGGATGAGGATTCTGCACACCCAGAATTTGGCAATTGGGTCCCCTAAAACCCCAGTCGCCCTTTAAAAAGGGGAGTATATAAGGTATTTCTCCCGCTTTCCTAGCGTGCCTTCGTGGTGTAGTGGTTCTGCAGGCTGGGCCGCCGGTACTCCAGAGGTCCGCTGCTCGATTCCCGGCGAAGGCGTTGCATATTTTTCATCTCTTCTGCTTCCAAAAATAACCTAATATTTCTACACGTTTACGCATCAACAACAGGTATAGAAGCAGTTTTACAACAGAACGATCAAGAATTATGGAGACCACTTTCATATTTTTCTAAAAACCTCTGACCAGCACAAACCAGATACAGCACTTACGATCGCGAGTTATTAGGAACTTATGAAGCTGTCAAATATTTTTGACATATGCTAGAGGGACGCATTTTCATGATCTTCACGGATCAAAACCCCTTAACGTATGCTTTTCAACAGCGTTCAGATAAAGCTTCTCCTGGTCAAATGAGACACCTAGACTTCATAGGACAATTTTCAACAGATATCCGTTATATTGAGGGTTCGCAGAATATTGCTGGAGACACCTTGTCTCGTACTGAAGAACTAGTCGTTCCTTCGACAATAAACTTTGCTGCCCTTGCGGATAAACAACACCGGGATTCAGAACTACAAACCTCTTTCGAAAAGCAAATCTTCCACCAATCTCAACTTGAAGCCTGTGCAGCTGTCACCTGAAAAATCACTTTATTGTAATGTTCAGGATTCAAGATTTCAAATTTATGTTCCCTCCGGGTTTCGCCATGCCATTTTTAGTCAGTTACATCTTCTGTCACAGCCTGGCATCAAGGCTTTGAGGAAACTGATACAGCAACGTTTCGTATGGCCTAGCATGCGAAAGGACATAGCCAACTGGACATGTTCGTGCTTGGAGTGCCAAAGATCTAAAATTGTCAGACACACCACCAGCCAACTTAAAAAGTTTTACTTCACTTCCCCTCATCTCGCTTCAATCACGTGCACCTCGACTTGGTCGGGAACTTATATTTATTAATAATAATATAATACATGAATGCAATTAATTACTATGTATACATTTTTCTTACCTTGGCTGAAGCAAATTTATCATTTACTTCATCGAAGTCTATCCTTTCAACTTTTTCTCTTTGCACACTTAAAGATGCTAGATAACTTAGGAGATCCTGTCTCATCGTTGATTGTAAATATGTGAAAATTTATTTTAATTTGCTGAACGAACGTTTATAGCTAGCATTTGATAATGAAATAGTAAGGAGTATTTGAAGTGCGACTCTTAGGTTTTGAAAAATATTTTCTCCATAGATCTGTAGTGGACTTTTAGGTTCCGTTTCTTTTCTACTGCGGAGTAACGCCATGCAGTCACATTCACTGCTCAAAACAATTAGGGGATATTGTGGGTTCGGTATGAAATAACCATATAATCGACAACCTTTTTGAACAAAAGGAAATAGAAGAGATTATAAAGGAAAATTATAACGTTTACAAAGTAGGGAATATGCAAATTTAGTCTGTGACGTCGAAAACTATGCGTTTTAGATAAGGAGTAAGGAGACACTTGCAGTATTCCTTTTGTAATAGGAGATTAGAAACAATTGACAACCGTTGAATGCTTCGTAGCAGTGAATATACGATGTCTCAGCAAGATGACTTAGTTGAATCGGTAGCCAGGAAGGCCATCAGTCGTTTACATTAGAGTCAAACGCAATCCATTGTAGCGGAAGCGTTAGGATTTTCCCAAAATGTCATTTCCAGATTATGGAATCGGATTTTGAAAATTAAATATTTTTGAGAAATTCCGGACAAGGTCGTGTTATCGTTTTAAAATAAAAAGCGGGAGATATACATGCATTTCGTTTAAAGAAATAAAAATATATCTCTTCTTTGGAGAAATAAAGTGGTCAGAAAGAATGTTTTGGTTGATGTACTCAAACATTTTATTACACATTTTATCAGAAAAATCAAGAAAATAAATAATTAATTATATTACAAAAGTTATTAATTTTAAATATATTTTCCAGAAATCGGTCAAAATAAAAACTGAAATTTTCAGGAAAATCTTGTTTGGAGACCATTTGGCGCCCCCTCTACGAGTGGCGCCCGGGGCATCATGCACCCCCTTGCCCCCTCCTCGCTACGCCACTGGGCGGAAATTGCAGTATAAAATTTCGTGTCGTCGCGTGTTATACCCCCGAGCTTGAATTGTGCATCTAATTGAAAAAACCAAAGGTTGGGGTCACTACAGCAAAATGGGGCAGGTTTCACAGCAACGCGAGTCATTTGTTTGTCATCAGTGGCTAGAGGAACGCTAGTAGCCATAATAAATATGAATAAATACAGATGACGAAAAAAAACGATATAGTTCAAGAATATTGTTGCAGTACACGTGAAGAAACACAAAATAATTAATGTTAGGACCTGGGTTCTGATGATCTAGAACATGAGAAATATAGGAAAAAACTCACCCGCTTGACGAATCCACGTGCGGAATGAAAGGTAGAAAATATCACCTTCATGTACAGAAATTATCCACTCGCTTGATGTTGGAACATTATGACTAATGGAAGATGAAGGTAATCCGCATGTCTGAAAGATGATCACAAATATAAACATGAAGGTAATCCACGTGGCTGTAATATGATGAAACTGATGCACGATCCATTAGACACGATAAGTAATCCAATACGCATAAGTAAAAAATATTGGTTCAGCTGCATTTCGCACATTATTACAAGGTCTTGTTTAAGCACAAAATTTCTGCTGTACTATAAATTTCGACGATTCATTTGCCTTAAGCCTCACCGTCCTGAAATCACCATTTGTTGCACGTGGTCGCGGCTGTGTGCAACAACAAACTATGCGTATTGGAATTTGCCAGTGCTTTTAAGAATGAATTCATAACATGCCAGAGCCAATTTTTTGATAACAAAAACATTTAACCACATCACAATATTAATACACATCGTCATTTTAACCATCATGTATATCGCGTCACCATGATCATCGTCAGAATAAGATAAACCATCATCACCCAAATCACATCAGTCATTCTAAACCATCCTATGTATCATCTTCATCATCATCATTGAAGTCGTCGTCAGAATAAAAGAACTTCACCTAGATACAAAGCCCGATCACCTAAAGTTTTATTATCATCCTACTCAATTATTCATACTCTTCATCACTAAACCATATACTCACGTTCACCTAAATAAAAAATCATCAGCAGTTAATCTAAATTGTCGTCCTCAAAATTCCAGTTAAATTATTCAAATCATCGTCGTTTAAATCATGACTTTTTAGTGTTTCGCTAGTGTGCCGTCAAATAGAGCCAGTTTCATTCAGGTACAGACAGAAGGATATCACCGGAAGTTCACTATCGTTGGTACAGGTGTAGTAACCAACCGCCCTCAGGAGATGCCAGAGGCTTGGGGACGTAGCCGAAACCCATGCCATCTTAGATAACGTGACACTCGGAAGTGACGTAAGAGTTTGAATAACGTAATGTTTCAAAAAGTTTGGTTTTTGTGACAACGAAAATATTTTTTAAAGTTTCATTTCTTCCGGAAACGACGAATTGTTTTCTTTTTTTTTTAGGCAACGGCCTCTTGAACCCAATGAAATCTTGTTTGTAATGACATTAAAAATTTCCCTTTTATCATTAAATCTGTATTTGTTTTTAATTGAGCATCTCATTATTTACTGTTTGTTCATTTCGCATAATTTTAATATAATAATAATAAGCCAAATGCAAAATGTTAATCGTTAAAGAGAAATGCGACCAGAGATATAAAATTAAAAATTAAAAGACAAAGAATTAAATTTATATATCAAGTTTTACCAGAATAGAAAAAAAGAGAAAGGACTTTAAAGAATAGAATAGTTGAAGGGGTGTTGAAAGCCAAAACATTTCATAAAATGAGGATTTCTGATATTTGCATTTTCAAATTCTCTACAATTTTAGCTTTCTTAAAACACCGTTCTTTAATCTCTATGAAAATTAGGACTGTACAAAATCTAGCTTTAATTTGTCATTGAATACTTTGATAATTGAGAATTTTTACATAAAATCGCGTTTTGCCCCCGAACGTGATTTCTTATACTCGATGTAGTACCTGTTCTCAAGAACTACTGCTCACAGGTATCTGAAATTTTTATACCTTATTTACTACGCTTCCAAATATTTGCCGAAATGAGCTTTTGATTATAATCAGTGCTAAATTTTACTATGCGTTATAACGTTGCGCGCCTACAACTTGCACGCAACCAAGAGGTGACTGTGAAAACTTGTATAAAAGATAGAGCCTTTTGAAGGGTTTAAGTCCCTTTTTATTCAACGTAATAAATTACAATTGCGTTCTCTTGACGCTTACAGACGATGCCACCTTGGCAGTCAAATAAAAATAATAACCTGAAAAGAAAGTAAAGAAGACAAGATTCTAACTACGAGGCTCTCTAAAATAACTAACTCACCGTGTTTTACAATACCGCTGCTAATTCAGCAGACTTGAAGCTCACTGGAACAATTGCCACTACTTCCCGCCAAGCACATAGGCCGCAACGCGGGGTTCTTCAATTCTCGCTAACTACCTCCGCGCTCGCTAAGTAAGAATCTCACACCGAACTCGTTTCCTTCTATTTAAATCAGAATACTTCCGCTGATAATTTGAATCCTTGCGCGTTCTACTCAAATTTACATATTCTGGCATTGGCAGTTCCAGGGGAAAGTAAGGCTTGACAGGAAAGATAGTTTAAACTTAAAATAAATGTTAGTTAAAATAAATATAAACCCTACATTTGCCGCTGCCAGAATTTGGAAAACTTGGAAGCAGGTCCTACAAACGACCTGTTGTAAGTTTATCTAATTCTGAACTAACTGGCGAAAGCCTCGTTTACACAAAAAAAATCTTATGTAACAATTATATATTAAAATTATGTTACTCGTTACAAAGCTTTCTTCTTACAGCAACTTTTCCTGGACTTCATCAATCAATCTTGGTCTTTCCTTCCAGCATCTGGAAGGAATAAGTATCAGTATCTTTCTACATACATTATAATTTACACTTTCTTGACACAATAAATTTTTGTTTTTAACGATTCGTTTTTCTTAGTTATTGCTTACTTCACATTCATTCAATTTTTCAAGCATTAATTTAACTTTACCCTGGCTCTCCACCGTGTGTGGTGTCAAACGGGAATATTCGTGTCTTACAACACTTCCCCTAACCACCATGATTTGTTAGAATTCAACAACCAAATAGACACACCTTACTCGACATTCTACACTCAATGAGCTACTTTAATAGTCTTAAAAATTCAAATGTAGGTGGAGAACCCTACAAAACACATTCATTCTAACTTCCCCCTCATTCATCTTTAAACATGCAGGCTTTCGCTCTAAAGCATGACTTTATCTACAATTTACTACTTAAATTTTGACTTCATTGCTTTTAAGCATTCACTTTTAGCATCTACAATTTTATGCTTCTAGACTAAATTCTACTTTTACATAACCTTCAAGTATTTACATACATTTACAAAATTTTAATACATATGCTTTTTTCAATTTACCATAAAATGAATAAGAGAAAATAAATTTTTACTTTACTCATTCTTCGCCAAGCTGGCGGCACTGAAAGTAAAATTCTTATTAATACAAGAATACGAAGTTATTTTTATCTTCGGCCAAATTTTGGCTTTAACATAACAGAATTAGTCTTTCGACCAACAGAAAATGCTTGTTTTTAGCTTTTACACTTAAAGAAAATAATACTTTTGCCTTAGCTAAATAAAGTAAAACAAAACTAAGTCTCAACCGAGACATATTGACTTTCGTCAAAACATAGAACTTCGTACTTATGCATAACATTTCGGAACAAAACACAAAGAAAAATTTATAGAAGGTTTTAACTTATCTTTGAGTTTTCGATGCTTGAAATTCCGTCATCCGTTTTTGGCAAAATTGATCCCAAGTTAGAGGTTTCATGGATGTCAATCTTCTCCTTATTGATCTCCGAGTGTCGTCCCCGTTGCTTTTTCTTTTGCGTCCTCTACATGCTGGCCTCTTGACGGAGTAATCGTCTGGTTGTTGGCCTTTGCGTTTCTGCCTGGGACGGCTGGTGTTGACATCCTCCGGTCTGGAGTCCTTCTTGAATTTCTTCTGTTCGTCGTATTTTTGTGCCTCCCGTTGTCGTTTCAGTTTCCGGAACGGCGGCCTTGCTGGCACCTGACTCTGTGGCCGTGTGCGCGTTCTCCTTGATGTGTAATTTCTCCTGCCATCCTTTGTAGGTGGTGTTTTCGTCTTTACCACGGTTTCTTTACCCGGTTCATCTGTATTTTTGTTTTTCTTAAACGCCGGAGTTTGAAAATCATTTTTTCTTTTTGATACCGACGTCCGGGTTGTAGAAGTGCTAGGTCTCTCTTCAGTTCTCCGTTTCTTTGGTGGTGGAATAGTTGTTGCAGTCTCTAGCCCTTCTATTTCGTTTAGACTTGAGTCCTGCAAGAAACTTTTGAGGATTTCAAAATCATTTGGATTATAGTATTTTTTCACCTGGTCGGGACTTGCTTTACAGATTTCCCCTCTGTCGTTCTTAAGATATAATACTACCCCTTTGATTTCCTGAATTACATAGGGGCCTTCAAACTTTGGAGCTAGCTTTGCCATAAAATTGTCTGGGGCACTTGATAAAGAAAATTTCCGCTTCAATACTTTATCCCCAACTTTAAAATCTGCTTCACGGCGTTTTCTATCATAATAAATTTTCTGCCTATTTCTTGCCGTATCCGAGGTTTTAAGCGCCTGATCAATTAGCTTTTGCACGTCTTTTTGTTTAAACTCCTGCTCTCTTTGTTGCACAAAGAATAATTTATCTAAAGGCGTAATTAACTTTCTGCCTAAAAATAATTCTGCTGGAGTTTTTCCCGTAGTATCATGATGTGCCGTTCTTAAAGCATAAGCTAATTCATTTATATAGCCATCCCAGCGCTTGTGATGTGTGCTCACGTAACTGCGAATTATTTTTACTATGTTTTTATTAACTCTTTCTGCTATGTTAGCCTGTGGTCTATACGGAACCATTTTGATATGGCGTATGCCAAGTCCATTGCATATGTTTTCAAATATTTGACTAATGAACTGTTTTCCGTTATCGCTAATAACTTTTATCGGTGCACCGTATTTTAAAATGTATCTGTGTAAGAATGCATCTGCGACTGTTTTGGCTGACGCGCGTTTAAGAGGAACAATTTCTATCCATTTTGAAAAATGATCTACTATTACTAAAAGAAAACGATTTTTATTTAACTGGCTCTGGGGGAAGGGACCAAGGGGATCTATGCCTAAAATTTCATTCGGAAATGTAGCGCGAATGCTATTTAAGTACCCGGCCGGGCTGTAATTAATATCATTTATTAACTGACATTGATTGCAGGACCTGACATACGCCGTTACTATTTTGTATAATTGCGGGAAATATACCGCCTCGCGTACCCTTTTTATAGTCTTTCTGACCCCTAGGTGGCCCGCTGTTTTTTTTTCGTGCAACTCCCTCAAAATGCTTAATCGAAGCGAGGCTGGGATGAGTGGCTTATACTCAAGATTTTCGTTTGTTGTTTTCGTATAGAATAATAAATTATCTATTATTTCATAGTTTTTTGCTCTATTTCTTATCGCATCGATATCTGTGTGCTCAAAGCTTTCAGGGTCTTTCAAATAAGCATAGATATTTCCAAATTCAGGATCAGCTTTCAGTTCAGTAATAACCGTATCTCTAGAATCTAAAATTTTTGAAGTCAACACAGCGCATTTAAGTTCATTTCCTTCATCGTCCAGTTTTATACGAGAAAGTGCGTCAGCTACATTGTTTTCCTTACCCGGTTTATATTTTATTGTGATATTATATTCTTGGAGTTTTAAAGCCCATCTTATTAACCTGGGCGTTAGATTTTTCCCCGAGTAAAGTCTACCAACAGCCGCATGATCCGAAAAGACTGTTACTGGCGATTTGCCGAAATAAACTCGAAATTTGTGTACAGCCATTAATACGGCTAATGTTTCTCTTTCTGTAGCTGTATAATTCCTTTGTGTCTGATTCAATGTTTTACTAAAAAATGCCAGCGGATGGTTATTTTGCATAAGAACCGCACCCTTTCGCATAGTCTGACGCATCTGCCGCAATTTCCAGGTTTTCGTCCCCCTCAGGGAATTTTAAAACAGGGGCATTAATAAGCGCTTCTTTTAATCTTTCAAAAGCTGTGTTAGCTTCCGCTGTCCACGTAAATTTACTCTTTTTTCTTTTGATTACTAAGAGTGGTTCAACAATATTAGCGAAATCTTTTATGAAAGATCGATAGTAAGAACATAATCCAAGGAAAGACGAAAGTTTCTTGGCGGTATTGGGCGGTGGGAAATTCTTAATAGCTTTTATTTTTGAATCTTGCGTTTCTTTACCCTTTTGCGAAATTTTATAACCGAGATATTTAAGTTCTTTAGTTGCGAACTTGCATTTTGAGGCGTTAATTGTAAGACCGGCCTCTTTTAATAATTTAAAAATTTGTTCGAGGTCATTAATGTGTTGCTCCAACGTACTACTCGTTACAATTGTATCATCTAGATAAATTAAAGTTGATTTTCCTAGGACAGGCTTTAGAACAATGTCCATAGCTCTCTGGAAAGTTGATGGGGCCCCACACAACCCAAAGGGCATGCGTAAAAATGCATAAGTGCCCGATTTTGTTATAAACGCGGTTTTGTGTATATCTTCGGGTCTCATAGCTATTTGATAGTAGCCAGACGTTAAGTCCAAAGTAGACATATATCTTGTCGATTTGATCTGTCTAATGATCTCGTCTATAACCGGCAAAGGGTAAACTGGAAATTTAGTGATACTATTTAGTTTTCTATAATCGATAGCAAACCTCCAAGCCCTTTTATCCGAAGGAGGAAACTCGTTCTTTTTCCTACATAGTACGACTGGACTCGCGTACTCACTATTTATGGGCGTTATTATTTTATTCTTTAACATCTCCTGAATATGTTCTTCGATGATTAAGTCTTTTTGTTTATCATAGCGATACGGTTTAGTCCTACAAGGTTTTTCGGCATTTAATTGAATCTTGTGAGTCACGATCTGGCAGTTTCCTGGTTTTTCTGAAAACAAATGAGAAAAATTACTCACCACTTGCTGTATTGCTTTACTTTCCTGGTCATTCAGATGGCTAAGGTTCAATTCATGTGTCTCCACAGGTTCCACCACCCTCTGGTCCATCTCCATCACCACGGAACTATCTTGAAAATTCAATTTGGCCCTCGCGGCCCTTAAAAAGTCCATACCTAAAATAAGAGAGTGTTGCAGGTGTTTCACCACAAAAATTAATACTTTGAGATTTTCCTCTTTTACCTGTACGTTTAATGATACTTTCCCGATGCAGTGACATGTTTTTCCTTGCGCCGCTGTAATTTCCGTATTTCTGGTTTTAAAGAGTCGTATCCTATAAAAATTCTTTTTGAAGAACTTTTCACTCATGAAATTTCCTTCTGCTCCTGTATCGATGAGGGCTTCTACTGGTACATCGCCAACCAGGACTTGTATAATTGGTAGCTGTGAGTTTTTTACGATGACTGTATATAAATGTCTATTTGAGGGTTTTTTTAAAACTTCCGGGGTCTGGACCCTCCCTTTCACAGGCCCCTCTAGTCGTTTAAAGCTTTCCTTTCAATCTGTGTCTTCTGGGTACGCGGATGCTTATTTTCAGATTTTCTTTTTTGGCCTTGACCTTCGAGTTTCGATACGTTAGCTTGATAGTTCTTTCCCCCATATGAGCGATTTCCATTTCTGGTTTCCTCCTTCCTTCGGGTACTTTGAGAATATGTTTCCCCTCTCGCTCTTTCCGCGATTCTGCGATTTTGAAACTTCACCGCCAATTCGAAGAGTTCCTGCAATGTTCTTGGGTTTCTAATTTCAAAGTAGTCTTGGACAGCGGGTAACAATCTTGGTAATATTATTTCAATTATCTCCGCATCGGGTTTTTTCCCATACAGCATATCCGTTAGCTTGATTTTTCGTAAAATAAAGTCCGTCAATTGTGCTGTATCCCGTTGATAGAAACTATATAGTTCGGCTTCCAGCCGTGCGCGATCTTTCACTATGGGGAAGGCCTTTACTAACGATTTTTTGAAATTTTCAAATGTATATGTCGGGCTTCCAAATTCCCCTAATAGAAATTTGCCTATGTTCTTCCACCATAGCGCGGCCTGTCCTCTTAGTGCTGATGTGGCGATGGCAACTTTTTGTCTTTCAGGCACAGGGTAGAGCTGAAAGTGGTTTTCTATACCTTCTAAAAATACGGACACCGAATTTTTTCCGTCGAAATAGACGTTTGGCTTGATTGATGCTCTCAAAGTCTGGACCAGTTATCCAAATCCTTCTAACTGAGTTGTCATTTCTTGGTGTTGTCCAGCGGCTTCCATCCAGTTTTCGGCCATTTCAGTTCGATAAGTGTTCGGGCGCCAATATAACGTTGCGCGCCTACAACTTGCACGCAACCAAGAGGTGACTGTGAAAACTTGTATAAAAGATAGAGCCTTTTGAAGGGTTTAAGTCCCTTTTTATTCAACGTAATAAATTACAATTGCGTTCTCTTGACGCTTACAGACGATGCCACCTTGGCAGTCAAATAAAAATAATAACCTGAAAAGAAAGTAAAGAAGACAAGATTCTAACTACGAGGCTCTCTAAAATAACTAACTCACCGTGTTTTACAATACCGCTGCTAATTCAGCAGACTTGAAGCTCACTGGAACAATTGCCACTACTTCCCGCCAAGCACATAGGCCGCAACGCGGGGTTCTTCAATTCTCGCTAACTACCTCCGCGCTCGCTAAGTAAGAATCTCACACCGAACTCGTTTCCTTCTATTTAAATCAGAATACTTCCGCTGATAATTTGAATCCTTGCGCGTTCTACTCAAATTTACATATTCTGGCATTGGCAGTTCCAGGGGAAGGTAAGGCTTGACAGGAAAGATAGTTTAAACTTAAAATAAATGTTAGTTAAAATAAATATAAACCCTACAGCGTAACAAAATATACTGTAAAATACTCTAAAATTTAAAATGATAAAAAAGCTCGTTTCAAGATATTCAGCTAGGTATTGTGATGTTCCTTCCCTTAGCGAAAGACGTTTCCAGAACATTTTATCCGCGAGGGGCGAAAGACGGTTAAAGGAAGGGACGTAGGTTCGCCGGAAAACAGAGTGGAGGCAAGCTGGTGGGAAAAATACGAGACTTGTGACTTTTGCGGTTGGACCGGCAGTCATGCCGTGTGCAAAGAGATAACTTAAGTTAAATGTATAGTAGTGGTATTTGTTTTATTGTGTATTGTTTAATAAATTAGTGGATAAAATTTCAAAGCTGATGGAGATTATTTTTCCTATTATGGCGAGTGCATGAGAAATGACCGAACCCGCCTCGGGAGTTGAAACGGCGCGAGGTGCAAATCGGCGCAGTCGATTGGATAAGATTGTGAAAAAGGAAATCACTAAATAGTGAAAATAATAAAATAAATATGGTTGTAAAAAGTTACTGAAAGTTATAAAATGAAATTCGGTGATAGTTCATGAATGGATTTACGATGAGAGAAGATTTTTATGACGAAAGAAAATGGCGCGTTTAGGGCCATGTGTGCGAGTAAATTCAATCGATTTGTGAAAGCGTGATGTGCTAAAAGGTTAACACAGCCAGTGAGTGGTAAAATGGGATCATCAGTGTTCATCATCCTAGTGAAATCGTGCAAAGTTAAATCAGGGGTAATGTGAATTACCGTGTTGTAATCATGTCAAGTTACGTGCCACTGCAGTGTGCTCATGATTAAAGTTAACAGCGTCAAGTTGTGCTCTTCGTTCGATATTTTCACTATCGGGAATCAAAGGTAAGTGCTTCTTAATTTATATATTAACCATATTAACTTAGAAAATTATAATTGTTTTTATGTCTGTTAATAACATGATTCGAATGTCAGGCGTTAAAGCCAGTAGACACCGAGAAAGTATATTTTATGTGGAAATGAGAAATTAAGGTTCTTATTTTTATCAAGATATAGGAGATTCTTAGAGATTCTTAGAGCAAGGGAAACGATTATTGAAACATTTGAAAATAATGAAAGGAGTTATGTTTGACCCACCCATCGAAAGCTGAGAAATGGCTGTTCTTTTTACATCATGCTGAAGTGATTCTTAATCTCTATAAAATATCTGAAGAAGGGAAAATTATTTTGCAGAGTTTAAAAACAAAAGTTAAAAGTTTGATCGCGACTCTCGATGAAATGGATTGAAATAACAATAATTATGATTAAAAGACACCGTATTAAAAGAATTCGGGATTCCTCGGAAAAAACCGATCGAGGCAGGCTGGTGGCGTGAATACGAGACTTGGTACTTTAGCGATTGGACCGGCAGCCATGCGTGTGGAAAGAGATTACTTAAAACATGTTTTGCGCGCTTTATATTATGTATATAGTTGAGATTACTTAAAACATGTTTTTGCACGCCTTATATTATGTTGAACAAATCAGATTTAGGACTAGTTGCAACTTTTTTCGCGGTGATATTTATCTACGAACTCTACAACTTTATCCCACATTCTCAAGATCTGTTTTATATCTCTTGTAGGGATAAACCTCCTCCATCTCTGGCTCCTCTTCAAAACTAATTTTTCGTTGAACCACCGTATGCTGCTGCAAATGCAGATCGTGTAACTCCTCGGTTGTCAGCTCCTGAGACTGTTCCTCTACGAGTTCGTTCACATCTCTCTCCTCCACCTTCAGACTCATGGATTTTCCCAGAGAAACAAGCTTCTCTACCACTGACACTTTTGGGTTCCAATCCTTCGAATTCTCTTTCAAGCTACAGCGTCAGGCCACAGCTTCTTCCATGGAGACATTGTAACACCCAGCCAGGCCTGAACAATAATTCTTAGGCACATCACGATGTTAAAGTGGTTTTTCCAGAACTCTCGAATGGTAAGGTTTGTGTTCTCTGTCACCTCAAAGCAGCGGCGAAAAATGTGCTTGGTGTACAAATTCTTAAAATTAGAAATCTCCTGCTGATCCATGGGCTGCAGAATAGGAGTGGTGTTGGGTAAATCATCGAGTAAATCATCTTCGAGATTTGATGGGTGAGTAGGGGCATTGTCGAGGCCAACACCAGAACGGAACACCAGAATTATCCACTCCACAAAGAAGTTCATTCTGTCCGGACGCCCTTCGGATTTGCCCTCCACATATCTTCTTAAAATTATAACTGGCAGGTTTTCATTTAAAATATTATATGACTTAAAGCTTCTGGGGTTTTCCGAATGGTATACTAGCGGAGGCTTGATTTTACAGTCGCCACTCGCATGACGCAAATTGCTAGATTTAATCTATCCTTAATGGGTTTGTTGACCTGGCATCTTCTCCTCTGCCGTTATGTAAGTTCTATTCGGCATCCTTTTACAGAAAAAGCTTTGTCTCGTCACAGTTGAGGACTTGTGCTGGGGGGGATGTATCCTTTGGCTACTATCTGTTCGGAAAACATTTTGATGTAAACATCAGCTGCCTTTACATCCGGATTTGCTGCCTCACCATGCCTGACGACGGAGTGAAGGTCGGTACCTTTCCCTAAAGTTGTCAAACCAGCCTCGACTGGCTTTAAACGGCTCTTCCGATTCCACGTTTGTAGAAGTGTGTGGGATCTTCTTTAGAAAATAACCGTAAATCGCTCGTAAATAACTCGTAATAGTACCTTCTCACATTTGATGCTTTGTGTTAAGGTTCCTCCTTGAAGCTGCTTCTCTCTCACTCACACCATGAGTAGTTTCTCCATGTCTTGACGGAGAGAGGTCGGAGCTTAAAAATTATTGTAACGTCCTTAGTTGGCGTTATACTTTATCAACTCCTTTTGTTCAAGCACAGTAAATATCATTGATGTGTTTACGCCGTACATCCTCCCCAAGTCAATTACTCGCACACCTTGCTCATGGTTTTCTATTATTTAACGCTTTAATTCAATAGACATCATCATCTTCTTTGGACCCAGGGTTATAAAAATAAATATGATAATGTTTTCTAAATGTACAAAAAGCAAAAAACGCGAACCCTACTTAACAAAAATGCTTCCAAAACGAGGGAAACAAGCACTCAGACTGAGGACTAGTCTGAGGTGGGAGAAACTGTTAGACGCTGCACACGACATCTACATGCGCGCGCATATTGCCGTCGTGTACAGCGGTGTAGTGTGCACGACCGCGCATTTTGCGGTCGTGTACATCGGTGTAGTGTGCGATTCCTCGTATCTCAAATCTTGCTCTCGTCTCAAAGCAAAAACATCGCTCACTCGGTAGCTCCTGTCTCAAAACACTCGTATGTTGGGGCACTCGTATATCGAGGTACCACTGTAAATACAGTTTATAGTTTTTTTAATGTGACAATCATTATAAGCCATGTAGATTTTTCCTTGTGGCTTCATTTGTTTTCTCTTCCAAAATTTCGAACGTCCAACAGTTTTGTCAGTTTCGGGCTTTTGGTATGGAGAGTGAGAAAATGAGATAAGACCAGAATGAACTTCAGTTCTGAACTTTGCAGTTCAGCATAGAGTAAGGAGTATTGACAGATTTATGTTCGCTCTTTACGTGCGCTTTTCATCGTATTTTCTTCATCATTCTCAGCACTTTAAAGTGATAACTACTAGCAGTGTTCCTTTATATTTCGTATATTTTTGGAATTATATTTTTTACTCGTACTTTTCGAAAAACTCCAGAATTGTTTAGTGTTTTTTCCGGACAAATAAATTCTAACAAGCTACCAGCTCTTCCGCATGCTTTACGAACCTTTATGCCAGGAACAATTTTGGGTGTTAGAAGTAGGACAGAATGCTAGTGACAAGAACAATTGAGGAGCATCTGAGGCAGCTTGTGACAGTCTTTGCTGCGTTCCAGGAAGATATAAAAGGAGAGGTTGATTCCTTTACAGAAGAGATAAATGCGTCCAACAAAAGAGGGGAAGGGGAAATAATACCAGTTCAAGGAAAGATGGAATCTATCCAAAATTGATACTTAAGCCTGTCAAGAAGAAATAAAAGACAACAGTAGAAGATTTTCGAGGATTTTGAAAGCAGAAATAACATGGTCGAAAGGAGAGTTAGAGAAACTGGAGAACGTGTTTCTGTTGTCAAACAGCAAATCAAAGAAAGAGTTAATGCTGTCAAACTACAAATCAAAGGAAGAGTTTCTGATGTCGAACAACAAATCGATGACAGAGATTCTGCTGTTGTCGCCAAAGAATCTGACAGCTTGAACACATTCATAATGACAACTGGAGACGATTCTGATACCTTTAAATTGGTACCTATGTTTCCCGACCCATTTCTCATGCTTTCCACGTGTGATGGAAAAAATATTTGGCATATGTACAAGGCTCAGTTCTGTATAGCTCCAAATGGAAATGGGTAGGATTCCGAAGACAAACCTGTAATTTCGCAGCTTCTCTGAGAATAGAAGAAGACGATATCGGTCCCACTCTTCTAGAAAACCAGAGGCTAGATTTTGATGCTGTACCCGGTACGCGAAAGCTGTACTAAGAAGTGTTTAAAAGGCTATAGGAGGCTGCAGTTAATATCTCGATACCAGAAGCTCACCAAAATAATCCAGAAGCTCGCCACTGTTATCGAAATGTTCTGCCATCTCTCCTTTTTTGACTGCTCAACAGAAATACGTGAAGTACAATCCATGATATACTTCTTCGGTGGCATACGGGAACCTGAGGTATAGAAACAAGTGCGAATAGTGGATCTCAAGGATTTAAAAAATGCTAGAGTGTACGCCATGGAAAACGTGGCAGTCCTTTCAGAAACCTGCACACACCTTTGCCCAATCGGAACTACTCCAACCCAGAAGCTAGTGGACAAGTGACAGCTCGTCCAGGCAGTCTACCCACTTAAGTAAGTGCCTTGAGGCGGAACAGACGTCAGACGAAAGCGACCTTTGTATGCTAGAACTGCAGTGGTGATGAAAACTTACGAAAGAACTGCAGAACACATTAGGACACAGAAGATAATGCTGCTAATCAGCAAGAAGTCACGAAAACAAATCGTGGATGTTGAGCGGAATTTGCCAGAGATTGCCAGATACTGAGAAGTCCCACATAAAATCCTTTCAGATTTCCGTTATGGTTGGTGGCAATAATGGACTTTTCAATCATGAGGCATAGAAATAGAGTTCCCTTAGTATAACAATCGATACATGAGTAATTTACCATCATCCAAAACCTCAAGTCGAGATGATAGAAACAGCATGAACAGAACTTTTCCTTCCAGGATTATAGCTGAAAACAGAAATTTCCGGTAAGGCATTATGAAATATGCTAAGAACGTTAAGAGCACGAAATGAGTACTAATAATATGTTCTTTCGTTGAATTATCAAGGCCGTCATTCCGGTGACGGTTGAAACGTAAGTGCCAAAGCTAAAGTCATTGGGGAATGCGAAGTGGTTGCATCACGTTCAACATTGAACTACGTTAAGGGGTCTCGTACACCTTAAAACCCTCAAAATCTCTGAATATGATCCTGTTGTAAGAATTGGGATAGCATATTTATTTTTAAAGCTATTACTTCCAGTTTTTTACAGCTGACTACATAGCACAGCTGAATTAGTAAGCAAATAGTTTGTGTTGCCACAAATGTTTTTATAATTTAATCTTCTTTGTGAGGTAATTTTTTATATGTTCACGTAATACTCCCACTTTGCGTGCACAATTTAAAACATTCTGTTATATATTTTAACTTCATAGTTAATATACAGCTTGTATAGCATCTAAAGACTACTGTGAACCAAAAATCTTAAGAAATTCATGTTAAATTCTCATTTTATTTAGAACTAAATTTATACAATGCATTTTAATAAAAAATTTGTAATATTTCCATGCGTAAAATTTTTGACTATTAAAATATTCAATATATTTTTGGTTCAGTTAGATGATAACACTCATATAAAGAAGTCCATTAAATTTAAAGTGTGTACCAAGAACCGTTTTTAAAATATCATGCGCGCAACAGTGAAAATTTATGTTTTGAGATAATCAAGTTTTAATGTAAATATTTTTTTAAGTACTTTTCTTGTTATAAAATATATAAAATGCTTGTTTTCTGAGAGATATTGTAATATTATACAATTTCCAATAGTTGGTATCAGCATAATTAATGTAAAATAAGCTGCCATCATCAAAGTATAACATATCAACTAAAAATGATTTGAAACTTCTACGCTATCAATGATTCAACTAAAATTTTTCTTACAAATTGGAACTTACTTATAGGCAAATGTTTCAGGTAAAGTTCTCTGTAATGTATTATTGTATATCAAACATATAAATCATTTAATAGTTCTTCCACAGGGTAACTTTAGCATACTCTAAATGCTATGTATACAACTGGGAAAAATGCATTTTAAGAAAATCGAGTTTTGATGCAAATATTTCAGTATACAACTTTCTAATAATAAAGTGCATAGTATATTTATTTTCAAAATGATATATTTAAAAAGTATAAATCCTAATAAATTGCATAAGCTTTTGTCAATATGAAACACATTAAAATTACCATACTATATAAAATACCATGACAGAATGATAGCCGTGTATTAAAATACGTGTAGCATATTTGAACAAATAATTTATTTTTACATAACCACATCAGTTAAGTACTTTCAAGCATTTAAGCATGTCAAGCAGTTAATTATATTAATTTCCGCCCGGCCGGGTTTCTAAATAGTATTAAATCCGAATTTCCAAATGAAATAATTGGCATCGATTTATTGGGCCCTTTCCCAAAAAGTCAGTTAAATAAAAGTCGCTATCTCCTTGTTATGGTTGATCATTTTAGTAAGTGGACCGAAATTGTTCCCTTAAAACGAGCCTCCGCAAAATTAGTTACTGATTCTATTTTAAATAAATATATTTTTAAATACGGAGCGCCCCTAAAAGTTATATCGGATAATGGTCCTCAATTTGTAAGTAATGTATTTGAAGACATGTACCAAAAACTGGGCATACGTCATTTAAAAATGGTCCCGTATCGGCCGCAATCAAATATTGCGGAAAGGGTGAATAGAAATATAGTGAAAATTATCCGTAGTTGTGTTAACAATTTTCATAAAAGCTGGGATAATTATGTCAATGAATTTGCTTTCGCCCTTAGGACCGCAAAACATGATACAACGGGCAAAACTCCTGCTGAGTTATTTTTAGGCAGAAAGATTATAACGCCGTTAGATAAATTATTTTATGTGCAACAAAGAGCCCCAGAGTTTAAAATGGGTGATATAGAAAAACTAATTAAAGAAGCAAAAAAGAATACTGAAGTAGCACAGAGAAAACAAAAGCTGTATTATGACTTGAAACGACGGGGAGTAACTTATAAAGTAGGGGATGAAGAGTTAAAAATTAAGCATTCACTTTCTTCAGCACCAGAAGATATAACTGCCAAATTTTTTCCACGATTTGAAGGACCATATGTCATAGAAAAAATAACTCACGCTGTAGTAGTGTTAAAAGCCAGGAATGGAGAAACCTGCTCCGCAAACATTGATCAAATCAAACCCTACCATGATCGTTATAAAATGCAAATATTTACAGATCTTTTGCAGGATCCGGCACGGCAGACACGGCGGGCACAAGCTCCAGAGGTGGAACAACGACAAGTACAAGGGCAAGCCATTAAGAGAAAGAAGCCGTTCCACCGTCAAGAAAAGAGTGCTCACGAACACCCCCAGAATGAAGAAGGGAGAAGGACGACGTATGCAAAGAGAGCCAGGGGAAATGACGGCAACTATAATCCGGCTCTAAAACGACTCATGTCGGATGAGATCTACTCATCCGACAGGACTCTCCGCAGCAAATGTCGCCGAACTGCGGAAGGGCCACCAGCGGCGGAGGAAAAGTTACAAGGAAAATTTGAACGGCCAGCAACGAGGTCCAAGCAGGAACTCGAAAGAATTCTCCCGGTTCCGCCAAGACCAGCTGCCATCAAACGGCCAAGACCACAGGCAGAGGCGAAAAGAAGGTATTCAAGGGTGACTGAACGGGAGAAAAAAGAAAGCTTCTAGAGGAAGACACTGAAGGGCGAGCCCGCACAAGAAGGAGGATAAATCAAACGAGAATCTGCGCTACCTTCCAGGACTGGGCTCAGAAAATGTCCGAATATAACAAAGTATAAATAAAATTTTATGTTACTTAGTTGCAACTTAAGTTAATCTTTCATTCTTACTGCAAGTGGCAGATTTCAAGAAGTTTTACGTCATGCGAGGTCTACCTTTATCGCCAAAAGGCGAGAAATGAGTTGTTACCGATTTTGGTATTATGTTTTTCAATTACTCGCGCGTAAAACTAAAGTTGATGTATAATAGGAATATGTAAAGACTTAAATATTTGTAAAAGTTATTGTATAAATTTTATTTAAAACATTCTGGCAAGAAAGAAGTTTTAGTCTGAAAGACTTTTTGAAATGTAATATTTCAATGTAGAAGAATTGCCACTTGATTTGAAAAGAATAGAAGTTAACAATGTACTACTAATGTATGTTTTCAAATGCGTAAAATTAACGGCATGTTAATATGTTCTTATATACAACGTGAACTGTTATTTTAAATGTTAAGAAATACCGTGTTATGGTAAAAGTGAAAGTAATGTGAAATTTTTTTTTATTCGTGTGACTGTAAAAAGACCAAATCATGCTGAATAGAATGTATGTAGTTAGGTTGAATGAATGTAGTTAGGCTCTCTGACGCTACACTTCAGAGTTAGCCACTTTCAGAATAGTACCTCAGCGGTTAGAGTTGAAGTTAGGGTGTGTTACGAGGTCTTGGTATGTTGAATTTTTAACACGTTAGTGTTTTGATTGTAGGAGGAAGTGTTGAACACGTGTACATAAACACATTCGTGTTTGGTGTTCTTTTACAACACATGTCAGAGAGCACGGGGAGATATAATTAAAATAGTTATGAATGAAATAAGAATGTTAAGAGAAATATAAATATGCATGTAACTTGCCATTTCATTGTGTAACATTTCATTAAACTAGTTTTCCTTCCAGATCTCTGGAAGGAACAAGATTTGAATAAAAGCTCATGTTTAGATGCAGTACAGATGAAAAATTGCGTGTCCTTGGAGCTGCTATTGTAAAAACAAATTTCTTTTTTTTTTTTTAATTTCTAGTTTCTAGTGAGAAATGTTTGTAAGAGATTGGCCTCGCGTTAGTTTCTAGAGCTAAAAGTTTTCAACAAGGTCGTTTTAGACCTCAGTTTAAAACTAATTAACTCTGGCGGGAAGTATGTAAGGATCTTAAGTTTTACTAACGTTTATTTTATTTTAAATCTTTACTATCACTCCTTATTTTCTACTTCCGGCCAGAATTAAAAGCGTTAAGTTATTTATGCAAAATTTGTCTGGTGAACGCCAAGTACTTAAGTTGTGGCTTTTTGCCAAGCTAGAGAGAGGATGGAGTTTGTCGAAGCAGGCCGCTTACCTTAGAAGTTTTACTCAGTTGCTGGGTGCCTTCCAGGCCAGAGGTTTAATCCTCGTGATAATTTTTAAACGTATTGTTGTGTTAACAGTTCTCTGTACTACATACGGCTTCCTGTTAAGATAAGGCCAATCTTCCACGTTTATTATTCCAAAGTTAAGTTAGAGTTTAGTTAAATATTTTTATATTCTTACGTTTAGACCACAAATAGTGGGTCTTTGTATTCCGAAGTACGGAAATTATTGTAAAGAGAGAAAAACAAAGGGTTTTGTATACCCTTCTTGTGTATCCTGTCTACTTCCCACAGTTATTGAACATAGCTTTAGTAAACTCTCTGTTGCGAGTCAGGTCCTTGCATGTTCCCGAAGAAAGTAAGACAGAACATTGAACCTGATACCGTCACCAATATAAAAAGTATATTTTACACCTCTTTTTTCCATGGAACATGAAAATTTGTTTATCTTTCCATTCATTTCCATTTTTCCTGAAGAACCAGCATCATTCTCCAAACAGGCCTTGTGTTCACTTACGTCATTTCCTAGAAATGACTCGCAACCTTTGCAATATAAAGACAGTATTTCTTCTTTCTGTATCGATTACTGTGTTGCTTTCTGACCCTATTACGGAACAGACTCCAACCAAAGACGTATGTCCTCGAGTCTTCCATGTACCGTCTCCACTTACAGTCACATTTAACGACGAATTTGAAAGAACGATGTGCAATCACAGGAGGGAGATCCATAACGCAGCAGAATTTCTGCATAGCAGCTTTCCCTTGACCAAGAGTTCGCATTGCATACGTAAATCTTCTGTTTAGCTCTGATATATTTTTTCGGACACCCATCATATTAGACTTTCTGAAAGTTCTTTTACATCAACACTTTGAGCATAGTAACTCAAATTTTGAGCTTAAACCATGATGATATAGTTCACTTAAATGAACATTACAAATTTTACAACATAAATTATTTTCAATAAATTGAAATAGGATATCCAAATCAAATAGTCTATAACCACTAAAATTAGGCTCTAAAGTTATCTTTGTCTCTTGGTGCAAAACAGTGTCACTATTTAATTTTTTAAACGAAGAACTGACACCACACTTCTTATTCATTGTATCATTATGCTGATTTCCCTGGAACTTTCTTTTCTTTGGTCGATGAATATAAGATCTTTTATTTTTTACATCTTCCTCACAATTTTCCATAATTATCAGGTGATAAAAATACTAAACAAAAACTGCAATGTTATAATAAAAACACCTTCAAAAAGTCAAAAGAAATTTAGAAATCGCAAAAGAGCTTGTAAACAATCACGTTTCACGCTAATCCAAAGCTGGAGTAAGATTTCAACACATGCCTATGTTAGATGCCTATGTTAGAATAGTGCTATGTATAAATCTAATATATTCCTAAGTCGCGCTTTCGAGACATGAAAAACGCAGTTTGAATTTTGTCAATCGGCCCAGTAGAACGGGAGATATAGCACAGTCCTCCCCCTTTTTTTTTTAGCTTGATAACACATCAGAACTGTTTTTCCACCATCTCAAAATAAATTATGTAGATTTGTGCTTTTGCAACTAGTTGAATTTCAACAGAAATACACGTTCATATGAAAACGTTGAAGCTCTTTTAAAGGGCCGGTTTTATACCTTTATGCAAATGTAATTCTACCGCATATAGCAGTACTTCCCTGTTAGCTGAATTACTTTCACACTGAGTCTTCCGATGAGAATTTTCCTAATTAAATACCAAAGGATGAATGATTATAAATTTCAAAGCACCTACTATTTTAACGATCGTTTCACTCAAAATCAAATATTCGAAAAGTGAGCAGAAAGGCAAAATAGACAATAGCTAAACATGGGAACATTGAATGTGAATAGCACTTTATTGTTGGTCTGCTGCCTTTTACCAGCTAAGATAGTACTTGCCAGAAACCGAAGATTATCCAACTGTGGGCATTGTGGTAAGAAGTCCTTTACTGAGTTCTCCAGCCGAGTAAACGTAAATGCGATTAACCTCTCGAAGCCGGCTGGTACAGCAGTTGTACAAGGAGAATGACTTTCTCAGACGCCGGCATTGGTACAACTGTCGTACCATCCATGCCCTCCCCATTTTAGAGAATCGCCTATCTGTAGATCTTTGGGTGGTCCATTGTCGCTGCTCAGAGTAGCCGCTGGCTACGCATTATTTCCCTCTTCTTATCAGTTTAGATACATTTTGGCAAAAACGGCAGGTTTCGTCTCTCGCCAATATACTTGTAAATTAAATAGAGGCCATCTCTTTCTCAATCTGTCTGATAATTTTAATGCTATTTTTTTTTAGTACTGGCTTTTGCTATGATTAAAACGTCAGCGATTTTGCACGCTCTTGAAGCTTACCATATTTAATGTTCTTTAATCAGATTAATTAGATTCTTAGATTTAATGCCCTTCTAGAAAATATTTAAAACCGTTTTTATAGTTTACTCGTTTACTTCCTTTTCATACTTATGAATAATAAGATTTTATTTTGACATTGGTTTGTGGAGTGCATAAAACCCTTAAGAACTGTCAACTCTTTCAAAGTGCTTCTATTATGCAGGCAATTTTGTCTGATATATCAGGAGATAAATAAGAGACAATTGTATGCATAATAGTTTTTCTGATTTTCATTCATTCAGTGATTGCTTTCAATGATTTTCATTGATTGTAAATTAAATAAAATCAATATATCTTTACACCCTCTTTTAGGATGAGATCTGCCAAAAAATATTTAAATATCAGTAAAGCTCACGTTACTTCTAAACTGAATCAAAACATCAGTTAAATGTTATAATATTTTGGCCAGTTTTATTTGCTGAAATTCTTATACTCTTCAAGAGATAGAGAGAATTCAGACAAGTTGATAAAAAAATATCTTTAAAAAGTTGTTATTTTGTCTGTAATAAGGTGTATGTCAACTTACTACTAAATCTATGAAAATTAGGATTGGATTACGGAAAAGCACGCGAACGCTATCTGCTTAAGGGAATGGATGCTTTCGTGTAAACCTTTTTAAGAGAAAATTGCTCGCATTTACATTCCTGGTGGAAAACTCCACATGTAATCAACCCGTTCTTCGGTATTGATTGGATTAATTTGTTCGCTTACTGAATTACATCAAAGCACCCAACGATTACCTGTATAAGGGGAGCTATGTCTTCGCGGAGGACTTTCTAAGAGAAGCTGGCTTGCATTTACGTTACACAAAAACCATAAATCCAACTATTTATCCGGGATTCAAATCCAAGCGAGCTATAAGTGTTCAGCCACCTTTACCGCTTTACTGAACAGCAGGTAAAAATATTGATAAAGGAAAAGTATTGAATTAAACGGTTTTATTTACTAACCTATATTTCTCAATCGACAGTACATAAATTACGCATATGACGGGGATTATTTGTGAATAAATAAACTGTATTGCACTTTTCTCCACTATGTCATATTACAATGGAATTATTGCATTTCAAAGTTATTTCTCATGAATTAATTTTGCTCTTCATGATTTTTGATATTTTCAAAGAGAAAATTCCACACTTTAAATAAAAATATACACGAGAAGATACTTTATGCAAAATTTGGCGTAAACGGTTTTCTTAATTTTGCTTTGAAAATATTGCAGGGTAATCGTTTTCATTACTGGAAGAAATATAAAAAACAAATTTACTACATGGTGTCAACACCCAGTATTTCCTTATTCTTTTGAAAACGTGAAAGATTACTCTTTCTAAAATAAATTAGAAAATATATTATGTGCAAATAGAATATTCGTTGAAAATGAAATAGACTTCAACTTTTGGATATAACGATAGTTTTAGACGAAATTTCTACCTATGGAAAGAAATTGACGTATAATTAATTCTTCATGAACATTTAAAACTGTTCTCAAAATTCTTTTGATGATTGCATGTATAAGTCACGAATTTTTTTCTCGGCTAACATAAACAAAAGCCAATTTTACAAAGAAAAATTCTCGTTAAAGATATACCTTCTTTGCCTTAAAGTCCAATGTAATATTTGTTAAAATTAATTATTAAACGCAACCAATGTATCTCGGATTTTGATTTTTATATTATAATAACAAAATTATCGAAAAAAGCAGATTTAAATCTCTGTTATTGTTATGTAAAGCTTTATTATTGCTGTATGTTCATCTCAAAATTTAATTGTATTGAATCTCATTCTAATCATCTAATGGTAATAAATATAATTATTATTATTTCATTAAATTAATCATTACCATTATTTTATTAATGAAAATATGTTATTAAAAATCGCATTCCGGCCTGCAGACTTACAGATCTAGTCTGTATTTACTATATTTTGTTAAATTTTGTTCTTGCTTTCTAATTTCTAATACGAAAATACGCGAATATAAATGAAGAGTGAAAACAAAATTAAAAAATTCACAAATTACTTACGAGATTGATTAGAAATAATGAATGAAATATAAACATTGCATACATTTTGTTCTAAATAAAGTGTGCACTATCCAGTACTGCACATTTATTTATGCACTATTTATTTAGAATTTTGCTTTCATTTAAATATGAAAGCAAAATAATCATCGAAAAAATTGCAAATCTAGCAACTCCTCTACTATGGGACGTATTCGTCCGACAGACATGTAAATTTTACTTCATCCATGGAGGGGAACTAACGACTTTTCTCATTAGGAAAATGTCAAAGAGGGGGCAAAACTGTTTCGGATCGTGCTGGTCTGAAAGCTATAATATGAGAATTTCGGCCCGGTTTTAGAAGGTTAAGAGGGTAATGCTTGAAAACCTATTGTAATAATTTTGTGGAAACATTTATTTGGAAGAACGTTTATAAAAGTATAAAGAAACATTACAATGAGAGAGAAAATATAAATTATTATCAGGTTTTAGTCAAATTATCTGTATATGAAACGTCGAAATGGTAATATGAGGAGTATTTTATTCATTTGTGTAAGCATTTTATTTACTTGCATACCAACGAGTTCTGACGAAAAGTCTGCATAGATTAAAGTACTTGTGAGGCTTTCTGAAAGACCGAGTCTCAGTTTTAATATTTTAATATTAATCTCTACAAGTCTGAACTAACTGACACTACTGAAAAAGTTACGAAAAATTGATTCCCACTTTTAAAAAATTGATCTGAATTTTTTTTTTCGTAAAATTTATTTTTTTAAACAACATGTCTGTAATCAATGTGAGCACCGCTTTGATGCTGGAAAAGCACTAAAATTTGAATCATCGTTGTACAAGCTAAAAAAAAAAAAATATTTAATTGTGAGAATAAAATATTCTAACGACTATAATGATAAGTCAAGAATAAAATCAAATCTGTAGCTGCAAGCCTTTTTTAGCGTTATGGTGGGTAGGGAAAACTGAGTGCGATACCGAAGGGCTCGGGTTCGAATCCCGGAGAAGGCATGGATGTAAAATTGTCTGTCCCTTCATAGGAGGCAATGATGGCCCGCCTACTAGGCGCCTCCATGATAAAGAGACTACCGATCTGGCCTTAGGGCAGGACGATGCCGACATAGGCAAGTGCCAACCATAAGAAAAAAAAATTTGATTGTAATCTTATTCAAAAATTCCTAATTATAAGACGCAAATTTTTAGACACCTTTCTCATGTTCGTTTTTAATGGTAATCAAACTAATATGTTTCAGGACCTACGTTTTGGAATATTATTATTAATGATCTTCTATTAAAACTGGAAAATCTCGCTTGTTGTGATACTATAGCCTTTGCGGATGATGTTTTGTTTTGCTTCCAGAGTAGGGACCTTTCTGCTACTTTTTTACAGGCACAAGAGACTTTAAATTTCGCCTCCAACTGGTCAAAAGGTTTTAAATTAGATTTGAATCCTGATAAAACCAGGGTTATGATTATTGAAAAGCGAAACATCTGTTATGATGCATTTCAGTTATCTCTCGATGGCACCCCTTTGACTGTGGTAAAGCAAATGAAATATCTTGGGGATTTTCTTGACTGTAAATTTTCTTGGAAACAACACTTAACTTATGTATCAGAGAAATGTGATAAATTACAGCGTGGATTAAGTCGTATTGCACGCAAAACATACGGTATTAATTACAACGTTCATTCGCTCATCTATAAACAAGGAATTGCCCCCTTCATTATGTATGGCTCTAGAGTCTGGGGTATATCGCTTAAGAAGAAGATAAATTATAGATATTTACGACGTGTTCAAAGGCGGATACTTCTGCGGGTCATATGTGGATATCGTACCGTAAGCTATGAGTCTGTTTATGCAATTTCTGGCTTTCCTCCGATTGACATTGCCATTCTTCATTCTATTGCTTATAAGGAAAATATTTCTGCTTCTACTGTCTCTCAGTATGATTGTATATTACCTCTATCTGATCTTCCTCATCCTTCAGAAAGAAATGCTGTTAATTTTATTCAGTTTAGCAATAAAATCGTAGATGATTCGCCTGTAACTTGCTATACTGATGGCAGCAAAATTGATGGCAAGGTTGGTCTCGCATTTGTTGTCTTCAAAAATGGTCTTGAATTTGAGCATTTTCAATTTAGAATCAGAGATGAATGTACCGTTTTCATAGCTGAACTTTTGTGCTTAAACTTCGCCGTCAAATGGGTCTCTAAACAAAACAGTGCTGTTTCAGACTATCTCATTTGTACTGATTCCCTTTCATCCTTGGAGATCTTAAAATGTATTTCTTCTTCTAATAATATCATTATCGAGATTAAAAAAGAACTGAAAAGTCTTGAAACTGGGACTGAAAAATTTTAATATTAACTGGCACCCACAGTTTTACCAATTTATTTCCGAGAGAAGTGCTTTTAACACTTTTTGTCAATTCATTGTAAAACTGTGTAATCATCCTTAATTTTATTTCAATTTTCTCTTCTGTTTAGTTTGTATTGTGTTTCTTACTTACTTCTGTAAGCCCCATGTGATACTATGTGGTACATGGGGAACTTGTTGTGTTTCTTTTAATTAAAAAAAAAAAAAAATCAAACTAATATGAAAGTGGACTGAAAAGTCATTTTTAAATGAACCCCATAATCTTATACGTCTCTGTACATTTGCATAAATCCATAATGGGCCAGGTATTATTTTGTCGAAGGACAAGACTCTAAATGGAACGATTACTTCGCTTGCTTGCGAGTGAATTCTAGGAGGTCCGACGAAGACATCGCGGACGAAAACGTAGCGGAGAAAACAACGTAAGACGGAAACTTCGTTGTAGAAAACATGTGGGAGAAAAGAAGGCAGGAAAACATATCGTGAGTCTAAAACATCATCGAAGAAAACAATCGTGGTACAAAACATCGACGAAGAACAGAAAGCGGAACCAAAACTTCGCAGTTTAAAAATATCGTCGTGGAAAATATATTCCTATAAAAGAGAGTAAATAAAACAATCGCATGACGATTATTCTGCAGATATATCTTTTCTACTTTTAAAAGGTGCTGGTGCGTATTCGAGTAATGAATTCTAGGTGCGAGTAAGAATGAGGAATATTTTTACCTCTATATTTCATATATTTCCTTTCATTAATAATTTTTTGCTAAAAATCCAAGAAGGAACTCTTGCATTGAAAAGTTGAAAGGAAGTAGAAAATTAATGATACGTATGGGAGTACAACGCAGTTTTTTATTTTTTATTTTAAGAGAATTTTAAATTTATTTACTTAACTATTAAACGTTATTATTTAATTAAGTCATTTCGTAAAGTTGTATTGGTAGTTTTTGATGAACAATATATTTTTAAAAACTTAAAAAAGGGAAAAGGAGCATTTACTTTAGATTAAATGTATTTAAAAGTTTTATGCATGTCTGAAATTTCTAATATTATGTTCTTTGAATAAAATTAAGACTTCTTTTGTTCTTTTTCCTTCAGCTTCTTCAAAGTAATCCTTTTATATAAGTATCCTTTGCATGTTGCGATTCGTTAGTTGTGATGACACAAGTCAGGATGAACTACGTAGTATTTCAGTACCGTATTTATATTTATTGGATTATTGGAAGAGCACGTCAGTGCTCTTTTCCTAAGGGGAGGGAAGCGTTTGGGGAGGACTTTCTCAGGAAAAGTTTCGTACGCACATTACACAGTAGAAAAACCACAAAATTCTCAAGCAGCGTGTTTTTGTGCTGGGTCTAGCTACCAGCGTTCAACGACTTTACCTCTGGACCACTGCAGCCAGATAGAGTTATTAACGGAATAGATTATTAACGGAAATGCATTCATTTTCACACTATTTTTTTGAGAAAGATCAAATTTAAATTTAGATCTAGAAAATGTAAACGCAGAATTTTACAAAAAGAAAATATAGGTACAATAAATCCTCTTGTCGATTACCATCCTAAGATGACCGATATTTCTGAGAAAATAAGTAAATATAGGTTTTTCACAATGTCTCTCTAAGATGACCGCATCAACGGAAGATTAAAGAGATATGGAATCGTCAACGATCGCTTTGAAACGAATATTTTATATTTAACTTTACATTTATATATTTTTAAAAATGATTCTAAAATGTGGTTAAGCTTTTGTGTCTCAGTGTGCCACTACATGGAACACCCAAATTGAATCGCTTCGAAAGCCTCTAAATTCAACCGTAAATAGATAAAAATGCTTTTATAATATACTTTGAACTTTTCTTTTTAAACCGTAGATAGCAGCATATCACAAGGAGACACATAACTTTAATTTATTATGTGTTATTAAAATCCATTTTTTTCAAGTAATTTTCTCTATTTATTTAATGATATAAAAATTTTATTTGGAGAAAAAATAGGCATAATTTTACTGGCTGTACTCCAAATTATTTTTTTAGTCTTTCATACAAAAATCATACGCAGAATTATTGAATAAAACCAGGTGTTCCATTAGCGGGAACACTGCGCCTTTAGCAATCTCATGCTCTTACTAATCAGAACATCTGTGCTCTTAGGAGAGAACATCCGTTGTTTTCGTTTTCTGTTTCCGTTGATTTTTTTTGGGGAGGGAATGATCTCAAACAAAGCAGCATCGAGGGGCGAGGTAGTTTTTGTGTTATGAAAGCATTAATATTGGCATCTGGAAATTTTTGGGGGTAGTTTTTAGGGGGGAATTTCATTAGTAGCTTGACTCATCTTTACTTAGACCTACGCGAATTTTTTGCTGTCTTTTTAGTCTCATTCCCGTTTATTTTCAATAATTGTGTAGATATTTTTCGTGTATCTATATATTATAAGCTTATTTTTCTTTTTTGTTAATATTAATCGTAGTTAATTATTTTAATCTTAGTTGGTTTGTGCTTCCATCAAAAATGTGTGACTTGCTTTGAACAATTTCACGAAGCTAAGAAATAGGAAAATTTATAAACATTTTTGTATATAGGACTTGTGTATATAGATATGTATCTCATTTATCCGTATATATTCAAGAATATTGTGTATATCCAGGAAACCATGTATACAGCCATAATACAGAGTTTTTCATTCTTATGCAAACGCTTATACTCATTTTCGTGCTTCACTGCAATGTTCGCTTAGTCGCACTTTTAAAAGCTCTGGCGGCGCAGTGTTCCACCTCATGGAACACCCACAGAATTAAAACGTTAAGTGCAATTTTTACAACATTTTACCTGTATACTTATTTAGGACTAAATAGACTGAATACAACGTTTCTTGCTGAAATTCCGACTTTAACGTACAGTGCGCCGCAAAGGATTAAATATTTTAGTTCTATGTTACGCCAATTGTATTTCTCTCTTTGTACCGAGGAGAGGCGCAGACATAAATTTGTTAGGATCGTAAAGCTCGGGTTTAGAGCTTTTAAGTTGCGGTGAGTTTCAACTAAGCAGAGGTTCTCCTGAGTTTACTTGGTGAGCCGCTACTGAAGTCGGAGATTTCAAAGTGTTCTTCGCCGTTCCTCAGCCAACTTAATGTTTGAAAGCCGATAAAGTAGTTTCGGTCAACATTATGACTCTGAGGTTTCTTGGGTTCTACACTGAGGGAACATCAAGTGAATTTACAGTCCACTACTTTTGAACGACGGGACATACAGTTTTCACACACAATTTATTCGAAAATATTTTAGTTATTGCTTGAACTTTTAGAACGAAGTTCTCAGCGAACCACTTTTTTTTTACGACCACTTGTTAAAAGTATAGCTGTGGAATTCTGGTACTAATTCTCATCTTTTTAAGATTTCCCATTTAGGTAATATTTTATTACTGCATTTTACAATATAAAGGAAGTATTCTAATTACGAAAATTTTCAAGTATCACATTTCAGTGGAAATATCCATTTTGTCCATATCTGAATCCATTTGGATGATTTTTGTGCGACATCTCATACGGACAGAATAAAGACTTCTTCCTTTTCATAGTATATTTTATAATGCATTCAAAAGGGATTTTTTCGTGTTCTCTGTATGTATGTAGATATAATATATGTGTGTATGTATCTCGCATAACTCAAAAACGATTAGCCGAAGAATATTGAAATTTTCTAAAGAGAAGGCTTGCTTCTCTCTTTATATTGCAGGTTAGCTGTACCAACCGTATATGTATATGCTCACGTATATGTACACCAACATCCTTTATCCGGCTTAAAAGTCCCTACACGACCTTTATTTTTGCAATCGTTGCTTGTAGTAATATACTTCCAGTTATCGAAATGTTTTTAAATCACGAAAATATACATGTTTTGGCGATGTCAAATTTTTAAAAAAATTCTTTTTTGACAAATAAGTAAATACAAATTTTAATACAGTCTCGCGGTTCGTATACTTACATTTGGGAAAGTTTCATACTTGTTATCTATATAGTAAATAAAGAAGAAATTTTGTGTGTTTGTCCTCTCATAACTCGGTCATTACTATAGCTTTCACCACCAAACTTTCTACAATTAGGTCGACTTCACTTTTCTCAAAAAAAAAAAAAAAAAAAAAAAAAAAAAAAAAAAAAAAATTGCTAAAATCAGAGCTATAAAATAAAACTCGGAAAAACGATAATTTTCTTTCTCATTTTCCGAGTGGCAACAGTCTCGCAAGATGGAGAGGAAAATCTGCTTTATTTCGAAAGTTGTTACCATTGCTCTCTTTCAAATCCTAGAGTTTGTTAAAATACGAAAATAGATAAAAGATGAAATAAAAATAGCTTTCCCAAACATTAAATACGTTATTCCCGATTCCGAAAATTCGAGGGAAGCCATTTCGACTATTCTCATCTTAGCCACTTTCATGAGCCAAAATACTAATTAAAAATTCTGAAAGTTCTAATTTTCGCACTCATTTTTCCTAGTGGTAACAGTCTCGGGCGTTGGAGATAGAATTGTTTTATTTCGAAAAGTGTTGCTACTGCTCGCTTGCAAATCGTACATTTTGTTAATAAAAAAATTTGTAAATTTTACATAACCTATATATATAAAGAAGAATGTCTGTTTGTGTGTTTGTTTGTTTGTTTGCGTTATTGATTTCTGATCAATTATGACAAACATTTTGCGACATTGAATCGACTAAAGTTGAATATAGGTGAAATATTGGATGGAACTTGAGCTGTTATGGCCATTTGATTAGAAAGAGGAAAATCACTAAAAGCTGAGTGACATTGCTTCTGATACAATGAGAGAGAATTATATTTTTCTATCGAAATTTTTTATGTGGGGTTGCATATCGCACCAGACTGAAAAATGTATAACTATAAATCGTATTTTTTACATCGTTAGAGAAGGATTACAACGGTATCGTTCTCTCTGTTGTTAGATACATTGCTTTCAATCTAACTTAATTGACATCGGGTACTTCCGCTAATAAAGAAATAAAATTAGAAAAAATTCATAAACGCACGACCAAAATTGTGCAGTATACGTAATTTCAAAATCAGCAACTTTCTTTTAGGAATCGGGTATTCAAGTTTGAAAGAGCAGTTCGAAGAAATAAATTTAAATGATCAGCAGCAAAAAGTGTGTATAATTTAATAGGCCTTATAAGGAAATTCACATAACTTATAAGGAACAACACATAAGGCCTTACAAGGCCTTATTTGTTCTAATTCAGAAGTCAAACAACAAAAATCAGCGTTAATTTGCAAAATTTTCACAGGACTAGTTTCGATGGTTTTACCGAACCATCATCTTCAGCTGCAAAACCGCAAATGAACAAGATAGGAAATAATGTCTAGATAAGATAAGAAAGCCTGGACAAGAACAAGCAAGTGGCGCCATCTGTTGGCGAAACCAGAACTAAAACATAATTTCTCTAAAAGCCGAAGGCAAATTTCGATTGGAATTAGGATCGTTAACTAGAACAGAAAGATTTTTATGAATGTGAAATGCCTCTAGAAAATCCAGTTCTCCAATGGAAGATGTTTTTTGAATAATTTTGGCAGCAGAAAAATTGAAAGTGTGATTTTCGGTCCAACAATGTTGAGCAACAGAAGACTTCTGTGTTTCCTTTTTTCTAACATATGCTTCATGTTCTTTGACACGAAATTTTAAGGCTCTCTTAGTTTGGCCAATGTAAATTAAACCGCACTGGCAAGGAATCCTATAAATACCCCAGGAATTCATATCCGGAATGGGGTCCTTGAGTATAGAAGTTGGAATTTTATTGATGGGAGAGTAAACAACCCGAAAGTTAAATTTCTGCAAAATATGTGCAACTTTATAGCTAATTGATGGAAAGAAGGGAATGACAACAGAATTTTTATAATCTCCTAAAATAAGAGTGTGGCTTTTGGTGTGTTGAGATGAGAATTTTTTAACTGCTTGATTAATAATGTTGGGTGAAAAGCCCCTGTCAATAGCTATTGCTTTTAAATAATTTAGTTCTTAATCAAGGGCCAGTTTGGAGGAGCAAACTTGAAGAGCACGGAAAACATAGGAATAAAATGAAGCTAACTTTTGTTTAGTCGGATGACATGATTTAAAGTGTGGTGGAAGGCAAACCGATGAAGGTTTACGGTAAACTGTAGTACTGAAGTTGGATGTGTTACGTGTGACCAGAATGTCGAGAAACGGAAGAGAATTGCAAGTCTCAAGTTCAAAAGTGAACTGAATAGCAGGATCAATAGAATTCATTGTTGAAAGAACTCTATTTAAATCATCTTTATTACCTTCAAACAGGGTAAATGTATCGTCTACGTAGCGGAACCATGCCGGGAAGTTTAAAGTTTCAAACAATTTTGATTCATAATAAAGCATGTAGATATCAGCCAGGATGGGACTGAGGGGGCTTCCCATGGCTAATCCCTCAGTTTGCTTGTAATATTTATTTTGGAAAACAAAATGTGTTTGTTTCAAACAGAGTTGAGTGAGAGAAATTAGCTCATCAATTTCGATGCAAGAGAAATGAAATTCGCGAAGTCTGGTTTCTAGACATCTTAATGCACCCTCCACTGGGACATTGGTGAATAATGATTTTACATCAAAAGAAACCATGAGTAAATTACGAGGAGAAATGTTTTTAACCTTTTTTACAAACTCTATTGAATTTTTTATGGTGTAAATATTATTGTCTAATAGAGTGGAAAATCTAGAAACTAAATATTTAGCTAATGGATACGAGGCAGTACCTAAATTTGATACAATAGGGCGGAAAGGAATACCACTTTTATGAATTTTGGGAAGAGCATATAATCTGGCACAATTCGCAACAGATGGGATAAGCGAATGTTTTAAGTTGCTTGAAATGATTTGCGAAGATTTGATCGCAGTTTTTATTTTGGATAAGTCCGAAGGTGAAGGATCTTTAGGGATCGGATTATATGGTCCTTCGTTTAAGAGTTTAGTGACACCATCGATGTAAATGTTCTTATCCATGACGACTATCTGGCCACCTTTGTCGGCCTTTGAAATGACAATATCCGGGTTAGAATGAATCTCGCGCATTGTAGCTCTTTCTCTCGCAGTTAGATTTGGTTTCAAAGGTTTATTATTGAATTTCACATTATGAGCGATAAGATGCCTAATCATTTCTTTCTGTGAATCTGAAACTTTACTGAACTTGAAAGCTTTTTCGATAGGAGCCAAAATCTTTGGAATCGAGGGTTTACAGGTTTGTGAGAAGTTAAAATTATATTTTAGAATTCTCTCTTGTTCTTCTGAAAGACTAACATTAGAAATATTAACTATTGGCTTGATGTTTACAATGGGAAGATTTTTTGAACTACTTGAACTGGAAGACTGTAAAAGAAGTTTTTCGAATTTAACTGCAAGGGTGTTTTTATGACGGTTAACTGCATTCTCCGTTCTAGACCAAGACTTTTGTTCAAGGGCAGTGAATTTTGGATATGTTTTAGCGAGTTCCAGATGAAGCTTATAGAGTTCATGTTCAATTTTGGAGAATTGTTGACGTGTATCCCTTATCACGGACCGAAGTAAGGCAAGTTTGCAATTTAACAGAATTCTTGAAACGCGACTCGAAGGTTTTTGATTAGATTTCATTTGAATAAAATTGGGGATCATTTTTTTACATTTATATTTAAGTAAAAAGTCAAGATGATTCAGGAATTTTTGCCGTTTCAGGCGTAATTTAGTGAAACGATTAACGGATGAAGGCATGATAAACAATGCAGAAAATCAAACTAAATTAACTGAGCAATAATAAAGTACACACAAAATAGCAGAAAAATCCCTCACTGAAATGAATAGAAAACAAAATGTTTGTAAGCAAAATGCATGAAATCAGACAAGCAAAGCACAATATCCAAATGTACAAAACATAAACATAACTTGAAAATTGCAAAAATGTACTCACCGAAACTCCTACAATCACAAAATGGCGGCCACACCACGTGCAAAAAAGAAAGCAAAATGTAAGCCTCTTTGGGGCTTCTATAATTAAGACACAATAATACGCCGAATAAATACTAATTCAGAAGTCAAACAACAAAAATCAGCGTTAATTTGCAAAATTTTCACAGGACTAGTTTCGATGGTTTTACCGAACCATCATCTTCAGCTGCAAAACCGCAAATGAACAAGATAGGAAATAATGTCTAGATAAGATAAGAAAGCCTGGACAAGAACAAGCAAGTGGCGCCATCTGTTGGCGAAACCAGAACTAAAACATAATTTCTCTAAAAGCCGAAGGCAAATTTCGATTGGAATTAGGATCGTTAACTAGAACAGAAAGATTTTTATGAATGTGAAATGCCTCTAGAAAATCCAGTTCTCCAATGGAAGATGTTTTTTGAATAATTTTGGCAGCAGAAAAATTGAAAGTGTGATTTTCGGACCAACAATGTTGAGCAACAGAAGACTTCTGTGTTTCCTTTTTTCTAACATATGCTTCATGTTCTTTGACACGAAATTTTAAGGCTCTCTTAGTTTGGCCAATGTAAATTAAACCGCACTGGCAAGGAATCCTATAAATACCCCAGGAATTCATATCCGGAATGGGGTCCTTGAGTATAGAAGTTGGAATTTTATTGATGGGAGAGTAAACAACCCGAAAGTTAAATTTCTGCAAAATATGTGCAACTTTATAGCTAATTGATGGAAAGAAGGGAATGACAACAGAATTTTTATAATCTCCTAAAATAAGAGTGTGGCTTTTGGTGTGTTGAGATGAGAATTTTTTAACTGCTTGATTAATAATGTTGGGTGAAAAGCCCCTGTCAATAGCTATTGCTTTTAAATAATTTAGTTCTTAATCAAGGGCCAGTTTGGAGGAGCAAACTTGAAGAGCACGGAAAACATAGGAATAAAATGAAGCTAACTTTTGTTTAGTCGGATGACATGATTTAAAGTGTGGTGGAAGGCAAACCGATGAAGGTTTACGGTAAACTGTAGTACTGAAGTTGGATGTGTTACGTGTGACCAGAATGTCGAGAAACGGATTTGTTGTTCGCCTGAGATTTTTGATTTTAGTAAGCACATAATTTTCCGATTTTTTTCATTCGAAGAAATATGCGTCTGTTTCTCGTACATTTCTAATATACAGTGAATTATTTCATAAGAGCATTACGCGGAAGTTTCTAATTATTAGTTTATATATAGTATATAGACATTGTCAAACATTCGTTTCCTCCAGATGTAGACCACCTGTTTCTCGACCTGGCCCAAACAGCTTTTTACATATTGTTAACTGCAAACAATCATTCGATTTACTGCACAGTTAAATGGAATGTATTCTGACAGCTGAAAAATGTCATCTAAGCAATTTGCAATTTGATTCATTACTAGTAAATCTGAAATCAGTTTTGTTATTTTAACAAGAAAGGGCATTTTTATGCATAGTGGTGGAAATAGATTAAAGATTTAATAAAAATTAAATTTTAGGTTCGAGTTGCATTTGACGAATATCAAAATGTTTACCTTGAAATATTAATAAAAGTATTTTGAAAATAGGAATGTAATTTTTAATTATTTTAAATCTATTTACTCTAAAGCAAAATGCCGTTACATTAAATATCAGAGGCACAAGTAGAAGATATAGAACTGGATATAGATGGCTAGAAGTAAGAAACAAACAGAAAAGAAAGAGAGAGATCAGAGTAAAATTATTCATGTTAAATTCAAATGGAAAGAATTTGAAAATGCTATAGTTCAATAGCTAAGATTTAGTTAACTCTAACAGGGAGACGTACCTCATATGGGCATAGTATACATCATAAGTGAAGTGGTGAAAGCATACGGTATCGTGTTTTTACTATTTGAACACTTTCGAAGATCTGAATGATGAGTTTATATATGTCAAATACTCTATTAATTACTTATCTCTATCTATCTGTAATTATACACGTACTGTCCAGCAATGAATGCTCGATGTATAGGTCACAGCCACTATCCCACCAAAAGAGAAAACTTTCATTTATGAAACTTCCTAGTACGTCTGCCATGGAAACGAAAACAGGCTTTACATCTAACATTATCCTGCACATTTTTATGAAACATTAACATTTTGATTCGACCCTTTTGTTTTATTTTGTTTTGAGTTTCGTTCAAGCAAACGTTTCGAAAATCATTCCTACTTGTAAATACCTGTTTGTTTCTTGTATGTTTGGGGCACCATTGGTCATGTGGTTAGGATTGCAGAATACTGAGAGTTTTATGGAACTGATCATCCCAATTGTAATTTCCATTATTTATATACAAAAACAATATAGGAGCATGAAAAACACCAATATGGATAGTTTAATAAGACGAAACTTCAGCTCGTAAGTTCTGATAAAAAACAATGTACAATAACTAAATGTTAGTGTAGGATGTTTATTATAGCTTAAATAAACAATATTCTGTTTTTGCTCAAACACAGCGTTAAAAATACCAAGTGGTTGACACGAAGCCACATAAATTTCATTTGACTAATTATTAATATATTATTATATCCTAATATTAGTTAGCAGTGGTAAATCTAGGTATTAAAAAACCGTAAACACGAATTTTTGAAAATTTTAATATTTCTCCTTTGGCCACGTTTGAATTATCCATTTGAAATTAGACATCAAGAAGGTGGCAAGGGGCCTTCATTTTCAAGGAATGATTTCTACCGGCAGTAATTTTACAATAATATTATAAAATTAGACATAATAAATCTGACAGCATGAATGCATTATATGAAAAAAGCACGGAATTTGCATTATTTTGCTGTAGAATGTTATACTAATTCTCGATTATCCGTGTGTGGAATACCCGTCTTGCAATTTGGAACTAGGTACCGTTGAAGCAATTTTAAGCGACCAGCGAATATATTTTTCATTTAGTCAATTTGTCGAAATTTTAATCTTTTAATTGCAGTTTTACATTATTTTGATAACCATTAAAAACGAACGTGAGTAACTCATCTGAAAATCTATAAGCTGTGAGAGAAATCATATTGAATGATCTGAGCATGCAGAGGAGACTAATTATATGCCTTTGGCTTTACAATCCTTGTTAGAATATTTCATTTTCAGAGTTGTGTTTTTGTGTTTATTGCAGCTTGTAGGATGAAGAGTGAAATTGCTTGGAACTCCGTGCATTAAATAAGTGCAAACATTGGTTACAGACCCTGTTAATTAAAAAAAATAAACTTTACAAAAAATAATGTTACAGAATACATATATTCCTTTTACATTCCGAATCAATTTTTCGTACCTAGTTGAGTCACATAAATTATGACAAAATTTGAGAAATTAATTTAAAAGAATTAAATATGAAAAAAAAAAGAATTTAACAAAACAATTATAACTTGGCTGTGCGAGAAATCTCACAAATACTACGTTTATGTTTCTGAACAAATGCATAATATTCCCTCCATTTCTATCTATCAAATTTATCAATTATCTCTCACACCTTTTTTTTATGAAAATCTGTGATAACACTTTACAAACATTTAAACAAATAAATGAAACTTATACAGACTGGACTGTCAAATACGTCGAAAAATTAGTTGTTAAATTTCAAAAAATTTCAGATTTCATTACGAGATATATCTGACATCGAAACAGGTCTCAATTCGATAATGTCATGGATTTTTAGAATTATGTTTACAGTTTGAAATTATCCTTATTATATAAAAATATTAAATAAATTTGTTATATATCAGTTTCCTTGCACACTCTTGTGCTATATGTACTTTAACGTACAAAGAACGTTATAGAATAATACGTTATAGAACGTTATAGAAAGAACGTTATAGAATAGTGTTATCAATGGTTATTTAAACCAAACTGCTGTGCGTTTTTAAGGCCGAGCGGTAGCTTTCTAATTAACACGCTGAGTTCGGCGCCGAATTCGCTGTCCTTTCCATTCAGCCGGCAGCGAGCTAAGCCTTAAAGTTAAGCCGTATTTTTGATTAGAATGTTTCAATACATTTCATTAATGCTAAATTTGATCACATTTCATTGAGACTATATTTATTTTTTAACTTACACTGTCGGTTCCGTGGAACGATGCCAGGCAAACGAAAATTCCAGTACCGGTTCCCAGGGACCGACGCCGGCCAAACGGAAAGTGCACTGTCGGTCCCCAGAGACCGGCGCCGCGCTTAAGGTGTTAAGAAAGTTTCGGGCCGGTAAGTAAATATGTATTTAATTCAAATATATGAATTGATATGTAATCTATATATATGATTGATTGTATTTGAGTTCCATTTCGAATACTCAAAACTTAAACACAAATAACTAGAGGCAGCAGATACATAAATCAGTTTATTGAACGCAATTTAACAGAATCGTTACAGGTGATGAGATGTGGGTAGCTCAGTTCACCACAGAAAACAGCAACTCACGATTGATTGGCGTCACAGGGATCCACGCGCCGGACGATCCTCAGTCTATGCACGGAAATTGAAGTCCACGGTATTCTGGTATAGTAAAGGCATTCTGCTCATTGACGTATTGGCGAGTGGTGCTCCGGTGAAAGCTGCTCTTTATTGCGCTTTACTAGAGAACATCTGAAGAGCCATTCAGAACAAATGGTTTGGGATGCTCAGTGCTGGTGTTGTGGTGTCCTACGACAACATCGGACGCATACGAGGAATTCCACAAAATATATGTTGCAGACGTTTCGCTGGGAAATGTCTGATCATCCATTCTATGGCTTCGATCTTGCTGTTAAGTACTTCCACGTGTTATTGCACCTGAAGACGTTCTTGTCTGGGCACACTTTCCTACAGGTGAAATGTTGCAGACAAATGTGAAGGGCTGCCTTTCTTCCCAGGCGACAGACTTCTATGACACTCTAATGGAAATAGGTAACCGACGCTATGACAACTGGTATAGTTCCGATGTTTCTTATGCTGAGAAGTAGCAGAAATATAGCTGTATCTTTTGCAATAGGTTTTTCCAGGTAATAAGACTTTGTTTTTTATGGTTTACGGCAAAGTAATTTTTCGGACGACCCTCTTATTGTTTAAATAATCATTATCAAATGAATATACCTTCATCTAAATCAATATCTAACTCATTGAAATCATCATCTATATAAATTTCCTTCTAAATCCAATCAACTTCATCTGCTAATCTAAGACATCTAACTAAGCATAACTACCCAAAACACATCTTCATGTTAAACCATCATATATATATTATCATCATCATCGTCATTGAAAATATCACCAAATTAAGATAAATCATCATAGCTCAAATCAACTAAATAAAAAGCAGTATCATCTAAATCACCACCATCAACAATATGATTCTCATTTGATCATCGTTTTCATCACCTCAACCTTCTAAATCACCATCAAAATTGTTATCTGAATAACCAAGAAAGAAATTATAAAATTATCACCAGATAATTCAAAACCATCATTTAAATAATCATCATCATCGAAATCATACCTTCAGTTTAAACCGTCGTATATGTCATCATCACCATTATCATCGTCGAGATAGATAAATCATAATCTTCCAGATCATCTAAATAGAAAGCAATATCAACCAAATCATCATCTTCTTCATCCTCATTTAATCATCGTCTTCATTGTCTAACTCCTCTAAATTATTATATAAATCACTCTGACATCATGTATAAAATCGTCATCAGTCAAAACTATGTCACCATCAAATTCATCTAAATATTTATTATCACTTAATATACATCGTCATTTTAACCATCATGTATATCGCGTCACCATGATCATCGTCAGAATAAGATAAACCATCATCACCCAAATCACATCAGTCATTCTAAACCATCCTATGTATCATCTTCATCATCATCATTGAAGTCGTCGTCAGAATAAAAGAACTTCACCTAGATACAAAGCCCGATCACCTAAAGTTTTATTATCATCCTACTCAATTATTCATACTCTTCATCACTAAACCATATACTCACGATCACCTAAATAAAAAATCATCAGCAGTTATTCTAAATTGTCGTCCTCAAAATTCCAGTTAAATTATTCAAATCATCGTCGTTTAAATCATGACTTTTTAGTGTTTCGCTAGTGTGCCGTCAAATAGAGCCAGTTTCATTCAGGTACAGACAGAAGGATATCACCGGAAGTTCACTATCGTTGGTACAGGTGTAGTAACCAACCGCCCTCAGGAGATGCCAGAGGCTTGGGGACGTAGCCGAAACCTATGCCATCTTAGATAATGTGACACTCGGAAGTGACGTAAGAGTTTGAATAACGTAATGTTTCAAAAAGTTTGGTTTTTGTGACTATTAAAATATTTTTTAAAGTTTCATTTCTTCCGGAAACGACGAATTGTTTTCTTTTTTTTTTTTAGGCAACGGCCTCTTGAACCCCTTGAAATGTTGTTTGTAATGACATTAAAAATTTCCCTATTATCATTAAATCTGTATTTGTTTTTAATTGAGCATCTCATTATTTACTGTTTGTTCATTTCGCATAATTTTAATATAATAATAATAAGCCAAATGCAAAATGTTAATCGTTAAAGAGAAATGCGACCAGAGATATAAAATTAAAAATTAAAACACAAAGAATTAAATTTATATATCAAGTTTTATCAGAATAGAAAAAAAGAGAAAGGACTTTAAAGAATAGAATAGTTGAAGGGGTGTTGAAAGCCAAAACATTTCATAAAATGAGGATTTCTGATATTTGCATTTTCAAATTCTCTACAATTTTAGCTTTCTTAAAACACCGTTCTTTAATCTCTATGAAAATTAGGACTGTACAAAATCTAGCTTTAATTTGTCATTGAATACTTTGATAATTGAGAATTTTTACATAAAATCGCGTTTTTCCTCCGAACGTGATTTTTTATACTCAATGTTGTACCTGTTCTCAAGAACTACTGCTCACAGGTATCTGAAATTTTTTTACCTTATTTACTACGCTTCCAAATATTTGCCGAAATGAGCTTTTGATTATAATCAGTGCTAAATTTTACTATGCGTAACAAAATATACTGTAAAATACTCTAAAATTTAAAATGATAAAAAAGCTCGTTTCAGGATATTCAGCTAGGTATTGTGATGTTCCTTCCCTTAGCGAAAGACGTTTCCAGAACATTTTATCCGCGAGGGGCGAAAGACGGTTAAAGGAAGGGACGTAGTTTCGCCGGAAAACAGAGTGGAGGCAAGCTGGTGGGAAGAATACGAGACTTGTGACTTTTGCGGTTGGACCGGCAGTCATGCCGTGTGCAAAGAGATAACTTAAGCTAAATGTATAGTAGTGGTATTTGTTTTATTGTGTATTGTTTAATAAATTAGTGGATAAAATTTCAAAGCTGATGGAGATTATTTTCCTATTATGGCGAGTGGATGAGAAATGACCGAACCCGCCTCGGAGTTGAAACGGCGCGAGGTGCAAATCGGCGCAGTCGATAGGATAAGATTGTGAAAAAGGAAATCACTAAATAGTGAAAATAATAAATAAATATGGTTGTAAAAAGTTACTGAAAGTTATAAAATGAAATTCGGTGATAGTTCGCGAATGGATCTACGATGAGAGAAGATTTTTATGACGAAAGAAAATGGCCCGTTTATGGCCATGTGTGCGAATAAATTCATCCGATTTGTGAAAGCGTGATGTGCTAAAAAGTTAACAGCCAGTGAGTGGTAAAATGGGATCATCAGTCTTCATCATCAGTGAAATCGTGAAAGGTTAAATCAGGGGTATTGTGAATTACCGTGTTGTAATCATGTCAAGTTACGTGCCACTGCAGTGTGCTCATGATTAAAGTTAACAGCGTCAAGTTGTGCTCTTCGTTCGATATTTTCACTATCTGGATCAAAGGTAAGTCCTTCTTAATTTATATATTAACCATATTAACTTAGAAAATTATAATTGTTTTTATGTCTGTTAATAACATGATTCGAATGTCAGGCGTTAAAGCCAGTAGACACCGAGAAAGTGTATTTTATATGGAAATGAGAAATTAAGGTTCTTATTTTTATCAAGATATAGGAGATTCTTAGAGCAAGGGAAACGATTATTGAAACATTTGAAAATAATGAAAGGAGTTATGTTTGACCCACCATCGAAAGCTGAGAAATGGCTGTTCTTTTTACATCATGCTGAAGTGATTCTTAATCTCTGTAAAATATCTGAAGAAGGGAAAATTATTTTGCAGAGTTTAAAAACAAAAGTTAAAAGTTTGATCGCGACTCTCGATGAAATGGATTGAAATAACAATATTATGATTAAAGACACCGTATTAAAAGAATTCGAGATTCCTCGGAAAAACCGATCGAGGCAGGCTGGTGGCGTGAATACGAGACTTGGTACTTTAGCGATTGGACAGGCAGCCATGCCGTGTGGAAAGAGATTACTTAAAACATGTTTTGCGCGCCTTATATTATGTATATAGTTGAGATTACTTAAAACATGTTTTGCACGCCTTATATTATGTATATAATTAAATGTATACTATACTAGTGATATTTGTTTTATTGTATATTGTGTACCGTTATGTGTAATAAATTAGAGGATAAAATTTCAAAGATAGAGATTATTTTCCTACTATGGCGAGTGCATAGACGAACCTGCCTCGTGGTTGAAAGAGCGCGAGGTGATAGATGTACTTTAATTACGTAAAAACCTTCAAACCTGTAAGAACAGCAGATTTTCAGAAAAGGTAATCCAAAAATGGCCAATTCAACATTGTTGCTATAGGGTTTCCAACACCCCTTAATAAAAAGGAGTAAAATATTTTTAAAAAAGGGCATTTATGGAAATACAAAAAAGAAATATGTTTAGCTTATAAGAGTATATAATATTTCTGTAAAATAAATAAAGTGAGAATTTAAAAGCAATTTTTTAAAATAAAAACCCAAAAGGAAATATTTATAGTTTTTAAAACCAGTATTACTTTTGTAAAATGAAAGAACTTAAAATCTTTAAATTTAGTAAAAATAGCGAAAAGAAAAATTTAAATTAAAGTTTAACATTATTAAACTAAATATTGAAGAGAAAAACATTTTTGACACGAGAAAGGGAAAATAAAAGAATTTAAAAGTCAAAATTGCATTTACACAAGTTGCAACTTTGATAGAGATTCGCGTTCCTTTAAGCCTCGGGCGCCTCCCTATGACGGTCGGTTACTATTAAGCTTGTTATTGTAAAGTGGCTATTCAAATTGCAGTCGGTATGCGCAAAGGGGGCCTGAATCTTCATCCTGAAAAATAAACAAAATTATTGTTACACATCACATAAAAATATCAGTTAAAATGATAATTCAATTCTGAATCACAAGCATGAGAATATTTGAGAAGGTTATATGGCATACGCAAATAACCAAAATGAAAGGTACTCGAAACGCATGTCTGTGCACTGTCTGCAAAAGTTCAGACCGGATCTTGGTCGTTTGTGGTAGGCATTGACTTGCAAGTACAAATGTGTTTTGAAAAGCGTAAATGTTTGCGCTTTGGTACTTTTAAATTTAAAGTCATTTGTTTTGTAAATATTACGAAGCCTAGCTCTTCATATGTTTCTCCGACACTCATAATTGTATGAGGAAAAAGTTTGCACTCGTTATGAAATAATTTTGAACATAAGTATCTCCGCCTGATTTCGATTGACATCAGTCAATTGTTTTGTGATTTATTTCTTATAACCAAAAGGAAAGTTTCCGAAATGAAGTCTAGGTATTGGAGGAAAGAATAATTAGTAAAATGTAGAAAACTGATACATTTATTTTCAGCTTTTTTGAAATGAACTCATTATGCAGCGTGCCAAAAAAATTAAAAAGACTTCTCTCAAAATTAAATTTTCAACGTTCTATTTTAGAAATGAAACTACCAATTAACAATAGACAGAACTCGTCCTTGACTTTGTAAATTATTCTAGAAATCCTTGACTTCCTATAGCTGGTAAAAACCTGAAATCTCTTACTAAATTTGGCATGGAATATGCCACTAAATTTCAAACGTAAAAATGTGCGCCATTTTTTTTTACATAAAATTTCTCATATAAATAATTCTTGGATTATACTTTTTTTGAAAAGTATCTTGACCCAAAACGTTTAAACTGTTTTCTTAAAACATTCGTTTGCTATTGAAAATTTCATAAATATAACTAGACTGAGTTTTGAATAAATGAAATTACAACGCATAAGCACATTGTTGGAACATTTTGTATAAGAAAACGTAATCGCATATAAATAAAGTTCTTATATCGCTTAATTACAATGCATCAGGTCTTTAGTAAATAAAGAAAGCAATAAAATACGCATGGTGGTTTGGCAATACCAAAAACATCATATCCCACAACAGCTCTTCTTGATTATTTCATACCTTAGGAAATACGAGACTGCTGATTAACACATAATTAAAAGTGGATAAACATTCCTTTTTGAACGTTTCTTTGAACCTTGATATAAAGTTCTATGAATATCTGCAGTTGGATAAGACAGCTCAGGGTCAAACAAATTTTAAAATGAAATTTGTATAAATTAATTTGAGTTCAATTAGGAAAGATATGCTGTGCAATATTTATTTGCACAATTTAAAGCCAGTAGCACAACATAAATTTATTGTTGAAAAATATTGTCATGTGTAAAGCTATGTGTTAAAAAAGTCAATAAACTGTGACTTTCCAGGTAAAACCGGAAGACCTCGCAGCCATGAAAGGCACTGAAAACATAGATCTGAACTACGAAAGAGTGTATTTAGTTGCTGCTAAAATAATACTGGTATCTGAAAGTTAGCATGACTAATTACTAGCTAATAATATATCAGTAGTTACACTTACCGAGCAAAATATTATCAAATGCCGTCCATATACTAAGAATACCATAAAGTTCTTGATAATAAAAATGTTGTTGATAATAAATTTTGGTAAAATGAAGCAGGTATATGATTTATTTGTTCTATTTTTCTTTTCCGGGTCTTGCTTCGTTTGGTCATTAAATCAATCGTTCTACAGTCGGTATCCAGTTCTGGCTCTTTTCGCAGTTCAACCGGTTTCCTTTTCGGGTTTGACAGTTCTTTTCCGGTTCCAGGTTGTCTTTCAGATTTGGAATCTTTTCCGTTTTTTGCTTCTTTTCCAGGTATTGCGTCTTTTCAGACTCCTCTATATTTTCCATTTCTGGCATCTTTTCCGGCTCTTGCTTCTTTTCCAGTTTTTGCATTTTTTCCAGTTCCTTCTTCATTTTCAGGTCTCTCTTTTTTGGTTTTTGCAATTTTCCCCTCAACTTTTGCCTTTCCAATTCATTTTTGTGTGCTTGTTTTAGCATCTCTTCAATATCTTTCTCCATTTTCAGTTCTTCTTTCTTTTCTAGTTTTTGTATTCCTTCCCGTATTTTCTTCTTTTTCAGTTCTTCTTTCTTTTCTAGTTTTTGAATCCATTCCAGTAATTGCTTCTTTTTCAGTTCTTTCTTCTTTTCTAGTTTCTGTTGCTTTTCCAGTTTTTGTTTGTTTTTCAGTTCTTCCTTCTTTTCCAGTTTTTGCTTCTTTTTCTGCTCTTGTTTCATTTTCAGTTCTTGCTTCTTTTCCAATTTTTGCTTCTTTTTCAGTTCTTGCTTCTGTTCTAATTCTTGTATCTTTTCCTGTTCTTGCTTCTTTTCTAGTTTTTGTATCTTTTCCAGCTTTTGTTTCTTTTTCAGTTCTTGCTTCTTTTCTAGTTTTTGTGTCAATTCGAGTTTTCTCTTGTTTTTGAGTTCTTGCTTCTTTTCCAGTTTCTCTTTCTTTTCCTGTTCTTCCTTTTTATTCACTTTTTGATTCTTTTCCAGTTTTTGCATCTTTTCCGGTTCTCGCTTCTTTTCCAGTTCCTTCTCGTTTTCCAGTTCTTTCTCGTTTTCCAGTTTTTGCTCCTTTTCATGATCACAAGGAGGATTTTCCAATCTACAAAAAAATCGGTATATCTTTATTTCAGTAGTAAAATAGTGAAGGTAATGCAATGACGATCAAGTTTAACATGTACAACACTTCCATATTTAGATACTATATAACACTTTTGGCTCAGTTTCATAGGGAAAAAACTCCCCGTAGATTATTGCCTGGCAGAATTGTTTTCTACAAAGGGTGAATTTGTTGTTTTCGTTGTTCTGACCTAAAGCCAAGCAGATAAGTTAAAGTATTTTGCGTTATTTGTATGCAATAAGCGGCCTCCATGAATCTCACGTAGAGCGTAATAATTTGCAAAGTTTCAGTGCCTTACTTTTCCTTACTTAATTTTTACATAAGTTGCAATAATAATAACAGAAATAATAAACAGGTGGCTTAAAAACAGAGGGAAACAATGACGGAAATTGCAAAATAGGAGGAAAAAAGGAAACTGAAATGAAAAGGGAAACAACTACAAACAAAGGATGGAAAAAGCATTTTAGAAGATATACACGTAACGTTCTTTCTGAATCAGCAAAACCTGTATTTTAACGAGTCTCTTTGCATCGCTGGCTGCACAGATTTCAAATTTTCTCTCGTTATTCCAAATTCGGATCATATTGCTGGTCTTTTTCGTCGTCCAGCAGAACCGCACTAGGATTTTTTCCACCATTTGTTTTCAATTGAAACTTTTATTCACATTCTTCAGTTGCATTCTTAAAGTTTATTTATTTATACAGGAAGAAAGAAAGAAATCAATCAAATCAAAGTAAATTAGGAAACGATATACCTGTTTTCTCCTATATTTATTGTTCCCTGTAATTTCTTTTGTCTGTTCCATTAAATTTATTGAAGGAAAATTTACAAAATCTTTCAAAATGTATTTCCTAAATCCTTATGCGAATTTAGCCCTTCTGATCATTTCGGCCACAGTTTAATGGCTTTTACAATTTGATGTTTGAATATTGACAGCTGCCTATACTGAAATATGTTCTCCATTGTCCTCGAAAAAAGAAAAATTAAAATTCCAGGAAATTTTGCAATGAAGGACACATATATCTTATTTGAAGGGCAAGAGGAAAAGAAAAAGATATTTTCGGATGGCAATATGTAGAATTTTAAACATCGTGTTTGTAAATGTCATCATATAGTAGTAACACTTGAGTCATAAGTAATTATACACATATATGAGAGAGACGACGATGATGAAAAATTAAACGGCAAAACATGGCCGAAAACACTTTCCTGGCCGGTGCAAACAACACAAAACACAACAAAGATCGGACACCAGTTATGCTTAGCACAAGAGAAATTAAAAAGTAGGAACAAAATTAGACACTTATGGACCTCAAAAAAGGTGTTCGAAATTACGACCTGCACCCTGTTAAAGGTATCCCATCTCTCGCACTTCCAACATGAGATGTTCTGGAAAATACCGTGCATCCCCAGGACTTTCCCAGCACCTGCCACAATATGTGCCACAAGTTCCTGTTGGACTTCTAACTGGGGTTTCGTGCACTTATGTGTTGAAGTACCCCGAGACGAACTGATAATGCAAGTTAGGTCTCGTGATCTTGCTGAACAATGCACTGGACTATCCCTACCAAACCCATGTTTAGGATACGTTCCGAAGGAACTTTCGAATACTTTCTTTGATGGCGATCCCCTGCTTTTGTTCTTATTTCTTGGTTTCCGCTGCGCTAAGGAAAATAAACAAATATCTTTACAATGTTCGTACCCTATTTTTCTTGTGTTGTCTCTCGTCACTATGGGCCAGGTAAGCGTTTCCGACAATGCATTGCAATAAAAGTTTATATATATATATATATAAACTATATATATATATATATATATATATAAACAATATATATATATATATATAATCTTATAAACATATGTTACCGTGAAAGACCGAAATTGGAGAATATCGACTTTCACCGGAGAATGTCAACATTCACCATATACGTCGGTGAAAGATCAAATATTGCATTACATTCTTCTACATTCCGACCCTCTCCGGTGTATGTCGATAATCACAGATATGCTCTGGTGTAGATTGAAAAGAGCGGAGTATATGTACACACTGTTATTGCAAAAGGAAGTGTTCCACAAATAAATGCAGTTGTAAAAGCAAGGGCCTCTTGTGCCATTGAAAGTGTTATATATTATATACATATATATATATATATATATAATCGTATAAACATATGTTACTGTGAAAGACCGAAATTGGAGAATATCGACTTTCGGTAGATTGAAAACAGAAGAGTATATGTACACACTGTTATTGCAAAAGGAAGTGTTCCACAAATAAATGCAATTGTAAATGCAAGGGCCTCTTGCGCAATTGAAAGTGTTATATATATTATATATATATATATATATATATATATATATATATAATGGTATAAAAATATGTTACCTTGAAAGACCGAAATTAAAGAATGTCGACTTTCACCGGAGAATGTTAACATTCACCAAATACGTCGGTGAAAGATCGAATATTGCATTACATTCTTCTACATTCGGACCCTCACCGGTGTATGTCGACAATCACAGATATGCTCTGGTGTAGATTGAAAAGAGAGGAGTATATGTACACACTTATTGCAAAAGGAAGTGTTCCACAAATAAATGCAGTTGTAAAAGCAAGGGCCTCTTGTGCAATTGAAAGTGTCATAACAGTTTAAGTTGTTGCAATAAATAAGATTTGAATCACGTAATTTAGTAAACATAGCTTGAGTAAGCTCCCTGTTCCGAGTCAGGATAGTTCATGTTTCCAAAGCAAGTAAAGAGGAATACAAGTCCTGATAGTGGCGCCCGACGAAGAAGAATAACCATGGCCGAGTTTCAAGAAGAACCTGTGGTGCCTGCAGAAACGGCTCAGAATCCAGAAATGCCAGCTGCCGCCCTGGAAGGATTTGGGTACATCGTACAAACAATGCGCGCATCGATGAAACCAGAAGCAACATTTAATGGAAACTCACCGGTAACCAGTTTTTTGGAAAAATTTGATTACCACTTCATGCTGTATCCAGTCCATGAGTTCCATAAAGTCACGTTAGCTACCAGCGCTTTGAGGGGCCAAGCGCTTAATTGGTTCAAATGTATAGGCAGAAGCCTCTTGGGTCAAGCGGGAAGTCCCACCTATACTTACGAAAATTTTAAGACTGCCTTAGTAAAAGCGTTCCCTGTCGTAAGAGATCGTGCAGGTTTAGAAACGGAACTCTTCAGCATATACCAGCAACGAATCGAAAATCTTTCCACCTTTATTTCAAGAAAAATTCACGTCTTTAAACTCTTGTATGGAAACCGTCTGGATCCTGAGATAATCCAAGTGATTTTGCCGAGTTTAGTTCCCCAAGTACAAGACTTTATTTAATTAAGGAATCCGACTACACTGGAAAAGTTATTTGAGTTAACAATCCAGTTTGAAAGTAGAAGAACGGCGGACATCGAATGAAGACGCCAGTATGAGCAACGAAGCCAATTTGGTGCGCCAAGACCACAGCAAAGGCAAGAACACGGCTACGGAAACAAATCGAATCAGAGGGCAAGGAAACCTGAGTATCCAAAAACAACCGGCGAACGTCGACAGTTCAATAGTAAGCCAGAAAAAAAGTCTGAAGGCCAGCGGAAAAACAAGGAAGGCATGGAAAGGAAGAAAGAAAATTTAAACTCAAACGGATTTCTGCTGACGGGAGGGTGCGGAAATCCGAAGGCCAAGAAAAGCCCTCTTTCTTCAAGTTAAATAGAGTTATTGTGAAAAATTTGACTCTTCCAAAGATTGAAGTTAGAGTTTTATAAAAGATTTTGCAGCTATTGTTGAACCATTGTTAAAATTAAAAAGGAAAAAGGCAAGATTCTTGTGGACGGCCGAAGCCAATAGTGCTTTCGAAAAATTAAAGCAAGCATTTACGCAAGCCCCTGTTTTGAAATTTCCTTAAAACGATGAGAATTTAGAAATTTCAGTCGATGCTTCGGATTATGCGCTAGGAGCGGTACTTTCGCAAAATCAGCAGCCCGTGGCATTTTTTAGTAGAGCTTTAAATCAAACACAAAGAAATTATTCCGCGACTGAGAGAGAGGCACTTGCAGTTCTGTTAACAGTGCAAAAGTTCCGAGTCTATTTTGGAAAGGATCCAATAACAGTGTATTCTGATCATGAGGCAGGAACTAGATTGTACTCAGGGAAAAACTTATCCCCAAGGTTAATAAGATGGGCACTAAAGTTACAAGAGTATAATCTGGTAATTAAGCACACGCCCCGGAAAGGAAAATATCGTAGCAGATGCCCTATCCATATAAAAAATAGATGAAGAAGGTAATACTGTAAAGGTGGCAATGCTCACAGCATGTAAGTTACATTCCCGAGAAACTGTGATAACCGATCTGAGTAAGGATCCTGAATTTCGTTGGATGGAATGGATCGTTGAACAACTCCGATTTAGGACTAGTTGCAACTTTTTCGCGGTGATTTTTATCCACGAACTCTACAACTTTATCCCACATTCTCAAGATCTGTTTTATATCTCTTGTAGGGATAACCTCCTCCATCTCTGGCTCCTTTTCAAAACTAATTTTTCGTTGAACCACCGTATGCTGCTGCAAATGCAGATCGTGTAACTCCTCGGTTGTCAGCTCCTGAGACTGTTCCTCTACGAGTTCGTTCACATCTCTCTCCTCCACATCCAGACTCATGGATTTTCCCAGAGAAACAAGCTCCTCTACCACTGACACTTTGGGTTCCAATCCTTCGAATTCTCTTTCAGCTACAGCCTCAGGCCACAGCTTCTTCCATGCAGACGTTGTAACACCCAGCCAGGCCTGAACAATAATTCTTAGGCACATCACGATGTTAAAGTGCTTTTTCCAGAACTCTCGAATGGTAAGGTTTGTGTTCTCTGTCACCTCAAAGCAGCGGCGAAAAATGTGCTTGGTGTACAAATTCTTAAAATTAGAAATCTCCTGCTGATCCATGGGCTGCAGGATAGGAGTGGTGTTGGGTGGTAGGTAGGGAAAATTTATATACTTGAACTCTTCGAGTAAATCATCTTCGAGATTTGATGGGTGAGTAGGGGCATTGTCGAGGCCAAAACCAGAACAGAACACCAGAATTATCCACTCCACAAAGAAGTTCATTCTGTCTCCACATATCTTCTTAAAATTATAACTGGCAGGTTTTCTTTTAAAATATTATATGACTTAAAGCATCTGGGGTTTTCCGAATGGTATGCTAGCGGAGGCTTGATTTTACAGTCGCCACTCGCATTGACGCAAATTGCTAGATTTAATCTATCCTTAATGGGTTTGTGACCTGGCATCTTCTCCTCTGCCGTTATGTACGTTCTATTCGGCATCCTTTTCCAGAAAAGCCCTGTCTCGTCACAGTTGAGGACTTGCTGGGGGGATGTATCCTTTGGCTACTATCTGTTCGGAAAACATTTTGATGTAAACATCAGCTGCCTTTACATTCGGATTTGCTGCCTCATCATGCCTGACGACGGAGTGAAGGTCGGTCCTTTCCCTAAAGTTTCCAAACCAGCCCCGACTGGCTTTAAACGGGTCTTCCGATTACACGTTTGTAGAAGTGTATGGGATCTTCTTTAGAAAATAACCGTAAATCGCTCGTAAATAACTCGTAATAGTGCCTTCTCACATATGATGCTTTGTGTTAAGGTTCCTCCTTGAAGCTGCTTCTCTCTCACTCACACCATCAGTAGTTTCTCCATGTCTTGACGGAGAGAAGTCTGAGCTTAAAAATTATTGTAACGCATTTAGTTGGCGTTATACTTTATCAACTCCTTTTGTTCAAGCACAGTAAATATCATTGATGTGTTACGCCCGTACATCCTCCCCAAGTCAATTACTCGCACACCTTGCTCATGGTTTTCTATTATTTAACGCTTTAATTCAATAGACATCATCATCTTCTTTGGACCCAGGGTTATAAAAATAAATATGATAATGTTTTCTAAATGTACAAAAAGCAAAAAACGCGAACCCTACTTAACAAAAATGCTTCCAAAACGAGGGAAACAAGCACTCAGACTGAGGACTAGTCTGAGGTGGGAGAAACTGTTAGACGCTGCACACGACATCTACATGCGCGCGCATATTGCCGTCGTGTACAGCGGTGTAGTGTGCACGACCGCGCATTTTGCGGTCGTGTACATCGGTGTAGTGTGCGATTCCTCGTATCTCAAATCTTGCTCTCGTCTCAAAGCAAAAACATCGCTCGCTCGGTAGCTCCTGTCTCAAAACACTCGTATGTTGGGGCACTCGTATATCGAGGTACCGCTGTAAATACAGTTTATAGTTTTTTTAATGTGACAATCATTATAAGCCATGTAGATTTTTCCTTGTGGCTTCATTTGTTTTCTCTTCCAAAATTTCGAACGTCCAACAGTTTTGTCAGTTTCGGGCTTTTGGTATGGAGAGTGAGAAAACGAGATAAGACCAGAATGAACTTCAGTTCTGAACTTTGCAGTTCAGCATAGAGTAAGGAGTATTGACAGATTTATGTTCGCTCTTTACGTGCGCTTTTCATCGTATTTTCTTCAGCATTCTCAGCACTTTAAAGTGATAACTACTAGCAGTGTTCCTTTATATTTCGTATATTTTTGGAATTATATTTTTTTACTCGTACTTTTCGAAAAACTCCAGAATTGTTTAGTGTTTTTTCGGGACAAATAAATTCTAACAAGCTACCAGCTCTTCCGCATGCTTTACGAACCTTTTTGCCAGGAACAATTTTGGGTGTTAGAAGTAGGACAGAATGCTAGTGACAAGAACAATTGAGGAGCATCTGAGGCAGCTTGTGACAGTCTTTGCTGCGTTCCAGGAAGATATAAAAGGAGAGGTTGATTCCTTTACAGAAGAGATAAATGCGTCCAACAAAAGAGGGAAAGGGTAAATAATACCAGTTCAAGGAAAGATGGAATCTATCCAAAATTGATACTTAAGCCTGTCAAGAAGAAATAAAAGACAACAGTAGAAGATTTTCGAGGATTTTGAAAGCAGAAATAACATGGTCGAAAGGAGAGTTAGAGAAACTGGAGAACGTGTTTCTGTTGTCAAACAGCAAATCAAAGAAAGAGTTAATGCTGTCAAACTACAAATCAAAGGAAGAGTTTCTGATGTCGAACAACAAATCGATGACAGTAATTCTGCTGTTGTCGGCAAAGAATCTGACAGCTTGAACACATTCATAATGACAACTGGAGACGATTCTGATACCTTTAAATTGGTACCTATGTTTTCCGACCCATTTCTCATGCTTTCCACGTGTGATGGAAAAAACATTTGGCATATGTACAAGGCTCAGTTCTGTATAGCTTCAAATGGAAATGGGTAGGATTCCGAAGACAAACCTGTGATTTCGCAGCTTCTCTGAGAATAGAAGAAGACGATATCGGTCCCAATCTTCTAGAAAACCAGAGGGTAGATTTTGATGCTGTACCCGGTACGAGAAAGCTCTACTAAGAAGTGTTTAAAAGGCTACAGCAGGCTGCAGTTAATATCTCGATAGCAGAGGCTCACCAAAATAATTCAGAAGCTCGCCACTGATATCGAAATGCTCTCCGATCTCTCCTTTTTTGACTGCTCAACAGAAATACGTGAAGTACAATCCATGAAATACTTCCTCGGTGGCATACGGGAACCTGAGGTATAGAAACAAGTGCGAATAGTGGATCTCAAGGATTTAAAAATTGCCTAGAGTGTACGCCATGAAAAACGTGGCAGTCCTTTCAGAAACTTGCACATACCATTGCCCAATCGGAACTACTCCAACCCAGAAGCTAGTGGACAAGTCACAGCTCGCCCAGGCAGTCTACCCACTTAAGTAAGTGCCTTGAGGCGGAACAGACGTCAGACGAAAGCGACCTTAGTATGCTAGAACTGCAGTGGTGATGAACACTTACGAAAGAACTGCAGAACACATTAGGACACAGAAGATAATGCTGCTAATCAGCAAGAAGTCACGAAAACAAATCGTGGATGTTGAGCGGAATTTGCCAGTAATTGCCAGATATTGAGAAGTCCCACATAAAATCCTTTCAGATTTCGGTTATGGTTGGTTGCAATAATGGACTTTTCAATCATGAGGCATACAAATAGAGTTCCCTTAGTATAACAATCGATACATGAGTAATTTACCATCATCCAAAACCTCAAGTCGAGATGATAGAACCAGCATGAACAGAACTTTTCCTTCCAGGATTATAGCTGAAAACAGAAATTTCCGGTAAGGCATTATGAAATATGCTAAGAACGTTAAGAGCACGAAATGAGTACTAATAATATGTTCTTTCGTTGAATTATCAAGGCCGTCATTCCGGTGACGGTTCAAACGTAAGTGCCAAAGCTAAAGTCATTGGGGAATGCGAATTGTTTGCATCACGTTCTCCATTGAACTACGTTAAGGGGTCTCGTACACCTTAAAACCCTCAAAACCTCTGAATATGATCCTGTTGTAAGAATTGGGATAACATATTTATTTTTAAACCTATGACTTCCAGTTTTTTTACAGCTGACTACATAGCACAGCTGAATTAGTAAGCAAATAGTTTGTGTTGCCACAAATGTTTTTATAATTTAATCTTCTTTGTGAGGTAATTTTTTATATGTTCACGTAATACTCCCACTTTGCGTGCACAATTTAAAACATTATGTTATATATTTTAACTTCATAGTTAATATACAGCTTGTATAGCATCTAAAGACTACTGTGAACCAAAAATCTTACGAATTTCATGTTAAATTCTCATTTTATTTAGAACTAAATTTATACAATGCATTTTAATAAAAAAATTTTAATATTTCCATGCGTAAAATTTTTGACTATTAAAATATTCAATATATTTTTGGTTCAGTTAGATGATAATGCTCATATAAAGAAGTCCATTAAATTTAAAGTGTGTACCAAGAACCGTTTTTAAAATATCATGCGCGCAACAGTGAAAATTTATGTTTTGAGATAATCAAGTTTTAATGTAAATATTTTTTTAAATACTTCTCTTGTTATAAAATATATAAAATGCTTATTTTCTGAGAGATATTGTAATATTATACAATTTCCAATAGTTGGTATAAGCATAATTAATGTAAAATAAGCTGCCATCATCAAAGTATAACATATCAACTAAAAATGATTTGAAACTTCTACGCTATCAATGATACAACTAAAATTTTTCTTACAAATTGGAACTTACTTATAGGCAAATGTTTCAGGTAAAGTTCTCTGTAATGTTTTATTGTATATCAAACATATTGTTACGAATTTGGTATTTAAAAAGCTAATGTTAGTTCAATTATAAATTAAATGGTTTTATTTCTCGCGCAGTGCAGCGCGTGACGAATATTAAAAGAAAGCTAAGCCGGAAAATTGAAAATACAAGAGCGCGTGCATTAAATAAATCAATATCTCTTTTCGATTTCGAGAAAGTACTGGAAAATTCTAGCGCGTGATTTTAAAATCTTATAAAAGGAGGAAAACATCTCAGTTTGTAGTAGTTGCTTAGTTTGTTGTTGTTTAGGAAACTACTATTGTTGATTGTAGCGAATTCGCGGATTAGCATTCTTTAGCTGTTTTGAATTACGTTCTATTGGACATTTGAGTAGTTAAAAGATAACTACTGTGAGATATTGTAATACTGCATGATAATTTGAGAAAATGTAAGCATTTTTGTTGTGATAATAATAAATTTTTGTTCATTTTTCATCGGACTTGTGCATTCATTTCATAACGAACCCGTACGCACGCAACAATTTTTGGTGTCAGAAGTGGGATTTGAATGCCAATAACAAGAGCGATGGAAGAACAATTCAGGCAAATGATGACTGCATTTGCTGCTTTCCAAGAAAAGATGGAAGGGGACGTCAACTCCGTTAAGGAAGAAATGAAATTGGGCCAGGAATCCGTTAAGGAAGAAATGAAATTGGGCCAGGAATCCGTTAAGGAAGAAATGAAATTGGGCCAGGAATCCGTTAAGGAAGAAATGAAATTGGGCCAGGAATCCGTTAAGGAAGAAATGAAATTGGGACAAGATTCCGTTAAAGGAGAGATGAGATCCGTTAAAAAGGAAATGGAAGCCGTTCACGAAAAGTTGGAAGCTGGTCAAGTAACTTTTAAAGAAGACATAAAAGCTGTACAAGAAAAGATTGAAGCAGGTCAAGACGAAATGAAAAGAGAAATAACCTGCGTAATAGAAAGTAAATTTGAGGCTATGGAAGACAGATTAGGAGCTGTCGAAAATAAAGTCGGGCAAATATAAGAAAAGGTTTCTTCTGTCAAAGATGAAATAGAAGATAGAGTGTCGGCTGTGGAGCAACGAGTCGAAGGAAGAGTTTCGGCCTTCCAACAACAAATTGAAGAAAGAGTTTCTGCCGTCGAGCAACAAATTGATGATAGGGTTTCTGCTGCCGTCGCCAAAGAAGTTGACAGCCTAAAGAAGTGCATAGCGACGGTAGGAAACAATTCTGAAGGTTTCAAATTTTTATCGATGCCTGCTCGTTCCGTTATGAAACTATCTACATATGATGGGAAGACCTCCTGGCAGGTGTATAGGACACAATTTTCTATCGTTGCGGATGCGAATGGATGGGATTCCCAAGCTAAGGCCTGTCATCTCGCCGCTTCTCTCAGAGCAGACGCAGCGGATATCCTGCAGACGCTTCCCGAAAATCAAAGGCTAGATTTCGAAGCTCTATCCGGCGCTTTGGAGCTGCGCTTCGGCGAGAAATGTTTAAAAGACTACAGCAGGCTCCAATTAAAATCTCGTCAACAGAAGCTCACCGAAAAGCTTCAGGAGCTCGCCACGGATGTTGAAAGGCTGTCACATCACGCCTTTTCGGAGTGCCCGACAGAAACAAGGGAAATCCTGTCCCTGCAATATTTCATCGATGGCATCCGGGACCCTGAAATACAGAAAGCACTGCGAATGGCGGATGTTAAAGATCTGAAAAGCGCTTTAGTGTATGCCATGAAATTTGAGGCAGCCCAGCAAGCCACCCGTCGAGACCGCCATCCAGTCAGAGCTGCTCAAGTTCAGGAGCCAGGGGATCAAGTCACTGCTCGTCTAGACAATTTAACTAGACAACTGAACGCCTTGAGACAGAATATTGGTGACAAGAACCCGACCGTAAAGTGCTGGAACTGCGGTGCTGAAGGACACATACGACGAAACTGCAGAACATCCCAGGGCACGGATGCTAAGACCGCTAATAACAAACAGCAGGGAAACTAATTAGTGGCCATCTCGTGGGGCGGAGGTTGCCAGATCATGAAAAGCCCCAGTTTAAAGCGCTTCAGATTTCTGCAGTGAGAGGCGGCAGTAATGGACTTTTCATAATAGGACATATTAATGGAGTTCCCTGCAATATGGCGATAGATACAGGAGCCAACGTTACCATCATCCGAAAAGATTTGGCTCAACAACTGGGAAGCAAACTTATCTGGACGCCGCCCTGCGTTACCCTACAGACTGTGTCCGGTGAGATCAACATCGATGGAAAAGTAAATGCTAACATCACGTTTGGAAGTGCCGCTTACCATCACACGGCATATGTAGCAGAGATCACTGATTCTTGCATACTCGGATTGGACTTTCTAAGGAAATACAATTTTTCCTTGGATTTTAAAAATAACGAATTGCATTCTACATCTGAGGACATAGCGTTATTTGGAGTCAATGATGAAGTTAAATCTGTCCATAAAATCATAGCACAAGAGAATATCACAATACCGGCAAGAACAGAAATTTTACTTCCTGGATCCATAGCCGAAAACAGAAATTTCCGCTACGGCATCATAGAATATCCCAATAACTGTAATAGCCCAAAAGGAGTACTAGTAGCCTCAACACTCGTCGACCTATCCAGAACGGTTATCCCGGTGAGAGTCGCCAATGTAACTGAGAAGGCGAGAGTTATTAAGAAAGGTGAAGTGGTTGCAACATGTACTCCAGTAACCACCGTTGAAAGAAAGAGTAACATCCAAGAATCCGTGTCTACAGAAAGCATTACATCAGAGTTACTTCAGAATGCGCAATTAAACGATGAAGAGAAGAATGCTGCCGATCGCGTCGTTAAAGATCTTCAAGTTGTTTTCTCCCGCTCGTATTCTGACGTGGGTCGAACTAGTTTGATACAACATAGAATAGATACCGGTGATCATCCCCCGATCAAGCAACATCCAAGACGTCTACCGTTTGCTAAACAGGAAGAAGTGCGATCACTGTTAAAAGATATGGAAGAAGGCGATGTCATCGAGCCTTCAGTAAGTCCATGGGCATCTCCCATCGTCCTAGTCAGAAAGAAACACGGCTCAACAAGATTTTGCGTCGACTATCGCCGGTTGAATGAGGTTACGAAGAAAGACAGTTACCCTCTTCCTAGATTTGACGACATTCTAGATACTCTTTCTGGAAGCAAGTGGTTCTCAACACTTGATTTAAAGAGTGGGTATTGGCAGGTAGAAATACAGCCTGAAGACCGAGAAAAGACGGCATTTACTGCGGGACAAGGGCTTTGGCAATTCAAGGTGATGCCGTTTGGACTGTGTAATGCGCCGGCAACATTCGAACGTCTTATGGAAACTGTTTTGAAAGGACTTTCCTACGAAGCCTGTCTCATATACCTGGACGACATCATCATCGTCGGAAAGAGTTTTGAAGAACATTTAGAAAATCTTAGGAAGGTGCTTCAGAAACTGAAAGAAGCCAATCTGAAGCTGAGTCCCGCTAAATGCAAATTGTTCCGAAAGGAAGTGACTTACCTGGGACATGTCATCTCTGCAGAAGGTGTGCGCACGGATCCTGAAAAGGTATCAGCCGTTAAATCCTGGAAACGTCCCGAAAATGTCCATCAGCTGAGAAGCTTCCTAGGGCTTTGCACCTACTATAGGAAATTCGTGAAGGACTTTTCTTCCATCGCAAGACCCCTACACAAGCTGACAGAGAGCAACCAGAAGTTCTTGTGGACAAAAGAATGCGAGGATGCATTTAACAACTTAAAGGAGGCTTTAACATCTGCTCCAATCCTGACGTATCCTCAGCTTGACCGACCATTTATTCTCGACACCGACGCGAGTAATGAAAGTGTTGGTGCTGTTTTGTCCCAAGAAATAGACGGCCAAGATCGTGCAGTGGCATACTGGAGCAAGTGCCTGTCTAAACCGGAGAGGAATTATTGTGTCATCAGGAAAGAGTTGCTCGCCATAGTCAAAGCTGTAGAACAGTTCCATCACAATCTATACGGCAAAAAATTCCTGCTCCGCACCGATCATGCATCATTGACCTGGCTTTTAAATTTCCAGAATCCTGAGGGTCAAATAGCCAGGTGGATACAGAGACTCCAAGAATATGACATCACTATCCGTCATCGTAAGGGATCATCACACGGAAACGCCGACGCCCTGTCTAGAAGACCTTGCCAAGAAAACTGTCGATATTGTTCCAGGGTGGAAGCGAAATACGAGCTGCTGACTCCGGTCGCAAGACAAATTATAACATCAACATCGGCTGATCGAGAACCGTGGAGTGATGATGAAGTCAGGAAAGACCAGCTGGAAGACCGCGACATTAAACCCATAATTGATTATATGGAGTCATCAAACAGAAAACCTACCTGGCAGGACATTTCTATCTGTAGTTCTACAACCAAACAATATTGGGCACTCTGGGATTCACTTCACATTCGAAACGGCGTCTTATACCGGAAATTCGAATCGGATGATGGGAAGGCGTTCCGATTGCAACTTATACTTCCAAGACCCCGCATTCCTGATGTCCTTAAAGAGTTACATAGCACCCCTACTGCAGGTCACTTTGGAATAACGAAGACCTTGCGGAGAGTTCGTGAGCGCTTTTACTGGAATAATGCAAAGGGTGACGTGCAAAAGTGGTGCCGATCTTGCGATGCCTGTGCAGGTCGGAAAGGACCGAGGAGACGCAGCCAAGGCAAGCTGCAACGTTACGACGTAGGGGCGCCTTTTGAACGTATCGCCTTTGACATCCTGGGACCTCTGCCACGAACTGCTGATGGCAACAAATACATACTCGTTGTCATTGATTACTTCACCAAGTGGCCTGAAGCTTATCCTATTCCTGATCAAGAGGCTGTCACAATAACTGAGGTAATGATACAGCACTGGATTTCCAGGTTCGGAGTGCCTCTTCAGTTACATTCCGATCAGGGAAGGAATTTTGCCTCGGCAGTAATCAAAGAACTATGCAAACTACTCGGCATTGACAAAACTCAAACGACGCCATTGCATTCCCAGTCGGACGGCATGGTAGAGAGGTTCAATCGAACCATCCTTAATAACCTCTCATTAGTGGTTTCCAGAAACCAACAGGACTGGGACAAGAAATTACCACTCTTTTTACTGGCTTACCGCCGTGCTGTCCACGAGACTACCGCTATTCTCCATCACAGATGCTCTTCGGTCGTGACCTTCGTCTGCCTTGTGATCTATTGTTTGGCCGCCCTCCGGATGCTCCTTCATCGTCTGAGGAATATATTCAAGATCTCCAGTTTGAAGTGATGCACAACTTTGCACGATAGTGAGTCAACTTGGCGACGGAGAAGATGAAGACTCGCTACGACACAAGAGCTACTGAACATCAGTTAAACGAAGGAGACAAGGTGTGGTTGTGGAATCCGACTCGACGGAAAGGACTTTGTCCGAAATTACAGTCACCTTGGGATGGCCCGTATACAGTCCTAAAAAGACTGAATGACGTCGTGGTTCGGATTCGTAGGTCTTCGAACTCTAAACCTAAAGTCGTTCATTAGGACAGGTTAGCTCATTACTATGGCCATAGTACGTAATGTAAATAATTGTAAATAGTATCAGACCATGGTCCTTTTTGTTTATAAATGTGTATTTGATTTGATTTGTGTTTAGTATTTGATTTGTATTTAGTATTTGATTTGTATTTAGTATTTGATTTGTATTTAGTATTTGATTTGTATTTAGTATTTGATTTGTATTTAGTATTTGATTTGTATTTAGTATTTGATTTGTATTTAGTATTTGTTTTGTATTTAGTATTTGATAGCATTTGATTTGTTTAAGTTAGTTATTGCATTTATTGTTTATATTGTTTGATATTGTAATGTAATGTTTATGCCTCAGTTGCATTTATGCCACAGTTGTAAGTTTAGCTTCCTGTCCAGGGATTGTACTGCCCGGGACGTGCAGTCCTTGGGAAGGGGGCAGTGTTACGAATTTGGTATTTAAAAAGCTAATGTTAGTTCAATTATAAATTAAATGGTTTTATTTCTCGCGCAGTGCAGCGCGTGACGAATATTAAAAGAAAACTAAGCGGAAAAATTGAAAATACAAGAGCGCGTGCATTAAATAAATAAATATCTCTTTTTGATTTCGAGAAAGTACTGGAAAATTCTAGCGCGTGATTTTAAAATCTTATAAAAGGAGGAAAACATCTCAGTTTGTAGTAGTTGCTTAGTTTGTTTTTGTTTAGAAAACTACTATTGTTGATTGTAGCGAATTCGCCGATTAGCATTCTTTAGCTGTTTTGAATTACGTTCTATTGGACATTTGAGTAGTTAAAAGATAACTACTGTGAGATATTGTAATACTGCATGATAATTTGAGAAAATTTAAGCATTTTTGTTGTGATAATAATAAATTTTTGTTCATTTTTCATCGGACTTGTGCATTAATTTCATAACGAACCCGTACGCACGCAACAATATAAATCATTTAATAGTTCTTCCACAGGGTAACTTTAGCATACTCTAAATGCTATGTATACAACTGGGAAAAAATGCATTTTAAGAAAATCGAGTTTTGATGCAAATATTTCAGTATACAACTTTCTAATAATAAAGTGCATAGTATATTTATTTTCAAAATGATATATTTAAAAAGTATAAATCCTAATAAATTGCATAAGCTTATGTCAATATGAAACACATTAAAATTACCATACTATATAAAATACCATGACAGAATGATAGCCGTGTATTAAAATACGTGTAGCATATTTGAACAAATAATTTATTTTTACATAACCACATCAGTTAAGTACTTTCAAGCATTTAAGCATATGATATGTATCATATTATGCAATATTATTTAAACATAGGTGGGGAAAAAAACCTTTACGACTTATTTGAAATTGTATGCTAAACTGCTACATTCATCGAAGTATAACATATCGACTAAGAATGATAAAACTAAAACTTCCTTACAAATAAGAATTTACTTATAGCCAAATGTCTTAGCTAAAGTTCTCTGTAATATATTACTGTATATCAAACATATAAAACATTTAATAGTTCTTCCACAATGTAACTTTAGCATACTTTAAATGCTATGTATACAACTGCGAAAAACCGTATTTTAAGAAATGTGAGTTTTAATGCCAATACTTCAGTATATAACTTTCTAATAATAAAGTGCATAGTATATTTATTTTCAAAATATATTTAAAAAGTATAAATCCTAATAAATTGCAGAAGCTTTTGTTAGTATGAAACACGTTAAATTTACCTTGCTATATACATTACCATGACAGAATGATAGCCGTATATTAAAATATATGTGGCATATTTGCACACAAATTTATTTTTACATAACCACTTTAGTTAAATAAACTCAAGCATTTAAGCATATGATATGTATTATATTGTATAATATGCATATTATTTAACATGGGTGAAAAAATCTTTTACGACTTACTTCAAATTGTATGCTAAACTGCTATAATTTTATTTACAAATTAAAACGCACCAGCACAATAAACATCCCCATCATTTTTATGGAGGCCTGCACTTCTGACATTTTTTGCTGCCTTTCAAGTTTAGCTGTTGTTTTGTTTCTGACAAGCCTTTCTTTTCTGCGTTATCTATTCTCTTGTTATCAATTTGTAAAAATCCTTCAATAGAAAACTTACTTCTAAAAAGCTGTAGCTCATTCATTACAGAATGTCTACCAACAGACCTTTCGTTAAAAGCAATTACTGCTTCATTTCCAGCAATTTGAACTATCCTACTACCAGCACGACATGTCTTTGGACAAAATTTCCAAATTAAGGAATAAAATGACTCATTATTATTTTGTGTTTTGCCGCCAAGGCAACGTCTCAATAACGAAGGTTGTGACAAATCTATAAAAACTGGCTTTATTGCCTCCATTACAGCGACTGGTTCAGAATTTATATGCTTATAATCAGCTTTATTTTGCTTAGCTTTATTGTATTTGCACCATGTGGTTTCATTTGTAGGACAAACGTCATGAATCGGGTTTTCATCACTCGATATTTTGTGGTAGTAAATTACCCAAATGGCTTTTCTCATATCACTAACAGAATCATTATATTCTCTAATCGCATTACCATAATACGAAGTTTTTTCATTTATTAACTTATCTGTTAGTCTCCCTTTCCCAGACAGATTTTACCGTCATTTAATTTTACTTTTTTTCTTTCAAGTTTTAATTTGCGTAGCCATATTCCCATTCGTTTTTGAATATGTCCAACACACTCAATTTTTTCTATATTTAATGAACCATATGGTTTGGCGTCAGTTATACCTGCAAATGGTTTTGCATCACCTATGTAAGGATCTTAAGTTTTACTAACGTTTATTTTATTTTAAATCTTTACTATCACTTCTTATTTTCTACCTCCGGCCAGAATTAAAAGCGTTAACTTATTTATGCAAAATTTGTCTGGCGAACGCCAAGTACTTAAGATGTGGCTTTTTTCCAAGCGAGAGAGAGGAAGGAGTTAGTCAAAGCAGGCCGTATACCTTAGAAGTTTTACTCAGTTGCTGGTTGCCTTCCAGGAGGGAGTTTTAATCCTCGTGATAACTTTTAAACGTATTGTAGTGTTAACAGTTCTCTGTACTACATACGGCTTCCTGTTAATATAAGGCCAATCTTCCACGTTTATTATTCCAAAGTTAAGTTAGAGTTTAGTTAAATATTTTTATATTCTTACGTTTAGACCACAAGTAGTGGGTCTTTGTATTCCGAAGTACGGAAATTATTGTAAAGAGAGAAAAATAAAGGGTTTTGTATACCTTTCTTGTGTATCCTGTCTACTTCCCACAGTTATTGAACATAGCTTTAGTAAGCTCTCTGTTCCGAGTCAGGTCCTTGCATATTCCCGAAGAAAGTAAGACGGAACATTGAACCTGATAGTGGCGCCCAACGAAGAAGAATAACCATGGCCGAGTTTCAAGAACAACCTGTGCTGCCAGCAGAAGCGGCTCAGAATCCAGAAATGCCAGCTGCCGCCGTGGAAAGATTTGGTTACATCGTCCAGACCAAGCGCGCTTCGATGAAACCAGAAGCAACATTTAATGGAAACTCACCGGTAACCAGTTTTTTGGAAAAATTGGATGACCACTTCATGTTCTACCCCGTGCACGAATTTCAAAAATTTACCTTAGCTACCAGCGCTTTGAGGGGCCAAGCGCTTAATTGGTTCAAATGTATAGGCAGAAGTCTCTTGGGTCAAGCAGGAAGTCCCACCTATACTTACGAGAATTTCAAGACTGCCCTAGTAAAAGTCTTCCCTGTCGTAAGGGATCGTGGGAAATTAGAAACGGAACTTTTCAGCATATATCAGCAAAGAATCGAAAATCTCTCAAGCTGTATTTTAAGAAAAATTCACGTCTTCAAAATCTTGTATGGAAACCGTCCGGATCCTGAGATAATTCAAGTGATTTTGCCGAGGTTACTGCCCCAAGTGCAAGACTTTATTGAATTAAGAAATCCCACTACACTGGAAAAGTTATTTGAGCTAGCAATCCAGTTTGAAAGTAGAAGAACGGCGGACATTGAAAGAAGACGCCAATATCAACAGCGAAACCAATTTGGTGCGCCAAGTCTACAGCAAACTCAAGCACACGGCTACGGAAGCAAAGCGAATCAGTGGGCAAGGAAACCCGAGCATTCAAAAACAGCTGGCGAACGTCGACAGTTCAATAGCAATCCAGGAAAAAAGTCTCAAGGCCAGTGGAAAAAGAAGGAAAGCACGGAAATGAAAAATAATTTAAACTAAAACGGATTTTGCTGACGGGAAGGTGCGGAAATCCGAAGGCCACGAAAACCCCTCTTCCTTCAAGTTAAATACAGTAAATTTGACTATTCCGAAGATTGAGGTGTTGGTGAATATTATCCCAGCCACCGCACTCCTGGATACAGGCGCGCAGTGTTCCTGTGTGGCAGAAGATTTTTTTAGGAAGTATTTTCGTAAATACCGTATATATAATTATAATACGACATACGACATAATACGACAGTGTTAGCTGCGCAAGGAGAAAGATGTAAGTGTATAGGTAAATTACCGCTGTATGTCCGTATCAAGGACGAACAAGTAAAGATTATGTTTTTCATAGTAAAGAATCTGAAAGCACATATTATCTTACGAATAGATTTTCTTTCAGAGGCACAAGCAACGCTAGATTTTAATGAAGCGTCCCTTAAGATGACAATGAAACCAGTTCGTGAAGAAAAGGCTGAACCGAAGATGTTAAACCTTGACCACCTGCCTAATGAAGAGCAACGAAGAATCCGACAAGTGGTAAGTCAATCTGCTTCGTTATTTAGTGATATTCCAGGATTTACTCAGGTTACTAACCATAGTATTCACACCGGAGATTCAATGCCAGTTCGCCACAAAGCTATACCGGTATGATAAGAATAAGGAAAAAATTATAGAATGGCATATCACCGATATGCTACGTAAAAAGATCATAACGCCCATCTCAAGTACTTATGCTAGCCCGGTGGTTTTATGTAAGAAAAATAATGACTATCCATTGACACATCCAAACAGGTGGAGATTCGCAATTGACTACCGTAAATTAAACTCCATAACTAAATATCCGGTATATCCGTTACCTATTATTGAAGAAATTCTAAGGAACATAACATCCACCAAATATATGAGGACTTTAGACTTAACGACTGGTTATTTTCAAATAGGGGTTAGGCCTGAGGACGTGCCTAAGACTGCTTTTATAACCAAGTCTGGCACTTATGCATTTCTGCGCATGCCGTTTGGCCTTTCAGGGGCACCGGCAACATTTCAGCGATGTATGGACATTGTGTTAAAGCCTGTTCATGGAAAGTCCACATTTATCTATTTAGAGGATATCATTATTACTAGTGATAATCTCGACCAACATGTACAGGATTTAAGACAGGGGTTTTCTTTATTAAATGAGGCCGGTCTAAAAGTTAATGTCGAAAAGTGCAAATTTGCAGCCCCTGAATTAAAATATTTAGGTTACAAAATATCTCAGAAAGGAATAGAGACAGACGAATCAAAAATAATCGCTGTACAAAAGTATCCGACTCCAAACACGGCGAAGAAGCTCTCTTCTTTTCTAGGACTTTGTTCATATTATAGGTCCTTTATAAAAGAATTTGCAGCTATTGCTGAACCATTGTTAAAATTAAAAAGGAAAAAGGCAAGATTCTCGTGGACGGCCGAAGCCAATAGTGCTTTCGAAAAATTAAAACAAGCATAAACCCCTGTGTTGAAATTTCCTGAAAAGGATGAGAATTTAGAAATTTCAGCGGATGTTTCGGATTATGCGGTAGGAGCGCTACTTTCGCAAAATCAGGAGCCCGTGGCATTTTTTAGCCGAACTTTAAATCAAACACAAAGAAACTATTCCGCGACCGAGAGAGAGGCACTTGCAGTTCTGTTAGTAGTGCAAAAGTTCCGAGTCTATTTTGGAAAGGCGCCAATAACAGTGTACTCTGATCAAGCGTCGGTAACTAGATTGTACTCAGGGAAAAACTTATCCCCAAGGTTAATAAGATGGGCACTCAAGCTACAAGAATATAATCTGGTAATCAAGCATACCCCCGGAAAGGAAAATATCGTAGCAGATGTCCTATCCAGAATTAAAATAGATGAAGAAGGTAATACTGTAAAGGTGGCAATGCTCACAGCATGTACAATAAATTCCCGAGAAACTGTAATAACCGAACTGAGTAAGGATCCTGAATTTAAAAATATTTATGATTATTTAAAGAATCCTGAAAATTTTAGCCATCAAGATATTGTGGCGATAAGAAATAGGGCGGCCCATTACGAACTAATAGATGGTCTATTATTTTATACAAAAACTACGAATTCCAACAACGAATTTCGACCTGTTATCCCAGCTAGTCTTAGATTAAATATCCTGCAGGAGCTCCATGACAGCCCTTTAGCTTCTCATGCTGGTATTCGAAAACCTATCCAACGCGTACGCGAGGCAGTCTATTTTCCTGAACTGCAAAAGTTAACAACGGCGTATGTCCAGTCCTGCCCAACATGTGAAGCAGTTAATTATATTAATTTCCGCCCTGCCGGGTTTCTAAATAGTATTAAATCCGAATTTCCAAATGAAATAATTGGCATCGATTTATTGGATGATTTATCCATGATGATTTATTGGATCGATTTATCCAAATGAAATAATTGGCATCGATTTTAACCCAAAAAGTCAGTTAAATAAATGTCGCTATCTCCTTGTTATGGTTGATCATTTTAGTAAGTGGACCGAAATTGTTCCCTTAAAACGAGCCTCCGCGAAATTAGTTACTGATTCTATTTTAAATAAATATATTTTAAAATACGGAGCGCCCATAAAAGTTATATCCGATAATGGTCCTCAATTTGTAAGTAATGTATTTGAAGACATGTGCCCAAAACTGGGCATACGTCATTTAAACATGGTCCCGTATCGGCCGCAATCAAATATAGCGGAACGGGTGAATAGAAATATAGTGAAAATTACCGTAGTTGTGTTAACAATTTTCATAAAAGCTGGGATAACTATGTCAATGAATTAGCTTTCGCCCTTAGGACCGCAAAACATGATACAACGGGCAAAACTCCTGCTGAGTTATTTTTAGGCAGAAAGATTATAACGCAGTTAGATAAATTATTTTATGTGCAACAAAGAGCCACAGAAATTAAAATGGGTGATATAGAAAAACTAATTAAAGAAGCAAAAAAGAATACTGAAGTAGCACAGAGAAAACAAAAGCTGTATTATGACTTGAACGACGGGGAGTAACTTATAAAGTAGGGGATGAAGTGTTAAAAATTAAGCATTCACTTTCTTCAGCACCAGAAGATAAAACTGCCAAATTTTTTCCACGATTTGAAGGACCATATGTCATAGAAAAAATAACTCACGCTGTTGTAGTGTTAAAAGCCAGGAATGGTGAAACCTGCTCCGCAAACATTGATCAAATCAAACCCTACTATGATCGTAATAAAATTCAAATATTTACAGATCTTTTGCAGGATCCGGCACGGCAGACACGGCGGGCACAAGCTCCAGAGGTGGAACAACGACAAGTACAAGGGCAAGCCATTAAGGTTGGTGTTGGTGTATTTAATTATGGCAAAGCACACGAGGGCTATCTGCCTAAAGGGAGGGATGCCTTTCGTGGAGGACTTTCTAAGGGAAACTGGCTCGTATACACGTTACACATGGGGAAAACCACGAAAACGCCCATGCAGCCAGCCCGTTCGCGGGATTCGAACCTCAGACCGAACTACCAGTGTTCAGCGTCTTTACCGCTCGGCCGCTGGTGGGCCGCAAGCCATTAAGAGGCAGGAGCAAGTGAAAAGAAAGTTTCCCAGCGGGAAAATTAAAGGTAACAAGAAAAAGAAGCCGTTCCACCGTCCAGAAAAGAGAGCTCACGAACAGCCCCAGAATGAAGAAGGGAGAAGGACGACGTATGCAAAGAGAGCCAGGAGAAATGACGGCAACTATAATCCGGCTCTAAAACGGAAGATCTACTCATCCGACAGGACTCTCCGCAGCAAATGTCGCCGAACTGCGGAAGGGCCACCAGCGGCGGAGGAAAAGTTACAAGGAAAATTTGAACGGTCAGCAACGAGGTCCAAGCAGGAACGCGAAAGAAGTCTCCCGGTTCCGCCAAGACCAGCTGCCATCAAACGGCCAAGACCACAGGCAGAGGCGAAAAAGAAGGTATTCAAGGGTGACCGAACGGGAGAAAAAACAAAGCTTCTAGAGGAAGGAACTGAAGGGCGAGCCCGCACAAGAAGGAGGATAAATCAAACGAGAATCTGTGCTACCTTCCAGGACTGAGCTCAGAAAAGAATGTCCGAATATAACAAAGATAAGTAAAATTTTATGTTACTTTGCAAACTTAAGTTAATCTTTCATTCTTACTGCAAGTGGCAGATTTCAAGATGTTTTACGTCATGCGAGGTCTACCTTTATCGCCAAAAAGGCGAGAAATGAGTTGTTACCGATTTTGGTATTATGTTTTTCAATTACTCGCGCGTAAAACTAAAGTTGATGTATAATAGGAATATGTAAAGACATTAATATTGTAAAAGTTATTGTATAAATTTTATTTAAAACATTCTGGCAAGAAAGAAGTTTTAGTCTGAAAGACTTTTTGAAATGTAATATTTCAATGTAGAAGAATTGCCACTTGATTTGAAAAGAATAGAAGTTAACAATGTACTACTAATGTATGTTTTCAAATGCGTAAAATTAACGGCATGTTAATATGTTCTTATATACAACGTGAACTGTTATTTTAAATGTTAAGAAATACCGTGATATGGTAAAAGTGAAAGTAATGTTAAATTTTTTTTTATTCGTGTGACTGTAAAAAGACCAAATCATGGTGAATATGTGTTAAAGGTTGAATGAATGTAGTTAGGCTCTCTGACGCTACACTTCAGAGTTAGCCACTTTCAGAATAGTACCTCAGGGTTTAGAGTTGAAGTTAGTGTGTGTTACGAGGTCTTGGTATGTTGAATTTTTAACACGTTAGTGTTTTGATTTAGGAGGAAGTGTTGAACACGTATACATAAACACATTCGTGTTTGGTGTTCTTTTACAACACATGTCAGAGAGCACGGGGAGAAATAATTAAAATAGTCATGAATGAAATAAGAAAGTTAAGAGAAATTTAAATATGCATGTTACTTGCCATTTCATTGTGTAACATTTCATTAAACTAGTTTTCCTTCCAGATCTCTGGAAGGAACCAGATTTGAATAAAAGCTCCTGTTTAGATGCAGTACAGATGAAAAATTGCGTGTCCTTGGAGCTGCTATTTTAAAAACAAATTTCTTTTTTTTTTTTTTAATTTCTAGTTTCTAGTGAGAAATGTTTGTAAAAGATTGGCCTCGCGTTAGATTCTAGAGCTAAAAGTTTTCAACAAGGTCGTTTTAGACCTCAGTTTAAAACTAATTAACACTGGCGGGAAGTATGTAAGGATCTTAAGTTTTACTAACGTTTATTTTATTTTAAATCTTTACTATCACTTCTTATTTTCTACTTCCGGCCAGAATTAAAAGCGTTAACTTATTTATGCAAAATTTGTCTGGCGAACGCCAAGTACTTAAGTTGTGGCTTTTTGCCAAGCGAGAGAGAGGATGGAGTTAGTCGAAGCAGGCCGCTTACCTTAGAAGTTTTACTCAGTTGCTGGTTGCCTTCCAGGCCAGAGGTTTAATCTTCGTGATAATTTTTAAAGGTATTGTAGTGTTAACAGTTCTCTGTACTACATACGGCTTCCTGTTAATATAAGGCCAATCTTCCACGTTTATTATTCCAAAGTTAAGTTAGAGTTTAGTTAAATATTTTTATATTCTTACGTTTAGAAAACAAGTAGTGGGTCTTTGTATTCCGAAGTACGGAAATTATTGTAAAGAGAGAAAAACAAAGGGTTTTGTATACCCTTCTTGTGTATCCTGTCTACTTCCCACAGTTATTGAACATAACTTTAGTAAGCTCTCTGTTCCGAGTCAGGTCCTTGCATGTTCTCGAAGAAAGTAAGACAGAACATTGAACCTGATACCGTCACCAATATAAGAAGTATATTTTACACCTCTTTTTTCCATGGAACATGAAAAATTGTTTATCTTTCCATTCATTTCCATTTTTCCTGAAGAACCAGCATGATTCTCTAAACAGGCCTTGTGTTCACTTACGCCATTTCCTAGAAATGACTCGCAACCTTTGCAATATAAAGACAGTATTTCTGTATCGATTACTGTGTTGCTTTCTGACCCTATTACGGAACAGACTCCAACCAAAGACGTATGTCCTCGAGTCTTCCACGTACCGTCTTCACTTACAGTCACATTTAACGACGAATTTGAAAGAACGATGTGCAATCACAGGAGGGAGATCCATAACGCAGCAGAATTTCTGCATAGCAGCTTTCCCTTGACCAAGAGTTCCCATTGCATACGTAAATCTTCTGTTTAGCTCTGATATATTTTTTCGGACACCCATCATATTAGAGTTTCTGAAAGTTCTTTTACATGAACACTTTGAGCTTAGTAACTCAAATTTTGATCTTAAACCATGATGAAATAGTTCACTTAAATGAACATTACAAATTTTACAACATAAATTATTTTCAATAAATTGAAATAGGATATCCAAATCAAATAGTCTATAACCACTAAAATTAGGCTCTAAAGTTATCTTTATCTTTTGGTGGCAAAACAGTGTCACTATTTAATTTTTTAAACGAAGAACTGACACCACACTTCTTGTTCATTGTATCATTATGCTGATTTCCCTGGAACTTTCTTTTCTTTGGTCGATGAATATAAGATCTTTTATTTTTTACATCTTCCTCACAATTTTCCATAATTATCAGGTGATAAAAATACTAAACAAAAACTGCAATGTTATTATAAAAACACCTTCAAAAAAGTCAAAAGAAATTTAGAAATCGCAAAAGAGCTTGTAAACAATCACGTTTCACGCTAATCCAAAGCTGGAGTAAGATTTCAACACATGCCTATGTTAGATGCCTATGTTAGAATAGTGCTATGTATAAATCTAATATATTCCTAAGTCGCGCTTTCGAGACATGAAAAACGCAGTTTGAATTTTGTCAATCGGCCCAGTAGAACGGGAGATATAGCACAGTCCTCCCTTCTTTTTTTTTTTTTTTTTTTTTTTTTTTTTTTAGCTTGATAACACATCAGCACTGTTTTTCCACCATCTCAAAATAAATTATGAAGATTTGTGCTTTTGCAACTAGTTGAATTTCAACAGAAATACACGTTCATATGAAAACGTTGAAGCTCTTTTAAAGGGCCCGTTTTATACTTTTATGGAAATGTAATTCTACCGCATATAGCAATACTTCCCTGTTAGCTGAATTACTTTCACACTGAGTCTTCCGATGAGAATTTTCCTAATTAAATACCAAAGGATGAATGATTATAAATTTCAAAGCACCTACTATCTTAACGATCGTTTCACTCAAAATCAAATATTCGAAAAGTGAGCAGAAAGGCAAAATAGACAATAGCTAAACATGGGAACATTGAATGTGTATAGCACTTTATTGTTGGTCTGCTGCCTTTTACCAGCTAAGATAGTACTTGCCAGAAACCGAAGATTATCCAACTGTGGGCATTGTGGTAAGACCTTTACTGAGTTCTCCAGCCGAGTAAACGTAAATGCGATTAACCTCTCGAAGCCGGCTGGTACAGCAGTTATACAAGGAGAATGACTTTCTCAGACGCCGGCATTGGTACAACTGTCGTACCATCCATGCCCTCCCCATTTTAGAGAATCGCCTATCTGTAGATCTTTGGGTAGTCCATTGTCGCTGCTCAGAGTAGCCGCTGGCTACGCATTATTTCCCTCTTCTTATCAGTTTAGCTACATTTTGGCAAAAACCGCAGGTTTCGTCTCGCGCCAATATACTTGTAAATTAAATAGAGGCCATCTCTTTCTCAATCTGTCTCATAATTTTAATGCTATTTTTTTTAGTACTGACTTCTGCTATGATTAAAACGTCAGCGATTTTGCACGCTCTTTAAGCTTACCAATTTAATGTACTTTAATCATAACAAATAAGAATAGATTAATATTTTAGATTTAATGCCCTTCTAGAAAATAGGTAAAACCGTTTTTATCGTTTACTCGTTTACTTCCTTTTCATACTTATGAATAATAAGATTTTATTTTGACATTGTTTTGTGGAGTGCATGAAACCTTTAAGAATTGTCAACTCTTTCAAAGTGCTTCTATTATGCAGGCAATTTTGTCTGATTTATCAGGAGATAAATAAGAGACAATTGTATGCATAATAGTTTTTTCTGATTTTCATTCATTCAGTGATTGCTTTCAGTGATTTTAATTGATTGTAATTTAAATAAAATCAATTTATCTTTACACCCTCTTTTAGGATGAGATCTGCCAAAAAATATTTAAATATCAGTAAAGCTCACGTTACTTCTAAACTGAATCAAAACATCAGTTAAATGTTATAAAATTTTGGCCAGTTTTACTTGCTGAAATTCTTATACTCTTCAAGAGATAGAGAGAATTCAGACAAGTTGATAAAAAATATCTTAAAACAGTTGTTATTTTGTCTGTAATAAGGTGTGTGTCAACTTACTACTAAATGTATGAAAATTAGGATTGGATTACGGAAAAGCACGCGAACGCTATCAGCTTAAGGGAATGGATGCTTTCGTGTAAACCTTTTTAAGAGAAAATTGCTCGCATTTACATTCCTGGTGGAAAACTCCACATGTAATCAACCCGTTCTTCGGTATTGATTGGATTAATTTGTTCGGTTACTGAATTACATCAAAGCACCCAACGATTACCTGTATAAGGGGAGTTATGTCTTCGCGGATGACTTTCTAAGAGAAGCTGGCTTGCATTTACGTTACACAAAATCCATGAATCCAACTATTTATCCGGGATTCAAATCCAAGCGAGCTATAAGTGTTCAGCCACCTTTACCGCTTTACTGAAGAGCAGGTAAAAATATTGATAAAGGAAAAGTATTGAATTAACTGGTTTAATTTACTAACCTATATTTCTCAATCGACAGTACATAAATTACGCATATGAGGGGGATTATTTGTGAATAAATAAACTGTATTGCACTTTTATCCGCTATGTCATATTACAATGGAATTATTGCATTTCAAATTTATTTCTCATGAATTAATTTTGCTCTTCATGATTTTTGATATTTTCAAAGAGAAAATTCCACACTTTAAATAAAAAATATACACGAGAAGATACTTTATGCAAAATTTGGCGTAAACGGTTTTCTTAATTTTGCTTTGAAAATATTGCAGGGTAATCGTTTTCATTACTGGAAGAAATATAAAAAACAAATTTACTACATGGTATCAACACCCAATATTTCCTTATTCTTTTGAAAACGTGAAAGATTACTCTTTCTAAAATAAATTAGAAAATATATTATGTGCAAATAGAATATTCGTTGAAAATGAAATAGACTTCAACTTTTGGATATAACGATAGTTTTAGACGAAATTTCTACCTATGGAAAGAAATTGACGTATAATTAATTCTTCATGAACATTTAAAACTGCTCTCAAAATTCTTTTGATGATTGCATGTATAAGTCACGAATTTTTTTCTCGGCTAACATAAACAAAAGCCAATTTTACAAAGAAAAATTCTCGTTAAAGATATACCTTCTTTGCCTGATAGTCCAATGTAATATTTGTTAAAATTAATTATTAAACGCAACCAATGTATCTCGGATTTTGATTTTTATATTATAATAACAAAATTATCGAAAAAAGCAGATTTAAATCTCTTTTATTGTTATGTAAAGCTTTATTATTGCTGAAAGTTCATCTCAAAATTTAATTGTATTGAATCTCATTCTAATCATCTAATGGTAATAAATATTATTATTATTATTTCATTAAATTAGTCATTACCATTATTTTATTAATGAAAATATGTTATTAAAAATCGCATTCCGGCCTGCAGACTTACAGATCTAGTCTGTATTTGCTATATTTTGTTAAATTTTGTTCTCGCTTTCTAATTTCTAATACGAAAATATGCGAATATAAATGAAGAGTGAAAACAAAGTTAAAAAATTCACAAATTATTTACGAGATTGATTAGAAAAAATGAATGAAATATAAACATTGCATACATTTTGTTCTAAATAAAGTGTGCACTGGATATGCATCCAGTACTGCACATTTATTTATGCACTATTTATGTAGAATTTTGCTTTCATTTAAATATGAAAGCAAAATAATCATCGAAAAAATTGCAAATCTAGCAACTCCTCTACTATGGGACGTAGGCGTCCGACAAACATGTAAATTTTACTTCATCCATGGAGGGGAACTGACGACTTTTCTCATTAGGAAAATGTCAAAGAGGGGGCAAAACTGTTTCGGATAACGCTGGTCTGAAAGCTATAATATGAAAATTTCGGCCCGTTTTTAGAATGTTAAGAGGTTAATGCTTGAGAACCTATTGTAATAATTTTGTGGAAACATTTATTTGGAAGAACGTTTATAAAAGTATAAAGAAACATTACAATGAGAGAGAAAATATAAATTATTATCAGGTTTTAGTCAAATTATCTGTATATGAAACGTCGAAATGGTAATATGAGGAGTATTTTATTCATTTGTGTAAGCATTTTATTTACTTGCATACCAACGAGCTCAGACGAAACGTCTGCATAGATTTATTACCTAAATCTATGCAATCTATTACCTAAATCTATGCACTTCTTGCAGACGCAAATGAGATCTAATCAGAAAATAATCAAGCATCTGAATCAGTCAATCATCAACACGCACATTCTAAATCAGATTTCTGAATTACTTTCTTGAAGCGTTTACGGTCCAAATAAAATTGATGAAACATTTTAAACACAAAACAAAGCAGCAGAAGTGTGAGAAGTATATATTACTATAAAGCCAACACTCTGTCAGTTAAAGACAAAGTAGTTTGATTAGATAAACAAGGTGAACAGAGACACAGTTGTAGCCGTTTGTAATTTTAATGTACATAAAGCGCAGGAGTATATGAGAAAACTAGTGAGTGGCACATTGGTTACAATTTTTATTATAAACATGCTGAAACTGTGAATATAATTTCAAGCATCGGTGGCATCATCGAATGGAGACATGCTTCAGTGTCAGATGTATTTCATTAAAAGATATGAAATATTTTTAAACGTTTAAGAACACAGTTTCTGAAGTACTTGACAGCTCACCCTGTATAAGCTTCATTCCTTTGTTTAAAAGTCAGTAAAGAGTTATCACAGATTTTCTTAAAAATTATCGGTGATCAATACTGGTATTGATCAATCATAACGACAATAACATACATTGTTATGGAAAGAGAAAAAGTACTTGTGAGGCTTTCTGAAAGACCGAGTCTCAGTTTTAATATTTTAATATTAATCTCTACAAGTCTGACCTAACTGACACTACTGAAATAGTTACGAAAAATTTATTCCCACTGTTAAAAAATTGAACTGAATTTTTTTTCGTAAATTTTAATTTTTTAAACAACATATCACAAGGAGACACATAACTTTAATTTATTATGTGTTATTAAAATCCATTTTTTTCAAGTAATTTTCTCTATTTTTTAATGATATAAAAATTTTATTTGGAGAAAAAATAGGCATAATTTTGCTGGCTGTACTCCAAATTATTTTTTTAATCTTTCATACAAAAATCATACGCAGAATCATTGAATAAAACCAGGTGTTCCATTAGCGGAAACACTGCGCCTTTAGCAATCTCATGCTCTTACTAATCAGAACATCTGTGCTCTTAGGAGAGAACATCCGTTGTTTTCGTGTTCTGTTTCCGTTGATTTTTTTTTTTGGGAGGCAGCAAAGCAGCATTGAGGAGCGAGGTGGTTTTTGTGTTATGAAAGCATTAATATTGGCATCTCGAAATTTTTGGGGGTAGTTTTTAGGCGGGAATTTCATTAGTAGCTTGACTCATCTTTACTTAGACCTACGCGAATTTTTGCTGCCTTTTTAGTCTCATTCCCGTTTATTTTCAATAATTGTGTAGATATTTTTCGTGTATCTATATATTATAAGCTTATTTTTCTTTTTTGTTAATATTAATCGTAGTTAATTATTCTAATCTTAGTTGGTTTGTGCTTCCATCAAAAAGGTGTGACCTGCTTTGAACAATTTCACGAAGCTAAGAAATAGGAAAATTTATAAACATTTTTGTATATAGGACTTGTGTATATAGATATGTATCTCATTTATTCGTATATATTCAAGAATATTGTGTATATCCAGGAAACCATGTATACAGCCATAATACAGAGTTTTTTCATTCTTATGCAAACGCTTCTACTCATTTTCGTGCTTCACTGCAATGCTCGCTTAGTCGCACTTTTAAAAGCTCTGGCGGCGCAGTGTTCCACCTAATGAACCTTCGCCGAACGAAACAAACACAATGCAATTTTCAAATATTAAGTCATTCAGTTTGCGAAAGAAAATGGAAATTATGCAGTTTGGTTTTCGTGAATGCTTCGTACACGAGTGGAAGAGGCATGAAATTTTACAATGATTATTGCGCCAAAGAATAAATGTGTATTGCATAAAGCAGTAATGAAATAGCTTACCGCCGCGAAAGTGTTGGAAACTAATACAGAATATTTAGCCATTCAGTATCTATTGATGGGAATCTATATAACTCTAATGAATAGTACAGAAATAAGATAACGTTACGTTTCAGTTTGTAGGCCTTACATTTCAAAATGGTTTTAATACAGCTTAAAGCGCATAGCCAAAGATTATGCTCTCAACCGCTTTTTCAGTAATAACGTCAGAGAATAATTCTTACAGTTACAATGTTTTCAAATAATCCATTCCTTCAAAAGTAATCTATTGTACTAAGCTAATGTGTTTTCGAGGGCAGAAAATGAAACAGAACGGCGAGATCCATCAGAGTAAGATCCTGTAATGCTTTAACAAATCTTTCGCAGTCTTAAGTAATAGAGAAATGTGGTAGAGCTTCATCTTACACTATATTCTTGTATTCATATTATTTGTATTATGTGACTATGTGTCTCTATTCGATGTGTGGGAAAAAAACGTCTCCAACAGGTTTATATATACGATACCATTCAGATAAACGCAAAGGAAACCAACATTTCCATCTAGTAATATTCATTTTATTTTAATTATACCATTTTCTAGTTAGATAACCAATTTGTGAGCAAGAATTTGCATCGTAACAGTGAATCATATTGCTGCCAAATTCCAAATATAAAAAACTAAAGCTCACGAATCACAAACCGAGAGTTTCTGTGAGATTTGTGAGGTGCGAAGGAATCTCTATTTTCAAAGAAATCGAAATTGATATAAATTCGCTTTATAACATATTATTCAGTTTATTTATCTAATTATATTATGATTCTGATGTAATGTATACACACATTTTAAAAGTTATTTCTTTTGCTCATTTCAATTTGTAATCTTGAATTTTTACACTGAAAAAATCCTGAGTAGAGACGGAAACTGTGGTATGTCAAACTGAATTTAAACAAGGTGAAAGCAAATGAAAAGCTAATGAATGTACATACTACAATAGCTTTTAATTTGTTTAGAATTACAATCTTAGTAATGCAAATCATGCTGATTAACACATAATTAAAAGTGGATAAACATTCCTTTTTGAACGTTTCTTTGAACCTTGATATAAAGTTCTATGAATATCTGCAGTTGGATAAGACAGCTCAGGGTCAAACAAATTTTAAAATGAAATTTGTATAAATTAATTTCATGAGTTCAAGTATGAAAGATATGCCGTGCTATATTTATTTGCACAATTTAAAGCCAGTAGCACAACATAAATTTATTGTTGAAAAATATTATCATGTGTAAAGCTATGTGTTAAAAAAATCAATAAACTGTGACTTTCCAGGTAAAACCGGAAGACCTCGCAGCCATGAAAGGCACTGAAAACATAGATCTGAACTACGAAAGAGTGTACTTAGTTGCTGCTAAAATAATACTGGTATCTTAAAGTTAGCATGACTAATTACTAGCTAATAATATATCAGTAGTTACACTTACCGAGCAAAATATTACCAAATGCCGTCCATATACTAAGAATACCATAAAGTTCTTGATAATAAAAATGTTGTTGATAATAAATTTTGGTAAAATGAAGCAGGTATATTATTTATTTGTTCTATTTTCCTTTTCCGGGTCTTGCTTCGTTTGGTCATTAAATCAATCGTTCTACAGTCGGTATCCAGTTCTGGCTCTTTTCGCAGTTCAACCGGTTTCCTTTTCGGGTTTGACAGTTCTTTTCCGGGTCCAGCTTGTCTTTCAGATTTGGAATCTTTTCCGTTTTTTGCTTCTTTTCCAGGTATTGCGTCTTTTCAGACTCCTCTATATTTTCCATTTCTGGCATCTTTTCCGGCTCTTGCTTCTTTTCCAGTTTTTGCAGTTTTTCCAGTTCCTTCTTCATTTTCAGGTCTCTCTTTTTGGTTTTTGCAATTTTTCCCTCAACTTTTGCCTTTCCAGTTCATTTTTGTGTGCTTGTTTTAGCATCTCTTCAATATGTTTCTCCATTTTCAGTTCTTCTTTCTTTTCTAGTTTTTGTATTCCTTCCCGTATTTTCTTCTTTTTCAGTTCTTCTTTCTTTTCTAGTTTTTGAATCCATTCCAGTAATTGCTTCTTTTTCAGTTCTTTCTTCTTTTCTAGTTTCTGTTGCTTTTCCAGTTTTTGTTTGTTTTTCAGTTCTTCCTTCTTTTCCAGTTTTTGCTTCTTTTTCTGCTCTTGTTTCATTTTCAGTTCTAGCTTCTTTTCCAATTTTTGCTTCTTTTTCAGTTCTTGCTTCTGTTCTAATTCTTGTATCTTTTCCTGTTCTTGCTTCTTTTCTAGTTTTTGTATCTTTTCCAGCTTTTGTTTCTTTTTCAGTTCTTGCTTCTTTTCTAGTTTTTGTGTCAATTCGAGTTTTCTCTTGTTTTTGAGTTCTTGCTTCTTTTCCAGTTTCTCCTTCTTTTCCTGTTCTTCCTTTTTATTCCGTTTTTGATTCTTTTCCAGTTTTTGCATCTTTTCCGGTTCTCGCTTCTTTTCCAGTTCCTTCGCGTTTTCCAGTCCTTTCTCGTTTTCCAGTTTTTGCTCCTTTTCATGATCACAAGGAGGATTTTCCAATCTACAAAAAAATCGGTATATCTTTATTTCAGTAGTAAAATAGTAAAGGTATTGCAATGACGATCACGTTTAACATGTACAACACTTCCATATTTAGATACTATATAACACTTTTGGCTCAGTTTCATAGGGAAAAAACTCCCCGTAGATTATTGCCTGGCAGAATTGTTTTCTACAAAGGGTGAATTTGTTGTTTTCGTTGTTCTGACCTAAAGCCAAGCAGATAAGTTAAAGTATTTTGCGTTATTTGTATGCAATAAGCGGCCTCCATGAATCTCACGTAGAGCGTAATAATTTGCAAAGTTTCAGTGCCTTACTTTTCTTTACTTAATTTTTACATAAGTTGCAATAATAATAACAGAAATAATAAACAGGTGGCTTAAAAACAGAGGGAAACAATGACGAAATTTGCAAAATAGGAGGAAAAAAGGAAACTGAAATGAAAAGGGAAACAACTACAAACAAAGGATGGAAAAAGCATTTTAGAAGATATACACGTAACGTTCTTTCTGAATCAGCAAAACCTGTATTTTAACGAGTCTCTTTGCATCGCTGGCTGCACAGATTTCAAATTTTCTCTCGTTATTCCAAATTCGGATCATATTGCTGGTCTTTTTCGTCGTCCAGCAGAACCGCACTAGGATTTTTTCCACCATTTGTTTTCAATTGAAACTTTTATTCTCATTCTTCAGTTGCATTCTTAAAGTTTATTTATTTATACAGGAAGAAAGAAAGAAATCAATCAAATCAAAGTAAATTAGGAAAAGATATACCTGTTTTCTCCTATATTTATTGTTCCCTGTAATGTCTTTTGCCTGTTGCATTAAATTTATTGAAGGAAAATTTACAAAATCTTTCAAAATGTATTTCCTAAATCCTTATGCGAATTTAGCCCTTCTGATCATTTCGGCCACACTTTAATGGCTTTTACAATTTGATGTTTGAATATTGACAGCTGCCTATACTGAAATATGTTCTCCATTGTCCTCGAAAAAAGAAAAATTAAAGTTCCAGGAAATTTTGCAATGAAGGACACATATATCTTATTTGAAGGGCAAGAGGAAAAGAAAAAGATATTTTCGGATGGGAATATGTAGCATTTTAAACATCGTGTTTGTAAATGTCATCATATAGTAGCAACACTTGAGTCATAAGTAATTATACACATATATGAGAGAGACGACGATGACGAAAAATTAAATGGCAAAACATGGCCCAAAATACTTTCCTGGGCGGTGCAAACAACACAAAACACAATAAAGATCGGACACCAGTTATGCTTAGCACAAGAGAAATTAAAAAGTAGGAACAAAATTAGACACTTAGGGACCTCAAAAAAGGTGTTTTTAAATTACGACCTGCACCCTGTTACAGGTATCCCATCTCTCGCACATCCAACATGAGATGTTCTGGAAAATACCGTGCATCCCCAGGACTTTCCCAGCACCTACCACAATATGTGCCACATGTTCCTGTTGGACTTCTAACTGGGGTTTCGTGCACTTATGTGTTGAAGTACCCCGAGACGAACTGATAATGCAAGTTAGGTCTCGTGATCTTGCTGAACAATGCACTGGACTATCCCTACCAAACCCATGTTTAGGATACGTTCCGAAGGAACTTTCGAATACTTTCTTTGATGGCGATCCCCTGCTTTTGTTCTCATTTCTTGGTTTCCGCTGCGCTAAGGAAAATAAACAAATATCTTTACACTGTTCGTACCCTATTTTTCTTGTGTTGTCTCTCGTCACTATGGGCCAGGAAAGCGTTTCCGACAATGCATTGCAATAAACGATTATATATATATATATATAAACAATATATATATATAATATATATATATATATATATATATATATATATATATATATATAATATATATATATATATATATATATATATAATATATATATATATATATATATATATATATATATATAAAATCTTATAAACATATGTTACCGTGAAAGACCGAAATTGGAGAATATCGACTTTCACCGGAGAATGTCAACATTCACCAAATACGTCGGTGAAAGATCAAATATTGCATTACATTCTTCTACATTCGGACCCTCACCGGTGTATGTCGAGAATCACAGATATGCTCTGGTGTAGATTGAAAAGAGAGGAGTATATGTACACACTGTTATTGCAAAAGGAAGTGTTCCACAAATAAATGCAGTTGTGAAAGCAAGGGCCTCTTGTGCAATTGAAAGTGTTATATATATTATATATATATATATATATATATATAATCGTATAAACATATGTTACTGTGAAAGACCGAAATTGGAGAATGTCGACTTTCGGTAGATTGAAAACAGAAGAGTATATGTACACACTGTTATTGCAAAAGGAAGTGTTCCATAAATAAATGCAATTGTAAATGCAAGAGCCTCTTGCGCAATTGAAAGTGTCATATATATTATGTATATATATATATATATATAGGTATATAATAGTATAAAAATATGTTACCTTGAAAGACCGAAATTAAAGAATGTCGACTTTCACCGGAGAATGTTAACATTCACCAAATACGTCGGTGAAAGATCGAATATTGCATTACATTCTTCTACATTCGGACCCTCACCGGTGTATGTCGACAATCACAGATATGCTCTGGTGTAGATTGAAAAGAGAGGAGTATATGTACACACTGTTATTGCAAAAGGAAGTATTCCACAAATGAATGCAGTTGTAAAAGCAAGGCCCTCTTGTGCAATTGAAAGTGTCCTAACAGTTTAAGTTGTTGCAATAAATAAGATTTGAATCACGTAATTTAGTAAACATAGCTTGAGTAAGCTCCCTGTTCCGAGTCAGGATAGTTCATGTTTCCAAAGCAAGTAAAGAGGAATACAAGTCCTGATAGTGGCACCCGACGAAGAAGAATAACCATGGCCGAGTTTCAAGAAGAAACTGTGGTGCCTGCAGAAGCGACTCAGAATCCAGAAATGCCAGCTGCCGCCCTGGAAGGATTTGGGTACATCGTACAGACCATGAGCGCATCGATGAAACCAGAAGCAACATTTAATGGAAACTCACCGGTAACCAGTTTTTTGGAAAAATTGGATGACCACTTCATGCTGTATCCAGTCCATGAATTCCATAAAGTCACCTTAGCTATTAGCGCTTTGAGGGGCCAAGCGCTTAATTGGTTCAAATGTATAGGGAGAAGCCTCTTGGGTCAAGCGGGAAGTCCCACCTATACTTACGAAAATTTTAAGACTGCCTTAGTAAAAGCCTTCCCTGTGGTAAGAGATCGTGCAAGTTTAGAAACGGAACTCTTCAGCATATACCAGCAACGAATCGAAAATCTTTCCACCTTTATTTTAAGAAAAATTCACGTCTTTAAAGTCTTGTATGGAAACCGTCCGGATCCTGAGATAATCCAAGTGATTTTGCCGAGTTTAGTTCCCCAAGTACAAGACTTTATTTAATTAAGGAATCCGACTACACTGGAAAAGTTATTTGAGCTAACAATCCAGTTTGAAAGTAGAAGAACGGCGGACATCGAATGAAGACGCCAGTATGAGCAACGAAGACAATTTGGTGCGCCAAGACCACAGCAAAGGCAAGAACACGGCTACGGAAGCAAATCGAATCAGAGGGCAAGAAAACCTGAGTATCCAAAAACAACCGGCGAACGTCGACAGTTCAATAGTAAGCCAGAAAAAAAGTCTGAAGGCCAGCGGAAAAACAAGGAAGGCATGGAAAGGAAGAAAGAAAATTTAAACTAAAACGGATTTCTGCTGACGGGAGGGTGCGGAAATCCGAAGGCCAAGAAAAGCCCTCTTTCTTCAAGTTAAATACAGTTATTGTGAAAAATTTGACTCTTCCAAAGATTGAAGTTAGAGTTTTATAAAAGATTTTGCAGCTATTGTTGAACCATTCTTAAAATTAAAAAGGAAAAAGGCAAGATTCTCGTGGACGGCCGAAGCCAATAGTGCTTTCGAAAAATTAAAGCAAGCATTAACGCAAGCCCCTGTTTTGAAATTTCCTGAAAACGATGAGAATTTAGAAATTTCAGTCGATGCTTCGGATTATGCGCTAGGAGCGGTTCTTTCGCAAAATCAGCAGCCCGTGGCATTTTTTAGTAGAACTTTAAATCAAACACAAAGAAATTATTCCGCGACTGAGAGAGAGGCACTTGCAGTTCTGTTAGCAGTGCAAAAGTTCCGAGTCTATTTTGGAAAGGATCCAATAACAGTGTATTCTGATCATGCGGCGGGAACTAGATTGTACTCAGGGACAAACTTATCCCCAAGGTTAATAAGATGGGCACTAAAGTTACAAGAGTATAATCTGGTAATTAAGCACACGCCCCGGAAAGGAAAATATCGTAGCACATGCCCTATCCAGAATAAAAATAGATGAAGAAGGTAATACTGTAAAGGTGGCAATGCTCACAGCATGTAAGTTACATTCCCGAGAAACTGTGATAATCGAACTGGGTGAGGATCCTGAATTTAAAAATATTTATGATTATTAAAAGGATCCTGAAAATTTTAGCCATCAAGATATTGTGGCGATAAGAAATAGGGCGGCCCATTACGAACTAATAGATGGTCTATTATTTTATACAAAAACTACGAATTCCAACAACGAATTTCGACCTGTTATCCCAGCTAGTCTTAGATTAAATATACTGCAGGATTTACACGACTCCCCTTTAGCTTCTCATGCTGGTATTCGAAAAACCATCCAACGCGTACACGAAGCAGTTTATTTTCCTGAGCTGCAAAAGTTAACAAGGGCGTATGTCCAGTCCTGCCCAACATGTCAAGCAGTTAATTATATTAATTTCCGCCCGGCCGGGTTTCTAAATAGTATTAAATCGGAATTTCCAAATGAAATAATTGGCATCGATTTATTGGGCACTTTCCCAAAAAGTCAGTTAAATAAAAGTCGCTATCTTCTTGTTACGGTTGATCATTTTAGTAAGTGGATCGAAATTGTTCCCTTAAAACGAGCCTCCGCGAAATTAGTTACTGATTTTATTTTAAATAAATATATTTTAAAATACGGCGCGCCCCTAAAAGTAATATCGGATAATGGTCCTGAATTTTTAAGTAATATATTTGAATACATGTGCCAAAAACTGAGCATACGTCATTTAAAAATGGTCCCGTATCGGCCGCAATCAAATAAAGCGGAACGGGTCAATAGAAATATGATGAAAATTGTCCGTAGTTATGTTAAAAATTTTCATAAAAGCTGGGTTAACTATGTCAATGAATTAGGTTTCGCCCTTAGGACCGCAAAACATGATACGACGGGCAAAACTCCTGCTGAGTTATTTTTAGGCAGAAAGATTATAACGCCGTTAGGTAAATTATTTTATGTTCAACAAAGAGCCCCAGAATTTAAAATGGGCAATATAGAAAAATAAATTAAAGAAGCAAAAAAGAACACTGAAGTAGCACAGAGAAAACAGAAGCTTTATTATGATATGAAACGACGGGGAGTAACTTATAAAGTAGGAGATGAAGTGTTAAAAATTAAGCATTAACTTTCTTCAGCACCAGAAGATAAAACTGCCAAATTTTATACACGATTTGAAGGACCATATGTCATAGAAAAAGTAACTCAAGCTTAGTGGTGTTAAAAGCCAGGAATGGTGAAACCTGCACCGCAAACGTAGACCAGATAAAACCATTTTATAATCGTAATAAAATGCCAATATTTCAAGATCTTTTGCAGGATCCGGCACGGCAGGCAGAAGCTCCAGAGGTGGAACAACGACAATCCCAAGGGCAAGCCATTAGTAGACAGGAGCAATTGAAAAGAATGTTCCCCCGTTGGAAAACTGAAGGTAAGAAGAAAAAGAAGTCGTTCCACCGACCAGAAAAGAGAGGGCACGACCACCTCCAGAGTGAAGAAGGGAGAAGTACGACTAATGCAAAGAAAGCCAGGAGAAATGACAGCAACTATGACACGGCTCCAAAACAGAAGATCTACCCATCGGATAGGAGTCTACGCAGCAAATGTCGACGAATTGATGAAGGAAGACCAGCTGCAGATGCAAAGACGCAAGAAAAATTTGAACAGCCAGCAACGAGATCCAGGCAACAACGAGAGACAGTTGTCCCGGTTCCGCCAAGACCAGCTGCCATCAAACGGCCGAGACCACAGGCAGATGCTAAAAAGAAGGCCGAACTGGAAGAAAAAGAAAGCTCATGGAGGAAGGAACCGAAGGGCGAACCCGCACAAGAAGGAAGATCAACCAGACCGTTGTCTTCGCTACTGGCAGAAAAAACTGGCAGACTGGGCAGAAAAAAGGATGTCTGATTAGCACAAAGATAAGTAAAACTTTATGTTACTTGGAAACCATAAGTTAATTTTTCAATCTTACTGCAAGTGGCAGAATTCAAGAATTTTTACCTCATGTGAGGCCTACCTTTATCGCCAAAAAGGCGAGAAAGGAGTTGTTACCTGTTTTGGTATTGTTTTTCAATTACTCGCGAGTAAAACTAAAATTAATGTATAATAGGAATGTGTAAATACTTGAATATTGAAAAAGCATTGATAATCTTTGAGAAAGGTACCTTAAGAAAATTGTAAAAATTATTGTATAAAATTTTATTTAAAAGATTCTGGCAAGAAAGAAGTTTTAATCTGAAAGACTTTTGAAATGTAGAATTTCAATGCAGAAGAATTGGCACTTGCTTGGAAAAGAATAGAAGTTAACAATGTACTACTAATGTATGTTTTAAAATGCGTAAAATTAACGGCATGTTAATATGTCCTTATATACAATGTGAACTCTTACCTTAAAAGTTAAGAAATATTGTGATATGTTAAAAGTAAAAATATTAGAGTAATGCCAAAAATTTTAACTTATTCGTGTGACTGTAAAAAGAGCAAATTATTGTGAATATGTGATAAAGTTTGAATGAATGTAGTTAGGCTCTCTGAGGCTACACTTCAGAATTAGCCACTTTTCAGAATAGTACCTCAGGGTTTAGAGATGAATATAAGGTGTGTTCTGAGGTCTTGTTATGTTGAATTTTAACACGTTAGTGTTTTGATTGCAGGCGGTAGTGTTGAACACTTGTACATAGACACGCTCGTGTTTGTGTTTTTCTTTACAACACAAGTCAGAGAGCACGGGGAGATAATTAAATAACGTCATGAATGAAATAAGAATTTTAAAGGAGAAATATAAATATTCATGTTACTTGCCATTTGATTGTGTAACATTTCATTAAACTAGTTTTCCTTCCATAAGGAACCAGATTTCAACTAAGAAACACCTGTTTATAGATGCAGTACAGATGAAAATACTTGTCCATAGAGATGATAATGTAAAAATGACTTTTTAATATCTAGTTTCTAGAGAGAAATGTTTGTAAAAGATTGGCCTCGCGTTAGATTCTAGAGCTAAAAGTTTTCAACAAGGTCGTTTTAGACCTCAGTTTCAAACTAATTAACTCTGGCGGGTAGTATGTAAGGATCCTAAGTTTTACTAACGTTTTTGATGTCATTTAAAACGCTTAATTACAGGGCCGTAGTACAATACACAACCCCCCCAACCCCAGAAGTATAGCGATATACAACAGTGACGGGATCGAAGATTCTTTGGAAATAATCGTTGTCATCGAATGACATGCATATTCTATTTAAGTAATCGTAGTCATCGGCTTTTAATATTCTTTGCAAATGATCATTGTCATCAAATAATCTTTGTAATCAAATAATCATTGTAAAGAATCATTCGCATCGGATAATCATTGAAAATAATCCTTGTCGTTACATAAAGGGGCATAGTAGCTGATGTATAAAGAATTGTACTCAAATTCTAATCAAAAGAATCGCATATGTATGCAATTTATCATATGATCATTATTTACAGCAATGATTCTTATATGATTTCGACCTACGGCTCCTAATGACGCCGCGGAAAACTTGCGCAACAGTGACAAAAAGAATATTTAAAAATACAATAAAAGCTTGAAAGCTAGGGAAAATGTGTGAATTTATTTTCCTTTTATTTTAATGAAGCTTAATGTTTTTAAAGGAAATTGAATATTGTAAACAGGAATCAGCAGTTTAAATATATGTGGGATTTTGCCTCTTTGTTTTTTTTTCTTCGTAACATCATATCCTCCGGAACGGGGGGGGGGAGATTTGAGTTTAAAAGGAGGTACCCTCGGATTTCAAAAATTCTTGGTAAAACTTTTCGACTATTGTTATCTTCCTACGACTATCACTCGAGATGTTATATAAAATTTCGGAAAGCGCTGGAGATCAAATTGCTTTATTTAGAAAAATGATGATTCTTCTCACTCTCAAATCGTATTGTTTAAGAGAAATTTTTAAGTTAAAAAAATATGAAATAAATAGTATTGCCAAACTCGAAACTTATTGTTATTATTTATGGTTATATTCTGAGTTGAAGAAAGCACGTGATTCCATATACCGTCACTGTATGTCGAAAAATATTTCGTTAATTTCAGTATTTTAAATGAATAGCTGCTTTTGGCAACTTTTATGTTTCACCTTTAGATACGTGACACGATATGCTATCGCTACGTTAATTCTTTTATTGAGATTTTGCAAATTTGTTATGTTAAAATAAATTTAAATCATAACTTCAAATGTATTGCCCCAAGTGTCAAAGGTCTTTGTTTCCTGACTTGGCAAGAAAAATTTATTTACGAATAGCTGGTTGCTTGGAAAGGATGAATACATTTTCTTCATAATGAAATGTTTCTATGCATATTATGCTATTCTAATTTTATTTATAAAAATTTAATTTCTTTTATTGTATAGTTCCTTTCTGAGTAGAAGTTTAAACTTCTGTAGGTATTTAACATATTTTAGATGCAATGTTACTTTACTACAGTTACATAATTTTTTTTTCAATTTACTAAAATGTCTGAACGCAAGAAGACAGCACAAATGTTACAGCGAGCTACAGAAAAAATGAAGTAAAAAGCACTAGGAGACTCAGCAGGCAAGTACAAGAAAACTTGCATGCTTCAAAAATGAATGAAGATACAACTAGAAACTCAGCAGGCAAGCATAGTGACAAGAAAGCTTACGCATTCAAGAAATTGAAGAAGAAACGAATAGGAGTTCCAGCAGACAAGCAACAACTCAAGAAACTTCGCTTGCTCAAACTGTATCAGAAACTAGTAGCAGACGCAAAAGACATTCAGAAAACCAAGAATCACTGCGTGCTCCGGAAAGGTAAGCAGAAGCGAAACGGAGGCCCATTAGGCAAGCGGAACGTCAAAAGAATATGCGCGATGACGGGAAGAAGTCGCAAGTAAACGAAGGATGCAAGAATGTCTGCGTCATCGTCAGATTCGACAGGAAATACCAGAACAGCTCAAGAAGCTGCATAAACAACTCAAGACGCTGCAGATTACGGACAATTTCGGTTCGAAGAGGCAGAGCTCATACGAGGAAACAAGCTTCGCATGAACGCATCACGACATACACGTAGTACTCTTCACAATGCAGGAAGTTTACTTTGAGCAACACACTGTATACGTAGAGCTCGTAGACATATATAGTAAAGATTTTGCTTTGTCAACAGCCCCCTAGTAAAATGTATGAAGTTTATATTGACATTTCACAATACCTGAAAGGAATTTTTCTATTTACTTCTTCATTTACTATTATCTTAAATTTCTTATCAGTAATCCAGTCTATATATTATAGATATCAAAATCAGAAAAAATTAATTAATTATCTTTAAATGTATCTAAGTGATAAATACTTCGCCCCTGTTCGTACCGAAACAACACGATGTAATTCTAGATACCTAGAAAGTAAAATGTATTCATCACGCTGTACAGCAAGCGACAACTATAAATGGTGGTAACACAAGAATGTTATATAATGTTATATACTGGCAGAATTTTAAAAATGAACATATACATCAGTGTTTTAAAAATACGAATTTTGCATCAAATTGCAAAACAAATATCTTAAAATCTGCCTTTCCATGCATAAGAGTTCAGGATTCCGAAAATTATATTTTCGTAAACGGTTTAGCAAAAATAACAAAAATTATTGCCTTGAGAAATGGATAATCTTGGTATGAATACGAATTACGCCAAGACTACTCGTCAATGGTTGTTTTGAACACACCCTTAATGTATATATATATAACCCTTAAAAAACGTAAAGTGAGTGAATCTACTATTCGAGTGTGTCTTTATATCTTGAGTATTTAAGAAATAAGAATTGCATTTATCTATCTCGATAAAGCTAACGCTATTGCCCGAATAACAACGTTTATTTAACACTTGATATAATCAACTTCATATATATCTTGAAATAAGACATAAATTTCCTAATCAGATACTACCAATTGCAGAAAAAATACAAAAATAATAGAATTTCTAATAACACTAAAAGTAACATACCGAGGAATAAATTGCGCTGCAAAACTGATGCAATCTACAATATGTAAACCACAAAATTTATGTACCGCTATAGAAATGCAATAGAATGAGAAATGAAACTGTGATGAGATTTATAATGAAAAATTTACCATAAACTATTAGTATATGATATAAGTAAATGTATACTTTTAATACTATTCATTTAAATATGTTCAAAAGTTCAGAATATTCATTACTTACAAACGCTTCTTCATCCATCGAAGCATAGCACAAGCCATTCTCAATTCAGTGCTGGTGCACGTCAATAAAATAAGGATAAATCCAAATTTTTACAAAAAATCAATCGCTTTGACTCGTTTCTCAAAAAACGTATATCTACAAATGCAGTATTAATATATCACATCAATATAATTCGGGATCATAAAATCACCAAACAACGCATTAAACGCAAAAAATCGCATTAAGGCAGAATGAAGAATTTTCACTCTTACAATGACTTTTACAATAATATATAATAGAATCGAATTTCTAAACTAAGTGATCATTGTTACACCATATTTCATTCTTGGGGAACCTTTCATGGTTGTTCAGTAATTCTAACTGTTAACTGGTATAAAACGAATTATGATTTCATATATATGCACAGACTTATATATGTATTATATTAACACGTATCTGTAGTAACATACATCATCTTATATTATATGTATTCGCATAATTCTAAATTAATTATACTAGTCAACATAATTTGTATATTGATAGCAGCACAGTTTTAAAATTATTTATTACTATCTGCTTGCTAACGATTATATAATTAAGTACAGTGGTACCTCGACATACGAGTTTAATATGTTTCGTAACCTTGCTTGTATCTCAAAGCAATTTTCCGCATTGAAAGTAATCGAAATGCCATTAATCCGTTCCAGCTCTCAAAACACGACCTCAGCTGTTTTTTAAGTGTTTTTGAATAAGAAAAATGTAGTTTCCTATTCAAAAACAAGAAGAAACATTTATTTATAAATAACAAATACATATTCTATAAAAACATAATTAAAAGAAAAAGTGCCTACGGAAGCGCTTAATTTTTGTCACTGGTCTTCGCACTTTTTGTCATGATCTGCTCATTTTCACCCGCAGATCGTTTAAAAAAACTGTCCAAGGAGGTTTGTTTCTTCCTACCTGTCAAGGTATTGCGGAATCGAGTTAGGCAAGTTTCGTTGAACAACTCCGATTTAGGACTCGTTGCAACTTTTTCGCGGTGATTTTTATCCACGAACTCTACAACTTTATCCCACATTCTCAAGATCTGTTTTATATCTCTTGTAGGGATAACCTCCTCCATCTTTGGCTCCTCTTCAAAACTAATTTTTCGTTGAACCACCGTATGCTGCTGCAAATGCAGATCGTGTAACTCCTCGGTTTTCAGATCCTGAGACTGTTCCTCTACGAGTTCGTTCACATCTCTCTCCTCCACCTCCAGACTCGTGGATTTTCCCAGAGAAACAAGCTCCTCTACCACTGACACTTTGGGTTCCAATCCTTCGAATTCTCTTTCAGCTACAGCCTCAGGCCACAGCTTCTTCCATGCAGACGTTGTAACACCCAGCCAGGCCTGAACAATAATTCTTAGGCACATCACGATATTAAAGTGCTTTTTCCAGAACTCTCGAATGGTAAGGTTTGTGTTCTCTGTCACCTCAAAGCAGCGGCGAAAAATGTGCTTGGTGTATAAATTCTTAAAATTAGAAATCTCCTGCTGATCCATGGGCTGCAGGATAGGAGTGGTGTTGGGTGGTAGGTAGGGAAATTTTATATACTTGAACTCTTTGAGTAAATCATCTTCGAGATTTGATGGGTGAGTAGGGGCATTGTCGAGGCCAACACGAGAACAGAACACCAGAATTATCCACTCCACAAAGAAGTTCATTCTGTCCCACGCCTTGGGATTTGCCCTCCACATATCTTCTTAAAATTCATTTAAATATGAAAGCAAAATAATCATCGAAAAAATTGCAAATCTAGCAACTCCTCTAATATGGGACGTAGGCGTCCGACAAACATGTAAATTTTACTTCATTCTTGGAGGGGAACTAACGACTTTTCTCATTAGGAAAATGTCAAAGAGGGGGCAAAACTGTTTCGGATCGCGCTGGTCTGAAAGCTATAATATGAGAATTTCGGCCCGGTTTTAGAAGGTTAAGAGGGTAATGCTTGAGAAACTATTGTAATAATTTTGTGGAAACATTTATTTGGAAGAACGTTTATAAAAGTATAAAGAAACATTACAATGAGAGAGAAAATATAAATTATTATCAGGTTTTATTCAAATTATCTGTATATGAAACGTCGAAATGGTAATATGAGGAGTATTTTCTTCATTTGTGTAAGCATTTTATTTACTTGCATACCAACGAGTTCTGACGAAAAGTCTGCATAGATTTATTACCTAATTATTGGCACTTCTTGCAGACGCAAATGAGATCTAATCAGAAAATAATCAAGCATCTGAATCAGTCAATCATCAACACGCACATTCTAAATCAGATTTCTGAATTACTTTTTTGAAGCGTTTACGGTCCAAATAAAACTGAAGAAACATTTTAAACATAAAACAAAGCAGCAGAAGTGTGAGAAGTATATATTACTATAAAGCTGTTACTCTGTCAGTTAAAGACAAAGTAGTTTGATTAAAAAAACAAGGTGAACAGAGACACAGTTGTAGCCGCTTGTAATTTTAAAGTACATAAAGCGCAGGAGTATATCAGAAAACTAGTGAGTAGCACATTGGTTACAATTTTTATTATAAACATGCTGAAACTGTGAATATAACTTCAAGCATCGGTGGCATCATCGAATGGAGACATGCTTCAGTGTCAGATGTATTTCATTAAAAGATATGAAATATTTTTAAACGTTTAAGAACACAGTTTCTGAAGTACTTGACAGCTCACCCTGTATAAGCTTCATTCCTTTGTTTAAACGTCGGTAAAGAGTTATCACAGATTTTCTTAAAAATTATCGGTAGTATTGATCAATCATAACGACAATAACATACATTGTTATGGAAAGAGAGAAAGTACTTGTGAGGCTTTCTGAAAGACCGAGTCTCAGTTTTAATATTTTAATATTAATCTCTACAAGTCTGACCTAACTGACACTACTGAAATAGTTACGAAAAATTGATTCCCACTGTTAAAAAATTGATCTGCATTTTTTTTCGTAAATTTTATTTTTTTAAACAACATGTCTGTAATCAATGTGCGCACCGCTTTGATGCTGGAAAAACACTAAAATTTGAACCATCGTTGTACAAGCCAAAAAAAAAAAAAAACAATATTTAATTGTGAGAATAAATTATTCTAACGACTATAATGATAAGTCAAGAATAAAATCAAATCTGTAGCTGCAAGCCTTTTTTAGCGTTATGGTGGTTAGGGGAAACTGAGTGCGATACCGAAGGGCTCGGGTTCGAATCCCGGAGAAGGCATGGATGTAAAATTGTCTGTCCCTTCATAGGAGGCAATGATGGCCCGCCTACTAGGCGCCTCCATGATAAAGAGACTACCGATCTGGCCTTAGGGCAGGACGATGCCGACATAGGCAAGTGCCAACCATAAGAAAAAAAAATTTGATTGTAATCTTATTCAAAAATTCCTAATTATAAGACGCAAATTTTTAGACACCTTTCTCATGTTCGTTTTTAATGGTAATCAAACTAATATGAAAGTGGACTGAAAAGTCATTTTTAAATGAACCCCATAATCTTATACGTCTCTGTACATTTGCATAAATCCATAATGGGCCAGGTATTATTTTGTCGAAGGACAAGAGTCTAAATGGAACGATTACTTCGCTTGCTTGCGAGTGAATTCTAGGAGGTCCGACGAAGACATCGCGGACGAAAACGTAGCGGAGAAAACAACGTAAGACGGAAACTTCGTTGTAGAAAACATGTGGGAGAAAAGAAGGCAGGAAAACATATCGTAAGTCTAAAACATCATCGAAGAAAACAATCGTGGTACAAAACATCGACGAAGAACAGAAAGCGGTTCCAAAACTTCGCAGTTTAAAAATATCGTCGTGGAAATTATATTCCTATAAAAGAGAGTAAATAAAATAATCGCATGACGATTATTCTGCAGATATATCTTTTCTACTTTTAAAAGGTGCTGGTGCGTATTGGAGTAATGAATTATAGGTGCGAGTAAGAATGAGGAATATTTTTACCTCTATATTTCATATATTTCCTTTCATTAATAATTTTTTGCTAAAAATCCAAGAAGGAACTCTTGCATTGAAAAGTTGAAAGGAAGTAGAAAATTAATGATACGTATGGGAGTACAACGCAGTTTTTTATTTTTTATTTTAAGAGAATTTTAAATTTATTTACTTAACTATTAAACGTTATTATTTAATTAAGTCATTTCATAAAGTTGTATTGGCAGTTCTTCATGAACAATATATTTTTAAAAAATTAAAAAAGGGAAAAGGAGCATTTACTTTAGATTAAATGTATTTAAAAGTTTTATGCATGTCTGAAATTTCTAATATTATGTTCTTTGAATAAAATTAAGACTTCTTTTGTTCTTTTTCCTTCAGCTTCTTCAAATTAATCCTTTTATATAAGCATCCTTTGCATGTTGCGATTGGTTAGTTGTGATGACACAAGTCAGGATGAACTACGTAATATTTCAGTGCCGTATTTATATTTATTGGATTATTGGAAGAGCACGTTAGGGCTCTTTTCCTAAGGGGAGGGAAGCGTTTGGGGAGGACTTTCTCAGGAAAAGTTTCGTACGCACATTACACATTAGAAAAACCACAAAATTCTCAAGCAGCGTGTTTTTGTGCTGGGTCTAGCTACCAGCGTTCAACGACTTTACCTCTGGACCACTGCAGCCAGATAGAGTTATTAACGGAATAGATTATTAACGGAAATGCTTTCATTTTTACACTATTTTTTTGAGAAAGATCAAATTTAAATTTAGATCTAGAAAATGTAAACGCAGAATTTTACAAAAAGAAAATATAGGTACAATAAATCCTCTTGTCGATTACCATCCTAAGATGACCGATGTTTCTGAGAAAATAAGTAAATATAGGTTTTTCACAATGTCTCTCTAAGATGCAACGGAAGACTAAAGAGATATGGAATCGTCAACGATCGCTTTGAAACGAATATTTTATATTTAACTTTACATTTATATATTTTTATAAATGATTCTAAAATATGGTTAAGCTTTTGTGTCTCAGTGTGCCACTATATGGAACACCCAAATTGAATATCTTCGAAAGCCTCTAAATTCAACCGTAAATAGATAAAAATGCTTTTATAATATATTTTGAACTTTTCTTTTTAAACCGTAGATAGCAGCATATCCCAAGAAGACACATAACTTTAATTTATTATGTGTTATTAAAATCCATTTTTTTCAAGTAATTTTCTATACTTTTTTAATGATATAAAAATTTTATTTGGAGAAAAAATAGGCATAATTTTGCTGGCTGTACTCCAAATTATTTTTTTAATCTTTCATACAAAAATCATACGCAGAATCATTGAATAAAACCAGGTGTTCCATTAGCGGGAACACTGCGCCTTTAGCAATCTCATGCTCTTACTAATCAGAACATCTGTGCTCTTAGGAGAGAACATCCGTTGTTTTCGTTTTCTGTTTCCGTTGATTTTTTTTGGGGAGGGAATGAATTCAAACAAAGCAGCATTGAGGGGCGAGGTGGTTTTTGTGTTATGAAAGCATTAATATTGGCATCTCGAAATTTTTGGGGGTAGTTTTTAGGCGGGAATTTCATTAGTAGCTTGACTCATCTTTACTTAGACCTATGCGAATTTTTTGCTGTCTTTTTAGCCTCATTCCCGTTTATTTTCAATAAATGTGTAGATATTTTTTGTGTATCTATATATTATAAGCTTATTTTTCTTTTTTGTTAATATTAATCGTAGTTAATTATTCTAATCTTAGTTGGTTTGTGCTTCCATCAAAAAGGTGTGACTTGCTTTGAACAATTTCACGAAGCTAAGAAATAGGAAAATTTATAAACATTTTTGTATATAGGACTTGTGTATATAGATATGTATCTCATTTATCCGTATATATTCAAGAATATTGTGTATATCCAGGAAACCATGTATACAGCCATAATACAGAGTTTTTTCATTCTTATGCAAACGCTTCTACTCATTTTCGTGCTTCACTGCAATGCTTGCTTAGTCGCACTTTTAAAAGCTCTGGCGGCGCAGTGTTCCACCTCATGGAACACCCACAGAATTAAAACGGTAAATGCAATTTTTACAACATTTTACCTGTATACTTATTTAGGACTAAATAGACTGAATACAACGTTTCTTGCTGAAATTCCGACTTTAACGTACAGTGCGCCGCAAAGGATTAAATATTTTAGTTCTATGTTACGCAAATTGTATTTCTCTCTTTGTACCGAGGAGAGGCGCAGACACAAATTTGTTAGGATCGTAAAGCTCGGGTTTAGAGCTTTTAGGTTGCGGTGAGTTTCAACTAAGCAGAGGTTTTCCTGAGTTTACTTGGTGAGCCGCTACTAAAGACGGAGATTTCAAAGTGTTCTTCGCCGTTCCTCAGCCAACTTAATGTTTGAAAGCCAATAAAGTAGTTTCGGTCAACATTATGACTCTGAGGTTTCTTGGGTTCTACACTGAGGGAACATCAAGTGAATTTACAGTCCACTACTTTTGAACGACGGGACATACAGTTTTCACACACAATTTATTCGAAAATATTTTAGTTATTGCTTGAAATTTTAGAACGAAGTTCTCAGCGAACCACTTTTTTTTACGACCACTTCTTAAAAGTATAGCTGTGGAATTCTGGTACTAATTCTCATCTTTTTAAGATTTCCCATTTAGGTAATATTTTATTACTTCATTTTACAATATAAAGGAAGTATTCTAATTACGAAAATTGTCAAGTATCACATTTCAGTGGAAATATCCATTTTGTCCATATCTGAATCCATTTGGATGATTTTTGTGCGACATCTCATACGGACAGAATAAACACTTCTTCCTTTTCATAGTATATTTTATAATGCATTCAAAAGGGATTTTTTCGGGTTCTCTGTATGTATGTAGATATAATATATGTGGGTATGTATCTCGCATAACTCAAAAACGATTAGCCGAAGAATATTGAAATTTTCTAAAGAGTAGGCTTGCTTCTCTCTTTATATTGCAGGTTAGCTGTACCAACCGTATATGTATATGCTCACGTATATGTACACCAACATCCTTTATCCGGCTTAAAAGTCCTTACACGACCTTTATTTTTGCAATCGTTGCTTGTAGTAATATACTTCCAGTTATCGAAATGTTTTTAAATCACGAAAATATTCATGTTTTGGCGATGTCAAATTTAAAAAAAAATTCTTTTTTGACAAATAAGTAAATCCAAATTTTAATACAGTCTCGCGGTTCGTATACTTACATTTGGGAAAGTTTCATACTTGTTATCTATATAGTATATAAAGAAGAAAGTTTGTGTGTTTGTCCTCTCATAACTCGGTCACTACTATAGCTATCACCACCAAACTTTCTACAATTAAGTAGACGTCACTTTTCTCAAAAAAAAAAAAAAAAAAAAAAAAAAAAAAAAAAAAAAAATTAGCTAAAATCAGAGCTATAAATTAAAAACCCGGAAAAACGATAATTTTCTTTCTCATTTTCCGAGTGGCAACAGTCTCGCAAGCTGGAGACGAAAATCTGCTTTATTTCGAAAGTTGTTACCATTGCTCTCTTTCAAATCCTAGAGTTTGTTAAAATACGAAAATAGATAAAAGATGAAATAAAAATAGCTTTCCCAAACATTAAATACGTTATTTCCGATTCCGAAAATTCGAGGGAAGCCATTTCGACTATTCTCATCTTAACCACTTTCATGAGCCAAAATACTAATTAAAAATTCTGAAAGTTCTAATTTTCGCACTCATTTTTCCTAGTGGTAACAGTCTCGGACATTGGAGATAGAATTGTTTTATTTCGAAAAGTGTTGCTACTGCTCGCTTGCAAATCGTACATTTTGTTAATAAAAAAATTTGTAAATTTTACATAACCTATATATATAAAGAAGAATGTCTGTTTGTTTGTTTGTTTGCGTTATTGATTTCTGATGAATTATGATAAATATTTTGCGATATTGAATCGACTAAAGTTGAATATAGGTGAAATATTGGATGGAACTTGAGCTGTTATGGCCATTTGATTAGAAAGACGAAAATCACTAAAAGCTGAGTGACATTGCTTCTGATACAATGAGAGAGAATTATATTTTTCTATCGAAATTTTTTATGTGAGGTTGCATATCGCACCAGACTGAAAAATGTATAAGTATGAATCGTATTTTTTACATCGTTAGAGAAGGATTACAACGGTATCGTTCTCTCTGTTGTTAGATACATTGCTTTCAATCTAACTTAATTGACATCGGGTACTTCCGCTAATAAAGAAATAAAATTAGAAAAAATTCATAAACGCACGACCAAAATTGTGCAGTATACGTAATTTCAAAATCAGCAACTTTCTTTTAGGAATCGGGTATTCAAATTTGAAAGAGCAATTCGAAGAAATAAATTTAAATGATCAGCAGCAAAAAGTGTGTATATTTTAATAGGCCTTACAAGGAAATTCACATGACTTATAAGGAACAACACATAAGGCCTTTCAAGGCCTTATTTGTTGTTTGCCTGAGATTTTTAAATTTTAGTAAGCACATAATTTTTCGATTTTTTTCATTCGAAAAAATATGCGTCTGTTTCTAGTACTTTTCTAATATACAGTGAATTATTTCATAAGGGCATTACGCGGAAGTTTCTAATTATTAGTTTATATATAGTATATAGACAATGTCAAACATTCGTTTCCTCCAGATGTAAACCACCTGTTTCTCGACCTGGCCCAAACAGCTTTTTACATATTGTTAACTGCAAACAATCATTCGATTTACTGCATAGTTAAATGGAATGTATTCTGAGAGCTGAAAAATGTCATCTAAGCAATTTGCAATTTGATTCATTACTAGTAAATCTGAAATCAGTTTCGTTATTTTAACAAGAAAGGGCATTTTTATGCATAGTGCTGGAAATAGATTAAAGATTTAATAAAAATTTAATTTTAGGTTCGAGTTCCATTTGACGAATATCAAAATGTTTACCTTGAAATATTAATAAAAGTATTTTGAAAATAGGAATGTAATTTTTAATTATTTTGAATCTATTTACTCTAAAGCAAAATGCCGTTACATTAAATATCAGAGGCACAAGTAGAAGATATAGAACTGGATATAGATGGCTAGAAGTAAGAAACAAACAGAAAAGAAAGAGAGAGATCAGAGTAAAATTATTCATGTTAAATTCAAATGGAAAGAATTTGAAAATGCTATAGTTCAATAGCTAAGATTTAGTTAACTCTAACAGGGAGACGTACCTCATATGGGCATAGTATGAATCATAAGTGAAGTGGTGAAAGCATACGGTATCGTGTTTTTACTATTTGAACACTTTCGAAGATCTGAATGATGAGTTTATATATGTCAAATACTCTGTTAATTACTTATCTCTATCTATCTGTAATTATACACGTACTGTCCAGCAATGAATGCTCGATGTATAGGTCACAGCCACTATCCCACCAAAAGAGAAAACTTTCATTTATGAAACTTCCTAGTACGTCTGCCAGGGAAACGAAAACAGGCTTTACATCTAACATTATCCTGCACATTTTTATGAAACATTAACATTTTGATTCGACCCTTTTGTTTTATTTTGTTTTGAGTTTTGTTCAAGCAAACGTTTCGAAAATCATTCCTACTAGTAAATACCTGTTTGTTTCTTGTATGTTTGGGGCACCATTGGTCATGTGGTTAGGATTGCAGAATACTGAGAGTTTTATGGAACTGATCATCCCAATTGTAATTTCCATTATTTATATACAAAAACAATATAGGAGCATGAAAAACACCAATATGGATAGTTTAATAAGACGAAACTTCAGCTCGTAAGTGCTGATAAAAAACAATGTACAATAACTAAATGTTACTGTAGGATGTTTATTATAGCTTAAATAAACAATATTCTGTTTTTGCTCAAACACAGCGTTAAAAATACCAAGTGGTTGACACGAAGCCACATAAATTTCATTTTACTAATTATTAATATATTATTATATCCTAATATTAGTTAGCAGTGGTAAATCTAGGTATTAAAAAACCGTAAACACGAATTTTTAAAAATTTTAATATTTCTCCTTTGGCCACGTTTGAATTATCCATTTGAAATTAGGCATCAAGAAGGTGGCAAGGGGCCTTCATTTTCAAGGAATGATTTCTACCGGCAGTAATTTTACAATAATATTATAAGATTAGACATAATAAATCTGACAGCATGAATGCATTATATGAAAAAAGCACGGAATTTGCATTATTTTGCTGTAGAAATATTTTGCTAATTCTCGAATATCCGTGTGTGGAATACCCGTCTTGAAATTTGGAACTAGGTACCGTTGAAGCAATTTTAAGCGACTAGCGAATATATTTTTCATTTAGTCAATTTGTCGAAATTTTAATCTTTTTAATTGCAGTTTTACATTATTTTGATTACCATTAAAAACGAACGTGAGTAACTCATCTGAAAATTTTTAAGCTGTGAGAGAAATCATATTGAATGATCTGAGCATACAGAGGAGACTAATTATATGCCTTTGGCTTTACAATCCTTTTTAGAATATTTCATTTTCAGAGTTGTGTTTTTGTGTTTATTGCAGCTTGTAGGATGATGAGTGAAATTGCTCAGATATCCGTGCATTACACAAGTGCAAACATTGGTTACAGACCTTGTTAATTAAAAAAAATAAACTTTACAAAAAAAAATGTTACAGAATACATATATTTCTTTTACATTCCGAATCAATTTTTCGTACCTAGTTGAGTCACATAAATTATGACAAAATTTGAGAAATTAATTTAAAAGAATTAAATATGAAAAAAAAAGAATTTAACAAAACAATTATAACTTGGCTGTGCGAGAAATCTCACAAATACTACGTTTATGTTTCTGAACAAATGCATAATATTCCCTCCATTTCTATCTATCAATTTTATCATTTATCTCTCACACCCTTTTTTATGAAAATCTGTGATAACACTTTACAAACATTTAAACAAATAAATGAAACTTATACAGATTGGACTGTCAAATACCTCGAAAAATTAGTTGTTAAATTTCAAAAAATTTCAGATTTCATTACTAGATATATCTGACATCGAAACAGGTCTCAATTCGATAATGTCATGGTTTTTTAGAATTATGTTTACAGTTTGAAATTATCTATATTATATGAAAAATATTAAATAAATTTGTTATATATCAGTTTGCTTGCACACTCTTGTGCTATATGTACTTTAACGTACAAAGAACGTTATAGAATAATACGTTATAGAACGTTATAGAAAGAACGTTATAGAATAGTGTTATCAATGGTTATTTAAACCAAACTGCTGTGCGTTTTTAAGGCCGAGCGGTAGCTTTCTAATTAACACGCTGAGATCGGCGCCGAATTTGCTGTCCTTTCCGTTCAGCCGGCAGCGAGCTAAGGCTTAAAGCTAAGCCGTATTTTTGTTTAGAATGTTTCAATACACTTCATTAATGCTAAATTTGATCACATTTCATTGAGACTATATTTATTTTTAACTTATACTGTCGGTTCCGTGGAACGACGCCAGGCAAACGAAAATTCCAGTGCCGGTTCCCAGGGACCGACGCCGGCCACACGGAAAGTTGACTGTCGGTCCCCAGAGACCGGCGCCGCGCTCAACGTGTTAAGAAAGTTTCGGGCCGGTAAGTAAATATGTATTTAATTCAAATATATGAATTGATATGTAATCTATATATATGATTGATTGTATTTAAGTTCCATTTCGAATACTCAAAACTTAAACACAAAGAACTAGAAGCAGCAGATACATAAATCAGTTTATTGAACGCAATTTAACAGAATCGTTACAGGTGATGAGATGTGGGTAGCTCACTTCACCACAGAAAACAGCAACTCACGATTGATTGGCGTCACAGGGATCCACGCGCCGGACGATCCTCAGTCTATGCACGGAAATTGAAGTCCACGGTATTCTGGCATAGTAAAGGCATTCTGCTCATTGACGTATTGGCGAGTGGTGCTCCGGTGAAAGCTGATCTTTATTGCGCTTTACTAGAGAACATCTGACGAGCCATTCAGAACAAATGGTTTGGGATGCTCAGTGCTGGTGTTGTGGTGTCCTACGACAACATCGGACGCATACGGGGAATTCCACAAAATATATGTTGCAGACGTTTCGCTGGGAGATGTCTGACCATCCATTCTATGGCTCCGATCTTGCTGTTAAATACTTCCACGTGTTATTGCACCTGAAGACGTTCTTGTCTGGGCACACTTTCCTACAGGTGAAATGTTGCAGACAAATGTGACGGGCTGCCTTTCTTCCCAGGCGACAGACTTCTATGACACTCTAATGGAAATAGGTAACCGACGCTATGACAATTGGTATAGTTCCGATGTTTCTTATGCTGAGAAGTAGCAGAAATATAGCTGTATCTTTTGCAATAGGTTTTTCCAGGTAATAAGACTTTGTTTTTTGTGGTTTACGGCAAAGTAATTTTTCGGACGACCCCCTTATTGTTTAAATAATCATTATCAAATGAATATACCTTCATCTAAATCAATATCTAACTCATTGAAATCATCATCTATATAAATTTCCTTCTAAATCCAATCAACTTCATTTGCTAATCTAAGACATCTAACTAAGCATAACGACCCAAAACACATCTTCATGTTAAACCATCATATATATATTATCATCATCATCGTCATTGAAAATATCGTCAAATTAAGTTAAATCATCATAGCTCAAATCAACTAAATAAAAAGCAGTATCATCTAAATCACCACCATCAACAATATGATTCTCATTTGATCATCGTCTTCATCACCTCAACCTTCTAAATCACCATCAAAATTGTTCTCTGAATAACCAAGAAAAAAATTTTAAATTATCACCAGATAATTCAAAACCATCATTTAAATAATCATCATCATCGAAATCATACCTTCAGTTTATACCGTCGTATATGTCATCATCACCATTATCATCGTCGAGAGAGATAAATCATAATCTTCCAGATCATCTAAATAGAAAGCAATATCAACCAAATCATCATCTTCTTCATCCTCATTTAATCATCGTCTTCATTGTCTAACTCCTCTAAATTATTATATAAATCACTCTGACATCATGTATAAAATCGTCATCAGTCAAAACTATGTCACCATCAAATTCATCTAAATATTTATTATCACTTAATATACATCGTCATTTTAACCATCATGTATATCGCGTCACCATGATCATCGTCAGAATAAGATAAACCATCATCACCCAAATCACATCAGTCATTCTAAACCATCCTATGTATCATCTTCATCATCATCATTGAAGTCGTCGTCAGAATAAAAGAACTTCACCTAGATACAAAGCCCGATCACCTAAAGTTTTATTATCATCCTACTCAATTATTCATACTCTTCATCACTAAACCATATACTCACGATCACCTAAATAAAAAATCATCAGCAGTTAATCTAAATTGTCGTCCTCAAAATTCCAGTTAAATTATTGAAATCATCGTCGTTTAAATCATGGCTTTTTAGTGTTTCGCTAGTGTGCCGTCAAATAGAGCCAGTTTCATTCAGATACAGACAGAAGGATATCACCGGAAGTTCACTATCGTTGGTACAGGTGTAGTAACCAACCGCCCTCAGGAGATGCCAGAGTCTTGGGGACGTAGCCGAAACCTATGCCATATTAGATAACGTGACACTCGGAAGTGACGTAAGAGTTTGAATAACGTAATGTTTCAAAAAGTTTGGTTTTTGTGACAACGAAAATATTTTTAAAAGTTTCATTTCTTCCGGAAACGACGAATTGTTTTCTTTTTTTTTTAGGCCACGGCCTCTTGAACCCCTTGAAATCTTGTTTGTAATGACATTAAAAATTTCCCTTTTATCATTAAATCTGTATTTGTTTTTAATTGAGCATCTCATTATTTACTGTTCGTTCATTTCGCATAATTTTAATATAATAATAATAAGCCAAATGCACAATGTTAATATGCGACCAGAGATATAAAATTAAAAATCAAAAGACAAAGAATTAAATTTATATATCAAGTTTTACCAGAATAGAAAAAAAGAGAAAGGACTTTAAAGAATAGAATAGTTGAAGGGGTGTTGAAAGCCAAAACATTTCATAAAATGAGGATTTCTGATATTTGCATTTTCAAATTCTCTACAATTTTAGCTTTCTTAAAACACCGTTCTTTAATCTCTATGTAAATTAGGACTGTACAAAATCTAGCTTTAATTTGTCATTTAATACTTTGGTAATTGAGAATTTTTACATAAAATCGCGTTTTTCTCCCGAAAGTGATTTTTTATACTCGATGTAGTACCTGTTCTCAAGAACTACTGCTCACAGGTATCTGAAATTTTTATACCTTATTTACTACGCTTCCAAATATTTGCCGAAATGAGCTTTTGATTATAATCAGTGCTAAATTTTACTATGCGTAACAAAATATAGTTTAAAATACTCTAAAATTTAAAATGATAAAAAAGCTCGTTTCAGGATATTCAGCTAGGTATTGTGATGTTCCTTCCCTTAGCGAAAGACGTTTCCAGAACATTTTATCCGCGAGGGGCAAAAGACGGTAAAAGGAAGGGACGTAGTTTCGCCGGAAAACAGAGTGGAGGCAAGCTGGTGGGAAGAATACGAGACTTGTGACTTTTGAGGTTGGACCGGCAGTCATGCCGTGTGCAAAGAGATAACTTAAGCTAAATGTATAGTAGTGGTATTTGTTTTATTGTGTATTGTTTAATAAATTAGTGGATAAAATTTCAAAGCTGATGGAGATTATTTTCCTATTATGGCGAGTGCATGAGAAATGACCGAACCCGCCTCGGAGTTGAAACGGCGCGAGGTGCAAATCGGCGCAGTCGATAGGATAAGATTGTGAAAAAGGAAATCACTAAATAGTGAAAATAATAAATAAATATGGTTGTAAAAAGTTACTGAAAGTTATAAAATGAAATTCGGTGATAGTTCGCGAATGGATCTACGATGAGAGAAGATTTTTATGACGAAAGAAAATGGCCCGTTTATGGCCATGTGTGCGAATAAATTCATCCGATTTGTGAAAGCGTGATGTGCTAAAAAGTTAACAGCCAGTGAGTGGTAAAATGGGATCATCAGTCTTCATCATCAGTGAAATCGTGAAAGGTTAAATCAGGGGTATTGTGAATTACCGTGTTGTAATCATGTCAAGTTACGTGCCACTGCAGTGTGCTCATGATTAAAGTTAACAGCGTCAAGTTGTGCTCTTCGTTCGATATTTTCACTATCGGGATCAAAGGTAAGTCCTTCTTAATTTATATATTAACCATATTAACTTAGAAAATTATAATTGTTTTTATGTCTGTTAATAACATGATTCGAATGTCAGGCGTTAAAGGCAGTAGACACCGAGAAAGTATATTTTATATGGAAATGAGAAATTAAGGTTCTTATTTTTATCAAGATATAGGAGATTTTTAGAGTTTCTTAGAGCAAGGGAAACGATTATTGAAACATTTGAAAATAATGAAAGGAGTTATGTTTGACCCACCATCGAAAGCTGAGAAATGGCTGTTCTTTTTACATTATGCTGAAGTGATTCTTATTCTCTATAAAATATCTGAAGAAGGGAAAATTATTTTGCAGAGTTTAAAAACAAAAGTTAAAAGTTTGATCGCGACTCTCGATGAAATGGATTGAAATAACAATATTATGATTAAAGACACCGTATTAAAAGAATTCGAGATTCCTCGGAAAAACCGATCGAGGCAGGCTGGTGGCGTGAATACGAGACTTGGTACTTTAGCGATTGGACCGGCAGCCATGCCGTGTGGAAAGAGATTACTTAAAACATGTTTTGCGCGCTTTATATTATGTATATAGTTGAGATTACTTAAAACATGTTTTGCACGCCTTATATTATGTATATAATTAAATGTATACTATATTAGTGATTTTTGTTTTATTGCATATTATGTACCGTTATGTGTAATAAATTAGAGGATAAAATTTCAAAGATAGAGATTATTTTCCTGCTATGGCGAGTGCATAGACGAACCTGCCTCGTGCTTGAAAGAACGCGAGGTGATAGATGTACTTTAATTACGTAAAAACCTTCAAACCTGTAAGAACAGCAGATTTTCAGAAAAGGTAATCCAAAAATGGCCAATTCAACATTGTTGCTATAGGGTTTCCAACACCCCTTAATAAAAAGGAGTAAAATATTTTTAAAAAATGGCATTTATGGAAATACGAAAAAGAAATATGTTTAGCTTATAAGAGTATATAATATTTCTGTAAAATAAATAAAGTGAGCATTTAAAAGCAATTTTTTAAAATAAGAAACCAAAAGGAAATATTTATAGTTTTTAAAATCAGTATTACTTTTGTAAAATGAAAGAACTTAAAATCTTTAAATTTAATAAAAATATCGAAAAGAAAAATTTAAATTAAAGTTTAACGTTATTAAACTAAATATTGAAGAGAAAAACATTTTTGACACGAGAAAGGGAAAATAAAAGAATTTAAAAGTCAAAATTGCATTTACACAAGTTGCAACTTTGATAGAGATTCGCGTTCCTTTAAGCCTCGGGCGTCTCCCTATGACGGTCGGTTACTATTAATGTAAACTGGCTATTCAAATTACAGTCGGTATGCGCAAAGGGGGCCTGAATCTTCATCCTGAAAAATAAACAAAATTATTGTTACACATCACATAAAAATATCAGTTAAAATGATAATTCAATTCTGAGTCACAAGCATGAGAATATTTGAGAAGGTTATATGGCATACGCAAATAACCAAAATGAAAGGTACTCGAAACGCATGTCTGTGCACTGTCTGCAAAAGTTCAGACCGGATCTTGGTCGTCTGTGGTAGGCATTGACTTGCAAGTACAAGTGTGTTTTGAAAAGCGTAAATGTTTGCGCTTTGGTACTTTTAAATTTAAAGTCATTTGTTTTGTAAAAATTACGAAGCCTAGCTCTTCATATGTTTCTCCGACACTCATAATTTTATGAGGAAAAAGTTTGCACTCGTTATGAAATAATTTTGAACATAAGTATCTCCGTCTGATTTCGATTGACATCAGTCAATTGTTTTGTGATTTATTTATTATAACCAAAAGGAAAGTTTCCGAAATGAAGTCTAGGTATTGGAGGAAAGAATAATTAGTAAAATGTAGAAAACTGATACTTTTATTTTCAGCTTTTTTGAAATGAACTCATTATGCAGCGTGCCAAAAAAATTAAAAAGACTTCTCTCAAAATTTAATTTTCAACGTTCTATTTTGGAAATGAAAATACCAATTAACAATAGACAGAACTCGTCCTTGACTTTGTAAATTATTCTAGAAATCCTTGACTTCCTATAGCTGGTAAAAACCTGAAATCTCTTACTAAATTTGGCATGGAATATGCCAGTAAATTTCAAACGTAAAAATGTGCGCCATTTATTTTTACATAAAATTTCTCATATAAATAATTCTTGGATTATACTTTTTTTGAAAAGTATCTTGACCCAAAACGTTTAAACTGTTTAAACATTCGTTTGCTATTTAAAATTTTATAAATATAACTAGACTGAGTTTTGAATAAATGAAATTACTACGCATAAGCACATTGTTGGAACACTTTGTATAAGAAAACGTAATCGCATATAAATCAAGTTCTTATATCGCTTAATTACAATGCATCAGATCTTTAGTAAATAAAGAAAGCAATAAAATACACATGGTGGTTTGGCAATACCAAAAACATCATATCCCGCAACAGCTCTTCTTGATTATTTCATACCTTAGGAAACACGAGCAAATATGTCAATTGCGGAAACATTGCAGTTTGGCAAGCGATAAGGTGGTGCGCAGGAGAATTGATTATCGGGGAAAATATTTCTGCAAGGTAGGAGGTGATTTGTATTCATTCTGGATGTGGAAGAGTATGTTATTTTAGGACTTCGAGAAATAAGGAACATAATTTGGATAAGAGTGCACTTTCGAACAAAGTGAATTTGCGGAATTAGGAGTCATGTTTCTTCTTTCTGTAGTCATTTGAAGCCGTGGTTCTGATGTCAACATCAAAGACTTAACGATATCACATTTGATTTTAGTGAAGTGTAGTTCATCCAGTGCTTTCTTCAGCAGTAATTATGGCTTTCGCCGAACGAAACAAACACAATGCAAGTTTCAAATGTTATGTCATTCAGTTTGCGAAAGAAAATGGAAATCATGCAGTTTGGTTTTCGTGAATGCTTCGTACACGAGTGGAAGAGGCATGAAATTTTACAATGATTATTGCGCCAAAGAATAAATGTGTATTGCATAAAGAAGTAATGAAATAGCTTACCGTTGGCGAAAGTGTTGGAAACTGCATTTAAGAAAATCCCCATCATCACTAGCATGGATTAATTGTAACAAGAAACAGCGTACGTTCCTTTGCCTTAAAAATAGAAAAAAGGAGTGCAAATGGAAGTTAAAACTCTAAAGCAAACTGAGGTTGTATATTCGATTTACTTCACGGAATAATTCAGTTCTCCGAGAAAAAGAGATAAAATTTTTTCAAAGGCTTCGAAAATATAGAGATAAAACTTTGATGAGTTTTTAAAAATATGTAAAAATTTATTTACTATCACGTGTTGCAAATATGGATGTCATTCCTGTAGTTTTGATATAGTAGGAGATAAAGAAATAATGATATGAAAAAAAAAATAACGATTAACATAAAATCAATAGGCCAACTCGAAATCTCACCTCACCGTACTGATCTCCTGCTTAGCCGACCGTACAAATTAAAAGCTCATCGATATCTTGAAAAGAAAGACTTTGCTGAAGTGCAGTTTCCCGAAAGTGTTTTCATCCGTATTCACGAGAAATGATCGGCGGAGAAAAATGTTGTGAAACTGTGGATAAGAAATATTTGGCAAAAGCTTCCTTTTGCCTCAGATAATCAAGAAAGTCTAATACTTTGGGACATGCTCGGCCTCCATCTAACGAATAAAACAAATACGAGTATGTTGTTGAAAGAGTGTTATACAGATATGACAGTTTATCCAGGCGGATTATTGCCATTAGTTCAGATATTAGAGATATATGTCAATAAATCATCGATAGAATATTTTAAACGTTAGTGGAATACTCGAACAAAAGTGAAGGTGAAAAAAACAATTACAAATGGAGACCAAATACGTCATGCCAGTCCATAAATAGTGTGTCAGTAGATAATAAAATCACGTAATAAAATTAAACCCGTTTAATTTATGTGGTATATCTGACGGTATAGATGCAACGAAAGATGATTATTTATGTGTGGATCAGAGTAAAGGTAACGGCAAAACTGAAACAGAATTCGATGATGTGCTTGAAGTTATAGCTTGAGACGTATATGAGGAACTTGGATCTGTCTATGCAAGTATGGATCAGAGGTGAAGGTGAAAATGAAACAGAATCCGATAACGAAAATTTTTAAGTACATAAACCATGTTATTTCTCTTAAATAAAAAGCGTTTAATTACACGCAGAAATCTAATTTTCGTATGCTCACTTTTTCCATATTTCTAAACATAACATTTTTATAGCTGGCGTACAGCGCGTACCCATAAATTCTAAATAAAATTCTAAATCAGATTTCTAATGAAGAAGTGAAATTCTCTATAGCTTCACTTTCCGGACTAATAAAAATTAAGAAAAAGACGAGAGGAAAAAAATAACTGATTTGGGTAAGCAGAATATTTAGCCATTCAGTATCTATTGATGGGAATGTATATAACTCTAATGAATAGTACAGAAATAAGATAAAGTTACGTTTCAGTTTGTAGGCCTTACATTTCAAAATGGTTTTAATACAGCTTAAAGCGCATAGCCAAAGATTATGCTCTCAACCGCTTTTTCAGTAATAACGTCAGAGAATAATTCTTACAGTTACAATGTTTTCAAATAATCCATTTCTTCAAAAGTAATCTATTGTACTAAGATAATGTGTTTTCGAGGGCAGAAAATGAAACAGAACGGCGAGATCCATCAGAGTATGATCCTGTAATGCTTTACCAAATCTTTCGCAGTCTTAAGTAATACAGAAATGTGGTAGAGTTTCATCTTACACTATATTCTTGTATTCATATTATTTGTATTATGTGACTATGTGTCTCTATTCGATGTGTGGGAAAAAAACGTCTCCAACAGGTTTATATATACGATACCATTCAGATAAACGCAAAGGGAAACCAACATTTCCATCTAATAATATTCATTTTATTTTAATTATACCATTTTCTAGTTAGATAACCAATTTGTGAGCAAGAATTTGCATCGTAACAGTGAATCATATTGCTGCCAAATTCCAAATATAAAAAACTAAAGCTCACGAATCACAAACCGAGAGTTTCTGTGAGATTTGGGAGGTGCGAAGGAATCTCTTTCAAAGAAATCGAAATTGATATAAATTCGCTTTATAACATATTATTCAGTTTATTTATCTAATTATATTATGATTCTGATGTAATGTATACACACATTTTAAAAGTTATTTCTTTCGCTCATTTCAATTTGTAATCTTGAATTTTTACACTGAAAAAATCCTGAGTAGAGACGGAAACTGTGGTATGTCAAACTGAATTTAAACAAGGTGAAAGCAAATGAAAAGCTAATGAATGTACATAATACAATAGCTTTAAATTTGTTTAGAATTACAATCTTAGTAATGCAAACCATGCTGATTAACACATAATTAAAAGTGGATAAACATTCCTTTTTGAACGTTTCTTTGAACCTTGATATAAAGTTCTATGAATATCTGCAGTTGGATAAGACAGCTCAGGGTCAAACAAATTTTAAAATGAAATTTGTATAAATTAATTTCATGAGTTCAATTATGAAAGATATGCCGTGCTATATTTATTTGCACAATTTAAAGCCAGTAGCACAACATAAATTTATTGTTGAAAAATATTGTCATGTGTAAAGCTATGTGTTAAAAAAGTCAATAAACTGTGACTTTCCAGGTAAAACCGGAAGACCTCGCAGCCATGAAAGGCACTGAAAACATAGATCTGAACTACGAAAGAGTGTACTTAGTTGCTGCTAAAATAATACTGGTATCTTAAAGTTAGCATGACTAATTACTAGCTAATAATATATCAGTAGTCACACTTACCGAGCAAAATATTATCAAATGCCGTCCATATACTAAGAAAACCATAAAGTTCTTGATAATAGAAATGTTGTTAATAATAAATTTTGGTAAAATGAAACAGGTATATGATTTATTTGTTCTATTTTTCTTTTCCGGGTCTTGCTTCCTTTGGTCATTAAATCAATCGTTCTACAGTCGGTATCCAGTTCTGGCTCTTTTCGCAGTTCAACCGGTTTTCTTTTCGGGTTTGACAGTTCTTTTCCGGTTCCAGCTTGTGTTTCAGATTTGGAATCTTTTCCGTTTTTTGCTTCTTTTCCAGGTATTGCGTCTTTTCAGACTCCTCTATATTTTCCATTTCTGGCATCTTTTCCGGCTCTTGCTTCTTTTCCAGTTTTTGCAGTTTTTTCCAGTTCCTTCTTCATTTTCAGGTCTCTCTTTTTTGGTTTTTGCAATTTTTCCCTCAACTTTTGCCTTTCCAGTTCATTTTTGTGTGCTTGTTTTAGCATCTCTTCAATATGTTTCTCCATTTTCAGTTTTTCTTTCTTTTCTAGTTTTTGTATTCCTTCCCGTATTTTCTTCGTTTTCAGTTCTTCTTTCTTTTCTAGTTTTTGAATCCATTCCAGTAATTGCTTCTTTTTCAGTTCTTTCTTCTTTTCTAGTTTCTGTTGCTTTTCCAGTTTTTGTTTGTTTTTCAGTTCTTGCTTCTGTTCTAATTCTTGTATCTTTTCCTGTTCTTGCTTCTTTTCTAGTTTTTGTATCTTTTCCAGCTTTTGTTTCTTTTTCAGTTCTTGCTTCTTTTCTAGTTTTTGTGTCAATTCCAGTTTTCTCTTATTTTTGAGTTCTTGCTTCTTTCCAGTTTCTCCTTCTTTTCCTGTTCTTCCTTTTTATTCAGTTTTTGATTCTTTTCCAGTTTTTGCATCTTTTCCGGTTCTCGCTTCTTTTCCAGTTCCTTCTCGTTTTCCAGTTCTTTCTCGTTTTCCAGTTTTTGCTCCTTTTCATGATCACAAGGAGGATTTTCCAATCTACAAAAAAATCGGTATATCTTTATTTCAGTAGTAAAATAGTAAAGGTATTGCAATGACGATCACGTTTAACATGTACAACACTTCCATATTTAGATACTATATAACACTTTTGGCTCAGTTTCATAGGGAAAAAACTCCCCGTAGATTATTGCCTGACAGAATTGTTTTCTACAAAGGGTGAATTTGTTGTTTTCGTTGTTCTGATCTAAAGCCAAGCAGATAAGTTAAAGTATTTTGCGTTATTTGTATGCAATACGCGGCCTCCATGAATCTCACGTAGAGCGTAATAATTTGTAAAGTTTCAGTGCCTTACTTTTCTTTACTTAATTTTTACATAATTTGCAATAATAATAACAGAAATAATAAACAGGTGGCTTAAAAACAGAGGGAAACAATGACGGAAATTGCAAAATAGGAGGAAAAAAGGAAACTGAAATGAAAAGGGAAACAACTACAAACAAAGGATGGAAAAAGCATTTTAGAAGATATACACGTAACGTTCTTTCTGAATCAGCAAAACCTGTATTTTAACGAGTCTCTTTGCATCGCTGGCTGCACAGATTTCAAATTTTCTCTCGTTATTCCAAATTCGGATCATATTGCTGGTCTTTTTCATCGTCCAGCAGAGCCGCACTAGGATTTTTGCCACCATTTGTTTTCAACTGAAACTTTTATTCTCATTCTTCAGTTGCATTCTTAAAGTTTATTTATTTATACAGGAAGAAAGAAAGAAATCAATCAAATCAAAGTAAATTAGGAAAAGATATACCTGTTTTTTTCTATATTTATTGTTCCCTGTAATTTCTTTTGCCTGTTCCATTAAATTTATTGAAGGAAAATTTACAAAATCTTTCAAAATGTATTTCCTAAATCCTTATGCGAATTTAGCCCTTCTGATCATTTCGGCCACACTTTAATGGCTTTTACAATTTGATGTTTGAATATTGACAGCTGCCTATACTGAAATATGTTCTCCATTGTCCTCGAAAAAGGAAAAATTAAAGTTCCAGGAAATTTTGCAATGAAGGACACATATATCTTATTTGAAAGGCAAGAGGAAAAGAAAAAGATATTTTCGGATGGGAATATGTAGCATTTTAAACACCGTGTTTGTAAATGTCATCTTATAGTAGCAACACTTGAGTCATAAGTAATTATACACATATATGAGAGAGACGACGATGACGAAAAATTAAATGGCAAAACATGGCCGAAAACACTTTCCTGGCCGGTGCAAACAACACAAAACACAAGAAAGATCGGACACCAGTTATGCTTAGCACAAGAGAATTTAAAAAGTAGGAACAAAATTAGACACTTATGGACCTCAAAAAAGGTGTTTTTAAATTACGACCTGCACCCTGTTACAGGTATCCCATCTCTCGCACATCCAACATGAGATGTTCTGGAAAATACCGTGCATCCCCAGGACTTTCCCAGCACCTGCCACAATATGTGCCACAAGTTCCTGTTGGACTTCTAACTGGGGTTTCGTGCACTTATGTGTTGAAGTACCCCGAGACGAACTGATAATGCAAGTTAGGTCTCGTGATCTTGCTTAACAATGCACTGGACTATCCCTACCAAACCCATGTTTAGGATACGTTCCGAAGGAACTTTCGAATACTTTCTTTGATGGCGATCCCCTGCTTTTGTTCTTATTTCTTGGTTTCCGCTGCGCTAATGAAAATAAACAAATATCTTTACACTGTTCGTACCCTATTTTTCTTGTGTTGTCTCTCGTCACTATGGGCCAGGAAAGCGTTTCCGACAATGCATTGCAATAAACGATTATATATATATATATATATAAACAATATATATATATATATATATATATTATATATATATATATAATATATATATATATATAAAATCTTATAAACATATGTTACCGTGAAAGACCGAAATTGGAGAATATCGACTTTCACCGGAGAATGTCAACATTCACCAAATACGTCGGTGAAAGATCAAATATTGCATTACATTCTTCTACATTCGGACCCTCACCGGTGTATGTCGAGAATCACAGATATGCTCTGGTGTAGATTGAAAAGAGAGGAGTATATGTACACACTGTTATTGCAAAAGGAAGTGTTCCACAAATAAATGCAGTTGTGAAAGCAAGGGCCTCTTGTGCAATTGAAAGTGTCATAACAGTTTAAGTTGTTGCAATAAATAAGATTTGAATCACGTAATTTAGTAAACATAGCTTGAGTAAGCTCCCTGTTCCGAGTCAGGATAGTTCATGTTTCCAAAGCAAGTAAAGAGGAATACAAGTCCTGATAGTGGCGCCCGACGAAGAAGAATAATCATGGCCGAGTTTCAAGAAGAACCTGTGGTGCCTGCAGAAGCGGCTCAGAATCCAGAAATGCCAGCTGCCGCCCTGGAAGGATTTGGGTACATCGTACAGACCATGCGCGCATCGATGAAACCAGAAGCAACATTTAATGGAAACTCACCGGTAACCAGTTTTTTGGAAAAATTGGATGACCACTTCATGCTGTATCCAGTCCATGAGTTCCATAAAGTCACCTTAGCTACCAGCGCTTTGAGGGGCCAAGCGCTTAATTGGTTCAAATGTATAGGCAGAAGCCTCTTGGGTCAAGCGGGAAGTCCCACCTATACTTACGAAAATTTTAAGACTGCCTTAGTAAAAGCCTTCCCTGTGGTAAGAGACCGTGCAAGTTTAGAAACGGAACTCTTCAGCATATACCAGCAACGAATCGAAAATTTTTCCACCTTTATTTTAAGAAAGATTCACGTCTTTAAACTCTTGTATGGAAACCGTCCGGATCCTGAGATAATCCAAGTGATTTTGCCGAGTTTAGTTCCCCAAGTACAAGACTTTATTTAATTAAGGAATCCGACTACACTGGAAAAGTTATTTGAGCTAACAATCCAGTTTGAAAGTAGAAGAACGGCGGACATCGAATGAAGACGCCAGTATGAGCAACGAAGACAATTTGGTGCGCCAAGATCACAGCAAAGGCAAGAACACGGCTACGGAAGCAAATCGAATCAGAGGGCAAGAAAACCTGAGTATCCAAAAACAACCGGCGAACGTCGACAGTTCAATAGTAAGCCAGAAAAAAAGTCTGAAGGCCAGCGGAAAAACAAGGAAGGCATGGAAAGGAAGAAAGAAAATTTGAACTAAAACGGATTTCTACTGACGGGAGCGTGCGGAAATCCGAAGGCCAAGAAAAGCCCTCTTTCTTCAAGTTAAATACAGTTATTGTGAAAAATTTGACTCTTCCAAAGATTGAAGTTAGAGTTTTATAAAAGATTTTGCAGTTATTGTTGAACCATTGTTAAAATTAAAAAGGAAAAAGACAAGATTCTCGTGGACGGCCGAAGCCAATAGTGCTTTCGAAAAATTAAAGCAAGCATTAACGCAAGCCCTGTTTTGAAATTTCCTGAAAACGATGAGAATTTAGAAATTTCAGTGGATGCTTCGGATTATGCGCTAGGAGCGGTACTTTCGCAAAATCAGTAGCCCGTGGCATTTTTTAGTAGAACTTTAAATCAAACACAAAGAAATTATTCCGCGACTGAGAGAGAGGCACTTGCAGTCTGTTAGCAGTGCAAAAGTTCCGAGTCTATTTTGGAAAGGATCCAATAACAGTTTATTCTGATCATGTGGCGGGAACTAGATTGTACTCAGGGAAAAACTTATCCCCAAGGTTAACAAGATGGGCACTAAAGTTACAAGAGTATAATCTGGTAATTAAACACACGCCCCGGAAAGGAAAATATCGTAGCAGATGCCCTATCCAGAATAAAAATAGATGAAGAAGGTAATACTGTAAAGGTGGCAATGCTCACAGCATGTAAGTTACATTCCCGAGAAACTGTGATAACCGAACTGAGTAAGGATTCTGAATTTAAAAATATTTATGATTATTTAAAGGATCCTGAAAATTTTAGCCACCAAGATATTGTGGCGATAAGAAATAGGGCGGCCCATTACGAACTAATAGATGGTCTATTATTTTATACAAAAACTACGAATTCCAACAACGAATTTCGACCTGTTATCCCAGCTAGTCTTAGATTAAATATAGTGCAGGAGTTACACGACTCCCCTTTAACCTCTCATGCTGGTATTCGAAAAACCATCCAACGCGTACGCGAAGCAGTTTATTTTCCTGAGCTGTAAAAGTTAACAAGTGCGTATGTCCAGTCCTGCCTAACATGTCAAGCAGTTAATTATATTAATTTCCGCCCGGCCGGGTTTCTAAATTGTATTAAATCGGAATTTCCAAATGAAATAATTGGCATCGATTTATTGGGCCCTTTCCCAAAAAGTCAGTTAAATAAAAGTCGCTATCTCCTTGTTATGGTTGATCATTTTAGTAAGTGGATCGAAATTGTTCCCTTAAAACGAGCCTCCGCGAAATTAGTTACTGATTCTATTTTAAATAAATATATTTTAAAATACGGGGCGCACCTAAAAGTAATATCGGATAATGGTCCTCAATTTTTAAGTAATATATTTGAAGACATGTGCCAAAAACTGGGCATACGTCATTTAAAAATGGTCCCTTATCGGCCGCAATCAAATATAGCGGAACGGGTCAATAGAAATATAATGAAAATTGTTCGTAGTTATGTTAAAAATTTTCATAAAAGCTGGGTTAACTATGTCAATGAATTAGGTTTCGCCCTTAGGACAGCAAAACATGATAGGACCGGCAAAACTCCTGCTGAGTTATTTTTAGGCAGAATGATTATAACGCCGTTAGATAAATTACTTTATGGTCAACAAAGAGCCCCAGAATTTATAATGGGCAATATAGAAAAATAAATTAAAGATGCAAAAAAGAACGCTGAAGTAGCACAGAGAAAACAGAAGCTTTATTATTATATCAAACGACGGGGAGTAACTTATAAAGTAGGAGATGAAGTGTTAAAAATTAAGCATTTACTTTCTTCAGCACCAGAAGATAAACCTGCCAAATTTTATCCACGATTTGAAGGACCATATGTCATAGAAAATGTAACTCAGGCTTAGTGGTGTTAAAAGCCAGGAATGGTGAAACCTGCACCAAAAACGTAGACCAGATAAAACCATTTTATAATCGTAATAAAATGCCAATATTTCAAGATCTTTTGCAGGATCCGGCACGGCAGGCACAAGCTCCAGAGGTGGAACAACGACAATCCCAAGGGCAAGCCATTAAGGTTGGTGTTGGTGTATTTAATTATGGCAAAGCACACGAGGGCTATCTGCCTAAAGGGAGGGATGCCTTTCGTGGAGGACTTTCTAAGGGAAACTGGCTCGTATACACGTTACACATGGGGAAAACCACGAAAACGCCCATGCAGCCAGCCCGTTCGCGGGATTCGAACCTCAGACCGAACTACCAGTGTTCAGCGTCTTTACCGCTCGGCCGCTGGTGGGCCGCAAGCCATTAAGAGGCAGGAGCAAGTGAAAAGAAAGTTTCCCAGCGGGAAAATTAAAGGTAACAAGAAAAAGAAGCCGTTCCACCGTCCAGAAAAGAGAGCTCACGAACAGCCCCAGAATGAAGAAGGGAGAAGGACGACGTATGCAAAGAGAGCCAGGAGAAATGACGGCAACTATAATCCGGCTCTAAAACGGAAGATCTACCCATCGGATAGGAGTCTACGCAGCAAATGTCGACGAATTGATGAAGGAAGACCAGCTGCAGATGCAAAGACGCAAGAAAAATTTGAACAGCCAGCACCGAGATCCAGGCAAAAACGAGAGACAGTTGTCCCGGTTCCGCCAAGACCAGCTGCCATCAAACGGCCGAGACCACAGGCAGATGCTAAAAAAAAGGTCTTCAAGGGTGACCGAACTGGAAGAAAAAGAAAGCTCATGGAGGAAGGAACCGAAGGGCGAACCCGCACAAGAAGGAAGATCAACCAGACCGTAGTCTTCGCTACCTTCCAGGACTGGGCAGAAAAAAGGATGTCTGAATATCACAAAGATAAGTAAAATTTTTATGTTACTTTGAAACCATAAGTTAATTTTTCAATTTTACTGCAAGTGGCAGAATTCAAGACTTTTTACCTCATGTGAGGCCTTCCTTTGTCGCCAAAAAGGCGAGAAAGGAGTTGTTACCTGTTTTGGTATTGTTTTTCAATTACTCGCGAGTAAAACTAAAATTAATGTATAATAGGAATGTGTAAATACTTGAATATTGAAAAAGCATTGATAATCTTTGAGAAAGGTACCTTAAGAAAATTGTAAAAATTATTGTATAAAATTTTATTTAAAAGATTCTGGCAAGAAAGAAGTTTTAATCTGAAAGACTTTTGAAATGTAGAATTTCAATGCAGAAGAATTGGCACTTGCTTGGAAAAGAATAGAAGTTAACAATGTACTACTAATGTATGTTTTAAAATGCGTAAAATTAACGGCATGTTAATATGTCCTTATATACAATGTGAACTGTTATCTTAAAAGTTAAGAAATATTGTGATATGTTAAAAGTAAAAATATTAGAGTAATGCCAAAAATTTTAACTTATTCGTGTGACTGTAAAATGAGCAAATTATTGTGAATATGTGATAAAGGTTGAATGAATGTAGTTAGGCTCTCTGACGCTACACTTCAGAGTTAGCCACTTTTCAGAATAGTACCTCAAGGTTTAGAGATGAATATAAGGTGTGTTCTGAGGTCTTGTTATGTTGAATTTTAACACGTTAGTGTTTTGATTGCAGGCGGTAGTGTTGAACACTTGTGCATAGACACGCTCGTGTTTGGTGTTTTTCTTTACAACACAAGTCAGAGAGCACGGGGAGATAATTAAATAACGTCATGAATGAAATAAGAATTTTAAAGGAGAAATATAAATATTCATGTTACTTGCCATTTGATTGTGTAACATTTCATTAAACTAGTTTTCCTTCCATAAGGAACCAGATTTCAACTAAGAAACACCTGTTTATAGATGCAGTACAGATGAAAATACTTGTCCATAGAGATGATAATGTAAAAACGACTTTTTAATATTTAGTTTCTAGAGAGAAATGTTTGTAAGAGATTGGTCTCGCGTTAGATTCTAGAGCGAAAAGTTTTCAACAAGGTCGTTTTAGACCTCAGTTTCAAACTAATTAATCTGGCGGGTAGTATGTAAGGATCCTAAGTTTTACTAACGTTTTTGATGTCATTTAAAACGCTTAATTACAGGGCCGTAGTACAATACACAACCCCCCCCAACCCCAGAAGTATAGCGATATACAACAGTGACGGGATCGAAGATTCTTTGGAAATAATCGTTGTCATCGAATGACATGCATATTCTATTTAAGTAATCGTAGTCATCGGCTTTTAATATTCTTTGCAAATGATCATTGTCATCAAATAATCTTTGTAATCAAATAATCATTGTAAAGAATCATTCGCATCGGATAATCATTGAAAATAATCCTTGTCGTTACATAAAGGGGCATAGTAGCTGATGTATAAAGAATTGTACTCAAATTCTAATCAAAAGAATCGCATATGTATGCAATTTATCATATGATCATTATTTACAGCAATGATTCTTATATGATTTCGACCTACGGCTCCTAATGACGCCGCGGAAAACTTGCGCAACAGTGACAAAAAGAATATTTAAAAATACAATAAAAGCTTGAAAGCTAGGGAAAATGTGTGAATTTATTTTCCTTTTATTTTAATGAAGCTTAATGTTTTTAAAGGAAATTGAATATTGTAAACAGGAATCAGCAGTTTAAATATATGTGGGATTTTGCCTCTTTGTTTTTTTTTCTTCGTAACATCATATCCTCCGGAACGGGGGGGGGGAGATTTGAGTTTAAAAGGAGGTACCCTCGGATTTCAAAAATTCTTGGTAAAACTTTTCGACTATTGTTATCTTCCTACGACTATCACTCGAGATGTTATATAAAATTTCGGAAAGCGCTGGAGATCAAATTGCTTTATTTAGAAAAATGATGATTCTTCTCACTCTCAAATCGTATTGTTTAAGAGAAATTTTTAAGTTAAAAAAATATGAAATAAATAGTATTGCCAAACTCGAAACTTATTGTTATTATTTACGGTTATATTCTGAGTTGAAGAAAGCACGTGATTCCATATAACGTCACTGTATGTCGAAAAATATTTCGTTAATTTCAGTATTTTAAATGAATAGCTGCTTTTGGCAACTTTTATGTTTCACCTTTAGATACGTGACACGATATGCTATCGCTACGTTAATTATTTTATTGAGATTTTGCAAATTTGTTATATTAAAATAAATTTAAATCATAACATCAAATGTATTACCCCAAGTGTCAAAGGTCTTTGTTTCCTCACTTGGCAAGAAAAATTTATTTACGAATAGCTGGTTGCTTGAAAAGAATGAATACATTTTCTTCATAATGAAATGTTTCTATGCATTTTATGCTATTCTAATTTTATTTATAAAAATTTAATTTCTTTTATTTTATAGTTCCTTTCTGAGTAGAAGTTTAAACTTCTGTGGGTATTTAACATATTTTAGATGCAATGTTACTTTACTACAGTTACATAATTTTTTTTCAATTTACTAAAATATCTGAACGCAAGAAGACAGCACAAATGTTACAGCGAGCTACAGAAAAAATGAAGTAAAAAGCACTAGGAGACTCAGCAGGCAAGTACAAGAAAACTTGCATGCTTCAAAAATGAATGAAGATACAACTAGAAACTCAGCAGGCAAGCATAGTGACAAGAAAGGTTACGCACTCAAGAAACTGAAGAAGAAACGAATAGGAGTTCCAGCAGACAAGCAACAACTCAAGAAACTTCGCTTGCTCAAACTGTATCAGAAACTAGTAGCAGACGGAAAAGACATTCAGAAAACCAAGAATCACTGCGTGCTCCGGAAAGCTAAGCAGAAGCGAAACGGAGGCCCATTAGGCAAGCGGAACGTCAAAAGAATATGCGCGATGACGGGAAGAAGTCGCAAGTAAACGAAGGATGCAAGACTGTCCGCGTCATTGTCAGATTCGACAGGAAATACCAGAGCAGCTCAAGAAGCTGCATAAACAACTCAAGACGCTGCAGATTACGGACAATTTCGGTTCGAAGAGGCAGAGCTCATACGAGGAAACAAGCTTCGCATGAACGCATCACGACATACACGTAGTACTCTTCACAATGCAGGAAGTTTACTTTGAGCAACACACTGTATACGTGGAGCTCGTAGACATATATAGTAAAGATTTTACTTTGTCAACAGCCCCCTAGTAAAATGTATGAAGTTTATATTGACATCTCACAATACCTGAAAGAAATTTTTCTATTTACTTCTTCATTTACTATTTTCTTAAATTTCTTATCAGTAATCCTGTCAATATATTATAGATATCAAAATCAGAAAAAATTAATTAATTATCTTTAAATGTATCTAAGGGATGAATACTTCGCCCCTGTTCGTACCGAAACAACACGATGTAATTGTAGATACCTAGAAAGTAAAATGTATTCAGCAGGCTGTACAGCAAGCGACAACTATAAATGTTGATAACACAAGAATGTTATATAATGTTATATACTGGCAGAATTTTAAAAAAAGAACATATACATCAGTGTTTTAAAAATACGAATTTTGCATCAAATTGCAAAACAAATATCTTAACATCTGCCTTTCCATGCATAAGAGTTCAGGATTCGGAAAATTATATTTTCGTAAACGGTTTAGCAAGAATAACAAAAATTATTGCCTTGAGAAATGGATAATCTTGGTATGAATACGAATTACGCCAAGACTACTCGTCAATGGTTGTTTTGAACACGCCCTTAATATATATATATAACCCTTAAAAAACGTGTGTGTAAAAGTGAGTGAATCTACTATTCGAGTATGTCTTTATATCTTGAGTATTTAAGAAATAAGAATTGCATTTATCTATCTCGATAAAGCTAACGCTATTGCCCGAATAACAACGTTTATTTAACACTTGATATAACCAACTTCATATATATCTTAAAATAAAACATAAATTTCCTAATCAGATACTACCAATTGCAGAAAAAATACAAAAATAATGGAATTTCTAATAACACTACAAGTAACATACCGAGAAATAAATTGCGCTGCAAAACTGATGCAATCTACAATATGTAAACCACAAAATTTATGTACCGCTATAGAAATGCAATAGAATGAGAAATGAAACTGTGATGAGATTTATAATGAAAAATTTACCATAAACTATTAGTATATAAGTAAATATATACTTTTAATACTATTCATTTAAATATGTTCAAAAGTTCAGAATATTCATTACTTACAAACGCTTCTTCATCCATCGAAGCATAGCACAAGCCATTCTCAATTCTGTGCTGGTGCACGTCAATAAAATAAGGATAAATCCAAATTTTTACAAAAAATCAATCGCTTTGACTCGTTTCTCAAAAAACGTATATCTACAAATGCAGTATTAATATATCACATCAATATAATTCGGGATCATAAAACCACCAAACAACGCATTAAACGCCAAAAATCGCATTAAGGCAGAATGAAGAATTTTGACTCTTACATTGACTTTTACAACAATATATAATAGAATCGAATTTCTAAACTAAGTGTTCATTGTTACACCATATTTTATTCTTGGGGAACCTTTCATGGTTGTTCAGTAATTCTAACTGTTAACTGGTATAAAAAGAATTATGATTTCATATATATGCACAGACTTATATATGTATTATATTAACACGTATCTGTAGTAACATACATCATCTTATATATGTATTCGCATAATTCTAAATTAATTATACTAGTCAACATAATTTGTATATTGATAGCAGCACAGTTTTAAAATTATTTATTACTATCTGCTTGCTAACGATTATATAATTAAGTACAGTGGTACCTCGACATACGAGTTTAACATGTTTCGTAACCTTGCTCGTATCTCAAAGCAATTTTCCGCATTGAAAGTAATCGAAATGCCATTAATCCGTTCCAGCTCCCAAAACACGACCTCAGCTGTTTTTTTAAGTGTTTTTGGATAAGAAAAATGTAGTTTCTTATTCAAAAACAAGAAGAAACATTTATTTATAAATAACAAATACATATTCTATAAAAACGTAATTAAAAGAAAAAGTGCCTACGGAAGCGCTTAATTTTTGTCACAGGTTTTCGCTCTTTTTGTCATGATCTGCTCATTTTCACCCGCAGATCGTTTAAAAAACTGTCCAAGGAGGTTTGTTTCTTCCTACCTGTCAAGGTATTGCGGAATCGAGTTAGGCAAGTTTCGTTGAACAACTCCGATTTAGGACTAGTTACAACTTTTTCGCGGTGATTTTTATCCACGAACTCTACAACTTTATCCCACTTTCTCAAGATCTGTTTTATATCTCTTGTAGGGATAACCTCCTCCATCTCTGGCTCCTCTTCAAAACTAATTTTTCGTTGAACCACCGTATGCTGCTGCAAATGCAGATCGTGTAATTCCTTGGTTGTCAGCTCCTGAGACTGTTCCTCTACGAGTTCGTTCACATCTCTCTCCTCCACCTCCAGACTCATGGATTTTCCCAGATAAACAAGCTCCTCTACCACTGACACTTTGGGTTCCAATCCTTCGAATTCTCTTTCAGCTACAGCCTCAGGCCACAGCTTCTTCCATGCAGACGTTGTAACACCCAGCCAGGCCTGAACAATAATTCTTAGGCACATCACGATGTTAAAGTGCTTTTTCCAGAACTCTCGAATGGTAAGGTTTGTGTTCTCTGTCACCTCAAAGCAGCGGCGAAAAATGTGCTTGGTGTACAAATTCTTAAAATTAGAAATCTCCTGCTGATCCATGGGCTGCAGGATAGGAGTGGTGTTGGGTGGTAGGTAGGGAAAATTTATATACTTGAACTCTTCGAGTAAATCATCTTCGAGATTTGATGGGTGAGTAGGGGCATTGTCGAGGCCAACACCAGAACAGAACACCAGAATTATCCACTCCACAAAGAAGTTCATTCTGTCCCACTCCTTCGGATTTGCCCTCCACATATCTTCTTAAAATTATAACTGGCAGGTTTTCTTTTAAAATATTATATGACTTAAAGCATCTGGGGTTTTCCGAATGGTATGCTAGCGGAGGCTTGATTTTACAGTCGCCACTCGCATTGACGCAAATTGCTAGATTTAATCTATCCTTAATGGGTTTGTGACCTGGCATCTTCTCCTCTGCCGTTATGTACGTTCTATTCGGCATCCTTTTCCAGAAAAGCCCTGTCTCGTCACAGTTGAGGACTTGCTGGGGGGATGTATCCTTTGGCTACTATCTGTTCGGAAAACATTTTGATGTAAACATCAGCTGCCTTTACATCCGGATTTGCTGCCTCACCACGCCTGACGACGGAGTGAAGGTCGGTCCTTTCCCTAAAGTTGTCAAACCAGCCCCGACTGGCTTTAAACGGGTCTTCCGATTACACGTTTGTAGAAGTGTTTGGGATCTTCTTTAGAAAATAACCGTAAATCGCTCGTAAATAACTCGTAATAGTGCCTTCTCACATATGATGCTTTGTGTTAAGGTGCTTCCTTGAAGCTGCTTCTCTCTCACTCACACCATCAGTAGTTTCTCCATGTCTTGACGGAGAGAGGTCGGAGCTTAAAAATTATTGTAACGCCCTTAGTTGGCGTTATACTTTATCAACTCCTTTTGTTCAAGCACAGTAAATATCATTGATGTGTTACGCCCGTACATCCTCCCCAAGTCAATTACTCGCACACCTTGCTCATGGTTTTCTATTATTTAACGCTTTAATTCAATAGACATCATCATCTTCTTTAGACCCAGGGTTATAAAAATAAATATGATAATGTTTTCTAAATGTACAAAAAGCAAAAAACGCGAACCCTACTTAACAAAAATGCTTCCAAAACGAGGGAAACAAGCACTCAGACTGAGGACTAGTCTGAGGTGGGAGAAACTGTTAGACGCTGCACACGACATCTACATGCGCGCGCATATTGCCGTCGTGTACAGCGGTGTAGTGTGCACGACCGCGCATTTTGCGGTCGTGTACATCGGTGTAGTGTGCGATTCCTCGTATCTCAAATCTTGCTCTCGTCTCAAAGCAAAAACATCGCTCGCTCGGTAGCTCCTGTCTCAAAACACTCGTATGTTGGGGCACTCGTATATCGAGGTACCGCTGTAAATACAGTTTATAGTTTTTTTAATGTGACAATCATTATAAGCCATGTAGATTTTTCCTTGTGGCTTCATTTGTTTTCTCTTCCAAAATTTCGAACGTCCAACAGTTTTGTCAGTTTCGGGCTTTTGGTATGGAGAGTGAGAAAACGAGATAAGACCAGAATGAACTTCAGTTCTGAACTTTGCAGTTCAGCATAGAGTAAGGAGTATTGACAGATTTATGTTCGCTCTTTACGTGCGCTTTTCATCGTATTTTCTTCAGCATTCTCAGCACTTTAAAGTGATAACTACTAGCAGTGTTCCTTTATATTTCGTATATTTTTGGAATTATATTTTTTTACTCGTACTTTTCGAAAAACTCCAGAATTGTTTAGTGTTTTTTCGGGACAAATAAATTCTAACAAGCTACCAGCTCTTCCGCATGCTTTACGAACCTTTATGCCAGGAACAATTTTGGGTGTTAGAAGTAGGACAGAATGCTAGTGAAAAGAACAATTCAGGAGCATCTGAGGCAGCTTGTGACAGTCTTTGCTGCGTTCCAGGAAGATATAAAAGGAAAGGTTGATTCCTTTACAGAAGAGATAAATGCGTCCAACAAAACAGGGAAAGGGGAAATAATACCAGTTCAAGGAAAGATGGAATATATCCAAAATTGATACTTAAGCCTGTCAAGAAGAAATAAAAGACAACAGTAGAGGATTTTCGAGGATTTTGAAAGCAGAAATAACATGGTCGAAAGGAGAGTTAGAGAAACTGGAGAACGTGTTTCTGTTGTCAAACAGCAAATCAAAGAAAGAGTTAATGCTGTCAAACTACAAATCAAAGGAAGAGTTTCTGATGTCGAAAAACAAATCGATGACAGAGATTCTGCTGTTGTCGGCAAAGAATCTGACAGCTTGAACACATTCATAATGACAACTGGAGACGATTCTGATACCTTTAAATTGGTACCTATGTTTTCCGACCCATTTCTCATGCTTTCCACGTGTGATGGAAAAAACATTTGGCATATGTACAAGGCTCAGTTCTGTATAGCTCCAAATGGAAATGGGTAGGATTCCGAAGACAAACCTGTAATTTCGCAGCTTCTCTGAGAATAGAAGAAGACGATATCGTTCCCACTCTTCTAGAAAACCAGAGGCTAGATTTTGATGCTGTACCCGGTACGAGAAAGCTCTACTAAGAAGTGTTTAAAAGGCTACAGAAGGCTGCAGTTAATATCTCGATAGCAGAAGCTCACCAAAATAATCCAGAAGCTCGCCACTGATATCGAAATGCTCTCCGATCTCTCCTTTTTTGACTGCTCAACAGAAATACGTGAAGTACAATCCATGAAATACTTCCTCGGTGGCATACTGGAACCTGAGGTATAGAAACAAGTGCGAATAGTGGATCTCAAGGATTTAAAAAATGCCTAGAGTGTACGCAATGAAAAACGTGGCAGTCCTTTCAGAAACTTGGACACACCATTGCCCAATCGGAACTACTCCAACCCAGAAGCTAGTGGACAAGTGACAGCTCGTCCAGGTAGTCTACCCACTTACGTAAGTGACTTGAGGCGGAACAGACGTCAGACGAAAGCGACCTTAGTATGCTAGAACTGCAGTGGTGATGAACACTTACGAAAGAACTGCAGAACACATTAGGACACAGAAGATGATGCTGCTAATCAGCAAGAAGTCACGAAAACAAATCGTGGATGTTGAGCGGAATTTGCCAGTAATTGCCAGATATTGAGAAGTCCCACATAAAATCCTTTCAGATTTCGGTTATGGTTGGTGGCAATAATGGACTTTTCAATCATGAGGCATACAAATAGAGTTCCCTTAGTATAACAATCGATACATGAGTAATTTACCATCATCCAAAATCTCAAGTCGAGATGATAGAACCAGCATGAACAGAACTTTTCCTTCCAGGATTATAGCTGAAAACAGAAATTTCCGGTAAGGCATTATGAAATATGCTAAGAACGTTAAGAGCACGAAATGAGTACTAATAATATGTTCTTTCGTTGAATTATCAATGCCGTCATTCCGGTGACGGTTGAAACGTAAGTGCCAAAGCTAAAGTCATTGGGGAATGCGAATTGTTTGCATCACGTTCTCCATTGAACTGCGTTAAGGGGTCTCGTACACCTTAAAACCCTCAAAACCTCTGAATATGATCCTGTTGTAAGAATTGGGATAACATATTTATTTTTAAACCTATGACTTCCAGTTTTTTACAGCTGACTACATAGCACAGCTGAATTAGTAAGCAAATAGTTTGTGTTGCCACAAATGTTTTTATAATTTAATCTTCTTTGTGAGGTAATTTTTTATATGTTCACGTAATACTCCCACTTTGCGTGCACAATTTAAAACATTCTGTTATATATTTTAACTTCATAGTTAAGCTTGTATAGCATCTAAAGACTACTGTGAACCAAAAATCTTACGAATTTCATGTTAAATTCTCATTTTATTTAGAACTAAATTTATACAATGCATTTTAATAAAAAACTTTTAATATTTCCATGCGTAAAATTTTTGACTATTAAAATATTCAATATATTTTTGGTTCAGTTAGATGATAATGCTCATATAAAGAAGTCCATTAAATTTAAAGTGTGTACCAAAAACCGTTTTTAAAATATCATGCGCGCAACAGTGAAAATTTATGTTTTGAGATAATCAAGTTTTAATGTAAATATTTTTTTAAATACTTCTCTTGTTATAAAATATATAAAATGCTTATTTTCTGAGAGATATTGTAATATTATACAATTTCCAATAGTTGGTATAAGCATAATTAATGTAAAATAAGCTGCCATCATCAAAGTATAACATATCAACTAAAAATGACCTGAAACTTCTACGCTATCAATGATACAACTAAAATTTTTCTCTCAAATTGGAACTTACTTATAGGCAAATGTTTCAGGTAAAGTTCTCTGTAATGTATTATTGTATATCAAACATATTGTTACGAATTTGGTATTTAAAAAGCTAATGTTAGTTCAATTATAAATTAAATGGTTTTATTTCTCGCGCAGTGCAGCGCGTGACGAATATTAAAAGAAAGCTAAGCCGGAAAATTGAAAATACAAGAGCGCGTGCATTAAATAAATAAATATCTCTTTTTGATTTCGAGAAAGTACTGGAAAATTCTAGCGCGTGATTTTAAAATCTTATAAAAGGAGGAAAACATCTCAGTTTGTAGTAGTTGCTTAGTTTGTTGTTGTTTAGAAAACTACTATTGTTGATTGTAGCGAATTCGCGGATTAGCATTCTTTAGCTGTTTTGAATTACGTTCTATTGGACATTTGAGTAGTTAAAAGATAACTACAGTGAGATATTGTAATACTGCATGATAATTTGAGAAAATGTAAGCATTTTTGTTGTGATAATAATAAATTTTTGTTCATTTTTCATCGGACTTGTGCATTAATTTCATAACGAACCCGTACGCACGCAACAATATAAATCATTTAATAGTTCTTCCACAGGGTAACTTTAGCATACTCTAAATGCTATGTATACAACTGGGGAAAAATGCATTTTAAGAAAATCAAGTTTTGATGCAAATATTTCAGTATACAACTTTCTAATAATAAAGTGCATAGTATATTTAGTTTCAAAATGATATATTTAAAAAGTATAAATCCTAATAAATTGCATAAACTTATGTCAATATGAAACACATTAAAATTACCATACTATATAAAATACCACGACAGAATGATAGCCGTGTATTAAAATACGTGTAGCATATTTGAACAAATAATTTATTTTAACATAACCACATCAGTTAAGTACTTTCAAGCATTTAAGCATATGATATGCATCATATTATGCAATATTATTTAAACATAGGTGGGAAAAAACCTTTACGACTTATTTGAAATTGTATGCTAAACTGCTACATTCATCGAAGTATAACATATCGACTAAGAATGATAAAACTAAAACTTCCTTACAAATAAGAATTTACTTATAGCCAAATGTCTTAGCTAAAGTTCTCTGTAATATATTACTGTATATCAAACATATAAAACATTTAATAGTTCTTCCACAATGTAACTTTAGCATAGTTTAAATGCTATGTATACAACTGCGAAAAACCGTATTTTAAGAAATGTGAGTTTTAATGCCAATATTTCAGTATATAACTTTCTAATAATAAAGTGCATAGTATATTTATTTTCAAAATATATTTAAAAAGTATAAATCCTAATAAATTGCAGAAGCTTTTGTTAGTATGAAACACGTTAAATTTACCTTGCTATATACATTACCATGACAGAATGATAGCCGTATATTAAAATATATGTGGCATACTTGCACACAAATTTATTTTTACATAACAACTTTAGTTAAATAAACTCAAGCATTTAAGCATATGATATGTATTATATTGTATAATATACATATTATTTAACATGGGTGAAAAAATCTTTTACGAATTACTTCAAATTGTATGCTAAACTGCTAAAATTTTATTTACAAATTAAAACGCACCAGCACAATAAACATCCCCATCATTTTTATGGAGGCCTGCACTTCTGACATTTTTTGCTGCCTTTCAAGTTTAGCTGTTGTTTTGTTTCTGACAAGCCTTTCTTTTCTGCGTTATCTATTCTCTTGTTATCAATTTGTAAAAATCCTTCAATAGAAAACTTACTTCTAAAAAGCTGTAGCTCATTCATTACAGAATGTCTACCAACAGACCTTTCGTTAAAAGCAATTACTGCTTCATTTCCAGCAATTTGAACTATCCTACTACCAGCACGACATGTCTTTGGACAAAATTTTCAAATTAAGGAATTAAATGATTCATTATTATTTTGTGTTTTGCCGCCAAGGCAACGTCTCAATAACGAAGGTTGTGACAAATCTATAAAAACTGGCTTTATTGCCTCCATTACAGCGACTGGTTCAGAAATTATATGCTTATAATCAGCTTTATTTTGCTTAGCTTTATTGTATTTGCACCATGTGGTTTCATTTGTAGAACAAACGTCATGAATCGGCTTTTCATCACTCGATATTTTGTGGTAGTAAATTGCCCAAATGCTTTTCTCATATCACTAACAGACTCATTATATTCTCTAATCGCATTACCATAATACGAAGTTATTTCATTTATTAACTTATCTGTTTGTCTCCCTTTTCCAGACAGATTTTACCGTCATTTAATTTTACTTTTTTTCTTTCAAGTTTTAATTTCCGTAGCCATATTCCCATTCGTTTTTGAATATGTCCAACACACACAATTTTTTCTATATTTAATGAACCATATGGTTTGGCGTCAGTTATACCTGCAAATGGTTTTGCATCACCTATGTAAGGATCTTAAGTTTTACTAAAGTTTATTTTATTTTAAATCTTTACTATCACTTCTTATTTTCTACTTCCGGCCAGAATTAAAAGCGTTAACTTATTTATGCAAAATTTGTGTGGCGAACGCCAAGTACTTAAGATGTGGCTTTTTGCCAAGCGAGAGAGAGGAAGGAGTTAGTCGAAGCAGGCCGCTTACCTTAGAAGTTTTACTCAGTTGCTGGTCCTTCCAGGCCAGAGTTTTAATCCTCGTGATAATTTTTAAACGTATTGTTGTGTTAACAGTTCTCTGTACTACATACGGCTTCCTGTTAATATAGGGCCAATCTTCCACGTTTATTATTCCAAAGTTAAGTTAGAGTTTAGTTAAATATTTTTATATTCTTACGTTTAGACCACAAGTAGTGGGTCTTTGTATTCCGAAGTACGGAAATTATTGTAAAGAGAGAAAAATAAAGGGTTTTGTATACCTTTCTTGTGTATCCTGTCTACTTCCCACAGTTATTGAACATAGCTTTAGTAAGCTCTCTGTTCCGAGTCAGGTCCTTGCATATTCCCGAAGAAAGTAAGACGGAACATTGAACCTGATAGTGGCGCCCAACGAAGAAGAATAACCATGGCCGAGTTTCAAGAAGAACCTGTGCTGCCTGCAGAAGCGGCTCAGAATCCAGAAATGCCAGCTAACGCCCTGGAAAGATTTGGTTACATCGTCCAGACCATGCGCGCTTCGATGAAACCAGAAGCAACATTTAATGGAAACTCACCGGTAACCAGTTTTTTGGAAAAATTGGATGACCACTTCATGCTCTACCCCGTGCACGAATTTCAAAAATTTACCTTAGCTACCAGCGCTTTGAGGGGCCAAGCGCTTAATTGGTTCAAATGTATAGGGAGAAATCTATACATTTGAATATATGTATAGGCAAATGTATAGGCAGAAGTCTATACATTTTAGGAAGATTTTTTTGGGTCAAGCAGGAAGTCCGACCTATACTTACGAGAATTTCAAGACTGCCCTAGCAAAAGCCTTCCCTGTCGTAAGGGATCGTGCGAAATTAGAAATGGAACTTTTCAGCATATATCAGCAAAGAATCGAAAATCTCTCAAGCTGTATTTTAAGAAAAATTCACGTCTTCAAAATCTTGTATGAAAACCGTCCGGATCCTGAGATAATTCAAGTGATTTTGCCGAGGTTACTGCCCCAAGTGCAAGACTTTATTGAATTAAGAAATCCGACTACACTGGAAACGTTATTTGAGCTAGCAATGCAGTTTGAAAGTAGAAGAAAGGCGGACATTGAAAGAAGACGCCAATATCAACAGCGAAACCAATTTGGTGCGCCAAGACTACAGCAAACTCAAGCACACGGCTACGGAAGCAAAGCGAATCAGTGGGCAAGGAAACCCGAGCACTGAAAAACAGCCGGCGAACGTCGACAGTTCAATAGCAATCCAGGAAAAAAGTCTCAAGGCCAGTGGAAAAAGAAGGAAAGCACGGAAATGAAAAATAATTTAAACTAAAACGGATTTTGCTGACGGGAGGGTGCGGAAATCCGAAGGCCACGAAAACCCCTCTTCCTTCAAGTTAAATACAGTAAATTTGACTATTCCGAAGATTGAAGTGTTGGTGAATAATATTCCAGCCAACGCACTCCTGGATACAGGCGCGCAGTGTTCCTGTGTGGCAGAAGATTTTTTTAGGAAGTATTTTCGTAAATATAGTATATATAATTCGGATAATACGATAGTGATAGCTGCGCAAGGAGAAAGATGTAAGTGTATAGGTAAATTACCGCTGTATGTCCGTATCGAGGACGAACAAGTAAAGGTTATGTTTTTCATAGTAAAGAATCTGCAAGCACATATTATCTTAGGAATAGATTTTCTTTCAGAGGCACAAGCAACGCTAGATTTTAATGAAGCGTCCCTTAAGCTGACAATGAAACCAGTTCGTGAAGAAAAGGCTGAACCGCCGATGTTAAACCTTGGAGTGCATAAAACACTTAAGAACTGTCAACTCTTTCAAAGTGCTTCTATTATGCAGGCAATTTTGTCTGATTTATCAGGAGATAAATAAGAGACAATTGTATGCATAATAGTTTTTCTGATTTTCATTCATTCAGTGATTGCTTTCAATGATTTTCATTGACTGTAAATTAAATAAAATCAATTTATCTTTACACCCTCTTTTAGGATGAGATCTGCCAAAAAATATTTAAATATCAGTAAAGCTCACGTTACTTCTAAACTGAATCAAAACATCAGTTAAATGTTATAAAATTTTGGCCAGTTTTACTTGCTGAAATTCTTATACTCTTCAAGAGATAGAGAGAATTCAGACAAGTTGATAAAAAATATCTTAAAACAGTTGTTATTTTGTCTGTAATAAGGTGTGTGTCAACTTACTACTAAATGTATGAAAATTAGGATTGGATTACGGAAAAGCACGCGAACGCTATCAGCTTAAGGGAATGGATGCTTTCGTGTAAACCTTTTTAAGAGAAAATTGCTCGCATTTACATTCCTGGTGGAAAACTCCACATGTAATCAACCCGTTCTTCGGTATTGATTGGATTAATTTGTTCGCTTACTGAATTACATCAAAGCACCCAACGATTACCTGTATAAGGGGAGTTATGTCTTCGCGGAGGACTTTCTAAGAGAAGCTGGCTTGCATTTACGTTACACAAAAACCATGAATCCAACTATTTATCCGGGATTCAAATCCAAGCGAGCTATAAGTGTTCATCCACCTTTACCGCTTTACTGAAGAGCAGGTAAAAATATTGATAAAGGAAAAGTATTGAATTAACCGGTTTAATTTACTAACCTATATTTCTCAATCGACAGTACATAAATTACGCATATGAGGGGGATTATTTGTGAATAAATAAACTTTATTGCACTTTTATCCACTATGTCATATTACAATGGAATTATTGCATTTCAAAGTTATTTCTCATGAATTAATTTTGCTCTTCATGATTTTTGATATTTTCAAAGAGAAAATTCCACACTTTAAATAAAAATATACACGAGAAGATACTTTATGCAAAATTTGGCGTAAACGGTTTTCTTAATTTTGCTTTGAAAATATTGCAGGGTAATCGTTTTCATTACTGGAAGAAATATAAAAAACAAATTTACTACATGGTATCAACACCCAGTATTTCCTTATTCTTTTGAAAACGTGAAAGATTACTCTTTCTAAAATAAATTAGAAAATATATTATGTGCAAATAGAATATTCGTTGAAAATGAAATAGACTTCAACTTTTGGACATAACGATAGTTTTAGACGAAATTTCTACCTATGGAAAGAAATTGACGTATAATTAATTCTTCATGAACATTTAACACTGTTCTCAAAATTCTTTTGATGATTGCATGTATAAGTCACGAATTTTATTCTCGGCTAACATAAACAAAAGCCAGTTTTACAAAGAAAAATTCTCGTTAAAGATATACCTTCTTTGCCTGATAGTCCAATGTAATATTTGTTAAAATTAATTATTAAACGCAACCAATGTATCTCGGATTTTGATTTTTATATTATAATAACAAAATTATCGAAAAAAGCAGATTTAAATCTCTGTTATTGTTATGTAAAGCTTTATTATTGCTGTAAGTTTATCTCAAAAGCTAATTGTATTGAATCTCATTCTAATCATCTAATGGTAATAAATATTATTATTATTATTATTTCATTAAATTAGTCATTACCATTATTTTATTAATGAAAATATGTTATTAAAAATCGCATTCCGGCCTGCAGACTTACAGATCTAGTCTGTATTTACTATATTTTGTTAAATTTTGTTCTCGCTTTCTAATTTCTAATACGAAAATACGCGAATATAAATGAAGAGTGAAAACAAAGTTAAAAAATTCACAAACTATTTACGAGATTGATTAGAAATAATGAATGAAATATAAACATTGCATACATTTTGTTCTAAATAAAGTGTGCACTGGATATGCATCCAGTACTGCACATTTATTTATGCACTATTTATTTAGAATTTTGCTTTCATTTAAATATAAAAGCAAAATAATTATCGAAAAAATTGCAAATCTAGCAACTCCTCTACTATGGGACGTACGCGTCCGACAAACATGTAAATTTTACTTCATCCATGGAGGGGAACTGACGACTTTTCTCATTAGGAAAATGTCAAAGAGGGGGCAAAACTGTTTCGGATCACGCTGGTCTGAAAGCTATAATATGAGAATTTCGGCCCGGTTTTAGAAGGTTAAGAGGGTAATGCTTGAGAACCTATTGTAATAATTTTCTGGAAACATTTATTTGGAAGAACGTTTATAAAAGTATAAAGAAACATTACAATGAGAGAGAAAATATAAATTATTATCAGGTTTTAGTCAAATTATCTGTATATGAAACGTCGAAATGGTAATATGAGGAGTATTTTATTCATTTGTGTAAGCATTTTATTTACTTGCATACCAACGAGTTCTGACGAAAAGTCTGCATAGATTTATTACCTAATTATTGGCACTTCTTGCAGACGCAAATGAGATCTAATCAGAAAATAATCAAGCATCTGAATCAGTCAATCATCAACACGCACATTCTAAATCAGATTTCTGAATTACTTTCTTGAAGCGTTTACGGTCCAAATAAAACTGAAGAAACATTTTAAACACAAAACAAAGAAGCAGAAGTGTGATATTACTATATTATATTACTATATATATACTGTGATATTACTATATACTGTGATATTACTATATGTATATTACTATAAAGCCAACACTCTGTCAGTTAAAGACAAAGTAGTTTGATTAAATAAACAAGGTGAACAGAGACACAGTTGTAGCCGTTTGTAATTTTAAAGTACATAAAGCGCAGGAGTATATCAGAAAACTAGTGAGAAGCACATTGGTTACAATTTTTATTATAAACATGCTGAAACTGTGAATATAACTTCAAGCATCGGTGGCATCATCGAATGGAGACATGCTTCAGTGTCAGATGTATTTCATTAAAAGATATGAAATATTTTTAAACGTTTAAGAACACAGTTTCTGAAGTACTTGACAGCTCACCCTGTATAAGCTTCATTCCTTTGTTTAAACGTCGGTAAAGAGTTATCACAGATTTTCTTAAAAATTATCGGTAGTATTGATCAATCATAACGACAATAACATACATTGTTATGGAAAGAGAGAAAGTACTTGTGAGGCTTTCTGAAAGACCGAGTCTCAGTTTTAATATTTTAATATTAATCTCTACAAGTCTGACCTAACTGACACTACTGAAATAGTTACGAAAAATTGATTTCCACTGTTAAAAAATTGATCTGAATTTTCTTTTTCGTAAATTTTATTTTTTTAAACAACATGTCTGTAATCAATGTGCGCACCGCTTTGATGCTGGAAAAACACTAAAATTTGAATCATCGTTGTACAAGCTAAAAAAAAAAAAAAAAAAAAAAATATTTAATTGTGAGAATAAAATATTCTAACGACTATAATGATAAGTCAAGAATAAAATCAAATCTGTAGCTGCAAGCCTTTTTTAGCGTTATGGTGGTTAGGGAAAACTGAGTGCGATACCGAAGGGCTCGGGTTCGAATCCCGGAGAAGGCATGGATGTAAAATTGTCTGTCCGTTCATAGGAGGCAATGATGGCCCGCCTACTAGGCGCCTCCATGATAAAGAGACTACCGATCTGGCCTTAGGGCAGGACGATGCCGACATAGGCAAGTGCCAACCATAAGAAAAAAAAAATTTGATTGTAATCTTATTCAAAAATTCCTAATTATAAGACGCAAATTTTTAGACACCTTTCTCATGTTCGTTTTTAATGGTAATCAAACTAATATGTTTCAGAACCTACGTTTTGGAATATTATTATTAATGATCTTCTATTAAAACTGGAAAATCTTGCTTGTTGTGATACTATAGCCTTTGCGGATGATGTTTTGTTTTGCTTCCAGAGTAGGGACCTTTCTGCTACTTTTTTACAGGCACAAGAGACTTTAACTTTCGCCTCCAACTGGTCAAAAGGTTTTAAATTAGATTTGAAGCCTGATAAAACGAGGGTTATGATTATTGAAAAGCGAAACGATATTATGATGCATTTCAGTTATCTCTCGATGGCACCCCTTTGACTGTGGTAAAGCAAATGAAATATCTTGGGGTTTTTCTTGACTGTAAATTTTCTTGGAAACAACACTTAACTTATGTATCAGAGAAATGTGATAAATTACAGCGTGCATTAAGTCGTATTGCACGCAAAACATACGGTATTAATTACAACGTTCATTCGCTCATCTATAAACAAGGAATTGCCCCCTTCATTATGTATGGCTCTAGAGTCTGGGGTATATCGCTTAAGAAGAAGATAACTTACAGATATTTACGACGTGTTCAAAGGCGGATACTTCTGCGGGTCATATGTGAATATCGTACCGTAAGCTATGAGTCTGTTTATGCAATTTCTGGCTTTCCTCCGATTGACATTGCCATTCTTCATTCTATTGCTTATAAGGAAAATATTTCTGCTTCTACTGTCTCTCAGTATGATTGTATATTACCTCTATCTGATCTCCCTCATCCTTCAGAAAGAAATGCTGTTAATTTTATTCAGTTTAGCAATAAAATCGTAGATGATTCGCCTGTAACGTGCTATACTGATGGCAGCAAAATTGATGGCAAGGTTGGTCTCGCATTTGTTGTCTTCAAAAATGGTCTTGAATTTGAGCATTTTCAATTTAGAATCAGAGATGAATGTACCGTTTTCATAGCTGAACTTTTGTGCTTAAACTTCGCCGTCAAATGGGTCTCTAAACAAAACAGTGCTGTTTCAGACTATCTCATTTGTACTGATTCCCTTTCATCCTTGGAGATCTTAAAATGTATTTCTTCTTCTAATAATATCATTATCGAGATTAAAAAAGAACTGAAAAGTCTTGAAACTGGGACTGAAAAATTTTAATATTAACTGGCCTCCAGAGTTTTACCAATTTATTTCCGAGAGAAGTGCTTTTAACACTTTTTGTCAATTCATTGTAAAACTGTGTAATCATCCTTAATTTTATTTCAAATTTCTCTTCTGTTTAGTTTGTATTGTGTTTCTTACTTACTTCTGTAAGCCCCATGTGATACTATGTGGTACATGGGGAACTTGTTGTGTTTCTTTTAATTAAAAAAAAATCAAACTAATATGAAAGTGGACTGAAAAGTCATTTTTAAATAAACCCCATAATCTTATACGTCTCTGTACATTTGCATAAATCCATAACGGGCCAGGTATTATTTTGTCAAAGGACAAGAGTCTAAATGGAACGATTACTTACTTCGCTTGCTTGCGAGTGAATTCTAGGAGGTCCGACGAAGACATCGCGGACGAAAACGTAGCGGAGAAAACAACGTAAGACGGAAACTTCGTTGTAGAAAAGATGTGGGAGAAAAGAAGGCAGGAACACATATCGTGAGTCTAAAACATCATCGAAGAAAACAATCGTGGTACAAAACATCGACGAAGAACAGAAAGCGGTCCCAAAACTTCGCAGTTTAAAAATATCGTCGTGGAAAATATATTCCTATAAAAGAGAGTAAATAAAACAATCGCATGACGATTATTCTGCAGATATATCTTTTCTACTTTTAAGGTGCTGGTGCGTATTCGAGTAATGAATTCTAGGTGCGAGTAAGAATGAGGAATATTTTTACCTCTATATTTCATATATTTCCTTTCATTAATAATTTTTTGCTAAAAATCCAAGAAGGAACTCTTGCATTGAAAAGTTGAAAGGAAGTAGAAAATTAACGATACGTATGGGAGTACTACGCAGTTTTTATTTCTTATTTTAAGAGAATTTTAAATTTTTTTACTTAACTATTAAACGTTATTATTTAATTAAGTCATTTCGTAAAGTTGTATTGGCAGTTCTTGATGAACAATATATTTTTAAAAAATTAAAAAAGGGAAAAGGAGCATTTACTTAAGATTAAATGTATTTAAAAGTTTTATGCATGTCTGAAATTTCTAATATTATGTTCTTTGAATAAAATTAAGACTTCTTTTGTTCTTTTTCCTTCAGCTTCTTCAAAGTAATCCTTTTATATAAGTATCCTTTGCATGTTGCGATTCGTTAGTTGTGATGACACAAGTCAGGATGAACTACGTAGTATTTCAGTACCGTATTTATATTTATTGGATTATTGGAAGAGCACGTCAGTGCTCTTTTCCTAAGGGGAGGGAAGCGTTTGGGGAGGACTTTGTCAGGAAAGGTTTCGTACTCACATTACACAGTAGAAAACCACAAAATTCTCAAGCAGCGTGTTTTTGTGCTGGGTCTAGCTACCAGCGTTCAACGACTTCACCTCTTAGCTACCAGTTATTAACGGAATAGATTATTAACGGAAATGCATTCATTTTCACACTATTTTTTTGAGAAAGATCAAATTTAAATTTAGATCTAGAAAATGTAAATGCAGAATTTTACAAAAAGAAAATATAGGTACAATAAATCCTCTTGTCGATAACCATCCTAAGATGACCGATGTTTCTGAGAAAATAAGTAAATATAGGTTTTTCACAATGTCTCTCTAAGATGCAACGGAAGACTAAAGAGATATGGAATCGTCAACGATCGCTTTGAAACGAATATTTTATATTTAACTTTACATTTATATATTTTTATAAATGATTCTAAAACATGGTTAAGCTTTTGTGTCTCAGTGTGCCACTACATGGAACACCCAAATTGAATATCTTCGATAGCCTCTAAATTCAACCGTAAATAGATAAAAATGCTTTTATAATATATTTTGAACTTTTCTTTTTAAACCGTAGATAGCAGCATATCACAAGGAGACACATAACTTTAATTTATTATGTGTTATTCAAATACATTTTTTCAAGTAATTTTCTATACTTTTTTAATGATATAAAAATTTTATTTGGAGAAAAAATAGGCATAATTTTGCTGGCTGTACTCCAAATTATTTTTTTAATCTTTCATACAAAAATCATACGCAGAATCATTGAATAAAACCAGGTGTTCCATTAGCGGGAACACTGCGCCTTTAGCAATCTCATGCTCTTACTAATCAGAACATGTGTGCTCTTAGGAGAGAACATCCGTTGTTTTCGTTTTCTGTTTCCGTTGATTTTTTTTGGGGGAGGGAATGAATTCAAACAAAGCAGCATTGAGGAGCGAGGTGGTTTTTGTGTTATGAAAGCATTAATATTGGCATCTCGAAATTTTTGGGGGTAGTTTTTAGGCGGGAATTTCATTAGTAGCTTGACTCATCTTTACTTAGACCTACGCGAATTTTTGCTGTCCTTTTAGTCTCATTCCCGTTTATTTTCAATAATTGTGTAGATATTTTTCGTGTATCTATATATTATAAGCTTATTTTTCTTTTTTGTTAATATTAATCGTAGTTAATTATTTTAATCTTAGTTGGTTTGTGCTTCCATCAAAAAGATGTGACTTGTTTTGAACAATTTCACGAAGCTAAGAAATAGGAAAATTTATAAACATTTTTGTATATAGGACTTGTGTATATAGATATGTATCTCATTTATCCGTATATATTCAAGAATATTGTGTATATCCAGGAAACCATGTATACAGCCATAATACAGAGTTTTTCATTCTTATGCAAACGCTTATACTCATTTTCGTGCTTCACTGCAATGCTCGCTTAGTCGCACTTTTAAAAGCTCTGGCGATGCAGTGTTCCACCTCATGGAACACCCACAGAATTAAAACGGTAAGTGCAATTTTTACAACATTTTACCTGTATACTTATTTAGGACTAAATAGACTGAATACAACGTTTCTTGCTGAAATTCCGAATTTAACGCACAGTGCGCCGCAAAATTAAATATTTTAGTTCTATGTTACGCAAATTGTATTTCTCTCTTTGTACCGAGGAGAGGCGCAGACATAAATTTGTTAGGACCGTAAAGCTCGGGTTTAGAGCTTTTAAGTTGCGGTGAGTTTCAACTAAGCAGAGGTTCTCCTGAGTTTAATTGGTGAGCCGCCACTGAAGTCGGAGATTTCAAAGTGTTCTTCGCCGTTCCTCAGCCAACTTAATGTTTGAAAGCCAATAAAGTAGTTTCGGTCAACATTATGACTCTGAGGTTTCTTGGGTTCTACACTGAGGGAACATCAAGTGAATTTACAGTCCACTACTTTTGAACGACGGGACATACAGTTTTCACACACAATTTATTCGAAAATGTTTTAGTTATTGCTTGAACTTTTAGAACGAAGTTCTCAGCGAACCACTTTTTTTTACGACCACTTCTTAAAAGTATAGCTGTGGAATTCTGGTACTAATTCTCATCTTTTTAAGATTTCCCATTTAGGTAATATTTTATTACTGCATTTTACAATATAAAGGAAGTATTATAATTACGAAAATTTTCAAGTATCACATTTCAGTGGAAATATCCATTTTGTCCATATCTGAATCCATTTGGATGATTTTTGTGCGACATCTCATACGGACAGAATAAAGACTTCTTCCTTTTCATAGTATATTTTACAATGCATTCAAAAGGGATATTTTCGTGTTCTCTGTATGTATGTAGATATAATATATGTGTGTATGTATCTCGCATAACTCAAAAACGATTAGCCGAAGAATATTGAAATTTTCTAAAGAGTAGGCTTGCTTCTCTCTTTATATTGCAGGTTAGCTGTACCAACCGTATATGTATATGCTCACGTATATGTACACCAACATCCTTTATCCGGCTTAAAAGTCCCTACACGACCTTTATTTTTGCAATCGTTGCTTGTAGTAATATACTTCCAGTTATCGAAATGTTTTAGGTCACGAAAATATTCATGTTTTGGCGATGTCAAATTTTTAAAAAAATTCTTTTTTGACAAATAAGTAAATCCAAATTTTAATACAGTCTCGCGGTTCGTATACTTACGTTTGGGAAAGTTTCATACTTGTTATCTATATAGTATATAAAGAAGAAAGTTTGTGTGTTTGTCCTCTCATAACTCGGTCACTACTATATCTATCACCACCAAACTTTCTACAATTCTTTTATCGGTCCCGGAATAGGTCGACGTCACTTTTCTCAAAAAAAAAAAAAAAAAAAAAAAAAAAGAGCTAAAATCAGAGCTATAAATTAAAAACTCGGAAAAACGATAATTTTCTTTCTCATTTTCCGAGTGGCAACAGTCTCGCAAGATGGAGACGAAAATCTGCTTTATTTCGAAAGTTGTTACCTTTGCTCTCTTTCAAATCCTAGAGTTTGTTAAAATACGAAAATAGATAAAAGATGAAATAAAAATAGCTTTCCCAAACATTAAATACGTTATTCCCGATTCCGAAAATTCGAGGGAAGCCATTTCGGCTATTCTCATCTTAACCACTTTCATGAGCCAAAATACTAATTAAAAATTCTGAAAGTTCTAATTTTTGCACTCATTTTTCCTAGTGGTAACAGTCTCGGGCGTTGGAGATAGAATTGTTTTATTTCGAAAAGTGTTGCTACTGCTCGCTTGCAAATCGTACATTTTGTTAATAAACAAATTTGTAAATTTTACATAACCTATATATATATAAAGAAGAATGTCTGTTTGTTTGTTTGTTTGAGTTATTGATTTCTGATCAATTATGATAAATATTTTGCGACATTGAATCGACTAAAGTTGAATATAGGTGAAATATTGGATGGAACTTGAGCTGTTATGGCCATTTGATTAGAAAGACGAAAATCACTAAAAGCTGAGTGACATTGCTTCTGATACAATGAGAGAGAATTATATTTTTCTATCGAAATTTTTTATGTGGGGTTGCATATCGCACCAGACTGAAAAATGTATAACTATGAATCGTATTTTTTACATCGTTAGAGAAGGATTACAACGGTATCGTTCTCTCTGTTGTTAGATACATTGCTTTCAATCTCACTTAATTGATATCAGGTAATTCCGCTAATAAAGAAATAAAATTAGAAAAAATTCATAAACGCACGACCAAAATTGTGCAGTATACGTAATTTCAAAATCAGCAACTTTCTTTTAGGAATCGGGTATTCAAGTTTGAAAGAGCAATTCGAAGAAATAAATTTAAATGATCAGCAGCAAAAAGTGTGTATAATTTAATAGGCCTTATAAGGAAATTCACATAACTTATAAGGAACAACACATAAGGCCTTACAAGGCCTTATCTGTTGTTCGCCTGAGATTTTTGATTTTAGTAAGCACATAATTTTTCGATTTTTTTCATTCGAAAAAATATGCGTCTGTTTCTCGTACTTTTCTAATATACAGTGAATTATTTCATAAGGGCATTACGCGGAAGTTTCTAATTATTAGTTTATATATAGTATATAGACATTGTCAAACATTCGTTTCCTCCAGATGTAAACCACCTGTTTCTCGACCTGGCCCAAACAGCTTTTTACATATTGTTAACTGCAAACAATCATTCGATTTACTGCATAGTTAAATGGAATGTATTCTGAGAGCTGAAAAATGTCATCTAAGCAATTTGCAATTTGATTCATTACTAGTAAATCTGAAATCAGTTTCGTTGTTTTAACAAGAAAAGGCATTTTTATGCATAGTGCTGGAAATAGATTAAAGATTTAATAAAAATTAAATTTTAGGTTCGAGTTGCATTTGACGAATATCAAAATGTTTACCTTGAAATATTAATAAAAGTATTTTGAAAATAGGAATGTAATTTTTAATTATTTTAAATCTATTTACTCTAAAGCAAAATGCCGTTACATTAAATATCAGAGGCACAAGTAGAAGATATAGAACTGGATATAGATGGCTAGAAATAAGAAACAAACAGAAAAGAAAGAGAGAGATCAGAATAAAATTATTCATGTTAAATTCAAATGGAAAGAATTTGAAAATGCTATATTTCAATAGCTAAGATTTAGTTAACTCTAACAGGGAGAAGTACCTCATATGGGCATAGTACACATCATAAGCATACGGTATCGTGTTTTTACTATTTGAACACTTTCGAAGATCTGAATGATGAGTTTATATATGTCAAATACTCTATTAATTACTTATCTCTATCTATCTGTAATTATACACGTACTGTCCAGCAATGAATGCTCGATGTATAGGTCACAGCCACTATCCCACCAAAAGAGAAAACTTTCATTTATGAAACTTCCTAGTACGTCTGTCAGGGAAACGAAAACAGGCTTTACATCTAACATTATCCTGCACATTTTTATGAAACATTAACATTTTGATTCGACCCTTTTGTTTTATTTTGTTTTGAGTTTTGTTCAAGCAAACGTTTCGAAAATAATTCCTGTTTGTTTCTTGTATGTTTGGGGCACCATTGGTCATGTGGTTAGGATTGCAGAATACTGAGAGTTTTATGGAACTGATCATCCCAATTGTAATTTCCATTATTTATATACGAAAACAATATAGGAGCATGAAAAACACCAATATGGATAGTTTAATAAGACGAAACTTCAGCTCGTAAGTGCTGATAAAAAACAATGTACAATAACTAAATGTTACTGTAGGATGTTTATTATAGCTTAAATAAACAATATTCTGTTTTTGCTCAAACACAGCGTTAAAAATACCAAGTGGTTGACACGAAGCCACATAAATTTCATTTTACTAATTATTAATATATTATTATATCATAATATTAGTTAGCAGTGGTAAATCTAGGTATTAAAAAACCGTAAACACGAATTTTTGAAAATTTTAATATTTCTCCTTTGGCCACGTTTGAATTATCCATTTGAAATTAGGCATCAAGAAGGTGGCAAGGGGCCTTCATTTTCAAGGAATGATTTCTACCGGCAGTAATTTTACAATAATATTATAAGATTAGACATAATAAATCTGACAGCATGAATGCATTATATGAAAAAAACACGGAACTTGCATTATTTTGCTGTAGAATGTTATACTAATTCTCGATTATCCGTGTGTGGAATACCCGTCTTGCAATTTGGAACTAGGTACCGTTGAAGCAATTTTAAGCGACCAGCGAATATATTTTTCATTTAGTCAATTTCTCGAAATTTTAATCTTTTAATTGCAGTTTTACATTATTTTGATTACCATTAAAAACGAACGTCAGTAACTCATCTGAAAATCTATAAGCTGTGAGAGAAATCATATTGAATGATCTGAGCATACAGAGGAGACTAATTATATGCCTTTGGCTTTACAATCCTTGTTAGAATATTTCATTTTCAGAGTTGTGTTTTTGTGTTTATTGCAGCTTGTAGGATGATGAGTGAAATTGCTGGAAATCCGTGCATTAAATAAGTGCAAACATTGGTTATAGACCTTGTTAATTAAAAAAAATAAACTTTACAAAAAATAATGTTACAGAATACATATATTTCTTTTACATTCCGAATCAATTTTTCGTACCTAGTTGAGTCACATAAATTATGACAAACTTTGAGAAATTAATTTAAAAGAATTAAATATGAAAAAAAAGAATTTAACAAAACAATTATAACTTGGCTGTGCGAGAAATCTCACAAATACTACGTTTATGTTTCTGAACAAATGCATAATATTCCCTCCATTTCTATCTATCAATTTTATCAATTATCTCTCACACACTTTTTTATGAAAATCTGTGATAACACTTTACAAACATTTAAACAAATAAATGAAACTTATACAGATTGGACTGTCAAATACCTCGAAAAATTAGTTGTTAAATTTCAAAAAAATTTCAGATTTCATTACGAGATATATCTGACATCGAAACGGGTCTCAATTCGATAATGTCATGGATTTTTAGAATTATGTTTACAGTTTGAAATTATCCTTATTATATAAAAATATTAAATAAATTTGTTATATATCAGTTTCCTTGCACACTCTTGTGCTATATGTACTTTAACGTACAAAGAACGTTATAGAATAATACGTTATAGAACGTTATAGAAAGAACGTTATAGAATAGTGTTATCAATGGTTATTTAAACCAAACTGCTGTGCGTTTTTAAGGCCGAGCGGTAGCTTTCTAATTAACACGCTGAGTTCGGCGCCGAATTTGCTGTCCTTTCCGTTCAGCCGGCAGCGAGCTAAGCCTTAAAGCTAAGCCGTATTTTTGTTTAGAATGTTTCAATACACTTCATTAATGCTAAATTTGATCACATTTCATTGAGACTATATTTATTTTTTAACTTATACTGTCGGTTCCGTGGAACGACGCCAGGCAAACGAAAATTCCAGTGCCGGTTCCCAGATTCCGACGCCGGCCACACGGAAAGTTCACTGTCGGTCCCCATAGACCGGCGCCGCGCTCAACGTGTTAAGAAAGTTTCGGGCCGGTAAGTAAATATGTATTTAATTCAAATATATGAATTGATATGTAATCTATATATATGATTGATTGTATTTGAGTTCCATTTCGAATACTCAAAACTTAAACACAAATAACTAGAGGCAGCAGATACATAAATCAGTTTATTGAACGCAATTTAACAGAATCGTTACAGGTGATGAGATGTGAGTAGCTCACTTCACCACAGAAAACAGCAACTCACGATTGATTGGCGTCAGAGGGATCCACGCGCCGGACGATCCTCAGTCTATGCACGGAAATTGAAGTCCACGGTATTCTGGGATAGTAAAGTCATTCTGCTCATTGACGTATTGGCGAGTGTTGCTCCGGGGAAAGCTGATCTTTATTGCGCTTTACTAGAGAACATCTGAAGAGCCATTCAGAACAAATGGTTTGGGATGCTCAGTGCTGGTGTTGTAGTGTCCTACGACAACATCGGACGCATACGGGGAATTCCACAAAATATATGTTGCAGACGTTTCGCTGGGAGATGTCTGATCATCCATTCTATGGCTTCGATCTTGCTGTTAAGTACTTCCACGTGTTATTGCACCTGAAGACGTTCTTGTCTGGGCACACTTTCCTACAGGTGAAATGTTGCAGACAAATGTGACGGGCTGCCTTTCTTCCCAGGCGACAGACTTCTATGACACTCTAATTGAAATAGGTAACCGACGCTATGACAATTGGTATAGTTCCGATGTTTCTTATGCTGAGAAGTAGCAGAAATATAGCTGTATCTTTTGCAATAGGTTTTTCCAGGTAATAAGAACTTTGTTTTTTATGGTTTACGGCAAAGTAATTTTTCGGACGACCCTCTTATTGTTTAAATAATCATTATCAAATGAATATACCTTCATCTAAATCGATATCTAACTCATTGAAATCATCATCTATATAAATTTCCTTCTAAATCCAATCAACTTCATCTGCTAATCTAAGACATCTAACTAAGCATAACTACCCAAAACACATCTTCATGTTAAACCATCATATATATATTATCATCATCATCGTCATTGAAAATATCGCAAATTAAGATAAATCGTCATAGCTCAAATCAACTAAATAAAAAGCAGTATCATCTAAATCACCACCATCAACAATATGATTCTCATTTGATCATCGTCTTCATCACCTCAACCGTCTAAATCACCATCAAAATTGTTATCTGAATAATCAAGAAAGAAATTATAAAATTATCACCAGATAATTCAAAACCATCATTTAAATAATCATCATCATCGAAATCATACTTTCAGTTTAAACCGTCGTATATGTCATCATCACCATTATCATCGTCGAGATAGATAAATCATAATCTTCCAGATCATCTAAATAGAAAGCAATATCAACCAAATCATCATGTTCTTCATCCTCATTTAATCATCGTCTTCATTGTCTAACTCCTCTAAATTATTATATAAATCAGTCTCACATCATGTATAAAATCGTCATCAGTCAAAACTATGTCACCATCAAATTCATCTAAATATTTATTATCACTTAATACACATCGTGATTTTAACCATCATGTATATCGCGTCACCATGATCATCGTCAGAATAAGATAAACCATCATCACCCAAATCACATCAGTCATTCTAAACCATCCTATGTATCATCTTCATCATCATCATTGAAGTCGTCGTCAGAATAAAAGAACTTCACCTAGATACAAAGCCTAAAGTTTTATTATCATCCTACTCAATTATTCATACTCTTCATCACTAAACCATATACTCACGATCACCTAAATAAAAAATCATCAGCAGTTAATCTAAATTGTCGTCCTCAAAATTCCAGTTAAATTATTCAAATCATCGTCGTTTAAATCATGACTTTTTAGTGTTTCGCTAATGTGCCGTCAAATAGAGCCAGTTTCATTCAGGTACAGACAGAAGGATATCACCGGAAGTTCACTATCGTTGGTACAGGTGTAGTAACCAACCGCCCTCAGGAGATGCCAGAGGCTTGGGGACGTAGCCGAAACCTATGCCATCTTAGATAACGTTACTCTCGGAAGTGACGTAAGAGTTTGAATAACGTAATGTTTCAAAAAGTTTGGTTTTTGTGACAACGAAAATATTTTTTAAAGTTTCATTTCTTCCGGAAACGACGAATTGTTTTCTTTTTTTTTTAGGCCACGGCCTCTTGAACCCCTTGAAATCTTGTTTGTAATGACATTAAAAATTTCCCTTTTATCATTAAATCTGTATTTGTTTTTAATTGAGCATCTCATTATTTACTGTTCGTTCATTTCGCATAATTTTAATATAATAATAATAAGCCAAATGCACAATGTTAATATGCGACCAGAGATATAAAATTAAAAATCAAAAGACAAAGAATTAAATTTATATATCAAGTTTTACCAGAATAGAAAAAAAGAGAAAGGACTTTAAAGAATAGAATAGTTGAAAGCCAAAACATTTCATAAAATGAGGATTTCTGATATTTGCATTTTCAAATTCTCTACAATTTTAGCTTTCTTAAAACACCGTTCTTTAATCTCTATGTAAATTAGGACTGTACAAAATCTAGCTTTAATTTGTCATTTAATACTTTGGTAATTGAGAATTTTTACATAAAATCGCGTTTTTCCCCCGAAAGTGATTTTTTATACTCGATGTAGTACCTGTTCTCAAGAACTACTGCTCACAGGTATCTGAAATTTTTATACCTTATTTACTACGCTTCCAAATATTTGCCGAAATGAGCTTTTGATTATAATCAGTGCTAAATTTTACTATGCGTAACAAAATATAGTTTAAAATACTCTAAAATTTAAAATGATAAAAAAGCTCGTTTCAGGATATTCAGCTAGGTATTGTGATGTTCCTTCCCTTAGCGAAAGACGTTTCCAGAACATTTTATCCGCGAGGGGCGAAAGACGGTTAAAGGAAGGGACGTAGTTTCGCCGGAAAACAGAGTGGAGGCAAGCTGGTGGGAAGAATACGAGACTTGTGACTTTTGAGGTTGGACCGGCAGTCATGCCGTGTGCAAAGAGATAACTTAAGCTAAATGTATAGTAGTGGTATTTGTTTTATTGTGTATTGTTTAATAAATTAGTGGATAAAATTTCAAAGCTGATGGAGATTATTTTCCTATTATGGCGAGTGCATGAGAAATGACCGAACCCGCCTCGGAGTTGAAACGGCGCGAGGTGCAAATCGGCGCAGTCGATAGGATAAGATTGTGAAAAAGGAAATCACTAAATAGTGAAAATAATAAATAAATATGGTTGTAAAAAGTTACTGAAAGTTATAAAATGAAATTCGGTGATAGTTCGCGAATGGATCTACGATGAGAGAAGATTTTTATGACGAAAGAAAATGGCCCGTTTATGGCCATGTGTGCGAATAAATTCATCCGATTTGTGAAAGCGTGATGTGCTAAAAAGTTAACAGCCAGTGAGTGGTAAAATGGGATCATCAGTGTTCATCATCCTAGTGAAATCGTGAAAAGTTAAATCAGGGGTAATGTGAATTACCGTGTTGTAATCATGTCAAGTTACGTGCCACTGCAGTGTGCTCATGATTAAAGTTAACAGCGTCAAGTAGTGCTCTTCGTTCGATATTTTCACTATCGGGATCAAAGGTAAGTCCTTCTTAATTTATATATTAACCATATTAACTTAGAAAATTATAATTGTTTTTATGTCTGTTAATAACATGATTCGAATGTCAGGCGTTAAAGCCAGTAGACACCGAGAAAGTATATTTTATATGGAAATGAGAAATTAAGGTTCTTATTTTTATCAAGATATAGGAGATTCTTAGAGATTCTTAGAGCAAGGGAAACGATTATTGAAACATTTGAAAATAATGAAAGGAGTTATGTTTGACCCACCATCGAAAGCTGAGAAATGGCTGTTCTTTTTACATCATGCTGAAGTGATTCTTAATCTGTATAAAATATCTGAAGAAGGGAAAATTATTTTGCAGAGTTTAAAACAAAAGTTAAAAGTTTGATCGTGACTCTCGATGAAATGGATTGAAATAACAATATTATGATTAAAGACACCGTATTAAAAGAATTCGAGATTCCTCGAAAAACCGATCGAGGCAGGCTGCTGGCGTGAATACGAGACTTGGTACTTTAGCGATTGGACCGGTAGCCATGCCGTGTGGAAAGAGATTATTTAAAACATGTTTTGCGCGCCTTATATTATGTATATAGTTCAGATTACTTAAAACATGTTTTGCACGCCTTATATTATGTATATAATTAAATGTATACTATACTAGTGATATTTGTTTTATTGTATATTGTGTACCGTTATGTGTAATAAATTAGAGGATAAAATTTCAAAGATAGAGATTATTTTCCTACTATGGCGAGTGCATAGACGAACCTGGCTCGTGGTTGAACGAGCGCGAGGTGATAGATGTACTTTAATTACGTAAAAACCTTCAAACCTGTAAGAACAGCAGATTTTCAGAAAAGGTAATCCAAAAATGGCCAATTCAACATTGTTGCTATAGGGTTTCCAACACCCCTTAATAAAAAGGAGTAAAATATTTTTAAAAAAGGGCATTTATGGAAATACAAAAGAGAAATATGTTTAGTTTATAAGAGTATATAATATTTCTGTAAAATAAATAAAGTGAGAATTTAAAAGCAATTTTTTAAAATAAAAAACCAAAAGGAAATATTTATAGTTTTTAAAATCAGTATTACTTTTGTAAAATGAAAGAACTTAAAATCTTTTTAAAGTAAAAATACAGAAAAGAAAAATTTAAATTAAAGTTTCACGTTATTAAACTAAATATTGCAGAGAAAAACATTTCTGACACGAGAAAGTGAAAATAAAAGAATTTAAAAGTCAAAATTGCATTTACACAAGTTGCAACTTTGATAGAGATTCGCGTTTCTTTAAGCCTCAGGCGTCTCGCTATGACGGTCGGTTACTATTAAGCTTGTTATTGTAAACTGGCTATTCAAATTACAGTCGGTATGCGCAAAGGGGGCCTGAATCTTCATCCTGAAAAATAAACAAAATTATTGTTACACATCACATAAAAATATCAGTTAAAATGATAATTCAATTCTGAGTCACAAGCATGAGAATATTTGAGAAGGTTATATGGAATACGCAAATAACCAAAATGAAAGGTACTCGAAACGCATGTCTGTGCACTGTCTGCAAAAGTTCAGACCGGATCTTGGTCGTTTGTGGTAGGCATTGACTTGCAAGTACAAATGTGTTTTGAAAAACGTAAATGTTTGCGCTTTGTTACTTTTAAATTTAAAGTCATTTGTTTTGTGAAAATTACGAAGCCTAGCTCTTCATATGTTTCTCCGACACTCATAATTGTATGAGGAAAAAGTTTGCACTCGTTATGAAATAATTTTGAACATAAGTATCTCCGTCTGATTTCGATTGACATCAGTCAATTGTTTTGTGATTTATTTCTTATAACCAAAAGGAAAGTTTCCGAAATGAAGTCTAGGTATTGGAGGAAAGAATAATTAGTAAAATGTAGAAAACTGATACTTTTATTTTCAGCTTTTTTGAAATGAACTCATTATGCAGCGTGCCAAAAAAATTAAAAAGACTTCTCTCAAAATTTAATTTTCAACGTTCTATTTTGGAAATGAAAATACCAATTAACAATAGACAGAACTCGTCCTTGACTTTGTAAATTATTCTAGAAATCCTTGACTTCCTATAGCTGGTAAAATCTTGAAATCTCTTACTAAATTTGGCATGGAATATGCCAGTAAATTTCAAACGTAAAAATGTGCGCCATTTATTTTTACATAAAATTTCTCATATAAATAATTCTTGGATTATACTTTTTTTGAAAAGTATCTTGAGCCAAAACGTTTAAACTGTTTTCTTAAAATATTCGTTTGCTATTGAAAATTTTATAAATATAACTAGACTGAGTTTTCAATAAATGAAATTGCAACGCATAAGCACATTGTTGGAACATTTTGTATAAGAAAACGTAATCGCATATAAATCAAGTTCTTATATCGCTTAATTACAATGCATCAGGTCTTTAGTAAATAAAGAAAGCAATAAAATACACATGGTGGTTTGGCAATACCAAAAACATCATATCCCGCAACAGCTCTTCTTGATTATTTCATACTTTAGGAAACACGAGCAAATATGTCAATTGCGGAAACATTGCAGTTTGGCAAGCGATAAGGTGGTGCGCAGGAGAAATGATTATCGGGGATAATATTTCTGCAAGGTAGGAGGTGATTTGTATTCATTCTGGATGTGGAAGAGAATGTTATTCTAGGACTTCGAGAAATAAGGAACATAATTTGGATGAGAGTGCACTTTCGACCAAAGTGAATTTGCGGAATTAGGAGTCATGTTTCTTCTTTCTGTAGTCATTTGAAGCCGTGGTTCTGATGTCAACATCAAAGACTTAACGATATCACATTTGATTTTAGTGAAGTGTAGTTCATCCAGTGCTTTCTTCAGCAGTAGCAATGGCTTTCGCCGAACGAAACAAACACAATGCAAGTTTCAAATGTTAAGTCATTCAGTTTGCGAAAGAAAATGGAAATCATGCAGTTTGGTTTTCGTGAATGCTTCGTACACGAGTGGAAGAGGCATGAAATTTTACAATGATTATTGCGCCAAAGGATAAATGTGTATTGCATAAAGAAGTAATTAAATAGCTTACCGTCGGCGAAAGTGTTGGAAACTGCATTGTAGAAAATCCCCATCATCACTAGAATGGATTAATTGTAACAAGAAACGGCGTACGTTTCTTTGCCTTAAAAATAGAGAAAAGGAGTGCAAATGGAAGTGAAAACTCTAAAGCAAACTGAGGTTGTGTATTCGATTTACTTCACGGAATAATTCAGTTCTCCGACAAAAAGAGATAAAATTTTTTCAAAGGCTTCGAAAATATAGAGATAAAACTTTGATGAGTTTTTAAAAATATGTAAAAATTTATTTACTATCACGTGTTGCAAATATGGATGTCAATCCTGTAGTTTTGATATAGTAGGAGATAACGAAACAATGATATGAAAGAAAAATAACGGTTAACATAAAATCAATAGGCCAACGAGAAATCTCACCTCACCGTACCTATCTCCTGCTTAGCCGACCGTACGAAATTAAAAGCTCATCGATATCTTGAAAAGAAAGACTTTGCTGAAGTGCAGTTTCCCGAAAGTGTTTTCATCCGTATTCACGAGAAATGATCGGCGGAGAAAAATGTTGTGAAACTGTGGATAAGAAATATTTGGCAAAAGCTTCCTTTTGCCTCAGATAATCAAGAAAGTCTAATACTTTGGGACATGTTCAGCCTCCATCTAACGGATAACACAAATATGTTGTTGAAAGAGAGTTATACAGATATGACAGTTTATCCAGGCGGATTATTGCCATTAGTTCAGATATTAGACATATATGTCAATAAATCATCGATAGAATATTTTAAACGTTAGTGGAATACTCGAACAAAAGTGAAGATGAAAAAAACAATTACAAATGGAGACCAAATACGTCATGCCAGTCCATAAATAGTGTGTCAGTAGATAATAAAATCACGTAATAAAATTAAACCCGTTTAATTTATGTGGTATATCTGACGGTATAGATGCAACGAAAGATGATTATTTATGTGTGGATCAGAGTAAAGGTAACGGCAAAACTGAAACAGAATTCGATGATGTGCTTGAAGTTATAGCTTGAGACGTATATGAGGAACTTGGATCTGTCTATGCAAGTATGGATCAGAGGTGAAGGTGAAAATGAAACAGAATCCGATAACGAAAATTTTTAAGTACATAAACCATGTTATTTCTCTTAAATAAAAAGCATTTAATTACACGCAGAAATCTAATTTTCGTATGCTCACTTTTTCCATATTTCTAAACATAACATTTTTATAGCTGGCGTACAGCGCGTACCCATAAATTCTAAATAAAATTCTAAATCAGATTTCTAATGAAGAAGTGAAATTCTCTATAGCTTTACTTTCCGGACTAATTAAAATTAAGAAAAAGAAGAGAGGAAAAAAATAACTGATTTGGGTAAGCAGAATATTTAGCCATTCAGTATCTATTGATGGGAATGTATATAACTCTAATGAATAGTACAGAAATAAGATAAAGTTACGTTTCAGTTTGTAGGCCTTACATTTCAAAATGGTTTTAATACAGCTTAAAGCGCATAGCCAAAGATTATGCTCTCAACCGCTTTTTCAGTAATAACGTCAGAGAATAATTCTTACAGTTACAATGTTTTCAAATAATCCATTCCTTCAAAAGTAATCTATTGTACTAAGATAATGTGTTTTCGAGGGCAGAAAATGAAACAGAACGGCGAGATCCATCAGAGTATGATCCTGTAATGCTTTAACAAATCTTTTGCAGTCTTAAGTAATAGAGAAATGTGGTAGAGCTTCATCTTATACTATATTCTTGTATTCATATTATTTGTATTATGTGACTATGTGTCTCTATTCGATGTGTGGGAAAAAACGTCTCCAACAGGTTTATATATACGATACCATTCAGATAAACGCAAAGAAAACCAACATTTCCATCTAATAATATTCATTTTATTTTAATTATACCATTTTCTAGTTAGATAACCAATTTGTGAGCAAGAATTTGCATCGTAACAGTGGATCATATCTGCCAAATTCCAAATATAAAAAACTAAATCTCACGAATCACAAACCGAGAGTTTCTGTGAGATTTGTGAGGTGCGAAGCAATCTCTATTTTGAAAGAAATCGAAATTGATATAAATTCGCTTTATAACATATTATTCAGTTTATTTAACTAATTATAAACTATACTATGATTCTTATAGTAATCATAGTAATAAAATACTATGATTCTTATGTAATGTATACACACATTTTAAAAGTTATTTCTTTCGCTCATTTCAATTTGTAATCTTGAATTTTTACACTGAAAAAATCCTGAGTAGAGACGGAAACTGTGGTATGTCAAACTGAATTTAAACAAGGTGAAAGCAAATGAAAAGCTAATGTACATACTACAATAGCTTTTAATTTGTTTAGAATTACAATCTTAGTAATGCAAATCATTCTGATTAACACATAATTAAAAGTGGATAAACATTCCTTTTTGAACGTTTCTTTGAACCTTGATATAAATTTCTATGAATATCTGCAGTTGGATAAGACAGCTCAGGGTCAAACAAATTTTAAAATGAAATTTGTATAAATTAATTTCATGAGTTCAATTATGAAAGATATGCCGTGCAATATTTATTTGCACAATTTAAAGCCAGTAGCACAACATAAATTTATTGTTGAAAAATATTGTCATGTGTAAAGCTATGTGTTAAAAAAATCAATAAACTGTGACTTTCCAGGTAAAACCGGAAGACCTCGCAGCCATGAAAGGCACTGAAAACATAGATCTGAACTACGAAAGAGTGTACTTAGTTGCTGCTAAAATAATACTGGTATCTTAAAGTTAGCATGACTAATTACTAGCTAATAATATATCAGTAGTTACACTTACCGAGCAAAATATTATCAAATGCCGTCCATATACTAAGAATACCATAAAGTTCTTGATAATAAAAATGTTGTTGATAATAAATTTTGGTAAAATGAAGCAGGTATATTATTTATTTGTTCTATTTTCCTTTTCCGGGTCTTGCTTCGTTTGGTCATTAAATCAATCGTTCTACAGTCGGTATCCAGTTCTGGCTCTTTTCGCAGTTCAACCGGTTTCCTTTTCGGGTTTGACAGTTCTTTTCCGTTTCCAGCTTGTCTTTCAGATTTGGAATCTTTTCCGTTTTTTGCTTCTTTTCCAGGTATTGCGTCTTTTCAGAATCCTCTATATTTTCCATTTCTGGCATCTTTTCCGGCTCTTGCTTCTTTTCCAGTTTTGGCATTTTTTCCAGTTCCTTCTTCATTTTCAGGTCTCTCTTTTTTGGTTTTTGCAATTTTTCCCTCAACTTTTGCCTTTCCAGTTCATTTTTGTGTGCTTGTTTTAGCATTTCTTCAATATGTTTCTCCATTTTCAGTTCTTCTTTCTTTTCTAGTTTTTGAATCCATTCCAGTAATTGCTTCTTTTTCAGTTCTTTCTTCTTTTCTAGTTTCTGTTGCTTTTCCAGTTTTTGTTTGTTTTCCTGTTCTTGCTTCTTTTCTAGTTTTTGTATCTTTTCCAGCTTTTGTTTCTTTTTCAGTTCTTGCTTCTTTTCTAGTTTTTGTGTCAATTCCAGTTTTCTCTTGTTTTTGAGTTCTTGCTTCTTTTCCAGTTTCTCCTTCTTTCCCTGTTCTTCCTTTTTATTCAGTTTTTGATTCTTTTCCAGTTTTTGCATCTTTTCCGGTTCTCGCTTCTTTTCCAGTTCCTTCTCGTTTTCCAGTTCTTTCTCGTTTTCCAGTTTTTGCTCCTTTTCATGATCACAAGGAGGATTTTCCAATCTACAAAAAAATCGGTATATCTTTATTTCAGTAGTAAAATAGTGAAGGTAATGCAATGACGATCACGTTTAACATGTACAACACTTCCATATTTAGATACTATATAACACTTTTGGCTCAGTTTCATAGGGAAAAAACTCCCCGTAGATTATTGCCTGGCAGAATTGTTTTCTACAAAGGGTGAATTTGTTGTTTTCGTTGTTCTGACCTAAAGCCAAGCAGATAAGTTAAAGTATTTTGCGTTATTTGTATGCAATAAGCGGCCTCCATGAATCTCACGTAGAGCGTAATAATTTGCAAAGTTTCAGTGCTATACTTTTCCTTACTTAATTTTTACATAAGTTGCAATAATAATAACAGAAATAATAAACAGGTGGCTTAAAAACAGAGGGAAACAATGAGGAAAATTGCAAAATAGGAGGAAAAAAGGAAACTGAAATGAAAAGGGAAACAACTAAAAACAAAGGGTGGAAAAAGCATTTTAGAAGATATACACGTAACGTTCTTTCTGAATCAGCAAAACCTGTATTTTAACGAGTCTCTTTGCATCGCTGGCTGCACAGATTTCAAATTTTCTCTCGTTATTCGAAATTCGGATCATATTGCTGGTCTTTTCCGTCGTCCAGCAGAGCCGCACTAGGATTTTTGCCACCATTTGTTTTCAATTGAATCTTTTATTCTCATTCTTCAGTTGCATTCTTAAAGTTTATTTATTTATACAGGAAGAAAGAAAGAAATCAATCAAATCAAAGTAAATTAGGAAAAGATATACCTGTTTTTTTCTATATTTATTGTTCCCTGTAATTTCTTTTGCCTGTTCCATTAAATTTATTGAAGGAAAATTTACAAAATCTTTCAAAATGTATTTCCTAAATCCTTATGCGAATTTAGCCCTTCTGATCATTTCGGCCACACTTTAATGGCTTTTATAATTTGATATTTGAATTTTGACAGCTGCCTATACTGAAATATGTTCTCCATTGTCCTCGAAAAAGGAAAAATTAAAGTTCCAGGAAATTTTGCAATGAAGGACACATATATCTTATTTGAAAGGCAAGAGGAAAAGAAAAAGATATTTTCGGATGGGAATATGTAGCATTTTAAACACCGTGTTTGTAAATGTCATCTTATAGTAGCAACACTTGAGTCATAAGTAATTATACACATATATGAGAGAGACGACGATGACGAAAAATTAAATGGCAAAACATGCCCGAAAACACTTTCCTGGCCAGTGCAAACAACACAAAACACCAGAAAGATCGGACACCAGTTATTTTTAGCACAAGAGAAATTAAAAAGTAGGAACAAAATTAGACACTTATGGACCTCAAAAAAGGTGTTTTTAAATTGCGACCTGCACCCTGTTACAGGTATCCCATCTCTCGCACATCCAACATGAGATGTTCTGGAAAATACCGTGCATCCCCAGGACTTTCCCAGCACCTGCCACAATATGTGCCACGAGTTCCTGTTGGACTTCTAACTGGGGTTTCGTGCACTTATGTGTTGAAGTACCCCGAGACGAACTGATAATGCAAGTTAGGTCTCGTGATCTTGCTGAACAATGCACTGGACTATCCCTACCAAACCCATGCTTAGGGTACGTTCCGAAGGAACTTTCGAATACTTTCTTTGATGGCGATCCCCTGCTTTTGTTCTTATTTCTTGGTTTCCGCTGCGCTAAGGAAAATAAACAAATATCTTTACAATGTTCGTACCCTATTTTTCTTGTGTTGTCTCTCGTCACTATGGGCCAGGAAAGCGTTTCCGACAATGCATTGCAATAAACGATTATATATATATATATATAAACAATATATATAAACGATATATATATATATAAATATATATATATATAAACTTATAAACATATGTTACCGTGAAAGACCTAAATTGGAGAATATCGACTTTCACCGGAGAATGTCAACATTCACCAAATACGTCGGTGAAAGATCAAATATTGCATTACATTCTTCTACATTCGGACCCTCACCGGTGTATGTCGATAATCACAGATATGCTCTGGTGTAGATTGAAGAGAGCGGAGTATATGTACACACTATTGTTGCAAAAGGAAGTGTTCCACAAATAAATGCAGTTGTAAAAGCAAGGGCCTCTTGTGCAATTGAAAGTGTTATATATTATATACATATATATATATATATATGTAATCGTATAAACATATGTTACTGTGAAAGACCGAAATTGGAGAATGTCGACTTTCGGTAGATTGAAAACAGAAGAGTATATGTACACACTGTTATTGCAAAAGGAAGTGTTCCACAAATAAATGCAATTGTAAATGCAAGGGCCTCTTGCACAATTGAAAGTGTTATATATATTATATATATATATATATATATATGTATATAATCGTATAAAAATATGTTACCTTGAAAGACCGAAATTAAAGAATGTCGACTTTCACCGGAGAATGTTAACATTCACTAAATACGTCGGTGAAAGATCGAATATTGCATTACATTCTTCTACATTCGGACCCTCACCGGTGTATGTCGACAATCACAGATATGCTCTGGTGTAGATTGAAAAGAGAGGAGTATATGTACACACTGTTATTGCAAAAGGAAGTGTTCCACAAATAAATGCAGTTGTAAAAGCAAGGGCCTCTTGTGCAATTGAAAGTGTCATAACAGTATAAGTTGTTGCAATAAATAAGATTTGAATCACGTAATTTAGTAAACATAGCTTGAGTAAGCTCCCTGTTCCGAGTCAGGATAGTTCATGTTTCCAAAGCAAGTAAAGAGGAATACAAGTCCTGATAGTGGCGCCCGACGAAGAAGAATAACCATGGCCGAGTTTCAAGAAGAACCTGTGGTGCCTGCAGAAGCGGCTCAAAATCCAGAAATGCCAGCTGCGCCCTGGAAGGATTTGGGTACATCGTACAGACCATGCGCGCATCGATGAAACCAGAAGCAACATTTAATGGAAACTCACCGGTAACCAGTTTTTTTGGAAAAATTGGATGACCACTTCATGCTGTATCCAGTCCTTGAGTTCCATAAAGTCACCTTAGCTACCAGCGCTTTGAGGGGCCAAGCGCTTAATTGGTTCAAATGTATAGGCAGAAGCCTCTTGGGTCAAGCGGGAAGTCCCACTTATACTTGCGAAAATTTTAAGACTGCCTTAGTAAAAGCCTTCCCTGTCGTAAGAGATCGTGCAAGTTTAGAAACGGAACGCTTCAGTATATACCAGCAACGAATCGATAATCTTTCCACCTTTATTTTAAGAAAAATTCACGTCTTTAAACTCTTGTATTGAAACCGTCCGGATCCTGAGATAATCCAAGTGATTTTGCCGAGTTTAGTTCCCCAAGTACAAGACTTTATTTAATTAAGGAATCCGACTACACTGGAAAAGGTATTTGAGCTAACAATCCAGTTTGAAAGTAGAAGAACGGCGGACATCGAATGAAGACGCCAGTATGAGCAACGAAGCCAATTTGGTGCGCCAAGACCACAGCAAAGGCAAGAACACGGCTACGGAAGCAAATCGAATCAGAGGGCAAGGAAACCTGAGTATCCAAAAACAACCGGCGAACGTCGACAGTTCAATAGTAAGCCAGAAAAAAAGTCTGAAAGCCAGCGGAAAAACAAGGAAGGCATGGAAAGGAAGTAAGAAAATTTAAACTAAAACGGATTTCTGCTGACGAGAGGGTGCGGAAATCCGAAGGCCAAGAAAAGCCCTCTTTCTTCAAGTTAAATACAGTTATTGTGAAAAATTTGACTCTTCTAAAGATTGAAGTTAGAGTTTTATAAAAGATTTTGCAGCTATTGTTGAACCATTGTTAAAATTAAAAAGGAAAAAGGCAAGATTCTCGTGGACGGCCGAAGCCAATAGTGCTTTCGAAAAATTAAAGCAAGCATTAACGCAAGCCCCTGTTTTGAAATTTCCTGAAAACGATGAGAATTTAGAAATTTCAGTGGATGCTTCGGATTATGCGCTAGGAGCGGTACTTTCGCAAAATCAGCAGCCCGTGGCATTTTTTAGTAGAACTTTAAATCAAACACAAAGAAATTATTCCGCGACTGAGAGAGAGGCACTTGCAGTTCTGTTAGCAGTGCAAAAGTTCCGAGTCTATTTTGGAAAGGCGCCAATAACAGTGTACTCTGATCATGCGGCGGGAACTAGATTGTACTCAGGGAAAAACTTATCCCCAAGGTTAATAAGATGGGCACTAAAGTTACAAGAGTATAATCTGGTAATTAAGCACACGCCCCGGAAAGGAAAATATCGTAGCACATACCCTATCCAGAATAAAAATAGATGAAGAAGGTAATACTGTAAAGGTGTCAATGCTCACAGCATGTAAGCTACATTCCCGAGAAACTGTGATAACCGAACTGGGTAAGGATCCTGAATTTAAAAATATTTATGATTATTTAAAGGATCCTGTAAATTTTAGCCACCAAGTTATTGTGGCGATAAGAAATAGGGCGGCCCATTACGAACTAATAGATGGTCTATTATTTTATACAAAAACTACGAATTCCAACAACGAATTTCGACCTGTTATCCCAGCTAGTCTTAGATTAAATATACTGCAGGATTTACACGACTCCCCTTTAGCTTCTCATGCTGGTATTCCAAAAACCATCCAACGCGTAGGCGAAGCAGTTTATTTTCCTGAGCTGCAAAAGTTAACAAGGGCGTATGTCCAGTCCTGCCCAAAATGTCAAGCAGTTAATTATATTAATTTCCGCCCGGCCGGGATTCTAAATAGTATTAAATCCGAATTTCCAAATGAAATAATTGGCATCGATTTATTGGGCCCTTTCCCAAAAAGTCAGTTAAAAAAAAGTCGCTATCACCTTGTTATGGTTGATCATTTTAGTAAGTGGATCGAAATTGTTCCCTTAAAACGAGCCTCCGCGAAATTAGTTACTGATTCTATTTTAAATAAATATATTTTAAAATACGGGGCGCCCCTAAAAGTAATATCGGATAATAGTCTTCAATTTGTAAGTAATATATTTGAAGACATGTGCCAAAAACTGGGCATACGTCATTTAAAAATGGTCCCGTATCGGCCGCAATCAAATATAGCGGAACGGGTCAATAGAAATATAATGAAAATTGTCCGTAGTTATGTTAAAAATTTTCATAAAAGCTGGGTTAACTATGTCAATGAATTAGGTTTCGCCCTTAGGACCGCAAAACATGATATGACAGGCAAAACTCCTGCTGAGTTAGTTTTAGGCAGAAAGATTATAACGCCGTTAGATAAATTATTTTATGTTCAACAAAGAGCCCCAGAATTTAAAATGGGCAATATAGAAAAATAAATTAAAGAAGCAAAAAAGAACACTGAAGTAGCACAGAGAAAACAGAAGCTTTATTATGATATGAAACGACGGGGAGTAACTTATAAATAACACATCGGATAGGAGTCTACGCAGCAAATGTCGACGAATTGATAAAGGAAGACCACCTGCAGATGCAAAGACGCAAGAAAAATTTGAACAGCCAGCAACGAGATCCAGGCAACAACGAGAGACAGTTGCCCCGGTTCCGCCAAGACCAGCTGCCATCAAACGGCCGAGACCACAGGCAGATGCTAGAAAAAAGGTCTTCAAGGTTGACCGAACTGGAAGAAAAGAAAGCTCATGGAGGAAGGAACCGAAGGGCGAACCCGCACAAGAAGGAAGATCAACCAGACCGTAGTCTTCGCTACCTTCCAGGACTGGGCAGAGAAAAGGATGTCTGAATATCACAAAGAAAAGTAAAACTTTATGTTACTTTGAAACAATAAGTTAATTTTTCAATCTTACTGCAAGTGGCAGAATTCAAGAATTTTTACCTCATGTGAGTCCTACCTTTATCGCCGAAAAGGACGGAAAGGAGTTGTTACCTAATTTGGTATTGTTTTTCAATTACTCGCGAGTAAAACTAAAATTAATATATAATAGGAATGTGTAAATACTTGAATATTGAAAAAGCATTGATAATCTTTGAGAAAGGTATCTTAAGAAAATTGTAAAAATTATTGTATAAAATTTTATTTAAAAGATTCTGGCAAGAAAGAAGTTTTAATCTGAAAGACTTTTGAAATTTAGAATTTCAATGCAGAAGAACTGGCACTTGCTTGGAAAAGAATAGAAGTTAACAATGTACTACTAATGTATGTTTTAAAATGCGTAAAATTAACGGCATGTTAATATGTCCTTATATACAATGTGAACTGTTATCTTAAAAGTTAAGAAATATTGTGATATGTTAAAAGTAAAAATATTAGAGTAATGCCAAAAATTTTAACTTATTCGTGTTACTGTAAAAAGAGCAAATTATTGTGAATATGTGATAAAGGTTGAATGAATGTAGTTAGGCTCTCTGACGCTACACTTCAGAGTTAGCCACTTTTCAGAATAGTACCTCAGGGTTTAGAGATGAATATAAGGTGTGTTCTGAGGTCTTGTTATGTTGAATTTTAACACGTTAGTGTTTTGATTGCAGGCGGTAGTGTTGAACACTTGTACATAGACACGCTCGTGTTTGGTGTTTTTCTTTACAACACAAGTCAGAGAGCACGGGAAGATAATTAAATAACGTCATGAATGAAATAAGAATTTTAAAGGAGAAATATAAATATTCATGTTACTTGCCATTTGATTGTGTAACATTTCATTAAACTAGTTTTCCTTCCATAAGGAACCAGATTTCAACTAAGAAACTCCTGTTTATAGATGCAGTACAGATGAAAATACTTGTTCATAGAGATGATAATGTAAAAACGACTTTTTAATATCTAGTTTCTAGAGAGAAATGTTTGTAAAAGATTGGCCTCGCGTTAGATTCTAGAGCTAAAAGTTTTCAACAAGGTCGTTTTAGACCTCAGTTTCAAACTAATTAACTCTGGCGAGTAGTATGTAAGGATCCTAAGTTTTAGTAACGTTTTTGATGTCATTTTAAACGCTTAATTACAGGGCCGTAGTTCAATACACAACCCCCCCAACCCCAGAAGTATAGCGATATACAATAGTGACGTGATCGAAGATTCTTTGGAAATAATCGTTGTCATCGAATGACATGCATATTCTATTTAAGTAAGTTACATAATTTTTTATTTCAATTTACTAAAATGTCTGAACGCAAGAAGACAGCACAAATGTTACAGCGAGCTACAGAAAAAATGAAGTAAAAAGCACTAGGAGACTCAGCAGGCAAGTACAAGAAACTTGTCGCAAGTAAACGAAGGATACAAGACTGTCCGCGTCATCGTCAGATTCGACAGGAAATACCAGAACAGCTCAAGAAGCTGCATAAACAACTCAAGACGCTGCAGATTACGGACAATTTCGGTTCGAAGGGGCAGAGCTCATACGAGGAAACAAGCTTCACATGAACGCATCACGACATACACGTAGTACTCTTCACAATGCAGGAAGTTTACTTTGAGCAACACACTGTATACGTAGAGCTCGTAGAGATATATAGTAAAGATTTTGCTTTGTCAACAGCCCCCTAGTAAAATGTATGAAGTTTATATTGACATCTCACAATACCTGAAAGAAATTTTTCTATTTACTTCTTCATTTACTATTTTCTTAAATTTTTTATCAGTAATCCTGTCTATATATTATAGATATCAAAATCAGAAAAAATTAATTAATTATCTTTAAATGTATCTAAGTGATGAATACTTCGCCCCTGTTCGTACCGAAACAACACGATGTAATTGTAGATACCTAGAAAGTAAAATGTATTCAGCAGGCTGTACAGCAAGCGACAACTATAAATGTTGATAACACAAGAATGTTATATAATGTTATATACTGGCAGAATTTTAAAAAAAGAACATATACATCAGTGTTTTAAAAATACGAATTTTGCATCAAATTGCAAAACAAATATCTTAAAATCTGCTTTCCATGCATAAGAGTTCAGGATTCCGAAAATTATATTTTCGTAAACGGTTTAGCAAAAATAACAAAAATTATTGCCTTGAGAAATGGATAATCATGGTATGAATACGAATTACGCCAAGACTACTCGTCAATGGTTGTTTTGAACACGCCCTTAATGTATATATATAACCCTTAAAAAACGTAAACTGAGTGAATCTACTATTGGAGTGTGTCTTTATATCTTGAGTATTTAAGAACTAAGAATTGCATTTATCTATCTCGATAAAGCTAACGCTATTGCCCGAATAACAACGTTTATTTAACACTTGATATAACCAACTTCATATATATCTTGAAATAAGACATAAATTTCCTAATCAGATACTACCAATTGCAGAAAAAATACAAAAATAATGGAATTTCTAATAACACTACAAGTAACATACCGAGGAATAAATTGCGTTGCAAAACTGATGCAATCTACAATATGTAAACCACAAAATTTATGTACCGCTATAGAAATGCAATAGAATGAGAAACGAAACTGTGATGAGATTTATAATGAAAAATTTACCATAAACTATTAGTATATGATATAAGTAAATATATACTTTTAATACTATTCATTTAAATATGTTCAAACGTTCATAATATTCATTACTTACAAACGCTTCTTCATCCATCGAAGCATAGCACAAGCCATTCTCAATTCAGTGCTGGTGCACGTCAATAAAATAAGGATAAATCCAAATTTTTACAAAAAATCAATCGCTTTGACTCGTTTCTCAAAAAACGTATATCTACAAATGCAGTATTAATATATCACATCAATATAATTCGGGATCATAAAATCACCAAACAACGCATTAAACGCAAAAAATCGCATTAAGGCAGAATGAAGAATTTTCACTCTTACAATGACTTTTACAACAATATATAATAGAATCGAATTTCTAAACTAAGTGTTCATTGTTACACCATATTTCATTCTTGGGGAACCTTTCATGGTTGTTCAGTAATTCTAACTGTTAACTGGTATAAAACGAATTATGATTTCATATATATGCACAGACTTATATATGTATTATATTAACACGTATCTGTAGTAACATACATAATCTTATATTATATGTATTCGCATAATTCTAAATTAATTATACTAGTCAACATAATTTGTATATTGATAGCAGCACAGTTTTAAAATTATTTATTACTATCTGCTTGCTAACGATTATATAATTAAGTACAGTGGTACCTCGACATGCGAGTTTAATATGTTTCGTAACCTTGCTCGTATCTCAAAGCAATTTTCCGCATTGAAAGTAATCGAAATGCCATTAATCCGTTCCAGCTCCCAAAACACGACCTCAGCTGTTTTTTAAGTGTTTTTGAATAAGAAAAATGTAGTTTCTTATTCAAAAACAAGAAGAAACATTTATTTATAAATAACAAATACATATTCTATAAAAACATAATTAAAAGAAAAAGTGCCTACGGAAGCGCTTAATTTTTGTCACTGGTCTTCGCTCTTTTTGTCATGATCTGCTCATTTTCACCCGCAGATCGTTTAAAAAAACTGTCCAAGGACGTTTGTTTCTTCCTACCTGTCAAGGTATTGCGGAATCGAGTTAGGCAAGTTTCGTTGAACAAATCCGATTTAGGACTAGTTGCAACTTTTTCGCGGTGATTCTTATCCACGAACTCTACAACTTTATCCCACATTCTCAAGATCTGTTTTATATCTCTTGTAGGGATAACCTCCTCCATCTCTGGCTCCTCTTCAAAACTAATTTTTCGTTGAACCACCGTATGCTGCTGCAAATGCAGATCGTGTAATTCCTTGGTTGTCAGCTCCTGAGACTGTTCCTCTACGAGTTCGTTCACATCTCTCTCCTCCACCTCCAGACTCATGGATTTTCCCAGATAAACAAGCTCCTCTACCACTGACACTTTGGGTTCCAATCCTTCGAATTCTCTTTCAGCTACAGCCTCAGGCCACAGCTTCTTCCATGCAGACGTTGTAACACCCAGCCAGGCCTGAACAATAATTCTTAGGCACATCACGATGTTAAAGTGCTTTTTCCAGAACTCTCGAATGGTAAGGTTTGTGTTCTCTGTCACCTCAAAGCAGCGACGAAAAATGTGCTTGGTGTACAAATTCTTAAAATTAGAAATCTCCTGCTGATCCATGGGCTGCAGGATAGGAGTGGTGTTAAGTGGTAGGTAGGGAAATTTTATATACTTGAACTCTTCGAGTAAATCATCTTCGAGATTTGATGGGTGAGTAGGGGCATTGTCGAGGCCAACACCAGAACGGAACACCAGAATTATCCACTCCACAAAGAAGTTCATTCTGTCCGACGCCTTCGGATTTGCCCTCCACATATCTTCTTAAAATTATAACTGGCAGGTTTTCATTTAAAATATTATATGACTTAAAGCTTCTGGGGTTTTCCGAATGGTATACTAGCGGAGGCTTGATTTTACAGTCGCCACTCGCATTGACGCAAATTGCTAGATTTAATCTATCCTTAATGGGTTTGTGACCTGGCATCTTCTCCTCTGCCGTTATGTAAGTTCTATTCGGCATCCTTTTCCAGAAAAGCCCTGTTTCGTCACAGTTGAGGACTTGCTGGGGGGATGTATCCTTTGGCTACTATCTGTTTGGAAAACATTTTGATGTAAACATCAGCTGCCTTTACATCCGGATTTGCTGCCTGACCATGCCTGACGACGGAGTGAAGGTCGGTCCTTTCCCTAAAGTTGTCAAACCAGCCCCGACTGGCTTTAAACGGGTCTTCCGATTCCACATTTGTAGAAGTGTGTGGGATCTTCTTTAGAAAATAACCGTAAATCGCTCGTAAATAACTCGTAATAGTGCCTTCTCACATATGATGCTTTGTGTTAAGGTTCCTCCTTGAAGCTGCTTCTCTCTCACTCACACCATCAGTAGTTTCTCCATGTCTTGACGGAGAGAGGTCGGAGCTTAAAAATTATTGTAACGCCCTTAGTTGGCGTTATACTTTATCAACTCCTTTTGTTCAAGCACAGTAAGTATCATTGATGTGTTACGCCCGTACATCCTCCCCAAGTCAATTACTCGCACACCTTGCTCATGGTTTTCTATTATTTAACGCTTTAATTCAATAGACATCATCATCTTCTTTGGACCCAGGGTTATAAAAATAAATATGATAATGTTTTCTAAATGTACAAAAAGCAAAAAACGCGAACCCAACTTAACAAAAATGCTTCCAAAACGAGGGAAACAAGCACTCAGACTGAGGACTAGTCTGAGGTGGGAGAAACTGTTAGACGCTGCACACGACATCTACATGCGCGCGCATATTGCCGTCGTGTACAGTGGTGTAGTGTGCACGACCGCGCATTTTGCGGTCGTGTACATCGGTGTAGTGTGCGATTCCTCGTATCTCAAATCTTGCTCTCGTCTCAAAGCAAAAACATCGCTCGCTCGGTAGCTCCTGTCTCAAAACACTCGTATGTTGGGGCACTCGTATATCGAGGTACCGCTGTAAATACAGTTTATAGTTTTTTTAATGTGACAATCATTATAAGCCATGTAGATTTTTCCTTGTGGCTTCATTTGTTTTCTCTTCCAAAATTTCGAACGTCCAACAGTTTTGTCAGTTTCGGGCTTTTGGTATGGAGAGTGAGAAAATGAGATAAGACCAGAATGAACTTTAGTTCTGAACTTTGCAGTTCAGCATAGAGTAAGGAGTATTGACAGATTTATGTTCGCTCTTTACGTGCGCTTTTCATCGTATTTTCTTCATCATTCTCAGCACTTTAAAGTGATAACTACTAGCAGTGTTCCTTTATATTTCGTATATTTTTGGAATTATATTTTTTTACTCGTACTTTTCGAAAAACTCCAGAATTGTTTAGTGTTTTTTCGGGACAAATAAATTCTAATAAGCTACCCGCTCTTCCGCATGCTTTACGAACCTTTATGCCAGGGACAATTTTGGGTGTTAGAAGTAGGACAGAATGCTAGTGACAAGAACAATTGAGGAGCATCTGAGGCAGCTTGTGACAGTCTTTGCTGCGTTCCAGGAAGATATAAAAGGAGAGGTTGATTCCTTTACAGAACAGATAAATGCGTCCAACAAAAGAGGGAAAGGGGAAATAATACCAGTTCAAGGAAAGATGGAATCTATCCAAAATTGATACTTAAGCCTGTCAAGAAGAAATAAAAGACAACAGTAGAAGATTTTCGAGGATTTTGAAAGCAGAAATAACAGGGTCGAAAGGAGAGTTAGAGAAACTGGAGAACGTGTTTCTGTTGTCAAACAGCAAATCAAAGAATGAGTTAATGCTGTCAAACTACAAATCAAAGGAAGAGTTTCTGATGTCGAACAACAAATCGATGACAGAGTTTCTGCTGTTGTCGCCAAAGAATCTGACAGCTTGAACACATTCATAATGACAACTGGAGACGATTCTGATACCTTTAAATTGGTACCTATGTTTTCCGACCCATTTCTCATGCTTTCCACGTGTGATGGAAAAAACATTTGGCATATGTACAAGGCTCAGTTCTGTATAGCTCCAAATGAAAATGGGTAGGATTCCGAAGACAAACCTGTAATTTCGCAGCTTCTCTGAGTATAGAAGAAGACGATATCGGTCCCACTCTTCTAGAAAACCAGAGGCTAGATTTTGATGCTGTACCCGGTACGCGAAAGCTCTACTAAGAAGTGTTTAAAAGGCTATAGGAGGCTGCAGTTAATATCTCGATAGCAGAAGCTCACCAAAATAATCCAGAAGCTCGCCACTGATATCGAAATGTTCTCCCATCTCTCCTTTTTTGACTGCTCAACAGAAATACGTGAAGTACAATCCATGAAATACTTCCTCGGTGGCATACGGGAACCTGAGGTATAGAAACAAGTGCGAATAGTGGATCTCAAGGATTTAAAAAATGCCTAGAGTGTACGCCATGGAAAACGTGGCAGTCCTTTCAGAAACCTGCACACACCTTTGCCCAATCGGAACTACTCCAACCCAGAAGCTAGTGGACAAGTGACAGCTCGTCCAGGCAGTCTACCCACTTAAGTAAGTGCCTTGAGGCGGAACAGACGTCAGACGAAAGCGACCTTAGTATGCTAGAACTGCAGTGGTGATGAACACTTACGAAAGAACTGCAGAACACATTAGGACACAGAAGATGATGCTGCTAATCAGCAAGAAGTCACGAAAACAAATCGTGGATGTTGAGCGGAATTTGCCAGTAATTGCCAGATATTGAGAAGTCCCACATAAAATCCTTTCAGATTTCGGTTATGGTTGGTGGCAATAATGGACTTTTCAATCATGAGGCATACAAATAGAGTTCCCTTAGTATAAAATTCGATACATGAGTAATTTACCATCATCCAAAACCTCAAGTCGAGATGATAGAACCAGCATGAACAGAACTTTTCCTTCCAGGATTATAGCTGAAAACAGAAATTTCCGGTAAGGCATTATGAAATATGCTAAGAACGTTAAGAGCACGAAATGAGTACTAATAATATGTTCTTTCGTTGAATTATCAAGGCCGTCATTCCGGTGACGGTTGAAACGTAAGTGCCAAAGCTAAAGTCATTGGGGAATGCGAAGTGGTTGCATCACGTTCTCCATTGAACTACGTTGAGGGGTCTCGTACACCTTAAAACCCTCAAAATCTCTGAATATGATCCTGTTGTAAGAATTGGGATAGCATATTTATTTTTAAAGCTATTACTTCCAGTTTTTTACAGCTGACTACATAGCACAGCTGAATTAGTAAGCAAATAGTTTGTGTTGCCACAAATGTTTTTATAATTTAATCTTCTTTGTGAGGTAATTTTTTATATGTTCACGTAATACTCCCACTTTGCGTGCACAATTTAAAACATTCTGTTATATATTTTAACTTCATAGTTAAGCTTGTATAGCATCTAAAGACTACTGTGAACCGAAAATCTTAAGAATTTCATGTTAAATTCTCATTTTATTTAGAAATAAATTTATACAATGCATTTTAATAAAAAATTTTAATATTTCCATGCGTAAAATTTTTGACTATTAAAATATTCAATATATTTTTGGTTCAGTTAGATTATAATACTCATATAAAGAAGTCCATTAAATTTAAAGTGTGTACCAAGAACCGTTTTTAAATATCATGCGCGCAACAGAGAAAATTTATGTTTTGAGATAATCAAGTTTTAATGTAAATATTTTTTTAAATACTTCTCTTGTTATAAAATATATAAAATGCTTATTTTCTGAGAGATATTGTAATATTATACTATTTCCAATAGTTGGTATAAGCATAATTAATGTAAAATAAGCTGCCATCATCAAAGTATAACATATCAACTAAAAATGATTTGAAACTTCTACGCTATCAATGATACAACTAAAATTTTTCTTACAAATTGGAACTTACTTATAGGCAAATGTTTCAGGTAAAGTTCTCTGTAATGTATTATTGTATATCAAACATATAAATCATTTAATAGTTCTTCCACAGGGTAACTTTAGCATACTCTAAATGCTATGTATACAACTGGGAAAAAATGCATTTTAAGAAAATCGAGTTTTGATGCAAATATTTCAGTATACAACTTTCTAATAATAAAGTGCATAGTATATTTATTTTCAAAATGATATATTTAAAAAGTATAAATCCTAATAAATTGCATAAGCTTTTGTCAATATGAAACACATTAAAATTACCATACTATATAAAATACCATGACAGAATGATAGCCGTGTATTAAAATACGTGTAGCATATTTGAACAAATAATTTATTTTTACATAACCACATCAGTTAAGTACTTTCAAGCATTTAAGCATATGATATGTATCATATTATGCAATATTATTTAAACATAGGTGGGAAAAAACCTTTACGACTTATTTGAAATTGTATGCTAAACTGCTACATCCATCGAAGTATAACATACCGACTAAGAATGATACAACTAAAACTTCTTTGCAAATTAGAATTTAATTATAGCCAAATGTCTTATCTAAAGTTCTTTGTAATATATTACTGTATATCAAACATATAAAACATTTAAAAATTCTTCCACAATGTAACTTTAGCATACTTTAAATGCTATGTATACAACTGCGAAAAACCGTATTTTAAGAAATGGGAGTTTTAATGCCAATACTTCAGTATATAACTTTCTAATAATAAAGTGCATAGTATATTTATTTTCAAAATATATTTAAAAAGTATAAATCCTAATAAATTGCAGAACCTTTTGTTAGTATGAAACACGTTAAATTTACCTTGCTATATACATTACCATGACAGAATGATAGCCGTATATTAAAATACATGTAGCATATTTGCACAAAAATTTATTTTTACATAACCACTTTAGTTAAATAAACTCAAGCATTTAAGCATATGATATGTATTATATTGTATAATATACATATTATTTAACATGGGTGAAAAAATCTTTTACGACTTACTTCAAATTGTATGCTAAACTGCTAAAATTTAATTTACAAATTAAAACGCACCAGCACAATAAACATCCCCATCATTTTTATGGAGGCCTGCACTTCTGACATTTTTTGCTGCCTTTTAAGTTTACGCTGTTGTTTTGTTTCTGACAAGCATTTCATTTCTGCGTTATCTATTCTCTAGTTATCAATTTGTAAGAACCCTTCAATAGAAAACTTACTTCTAAAAAGCTGTAGCTCATCCATTACAGAATGTCTACCAACAGACCTTTCGTTAAAAGCAATTACTGCTTCATTTCGAGCAATTTGAACTATCCTACTATCAGCACCACATGTCTTTGGAAAAAATTTCCAAATTAAGGAATTAAATGATTCATTATTATTTTGTGTTTTGCCGCAAAGGCAACGTCTCAATAACTAAGGTTGTGACAAATCTATAAAAACTGGCTTTATTGCCTCCATTACAGCGACTGGTTCAGAATTTATATGCTTATAATCAGCTATATTTTGCTTAGATTTATTGTATTTGCACCATGGGGTTTCATTTGTAGGACAAACGTCATGAATCGGCTTTTCATCACTCGATATTTTGTGGTAGTAAATTGCCCAAATGGCTTTTCTCATATCACTAACAGACTCATTATATTCTCTAATTGCATTACCATAATACGAAGTTATTTCATTTATTAACTTATCTGTTAGTCTCCCTTTCCCAGACAGATTTTACCGTCATTTAATTTTACTTTTTTTCTTTCAAGTTTTAATTTGCGTAGCCATATTCCCATTCGTTTTTGAATATGTCCAACACACTCAATTTTTTCTATATTTAATGAACCATATGGTTTGGCGTCAGTTATACCTGCAAATGGTTTTGCATCACCTATGTAAGGATCTTAAGTTTTACTAACGTTTATTTTATTTTAAATCTTTACTATCACTTCTTAATTTCTACCTCCGGCCAGAATTAAAAGCGTTAACTTATTTATGCAAAATTTGTCTGGCGAACGCCAAGTACTTAAGATGTGGCTTTTTGCCAAGCGAGAGAGAGGAAGGAGTTAGTCGAAGCAGGCCGCTTACCTTAGAAGTTTTACTCAGTTGCTGGTTACCTTCCAGGAGAGAGTTTTAATCCTCGTGATAATTTTTAAACGTATTGTAGTGTTAACAGTTCTCTGTACTACATACGGCTTCCTGTTAATATAAGGCCAATCTTCCACGTTTATTATTCCAAAGTTAAGTTAGAGTTTAGTTAAATATTTTTATATTCTTACGTTTAGACCACAAGTAGTGGGTCTTTGTATTCCGAAGTACGGAAATTATTGTAAAGAGAGAAAAATAAAGGGTTTTGTATACCTTTCTTGTGTATCCTGTCTACTTCCCACAGTTATTGAACATAGCTTTAGTAAGCTCTCTGTTCCGAGTCAGGTCCTTGCATATTCCCGAAGAAAGTAAGACGGAACATTGAACCTGATAGTGGCGCCCAACGAAGAAGATTAACCATGGCCGAGTTTCAAGAAGAACCTGTGCTGCCAGCAGAAGCGGCTCAGAATCCAGAAATGCCAGCTGCCGCCCTGGAAAGATTTGGTTACATCGTCCAGACCATGCGCGCTTCGATGAAACCAGAAGCAACATTTAATGGAAACTCACCGGTAACCAGTTTTTTGGAAAAATTGGATGACCTCTTCATGTTCTACCCCGTGCACGAATTTCAAAATTTTACCTTAGCTACTAGCGCTTTGAGGGGCCAAGCGCTTAATTGGTTCAAATGTATAGGCAGAAGTCTCTTGGGTCAAGCAGGAAGTCCCACCTATACTTACGAGAATTTCAAGACTGCCCTAGTAAAAGCCTTCCCTGTCGTAAGGGATCGTGGGAAATTAGAAACGGAACTTTTCAGCATATATCAGCAAAGAATCGAAAATCTCTCAAGCTGTATTTTAAGAAAAATTCACGTCTTCAAAATCTTGTATGGAAACCGTCCAGATCCTGAGATAATTCAAGTGATTTTGCCGAGGTTACTGCCCCAAGTGCAAGACTTTATTGAATTAAGAAATCCGACTACACTGGAAAAGTTATTTGAGCTAGCAATCCAGTTTGAAAGTAGAAGAACGGCGGACATTGAAAGAAGACGCCAATATCAACAGCGAAACCAATTTGGTGCGCCAAGTCTACAGCAAACTCAAGCACACGGCTACGGAAGCAAAGCGAATCAGTGGGCAAGGAAACCCGAGCATTCAAAAACAGCCGGCGAACGTCGACAGTTCAATAGCAATCCAGGAAAAAAGTCTCAAGGCCAGTGGAAAAAGAAGGAAAGCACGGAAATGAAAAATAATTTAAACTAAAACGGATTTCTGCTGACAGGAGGGTGCGGAAATCCGAAGACCACGAAAACCCCTCTTCCTCCAAGTTAAATACAGTAATGGTGAAAAATTTGACTATTCCGAAGATTGAAGTGTTGGTGAATATTATCCCAGCCACCGCACTCCTGGATACAGGCGCGCAGTGTTCCTATGTGGCAGAAGATTTTTTTAGGAAGTATTTTCGTAAATATCGTATATATAATTATAATACGACATACGACATAATACGACAGTGTTAGCTGCGCAAGGAGAAAGATGTAATTGTATAGGTAAATTACCGCTGTATGTCCGTATCAAGGACGAACAAGTAAAGGTTATGTTTTTCATAGTAAAGAATCTGCAAGCACATATTATCTTACGGATAGATTTTCTTTCAGAGGCACAAGCAACGCTAGATTTTAATGAAGCGTCCCTTAAGATGACAATGAAACCAGTTCGTGAAGAAAAGGCTGAACCGAAGATGTTAAACCTTGACCACCTGCCTAATGAAGAGCAACGAAGAATACGGCAAGTGGTAAGTCAATTTGCTTCGTTATTTAGTGATATTCCAGGATTTACTCAGGTTACTAACCATAGAATTGACACCGGAGATTTAATGCCAGTTCGCCACAAAGCATACCGGTATGATAAGAATAAGGAAAAAATTATAGAATGGCATATCACCGATATGCTACGTAAAAAGATCATAACGCCCATCTCAAGTAGTTATGCTAGCCCGGTGGTTTTATGTAAGAAAAATAATGACTATCCATTGACACATCCAAAAATGTGGAGATTCGCAATTGACTACCGTAATTTAAACTCCATAACTAAATATCCGGTATATCCGTTACCTATTATTGAAGAAATTCTAAGGAACATAACATCCACCAAATATATGACGACTTTAGACATAACGACTGGTTATTTTCAAATAGGGGTTAGGCCTGAGAACGTGCCTAAGACTGCTTTTATAACCAAGTCTGGCACTTATGCATTTCTGCGTATGCCGTTTCGCCTTTCAGGGGCACTGGCAACATTTCAGCGATGTATGGACATTGTGTTAAGGCCTGTTCATGGAAAGTCCACATTTATCTATTTAGAGGATATCATTATTACTAGTGATAATCTCGACCAACATGTACAGGATTTAAGACAGGAGTTTTCTTTATTAAATGAGGCCGGTCTAAAAGTTAATGTCGAAAAGTGCAAATTTGCAGCCCCTGTATTAAAATATTTAGGTTACAAAATATCTCAGAAAGGAATAGAGACAGACGAATCAAAAATAATCGCTGTACAAAAGTATCCGACTCCAAACACGGCGAAGAAGCTCTCTTCTTTTCTAGGACTTTGTTCATATTATAGTTCCTTTATAAAAGATTTTGCAGCTATTGCTGAACCATTGTTAAAATTAAAAAGGAAAAAGGCAAGATTTTCGTGGACGGCCGAAGCCAATAGTGCTTTCGAAAAATTAAAACAAGCATTAACGCAAGCCCCTGTTTTGAAATTTCCTGAAAAGGATGAGAATTTAGAAACTTCAGCGGATGATTCGGATTATGCGGTAGGAGCGCTACTTTCGCAAAATCAGCAGCCCGTGGCATTTTTTAGCCGAACTTTAAATCAAACACAAAGAAACTATTCCGCGACCGAGAGAGGGGCACTTGCAGTTCTGTTAGTAGTGCAAAAGTTCCGAGTCTATTTTGGAAAGGCGCCAATAACAGTGTACTCTGATCATGCGGCGGTAACTAGATTGTACTCAGGGAAAAACTTATCCCCAAGGTTAATAAGATGGGCACTCAAGCTACAAGAATATAATCTGGTAATCAAGCATACCCCCGGAAAGGAAAATATCGTAGCAGATGCCCTATCCAGAATTAAAATAGATGAAGAAGGTAATACTGTAAAGGTGGCAATGCTCACAGCATGTGCAATAAATTCCCGAGAAACTGTAGTAACCGAATTGGGTAAGGATCCTGAGTTTGGAAGCATTTATGAGTATTTAAAGGATCCTGAAAATTTTAGCCACCAAGATATTGTGGCGATAAGAAATAGGGCGGCCCATAACGAACTAATAGATGGTCTATTATTTTATACAAAAACTACGAATTCCAACAACGAATTTCGACCTGTTATCCCAGCTAGCCTTAGATTAAATATCCTGCAGGAGCTCCATGACAGCCCTTTAGCTTCTCATGCTGGTATTCGAAAACCTATCCAACGCGTACGCGAGGCAGTCTATTTTCCTGAACTGCAAAAGTTAACAAGGGCGTATGTCCAGTCCTGCCCAACATGTCAAGCAGTTAATTATATTAATTTTCGCCCGGCCGGGATTCTAAATAGTATTAAATCCGAATTTCCAAATGAAATAATTGGCATCGATTTATTGGGCCCTTTCCCAAAAAGTCAGTTAAATAAAAGTCGCTATCTCCTTGTTATGGTTGATCATTTTAGTAAGTGGACCGAAATTGTTCCCTTAAAACGAGCCTCCGCGAAATTAGTTACTGATTCTATTTTAAATAAATATATTTTAAAATACGGAGCGCCCCTAAAAGTTATATCGGATAATGGCCCTCAATTTGTAAGTAATGTATTTGAAGACATGTACCAAAAACTGGGCATACGTCATTTAAAAATGGTCCCGTATCGGGCGCAATCAAATATTGCGGAACGGGTGAATAGAAATATAGTGAAAATTATCCGTAGTTGTGTTAACAATTTTCATAAAAGCTGGGATAATTATGTCAATGAATTTGCTTTTTCCCTTAGGACCGCAAAACATGATACAACGGGCAAAACTCCTGCTGAGTTATTTTTAGGCAGAAAGATTATATCGCCGTTAGATAAATTATTTTATGTGCAACAAAGAGCCCCAGAATTTAAAATGGGTGATATAGAAAAACTAATTAAAGAAGCAAAAAAGAATACTGAAGTAGCACAGAGAAAACAAAAGCTGTATTATGACTTGAAACGACGGGGAGTAACTTATAAAGTAGGGGATGAAGAGTTAAAATTTAAGCATTCACTTTCTTCAGCACCAGAAGATAAAACTGCCAAATTTTTTCCACGATTTGAAGGACCATATGTCATAGAAAAAATAACTCACGCTGTAGTAGTGTTAAAAGCCAGGAATGGTGAAGCCTGCTCCGCAAACATTGATCAAATCAAACCCTACCATGATCGTTATAAAATGCAAATATTTACAGATCTTTTGCAGGATCCGGCACGGCAGAACACGGCGGGCACAAGCTCCAGAGGTGGAACAACGACAAGTAAAAGGGCAAGCCATTAAGAGAAAGAAGCCGTTCCACCGTCAAGAAAAGAGTGCTCACGAACACCCCCAGAATGAGAAGGGAGAAGGACGACATATGCAAAGAGAGCCAGGAGAAATGACGGCAACTATAATCCGGCTCTAAAACGGAAGATCTACTCATCCGACAGGACTCTCCGCAGCAAATGTCGCCGAACTGCGGAAGGGCCATCAGCGGCGGAGGAAAAGTTACAAGGAAAATTTGAACGGCCAGCAACGAGGTCCAAGCAGGAACGCGAAAGAATTCTCCCGGTTCCGCCAAGACCAGCTGCCATCAAACGGCCAAGACCACAGGCAGAGGCGGAAAAGAAGGTATTCAAGGGTGACTGAACGGGAGAAAAAAGAAAGCTTCTAGAGGAAGACACTGAAGGGCGAGCCCGCACAAGAAGGAGGATAAATCAAACGAGATTCTGCGCTACCTTCCAGGACTGGGCTCAGAAAAGAATGTCCGAATATAACAAAGATAAATAAAATTTTATGTTACTTTGCAAACTTAAGTTAATGTCTATGGAAAGAAATTGACGTATAATTAATTCTTCATGAACATTTAAAACTGTTCTCAAAATTCTTTTGATGATTGCATGTATAAGTCACGAATTTTTTTCTCGGCTAACATAAACAAAAGCCAATTTTACAAAGAAAAATTCTCGTTAAAGATATACCTTCTTTGCCTGATAGTCCAATGTAATATTTGTTAAAATTAATTATTAAACGCAACCAATGTATCTCGGATTTTGATTTTTATATTATAATAACAAAATTATCGAAAAAAGCAGATTTAAATCTCTGTTATTGTTATGTAAAGCTTTATTATTGCTGTAAGTTCATCTCAAAATTTAATTGTATTGAATCTCATTCTAATCATCTAATGGTAATAAATATTATTATTATTATTTCATTAAATTAGTCATTACCATTATTTTATTAATGAAAATACGTTATTAAAAATCGCATTCCGGGATGCAGACTTACAGATCTAGTCTGTATTTACTATATTTTGTTAAATTTTGTTCTCGCTTTCTAATTTCTAATACGAAAATACGCGAATATAAATGAAGAGTGAAAACAAAGTTAAAAAATTCACAAATTACTTACGAGATTGATTAGAAATAATGAATGAAATATAAACATTGCATACATTTTGTTCTAAATAAAGTGTGCACTGGATATGCATCCAGTACTGCACATTTATTTATGCACTATTTATTTAGAATTTTGCTTTCATTTAAATATGAAAGCAAAATAATCATCGAAAAAATTGCAAATCTAGCAACTCCTCTACTATGGGACGTATTCGTCCGACAAACATGTAAATTTTACTTCATCCATGGAGGGGAACTAACGACTTTTCTCATTAGGAAAATGTCAAAGAGGGGGCAAAACTGTTTCGGATCGCGCTGGTCTGAAAGCTATAATATGAGAATTTCGGCCCGGTTTTAGAAGATTAAGAGGGTAATGCTTGAAAACCTATTGTAATAATTTTGTGGAAACATTTATTTGGAAGAACGTTTATAAAAGTATAAAGAAACATTACAATGAGAGAGAAAATATAAATTATTATCAGGTTTTAGTCAAATTATCTGTATATGAAACGTCGAAATGGTAATATGAGGAGTATTTTATTCATTTGTGTAAGCATTTTATTTACTTGCATACCAACGAGTTCTGACGAAAAGTCTGCATAGATTTATTACCTAATTATTGGCACTTCTTGCAGACGCAAATGAGATCTAATCAGAAAATAATCAAGCATCTGAATCAGTCAATCATCAACACGCACATTCTAAATCAGATTTCTGAATTACTTTCTTGAAGCGTTTACGGTCCAAATAAAACTGAAGAAACATTTTAAACACAAAACAAAGCAGCAGAAGTGTGATATTACTATATTATATTACTATATATATACTGTGATATTACTATATACTGTGATATTACTATATGTATATTACTATAAAGCCAACACTCTGTCAGTTAAAGACAAAGTAGTTTGATTAAATAAACAAGGTGAACAGAGACACAGTTGTAGCCGTTTGTAATTTTAAAGTACATAAAGCGCAGGAGTATATCAGAAAACTAGTGAGAAGCACATTGGTTACAATTTTTATTATAAACATGCTGAAACTGTGAATATAACTTCAAGCATCGGTGGCATCATCGAATGGAGACATGCTTCAGTGTCAGATGTATTTCATTAAAAGATATGAAATATTTTTAAACGTTTAAGAACACAGTTTCTGAAGTACTTGACAGCTCACCCTGTATAAGCTTCATTCCTTTGTTTAAACGTCGGTAAAGAGTTATCACAGATTTTCTTAAAAATTATCGGTAGTATTGATCAATCATAACGACAATAACATACATTGTTATGGAAAGAGAGAAAGTACTTGTGAGGCTTTCTGAAAGACCGAGTCTCAGTTTTAATATTTTAATATTAATCTCTACAAGTCTGACCTAACTGACACTACTGAAATAGTTACGAAAAATTGATTCCCACTGTTAAAAAATTGATCTGCATTTTTTTTTCGTAAATTTTATTTTTTTAAACAACATGTCTGTAATCAATGTGCGCACCGCTTTGATGCTGGAAAAACACTAAAATTTGAATCATCGTTGTACAAGCTAAAAAAAAAAAAAACAATACTTAATTGTGAGAATAAAATATTCTAACGACTATAATGATAAGTCAAGAATAAAATCAAATCTGTAGCTGCAAGCCTTTTTTAGCGTTATGGTGGTTAAGGAAAACTGAGTGCGATATCGAAGGGCTCGGGTTCGAATCCCGGAGAAGGCATGGATGTAAAATTGTCTGTCCCTTCATAGGAGGCAATGATAGCCCGCCTACTAGGCGCCTCCATGATAAAGAGACTACCGATCTGGCCTTAGGGCAGGACGATGCCGACATAGGCAAGTGCCAACCATAAGAAAAAAAAATTTGATTGTAATCTTATTCAAAAATTCCTAATTATAAGACGCAAATTTTTAGACACCTTTCTCATGTTCGTTTTTAATGGTAATCAAACTAATATGTTTCAGAACCTACGTTTTGGAATATTATTATTAATGATCTTCTATTAAAACTGGAAAATCTTTCTTGTTGTGATACTATAGCCTTTGCGGATGATGTTTTGTTTTGCTTCCAGAGCAGGGACCTTTCTGCTACTTTTTTACAGGCACAAGAGACTTTAAATTTCGCCTCCAACTGGTCAAAAGGTTTTAGATTAGATTTGAATCCTGATAAAACGAGGGTTATGATTATTGAAAAGCGAAACATCTGTTATGATGCATTTCAGTTATCTCTCGATGGCACCCCTTTGACTGTGGTAAAGCAAATGAAATATCTTGGGGTTTTTCTTGACTGTAAATTTTCTTGGAAACAACACTTAACTTATGTATCAGAGAAATGTGATAAATTACAGCGTGCATTAAGTCGTATTGCACGCAAAACATACGGTATTAATTACAACGTTCATTCGCTCATCTATAAACAAGGAATTGCCCCCTTCATTATGTATGGCTCTAGAGTCTGGGGTATATCGCTTAAGAAGAAGATAACTTACAGATATTTACGACGTGTTCAAAGGCGGATACTTCTGCGGGTCATATGTGAATATCGTACCGTAAGCTATGAGTCTGTTTATGCAATTTCTGGCTTTCCTCCGATTGACATTGCCATTCTTCATTCTATTGCTTATAAGGAAAATATTTCTGCTTCTACTGTCTCTCAGTATGATTGTATATTACCTCTATCTGATCTCCCTCATCCTTCAGAAAGAAATGCTGTTAATTTTATTCAGTTTAGCAATAAAATCGTAGATGATTCGCCTGTAACGTGCTATACTGATGGCAGCAAAATTGATGGCAAGGTTGGTCTCGCATTTGTTGTCTTCAAAAATGGTCTTGAATTTGAGCATTTTCAATTTAGAATCAGAGATGAATGTACCGTTTTCATAGCTGAACTTTTGTGCTTAAACTTCGCCGTCAAATGGGTCTCTAAACAAAACAGTGCTGTTTCAGACTATCTCATTTGTACTGATTCCCTTTCATCCTTGGAGATCTTAAAATGTATTTCTTCTTCTAATAATATCATTATCGAGATTAAAAAAAGAACTGAAAAGTCTTGAAACTGGGACTGAAAAATTTTAATATTAACTGGCACCCACAGTTTTACCAATTTATTTCCGAGAGAAGTGCTTTTAACACTTTTTGTCAATTCATTGTAAAACTGTGTAATCATCCTTAATTTTATTTCAATTTTCTCTTCTGTTTAGTTTGTATTGTGTTTCTTACTTACTTCTGTAAGCCCCATGTGATACTATGTGGTACATGGGGAACTTGTTGTGTTTCTTTTAATTAAAAAAAAAAAAAAAAAAAAAAATCAGACTAATATGAAAGTGGACTGAAAAGTCATTTTTAAATGAACCCCATAATCTTATACGTCTCTGTACATTTGCATAAATCCATAATGGGCCAGGTATTATTTTGTCGAAGGACAAGAGTCTAAATGGAACGATTACTTCGCTTGCTTGCGAGTGAATTCTAGGAGGTCCGACGAAGACATCGCGGACGAAAACGTAGCGGAGAAAACAACGTAAGACGGAAACTTCGTTGTAGAAAACATGTGGGAGAAAAGAAGGCAGGAAAACATATCGTGAGTCTAAAACATCATCGTAGAAAACAATCGTGGTACAAAACATCGACGAAGAACAGAAAGCGGTCCCAAAACTTCGCAGTTTAAAAATATCGTCGTGGAAAATATATTCCTATAAAAGAGAGTAAATAAAACAATCGCATGACGATTATTCTGCAGATATATCTTTTCTACTTTTAAAAGGTGCTGGTGCGTATTCGAGTAATGAATTATAGGTGCGAGTAAGAATAAGGAATATTTTTACCTCTATATTTCATATATTTCCTTTCATTAATAATTTTTTGCTAAAAATCCAAGAAGGAACTCTTGCATTGAAAAGTTGAAAGGAAGTAGAAAATTAATGATACGTATGGGAGTACTACGCAGTTTTTTATTTTTTATTTTAAGAGAATTTTAAATTTATTTACTTAACTATTAAACGTTATTATTTAATTAAGTCATTTCGTAAAGTTGTATTGGCAGTTCTTGATGAACAATATATTTTTAAAAAATTAAAAAAGGGAAAAGGAGCATTTACTTTAGATTAAATGTATTTAAAAGTTTTATGCATGTCTGAAATTTCTAATATTATGTTATTTGAATAAAATTAAGACTTCTTTTGTTCTTTTTCCTTCAGCTTCTTCAAAGTAATCCTTTTATATAAGTATCCTTTGCATGTTGCGATTCGTTAGTTGTGATGACACAAGTCAGGATGAACTACGTAGTATTTCAGTACCGTATTTATATTTATTGGATTATTGGAAGAGCACGTTAGTGCTCTTTTCCTAAGGGGAGGGAAGCGTTTGGGGAGGACTTTGTCAGGAAATGTTTCGTACGCACATTACACAGTAGAAAAACCACAAAATTGTCAAGCAGCGTGTTTTTGTGCTGGGTCTAGCTACCAGCGTTCAACGACTTTACCTCTGGACCACTGCAGCCAGATAGAGTTATTAACGGAATAGATTATTAACGGAAATGCATTCATTTTCACACTATTTTTTTGAGAAAGATCAAATTTAATCTAGAAAATGTAAACGCAGAATTTTACAAAAAGAAAATATAGGTACAATAAATCCTCTTGTCGATTACCATCCTAAGATGACCGATGTTTCTGAGAAAATAAGTAAATATAGGTTTTTCACAATGTCTCTCTAAGATCACCGCATCAACGGAAGACTAAAGAGATATGGAATCGCTTTGAAACGAATATTTTATATTTAACTTTACATTTATATATTTTTATAAATGATTCTAAAATGTGGTTAAGCTTAATATCGCTTTGAAACGAATATTTTATATTTAACTTTACATTTATATATTTTTATAAATGATTCTAAAATGTGGTTAAGCTTTTGTGTCTCAGTGTGCCACTACATGGAACACCCAAATTAAATCGCTTCGAAAGCCTCTAAATTCAACCGTAAATAGATAAAAATGCTTTTATAATATACTTTGAACTTTTCTTTTTAAACCGTAGATAGCAGCATATCACAAGGAGACACATAACTTTATTTTATTATGTGTTATTAAAATCCATTTTTTTGAAGTAATTTTCTCTATTTTTTAATGATATAAAAATTTTATTTGGAGAAAAAATAGGCATAATTTTACTGGCTGTACTCCAAATTATTTTTTTAGTCTTTCATACAAAAATCATACGCAGAATTATTGAATAAAACCAGGTGTTCCATTAGCGGGAACACTGCGCCTTTAGCAATCTCATGCTCTTACTAATCAGAACATCTGTGCTCTTAGGAGAGAACATCCGTTGTTTCCGTTTTCTGTTTCCGTTGATTTTTTTTGGGGAGGGAATGAATTCAAACAAAGCAGCATCGAGGGGCGAGGTAGTTTTTGTGTTATGAAAGCATTAATATTGGCATCTGGAAATTTTTGGGGGTAGTTTTTAGGGGGGAATTTCATTAGTAGCTTGACTCATCTTTACTTAGACCTACGCGAATTTTTTGCTGTCTTTTTAGTCTCATTCCCGTTTATTTTCAATAATTGTGTAGATATTTTTCGTGTATCTATATATTATAAGCTTATTTTTCTTTTTTGTTAATATTAATCGTAGTTAATTATTTTAATCTTAGTTGGTTTGTGCTTCCATCAAAAATGTGTGACTTGCTTTGAACAATTTCACGAAGCTAAGAAATAGGAAAATTTATAAACATTTTTGTATATAGGACTTGAGTATATAGATATGTATCTCATTTATCCGTATATATTCAAGAATATTGTGTATATCCAGGAAACCATGTATACAGCCATAATACAGAGTTTTTTCATTCTTATGCAAACGCTTCTACTCATTTTCCTGCTTCACTGCAATGCTCACTTAGTCGCACTTTTAAAAGCTCTGGCGGCGCAGTGTTCCACCTCATGGTACACCCACAGAATTAAAACGGTAAGTGCAATTTTTACAACATTTTACCTGTATACTTATTTAGGACTAAATAGACTGAATACAACGTTTCTTGCTGAAATTCCGACTTTAACGTACAGTGCGCCGCAAAGCATTAAATATTTTAGTTCTATGTTACGCAAATTGTATTTCTCTCTTTGTACCGAGGAGAGGCGCAGACATAAATTTGTTAGGATCGTAAAGCTCGGGTTTAGAGCTTTTAAGTTGCGGTGAGTTTCAACTAAGCAGAGGTTCTCCTGAGTTTACTTGGTGAGCCGCTACTGAAGTCGGAGATTTCAAAGTGTTCTTCGCCGTTCCTCAGCCAACTTAATGTTTGAAAGCCGATAAAGTAGTTTCGGTCAACATTATGACTCTGAGGTTTTTGGGTTCTACACTGAGGGAACATCAAGTGAATTTACAGTCCACTACTTTTGAACGACGGGACATACAGTTTTCACACACAATTTATTCGAAAATGTTTTAGTTATTGCTTGAACTTTTAGAACGAAGTTCTCAGCGAACCACTTTTTTTTTACGACCACTTCTTAAAAGTATAGCTGTGGAATTCTGGTACTAATTCTCATCTTTTTAAGATTTCCCATTTAGGTAATATTTTATTACTGCATTTTACAATATAAAGGAAGTATTATAATTACGAAAATTTTCAAGTATCACATTTCAGTGGAAATATCCATTTTGTCCATATCTGAATCCATTTGGATGATTTTTGTGCGACATCTCATACGGACAGAATAAAGACTTCTTCCTTTTCATAGTATATTTTATAATGCATTCAAAAGGGATTTTTTCGTGTTCTCTGTATGTATGTAGATATAATATATGTGTGTATGTATCTCGCATAACTCAAAAACGATTAGCCGAAGAATATTGAAATTTTCTAAAGAGTAGGCTTGCTTCTCTCTTTATATTGCAGGTTAGCTGTACCAACCGTATATGTATATGCTCACGTATATGTACACCAACATCCTTTATCCGGCTTAAAAGTCCCTACACGACCTTTATTTTTGCAATCGTTGCTTGTAGTAATATACTTCCAGTTATCGAAATGTTTTTTAATCACGAAAATATTCATGTTTTGGCGATGTCAAATTTTTAAAAAAATTCTTTTTTGACAAATAAGTAAATCCAAATTTTAATACAGTCTCGCGGTTCGTATACTTACATTTGGGAAAGTTTCATACTTGTTATCTATATAGTATATAAAGAAGAAAGTTTGTGTGTTTGTCCTCTCATAACTCGGTCATTACTATAGCTATCACCACCAAACTTTCTACAATTAGGTCAACGTCACTTTTCTCCAAAAAAAAAAAAAAAAAAAAAAAAAAAAAAAAAATTAGCTAAAATCAGAGCTATAAATTAAAAACTCGGAAAAACGATAATTTTCCGAGTGGCAGCAGTCTCGCAAGATGGAGACGAAAATCTGCTTTATTTCGAAAGTTGTTACCATTGCTCTCTTTCAAATCCTAGAGTTTGTTAAAATACGAAAATAGATAAAAGATGAAATAAAAATAGCTTTCCCAAACATTAAATACGTTATTCCCGATTCCGAAAATTCGAGGGAAGCCATTTCGGCTATTCTCATCTTAACCACTTTCATGAGCCAAAATACTAATTAAAAATTCTGAAAGTTCTAATTTTCGCACTCATTTTTCCTAGTGGTAACAGTCTCGGGCGTTGGAGATAGAATTGTTTTATTTCGAAAAGTCTTGCTACTGCTCGCTTGCAAATCGTACATTTTGTTAATAAAAAAATTTGTAAATTTTACATAACCTATATATATAAAGAAGAATGTCTGTTTGTGTGTTTGTTTCTTTGTTTGCGTTATTGATTTCTGATCAATTATGACAAATATTTTGCGACATTGAATCGACTAAAGTTGAATATATGTGAAATATTGGATGGAACTTGAGCTGTTATGGCCATTTGATTAGAAAGACGAAAATCACTAAAAGCTGAGTGACATTGCTTCTGATACAATAGAGAGAATTATATTTTTCTATCGAAATTTTTTATGTGGGATTGCATATCGCACCAGACTGAAAAATGTATAACTGTAAATCGTATTTTTTACATCGTTAGAGAAGGATTACAACGGTATCGTTCTCTCTGTGTTTAGATACATTGCTTTCAATCTAACTTAATTGACATCGGGTACTTCCGCTAATAAAGAAATAAAATTAGAAAAAATTCATAAACGCACGACCAAAATTGTGCAGTATACGTAATTTCAAAATCAGCAACTTTCTTTTAGGAATCGGGTATTCAAGTGTGAAAGAGCAATTCGAAGAAATAAATTTAAATGATCAGCAGCAAAAAGTGTGTATAATTTAATTGGCCTTATAAGGAAATTCACATAACTTATAAGGAACAACACCTGAGATTTTTGATTTTAGTAAGCACATAATTCGCCTGAGATTTTTGATTTTAGTAAGCACATAATTTTTCGATTTTTTTCATTCGAAAAAATATGCGTCTGTTTCTCGTACATTTCTAATATACAGTGAATTATTTCATAAGAGCATTACGCGGAAGTTTCTAATTATTAGTTTATATATAGTATATAGACATTGTCAAACATTCGTTTCCTCCAGATGTAAACCACCTGTTTCTCGATCTGGCCGAAACAGCTTTTTACATATTGTTAACTGCAAACAATCATTCGATTTACTGCATAGTAAAATGGAATGTATTCTGACAGCTGAAAAATGTCATCTAAGCAATTTGCAATTTGATTCATTACTAGTAAATCTGAAATCAGTTTCGTTGTTTTAACAAGAAAAGGCATTTTTATGCATAGTGCTGGAAATAGATTAAAGATTTAATAAAAATTAAATTTTAGGTTCGCGTTGCATTTGACGAATATCAAAATGTTTACCTTGAAATATTAATAAAAGTATTTTGAAAATAGGAATGTAATTTTTAATTATTTTAAATCTATTTACTCTAAAGCAAAATGCCGTTACATTAAATATCAGAGGCACAAGTAGAAGATATAGAACTGGATATAGATGGCTAGAAGTAAGAAACAAACAGAAAAGAAAGAGAGAGATCAGAGTAAAATTATTCATGTTAAATTCAAATGGAAAGAATTTGAAAATGCTATATTTCAATAGCTAAGATTTAGTTAACTCTAACAGGGAGAAGTACCTCATATGGGCATAGTATACATCATAAGTGAAGTGGTGAAAGCATACAGTATCGTGTTTTTACTATTTGAACACTTTCGAAGATCTGAATGATGAGTTTATATATGTCAAATACTCTATTAATTACTTATCTCTATCTATCTCTAATTATACACGTACTGTGCAGCAATGAATGCTCGATGTATAGGTCACAGCCACTATCCCACCAAAAGAGAAAACTTTCATTTATGAAACTTCCTAGTACGTCTGCCATGGAAACGAAAACAGGCTTTACATCTAACATTATCCTGCACATTTTTATGAAACATTAACATTTTGATTTGACCCTTTTGTTTTATTTTGTTTTGAGTTTTGTTCAAGCAAACGTTTCGAAAATCATTCCTACTTGTAAATACCTGTTTGTTTCTTGTATGTTTGGGGCACCATTGGTCATGTGGTTAGGATTGCAGAATACTGAGAGTTTTATGGAACTGATCATCCCAATTGTAATTTCCATTATTTATATACAAAAACAATATAGGAGCATGAAAAACACCAATATGGATAGTTTAATAAGACGAAACTTCAGCTCATAAGTGCTGATAAAAAACAATGTACAATAACTAAATGTGACTGTAGGATGTTTATTATAGCTTAAATAAACAATATTCTGTTTTTGCTCAAACACAGCGTTAAAAATACCAAGTGGTTGACACGAAGCCACATAAATTTCATTTGACTAATTATTAATATATTATTATATCATAATATTAGTTAGCAGTGGTAAATCTAGGTATTAAAAAACCGTAAACACGAATTTTTGAAAATTTTAATATTTCTCCTTTGGCCACGTTTGAATTATCCATTTGAAATTAGGCATCAAGAAGGTGGCAAGGGGCCTTCATTTTCAAGGAATGATTTCTACCGGCAGTAATTTTACAATAATATTATAAAATTAGACATAATAAATCTGACAGCATGAATGCATTATATGAAAAAAGCACGGAATTTGGATTATTTTGCTGTAGAATGTTATACTAATTCTCGATTATCCGTGTGTGGAATACCCGTCTTGCAATTTGGAACTAGGTACCGTTGAAGCAATTTTAAGCGACCAGCGAATATATTTTTAATTTAGTCAATTTGTCGAAATTTTAATCTTTTAATTGCAGTTTTACATTATTTTGATTACCATTAAAAACGAACGTGAGTAACTCATCTGAAAATCTATAAGCTGTGAGAGAAATCATATTGAATGATCTGAGCATACAGAGGAGACTAATTATATGCCTTTGGCTTTACAATCCTTGTTAGAATATTTCATTTTCAGAGTTGTGTTTTTGTGTTTATTGCAGCTTGTAGGATGAAGAGTGAAATTGCTTGGAACTCCGTGCATTAAACAAGTGCAAACATTGGTTACAGACCTTGTTAATTAAAAAAAATAAACTTTACAAAAAATAATGTTACAGAATACATATATTTCTTTTACATTCCGAATCAATTTTTCGTACCTAGTTGAGTCACATAAATTATGACAAACTTTGAGAAATTAATTTAAAAGAATTAAATATGAAAAAAAAAAAAGAATTTAAGTTGTCACACGACCCTTGAATGAGTCGAAAGATGAATTTTTGTACCTTTTTTCAATCTTGTGCAACTTTTTTAATTCTTATCAAAAATACTCAATATTTTGTTCATTATTAATTTAATGTCTATTCTTTAATTAAATGTACTTGAAATTTGAAAATTATAATAAAAATTGTAAAAACAAATTTTAAATTATAAGACATTTTTCACATCTAATTAATCTGTACGCACACTGCGCGCACATGTACAAGAAATGTTTTGTACCAAAATGTTTAATTTTTCTTTTTTTATGCAGAAGAATGTTTGAGAATATAACTGAGCTAAAAATATTACACAATTCATGCATTTTTAATTTTTTTATGATATATATATTAAATATAATTTTTTTGCTATATTTTGATTTTTACATACCTTATAAAATTGAAACATTTCATTAAAATACCAAAATTTTAGTTTAATTAATTTAGTGTAACATGTTAATACTATGGTACAAATTTTAGAAAGATACATTAAAAAGTTTTTGAAATATCATGCGCGACGCATTAAAAAAATACGTTTTGAGATAAAGACCTGTAAAGTTTGCATCGCTATAAAAATGAGTAACATTGTGACATAATGAGTCTTAACTCGTACTATTTGGTATCTAATTTGTATTTTATGCTTTTTGTTTGTGTTTTGAATAAAGTTAATGACAGAATGTATATTTATAATAAGGAAACTGCATCTGAAAAACAATTAACAATGCATTGTTTAATGAAAGTGATGACACAGTCAACCGTTATCAAGGATACATTATTGCAGATAAAGATATATTTTTCATATACATGAAAGAGAATGCAATGTGCAAACTGTGTTATAAACCTATAAATATTTCTGAGAATAAAAATGTATTAATAATCAGTTTCTTGAACAAGATGTTTAAATTTTTGTCGACACACATAACTTATCACAAAATACTGTTACTATTTATAATATTTATATACACAAATTAAAAACCTCCAGGTTCATACATTATTCCTTCTTGATCAATTTTCTGATGTTCTAAACTTGTTTTGGATCTTTTCCTTGCTTTTCGTGCTTCTATAATGTTTTGCATTGCTCTCTTCTTAGCAGTATTTACACGTTTCATATCACTGCGAAGTTGAGATTTTATTGCATTTATACCTGGATGGATACCCATTTGCCACATGACAGATAGCCTACCCTTTTTGCCCATGTTAAATAAAATTGCTGCTTCATATACAGCAATTTCTGCAATTTGTTTCCCAGATCCAGAAGTTTTCGGACACATCTGCCATATGAGGGAATTAAAAGATTCATTCGGATTCTGAGTGAAGCTATCAAGGCATCGTTTCAAAAGATCTGGACTTGATAAAGCTTTAAAAACAGGTTTTATAACATCCATGACTGAAGATGGCAAAGTCACTTTATGATGAAATTTACCCACTGAGCCATTTGAAACTGCTTGTTGATATTTACACCATGAGTCTGCACCAGCAGGACAAAATGTATGTAACGGTTCAGCATCAGTTTATCTCGTATGAAAATAAACTGCCCAAATACCCTTACGCATTTCATCAACTGACAAAGCATTTGAGCGAATTGCATTTCCATAATACTGAGTCAGCCTATTTATCATGGTGTCTGTCAGTCGTCCTTTGCCTGATAAAGGTTTACCGTCCTCCAACTTTTTACATCTATAGTCTTGTTTTAGCTTTCTCAGTCGAGTTCCCATTCTTTTTTGTACGTGACCATCACATTCAAGTTTTGAAACAGTTTTATCATCATATGGTTTGCTGTCACGTATAGCAGGGAATGTTCTAGAATCACCATCACCAATATAATTAATATATTTGAGACCTCTTTCAGCTTCTGATCTGTGAAAAATTTTTATCATACCATCGACTTCCATTTTTCCTGAAGAACCGATATGATTTTTCTGACAATTTGGCAAATGTTTCATTTGCCACTCTTCGAAAGCTTTCCCAGATTTTTTTGCTTTCCATAGATCACATCCTTTACAAGTGGACGAGAGAACTTCAACATCTAAAACCTTCCCTGTTTCAGCACCTATTAAAGAACATACTCCAATATGTGAAGTATGTCCTCTCGTTTTCCATGTTCCATCACCACTTACGGTGACAGAATTTGATGCAGTTTTGCATACCTCTTCTTCTGCAGCAATTTTCATACTTTGAATGGCGACAGTTTTTGAAGCTGTATTTATATGTTTGCAGATTTTGTCATAAGCATTCTGTGTCACAGGTTTACCTAGATCCATTACACCACAAAATGTTTCCAGAGGTTCCACACCTTAACCAATGCATCGCATAGCATAAACAATTCGTCTGTTTAATTCAGGAACATTTTTGTGTTCACCAATCAACTTTGAATTATTGAATTCTGTTTTCAAACTACACTTTTCACATTTCACAGAAATTGTTGAAAATAATCCAAAGGGTTTTCTCTCAGAAATATTGACAGAATTACAGCACAATTTGCACAGTACATTCTCTTTCAAAAATGTAAACAATATGTCTTTATCCATAATTATATAGCCATGAAAACGATTCATAATGTCAGTATCACTTTCATTAAATAATGCATTGTTAAGCTTTTTCTCGGATGCACTTTTTACATGTTCAATTTGAGTATTATGGTCATCACCTGATGAAACCAAGCTTTTATCAGAAAGTTCAGATCTGATATTCGTGTAGCGGTTGCCGTGGAAGCGACGTTTTTTAGCTCGCTTCCCAGAAGTTCTTTTATTATTTGCCATCACAAATATAATATATAAATATACTTATTATTGCAGCAAAAAGACTAACGCATCAAAAATTCAATATACACCAAATAAATGCTGCAAACGTCAATACAACTTTGCAGAATCAAACAACGTAGTAATAGCTTACGGAAACACGATGTAAACATTCAGAATAAGTATTAAGTTGAGTAGAATCATTGCTACTGATTGCTGACGAAATAAAAATAAGACTTGTAGGCTAGAATGTAGCAACACTCACTTATATAACGGCTATGACAGCTGTGAGCAAATGACGTGCCCCTTTAAATGTTTATTTACATACGTGATGAAGGTTTCTCGTGTCAGTGACCTTTACGTTTTTAATGATATCTTCTAAACTACACGGAATATTTTAACACGGTTTATTTTAAAGTGCGCAGTAATGTTCAAACTAAAACATATATGTTTTTCAAAAAATCAATATTTTTGAAGATTTAAAGGTCGTGAGACCCCTTAACAAAACAATTATAACTTGGCTGTGCGAGAAATCTGTATATGAAACGTCGAAATGGTAATATGAGGAGTATTTTCTTCATTTGTGTAAGCATTTTATTTACTTGCATACCAACGAGTTCTGACGAAAAGTCTGCAAAGATTTATTATCTAATTATTGGCACTTCTTGCAGACGCAAATGAGATCTAATCAGAAAATAATCAAGCATCTGAATCAGTCAATCATCAACACGCACATTCTAAATCAGATTTCTGAATTACTTTCTTGAAGCGTTTACGGTCCAAATAAAACTGAAGAAACATTTTAAACACAAAACAAAGCAGCAGAAGTGTGAGAAGTATATATTACTATAAAGCCAACACTGTCAGTTAAAGACAAAGTAGTTTGATTAAATAAACAAGGTGAACAGAGACACAGTTGTAGCCGTTTGTAATTTTAAAGTACATAAAGCGCAGGAGTATATCAGAAAACTAGTGAGAAGCACATTGGTTACAATTTTTATTATAAACATGCTGAAACTGTGAATATAACTTCAAGCATCGGTGGCATCATCGAATGGAGACATGCTTCAGTGTCAGATGTATTTCATTAAAAGATATGAAATATTTTTAAACGTTTAAGAACACAGTTTCTGAAGTACTTGACAGCTCACCCTGTATAAGCTTCATTCCTTTGTTTAAACGTCGGTAAAGAGTTATCACAGATTTTCTTAAAAATTATCGGTAGTATTGATCAATCATAACGACAATAACATACATTGTTATGGAAAGAGAGAAAGTACTTGTGAGGCTTTCTGAAAGACCGAGTCTCAGTTTTAATATTTTAATATTAATCTCTACAAGTCTGACCTAACTGACACTACTGAAATAGTTACGAAAAATTGATTCCCACTGTTAAAAAATTGATCTGCATTTTTTTTTCGTAAATTTTATTTTTTTAAACAACATGTCTGTAATCAATGTGCGCACCGCTTTGATGCTGGAAAAACACTAAAATTTGAATCATCGTTGTACAAGCTAAAAAAAAAAAAAACAATACTTAATTGTGAGAATAAAATATTCTAACGACTATAATGATAAGTCAAGAATAAAATAAAATCTGTAGCTGCAAGCCTTTTTTAGCGTTATGGTGGTTAAGGAAAACTGAGTGCGATATCGAAGGGCTCGGGTTCGAATCCCGGAGAAGGCATGGATGTAAAATTGTCTGTCCCTTCATAGGAGGCAATGATAGCCCGCCTACTAGGCGCCTCCATGATAAAGAGACTACCGATCTGGCCTTAGGGCAGGACGATGCCGACATAGGCAAGTGCCAACCATAAGAAAAAAAAATTTGATTGTAATCTTATTCAAAAATTCCTAATTATAAGACGCAAATTTTTAGACACCTTTCTCATGTTCGTTTTTAATGGTAATCAAACTAATATGTTTCAGAACCTACGTTTTGGAATATTATTATTAATGATCTTCTATTAAAACTGGAAAATCTTTCTTGTTGTGATACTATAGCCTTTGCGGATGATGTTTTGTTTTGCTTCCAGAGCAGGGACCTTTCTGCTACTTTTTTACAGGCACAAGAGACTTTAAATTTCGCCTCCAACTGGTCAAAAGGTTTTAGATTAGATTTGAATCCTGATAAAACGAGGGTTATGATTATTGAAAAGCGAAACATCTGTTATGATGCATTTCAGTTATCTCTCGATGGCACCCCTTTGACTGTGGTAAAGCAAATGAAATATCTTGGGGTTTTTCTTGACTGTAAATTTTCTTGGAAACAACACTTAACTTATGTATCAGAGAAATGTGATAAATTACAGCGTGCATTAAGTCGTATTGCACGCAAAACATACGGTATTAATTACAACGTTCATTCGCTCATCTATAAACAAGGAATTGCCCCCTTCATTATGTATGGCTCTAGAGTCTGGGGTATATCGCTTAAGAAGAAGATAACTTACAGATATTTACGACGTGTTCAAAGGCGGATACTTCTGCGGGTCATATGTGAATATCGTACCGTAAGCTATGAGTCTGTTTATGCAATTTCTGGCTTTCCTCCGATTGACATTGCCATTCTTCATTCTATTGCTTATAAGGAAAATATTTCTGCTTCTACTGTCTCTCAGTATGATTGTATATTACCTCTATCTGATCTCCCTCATCCTTCAGAAAGAAATGCTGTTAATTTTATTCAGTTTAGCAATAAAATCGTAGATGATTCGCCTGTAACGTGCTATACTGATGGCAGCAAAATTGATGGCAAGGTTGGTCTCGCATTTGTTGTCTTCAAAAATGGTCTTGAATTTGAGCATTTTCAATTTAGAATCAGAGATGAATGTACCGTTTTCATAGCTGAACTTTTGTGCTTAAACTTCGCCGTCAAATGGGTCTCTAAACAAAACAGTGCTGTTTCAGACTATCTCATTTGTACTGATTCCCTTTCATCCTTGGAGATCTTAAAATGTATTTCTTCTTCTAATAATATCATTATCGAGATTAAAAAAGAACTGAAAAGTCTTGAAACTGGGACTGAAAAATTTTAATATTAACTGGCACCCACAGTTTTACCAATTTATTTCCGAGAGAAGTGCTTTTAACACTTTTTGTCAATTCATTGTAAAACTGTGTAATCATCCTTAATTTTATTTCAATTTTCTCTTCTGTTTAGTTTGTATTGTGTTTCTTACTTACTTCTGTAAGCCCCATGTGATACTATGTGGTACATGGGGAACTTGTTGTGTTTCTTTTAATTAAAAAAAAAAAAAAAAAAAAAATCAGACTAATATGAAAGTGGACTGAAAAGTCATTTTTAAATGAACCCCATAATCTTATACGTCTCTGTACATTTGCATAAATCCATAATGGGCCAGGTATTATTTTGTCGAAGGACAAGAGTCTAAATGGAACGATTACTTCGCTTGCTTGCGAGTGAATTCTAGGAGGTCCGACGAAGACATCGCGGACGAAAACGTAGCGGAGAAAACAACGTAAGACGGAAACTTCGTTGTAGAAAACATGTGGGAGAAAAGAAGGCAGGAAAACATATCGTGAGTCTAAAACATCATCGTAGAAAACAATCGTGGTACAAAACATCGACGAAGAACAGAAAGCGGTCCCAAAACTTCGCAGTTTAAAAATATCGTCGTGGAAAATATATTCCTATAAAAGAGAGTAAATAAAACAATCGCATGACGATTATTCTGCAGATATATCTTTTCTACTTTTAAAAGGTGCTGGTGCGTATTCGAGTAATGAATTATAGGTGCGAGTAAGAATAAGGAATATTTTTACCTCTATATTTCATATATTTCCTTTCATTAATAATTTTTTGCTAAAAATCCAAGAAGGAACTCTTGCATTGAAAAGTTGAAAGGAAGTAGAAAATTAATGATACGTATGGGAGTACTACGCAGTTTTTTATTTTTTATTTTAAGAGAATTTTAAATTTATTTACTTAACTATTAAACGTTATTATTTAATTAAGTCATTTCGTAAAGTTGTATTGGCAGTTCTTGATGAACAATATATTTTTAAAAAATTAAAAAAGGGAAAAGGAGCATTTACTTTAGATTAAATGTATTTAAAAGTTTTATGCATGTCTGAAATTTCTAATATTATGTTATTTGAATAAAATTAAGACTTCTTTTGTTCTTTTTCCTTCAGCTTCTTCAAAGTAATCCTTTTATATAAGTATCCTTTGCATGTTGCGATTCGTTAGTTGTGATGACACAAGTCAGGATGAACTACGTAGTATTTCAGTACCGTATTTATATTTATTGGATTATTGGAAGAGCACGTTAGTGCTCTTTTCCTAAGGGGAGGGAAGCGTTTGGGGAGGACTTTGTCAGGAAATGTTTCGTACGCACATTACACAGTAGAAAAACCACAAAATTGTCAAGCAGCGTGTTTTTGTGCTGGGTCTAGCTACCAGCGTTCAACGACTTTACCTCTGGACCACTGCAGCCAGATAGAGTTATTAACGGAATAGATTATTAACGGAAATGCATTCATTTTCACACTATTTTTTTGAGAAAGATCAAATTTAATCTAGAAAATGTAAACGCAGAATTTTACAAAAAGAAAATATAGGTACAATAAATCCTCTTGTCGATTACCATCCTAAGATGACCGATGTTTCTGAGAAAATAAGTAAATATAGGTTTTTCACAATGTCTCTCTAAGATCACCGCATCAACGGAAGACTAAAGAGATATGGAATCGCTTTGAAACGAATATTTTATATTTAACTTTACATTTATATATTTTTATAAATGATTCTAAAATGTGGTTAAGCTTAATATCGCTTTGAAACGAATATTTTATATTTAACTTTACATTTATATATTTTTATAAATGATTCTAAAATGTGGTTAAGCTTTTGTGTCTCAGTGTGCCACTACATGGAACACCCAAATTAAATCGCTTCGAAAGCCTCTAAATTCAACCGTAAATAGATAAAAATGCTTTTATAATATACTTTGAACTTTTCTTTTTAAACCGTAGATAGCAGCATATCACAAGGAGACACATAACTTTATTTTATTATGTGTTATTAAAATCCATTTTTTTGAAGTAATTTTCTCTATTTTTTAATGATATAAAAATTTTATTTGGAGAAAAAATAGGCATAATTTTACTGGCTGTACTCCAAATTATTTTTTTAGTCTTTCATACAAAAATCATACGCAGAATTATTGAATAAAACCAGGTGTTCCATTAGCGGGAACACTGCGCCTTTAGCAATCTCATGCTCTTACTAATCAGAACATCTGTGCTCTTAGGAGAGAACATCCGTTGTTTCCGTTTTCTGTTTCCGTTGATTTTTTTTGGGGAGGGAATGAATTCAAACAAAGCAGCATCGAGGGGCGAGGTAGTTTTTGTGTTATGAAAGCATTAATATTGGCATCTGGAAATTTTTGGGGGTAGTTTTTAGGGGGGAATTTCATTAGTAGCTTGACTCATCTTTACTTAGACCTACGCGAATTTTTTGCTGTCTTTTTAGTCTCATTCCCGTTTATTTTCAATAATTGTGTAGATATTTTTCGTGTATCTATATATTATAAGCTTATTTTTCTTTTTTGTTAATATTAATCGTAGTTAATTATTTTAATCTTAGTTGGTTTGTGCTTCCATCAAAAATGTGTGACTTGCTTTGAACAATTTCACGAAGCTAAGAAATAGGAAAATTTATAAACATTTTTGTATATAGGACTTGAGTATATAGATATGTATCTCATTTATCCGTATATATTCAAGAATATTGTGTATATCCAGGAAACCATGTATACAGCCATAATACAGAGTTTTTTCATTCTTATGCAAACGCTTCTACTCATTTTCCTGCTTCACTGCAATGCTCACTTAGTCGCACTTTTAAAAGCTCTGGCGGCGCAGTGTTCCACCTCATGGTACACCCACAGAATTAAAACGGTAAGTGCAATTTTTACAACATTTTACCTGTATACTTATTTAGGACTAAATAGACTGAATACAACGTTTCTTGCTGAAATTCCGACTTTAACGTACAGTGCGCCGCAAAGCATTAAATATTTTAGTTCTATGTTACGCAAATTGTATTTCTCTCTTTGTACCGAGGAGAGGCGCAGACATAAATTTGTTAGGATCGTAAAGCTCGGGTTTAGAGCTTTTAAGTTGCGGTGAGTTTCAACTAAGCAGAGGTTCTCCTGAGTTTACTTGGTGAGCCGCTACTGAAGTCGGAGATTTCAAAGTGTTCTTCGCCGTTCCTCAGCCAACTTAATGTTTGAAAGCCGATAAAGTAGTTTCGGTCAACATTATGACTCTGAGGTTTTTGGGTTCTACACTGAGGGAACATCAAGTGAATTTACAGTCCACTACTTTTGAACGACGGGACATACAGTTTTCACACACAATTTATTCGAAAATGTTTTAGTTATTGCTTGAACTTTTAGAACGAAGTTCTCAGCGAACCACTTTTTTTTTACGACCACTTCTTAAAAGTATAGCTGTGGAATTCTGGTACTAATTCTCATCTTTTTAAGATTTCCCATTTAGGTAATATTTTATTACTGCATTTTACAATATAAAGGAAGTATTATAATTACGAAAATTTTCAAGTATCACATTTCAGTGGAAATATCCATTTTGTCCATATCTGAATCCATTTGGATGATTTTTGTGCGACATCTCATACGGACAGAATAAAGACTTCTTCCTTTTCATAGTATATTTTATAATGCATTCAAAAGGGATTTTTTCGTGTTCTCTGTATGTATGTAGATATAATATATGTGTGTATGTATCTCGCATAACTCAAAAACGATTAGCCGAAGAATATTGAAATTTTCTAAAGAGTAGGCTTGCTTCTCTCTTTATATTGCAGGTTAGCTGTACCAACCGTATATGTATATGCTCACGTATATGTACACCAACATCCTTTATCCGGCTTAAAAGTCCCTACACGACCTTTATTTTTGCAATCGTTGCTTGTAGTAATATACTTCCAGTTATCGAAATGTTTTTTAATCACGAAAATATTCATGTTTTGGCGATGTCAAATTTTTAAAAAAATTCTTTTTTGACAAATAAGTAAATCCAAATTTTAATACAGTCTCGCGGTTCGTATACTTACATTTGGGAAAGTTTCATACTTGTTATCTATATAGTATATAAAGAAGAAAGTTTGTGTGTTTGTCCTCTCATAACTCGGTCATTACTATAGCTATCACCACCAAACTTTCTACAATTAGGTCAACGTCACTTTTCTCCAAAAAAAAAAAAAAAAAAAAAAAAAAAAAAAAATTAGCTAAAATCAGAGCTATAAATTAAAAACTCGGAAAAACGATAATTTTCCGAGTGGCAGCAGTCTCGCAAGATGGAGACGAAAATCTGCTTTATTTCGAAAGTTGTTACCATTGCTCTCTTTCAAATCCTAGAGTTTGTTAAAATACGAAAATAGATAAAAGATGAAATAAAAATAGCTTTCCCAAACATTAAATACGTTATTCCCGATTCCGAAAATTCGAGGGAAGCCATTTCGGCTATTCTCATCTTAACCACTTTCATGAGCCAAAATACTAATTAAAAATTCTGAAAGTTCTAATTTTCGCACTCATTTTTCCTAGTGGTAACAGTCTCGGGCGTTGGAGATAGAATTGTTTTATTTCGAAAAGTCTTGCTACTGCTCGCTTGCAAATCGTACATTTTGTTAATAAAAAAATTTGTAAATTTTACATAACCTATATATATAAAGAAGAATGTCTGTTTGTGTGTTTGTTTCTTTGTTTGCGTTATTGATTTCTGATCAATTATGACAAATATTTTGCGACATTGAATCGACTAAAGTTGAATATATGTGAAATATTGGATGGAACTTGAGCTGTTATGGCCATTTGATTAGAAAGACGAAAATCACTAAAAGCTGAGTGACATTGCTTCTGATACAATAGAGAGAATTATATTTTTCTATCGAAATTTTTTATGTGGGATTGCATATCGCACCAGACTGAAAAATGTATAACTGTAAATCGTATTTTTTACATCGTTAGAGAAGGATTACAACGGTATCGTTCTCTCTGTGTTTAGATACATTGCTTTCAATCTAACTTAATTGACATCGGGTACTTCCGCTAATAAAGAAATAAAATTAGAAAAAATTCATAAACGCACGACCAAAATTGTGCAGTATACGTAATTTCAAAATCAGCAACTTTCTTTTAGGAATCGGGTATTCAAGTGTGAAAGAGCAATTCGAAGAAATAAATTTAAATGATCAGCAGCAAAAAGTGTGTATAATTTAATTGGCCTTATAAGGAAATTCACATAACTTATAAGGAACAACACCTGAGATTTTTGATTTTAGTAAGCACATAATTCGCCTGAGATTTTTGATTTTAGTAAGCACATAATTTTTCGATTTTTTTCATTCGAAAAAATATGCGTCTGTTTCTCGTACATTTCTAATATACAGTGAATTATTTCATAAGAGCATTACGCGGAAGTTTCTAATTATTAGTTTATATATAGTATATAGACATTGTCAAACATTCGTTTCCTCCAGATGTAAACCACCTGTTTCTCGATCTGGCCGAAACAGCTTTTTACATATTGTTAACTGCAAACAATCATTCGATTTACTGCATAGTAAAATGGAATGTATTCTGACAGCTGAAAAATGTCATCTAAGCAATTTGCAATTTGATTCATTACTAGTAAATCTGAAATCAGTTTCGTTGTTTTAACAAGAAAAGGCATTTTTATGCATAGTGCTGGAAATAGATTAAAGATTTAATAAAAATTAAATTTTAGGTTCGCGTTGCATTTGACGAATATCAAAATGTTTACCTTGAAATATTAATAAAAGTATTTTGAAAATAGGAATGTAATTTTTAATTATTTTAAATCTATTTACTCTAAAGCAAAATGCCGTTACATTAAATATCAGAGGCACAAGTAGAAGATATAGAACTGGATATAGATGGCTAGAAGTAAGAAACAAACAGAAAAGAAAGAGAGAGATCAGAGTAAAATTATTCATGTTAAATTCAAATGGAAAGAATTTGAAAATGCTATATTTCAATAGCTAAGATTTAGTTAACTCTAACAGGGAGAAGTACCTCATATGGGCATAGTATACATCATAAGTGAAGTGGTGAAAGCATACAGTATCGTGTTTTTACTATTTGAACACTTTCGAAGATCTGAATGATGAGTTTATATATGTCAAATACTCTATTAATTACTTATCTCTATCTATCTCTAATTATACACGTACTGTGCAGCAATGAATGCTCGATGTATAGGTCACAGCCACTATCCCACCAAAAGAGAAAACTTTCATTTATGAAACTTCCTAGTACGTCTGCCATGGAAACGAAAACAGGCTTTACATCTAACATTATCCTGCACATTTTTATGAAACATTAACATTTTGATTTGACCCTTTTGTTTTATTTTGTTTTGAGTTTTGTTCAAGCAAACGTTTCGAAAATCATTCCTACTTGTAAATACCTGTTTGTTTCTTGTATGTTTGGGGCACCATTGGTCATGTGGTTAGGATTGCAGAATACTGAGAGTTTTATGGAACTGATCATCCCAATTGTAATTTCCATTATTTATATACAAAAACAATATAGGAGCATGAAAAACACCAATATGGATAGTTTAATAAGACGAAACTTCAGCTCATAAGTGCTGATAAAAAACAATGTACAATAACTAAATGTGACTGTAGGATGTTTATTATAGCTTAAATAAACAATATTCTGTTTTTGCTCAAACACAGCGTTAAAAATACCAAGTGGTTGACACGAAGCCACATAAATTTCATTTGACTAATTATTAATATATTATTATATCATAATATTAGTTAGCAGTGGTAAATCTAGGTATTAAAAAACCGTAAACACGAATTTTTGAAAATTTTAATATTTCTCCTTTGGCCACGTTTGAATTATCCATTTGAAATTAGGCATCAAGAAGGTGGCAAGGGGCCTTCATTTTCAAGGAATGATTTCTACCGGCAGTAATTTTACAATAATATTATAAAATTAGACATAATAAATCTGACAGCATGAATGCATTATATGAAAAAAGCACGGAATTTGGATTATTTTGCTGTAGAATGTTATACTAATTCTCGATTATCCGTGTGTGGAATACCCGTCTTGCAATTTGGAACTAGGTACCGTTGAAGCAATTTTAAGCGACCAGCGAATATATTTTTAATTTAGTCAATTTGTCGAAATTTTAATCTTTTAATTGCAGTTTTACATTATTTTGATTACCATTAAAAACGAACGTGAGTAACTCATCTGAAAATCTATAAGCTGTGAGAGAAATCATATTGAATGATCTGAGCATACAGAGGAGACTAATTATATGCCTTTGGCTTTACAATCCTTGTTAGAATATTTCATTTTCAGAGTTGTGTTTTTGTGTTTATTGCAGCTTGTAGGATGAAGAGTGAAATTGCTTGGAACTCCGTGCATTAAACAAGTGCAAACATTGGTTACAGACCTTGTTAATTAAAAAAAATAAACTTTACAAAAAATAATGTTACAGAATACATATATTTCTTTTACATTCCGAATCAATTTTTCGTACCTAGTTGAGTCACATAAATTATGACAAACTTTGAGAAATTAATTTAAAAGAATTAAATATGAAAAAAAAAAAAGAATTTAAGTTGTCACACGACCCTTGAATGAGTCGAAAGATGAATTTTTGTACCTTTTTTCAATCTTGTGCAACTTTTTTAATTCTTATCAAAAATACTCAATATTTTGTTCATTATTAATTTAATGTCTATTCTTTAATTAAATGTACTTGAAATTTGAAAATTATAATAAAAATTGTAAAAACAAATTTTAAATTATAAGACATTTTTCACATCTAATTAATCTGTACGCACACTGCGCGCACATGTACAAGAAATGTTTTGTACCAAAATGTTTAATTTTTCTTTTTTTATGCAGAAGAATGTTTGAGAATATAACTGAGCTAAAAATATTACACAATTCATGCATTTTTAATTTTTTTATGATATATATATTAAATATAATTTTTTTGCTATATTTTGATTTTTACATACCTTATAAAATTGAAACATTTCATTAAAATACCAAAATTTTAGTTTAATTAATTTAGTGTAACATGTTAATACTATGGTACAAATTTTAGAAAGATACATTAAAAAGTTTTTGAAATATCATGCGCGACGCATTAAAAAAATACGTTTTGAGATAAAGACCTGTAAAGTTTGCATCGCTATAAAAATGAGTAACATTGTGACATAATGAGTCTTAACTCGTACTATTTGGTATCTAATTTGTATTTTATGCTTTTTGTTTGTGTTTTGAATAAAGTTAATGACAGAATGTATATTTATAATAAGGAAACTGCATCTGAAAAACAATTAACAATGCATTGTTTAATGAAAGTGATGACACAGTCAACCGTTATCAAGGATACATTATTGCAGATAAAGATATATTTTTCATATACATGAAAGAGAATGCAATGTGCAAACTGTGTTATAAACCTATAAATATTTCTGAGAATAAAAATGTATTAATAATCAGTTTCTTGAACAAGATGTTTAAATTTTTGTCGACACACATAACTTATCACAAAATACTGTTACTATTTATAATATTTATATACACAAATTAAAAACCTCCAGGTTCATACATTATTCCTTCTTGATCAATTTTCTGATGTTCTAAACTTGTTTTGGATCTTTTCCTTGCTTTTCGTGCTTCTATAATGTTTTGCATTGCTCTCTTCTTAGCAGTATTTACACGTTTCATATCACTGCGAAGTTGAGATTTTATTGCATTTATACCTGGATGGATACCCATTTGCCACATGACAGATAGCCTACCCTTTTTGCCCATGTTAAATAAAATTGCTGCTTCATATACAGCAATTTCTGCAATTTGTTTCCCAGATCCAGAAGTTTTCGGACACATCTGCCATATGAGGGAATTAAAAGATTCATTCGGATTCTGAGTGAAGCTATCAAGGCATCGTTTCAAAAGATCTGGACTTGATAAAGCTTTAAAAACAGGTTTTATAACATCCATGACTGAAGATGGCAAAGTCACTTTATGATGAAATTTACCCACTGAGCCATTTGAAACTGCTTGTTGATATTTACACCATGAGTCTGCACCAGCAGGACAAAATGTATGTAACGGTTCAGCATCAGTTTATCTCGTATGAAAATAAACTGCCCAAATACCCTTACGCATTTCATCAACTGACAAAGCATTTGAGCGAATTGCATTTCCATAATACTGAGTCAGCCTATTTATCATGGTGTCTGTCAGTCGTCCTTTGCCTGATAAAGGTTTACCGTCCTCCAACTTTTTACATCTATAGTCTTGTTTTAGCTTTCTCAGTCGAGTTCCCATTCTTTTTTGTACGTGACCATCACATTCAAGTTTTGAAACAGTTTTATCATCATATGGTTTGCTGTCACGTATAGCAGGGAATGTTCTAGAATCACCATCACCAATATAATTAATATATTTGAGACCTCTTTCAGCTTCTGATCTGTGAAAAATTTTTATCATACCATCGACTTCCATTTTTCCTGAAGAACCGATATGATTTTTCTGACAATTTGGCAAATGTTTCATTTGCCACTCTTCGAAAGCTTTCCCAGATTTTTTTGCTTTCCATAGATCACATCCTTTACAAGTGGACGAGAGAACTTCAACATCTAAAACCTTCCCTGTTTCAGCACCTATTAAAGAACATACTCCAATATGTGAAGTATGTCCTCTCGTTTTCCATGTTCCATCACCACTTACGGTGACAGAATTTGATGCAGTTTTGCATACCTCTTCTTCTGCAGCAATTTTCATACTTTGAATGGCGACAGTTTTTGAAGCTGTATTTATATGTTTGCAGATTTTGTCATAAGCATTCTGTGTCACAGGTTTACCTAGATCCATTACACCACAAAATGTTTCCAGAGGTTCCACACCTTAACCAATGCATCGCATAGCATAAACAATTCGTCTGTTTAATTCAGGAACATTTTTGTGTTCACCAATCAACTTTGAATTATTGAATTCTGTTTTCAAACTACACTTTTCACATTTCACAGAAATTGTTGAAAATAATCCAAAGGGTTTTCTCTCAGAAATATTGACAGAATTACAGCACAATTTGCACAGTACATTCTCTTTCAAAAATGTAAACAATATGTCTTTATCCATAATTATATAGCCATGAAAACGATTCATAATGTCAGTATCACTTTCATTAAATAATGCATTGTTAAGCTTTTTCTCGGATGCACTTTTTACATGTTCAATTTGAGTATTATGGTCATCACCTGATGAAACCAAGCTTTTATCAGAAAGTTCAGATCTGATATTCGTGTAGCGGTTGCCGTGGAAGCGACGTTTTTTAGCTCGCTTCCCAGAAGTTCTTTTATTATTTGCCATCACAAATATAATATATAAATATACTTATTATTGCAGCAAAAAGACTAACGCATCAAAAATTCAATATACACCAAATAAATGCTGCAAACGTCAATACAACTTTGCAGAATCAAACAACGTAGTAATAGCTTACGGAAACACGATGTAAACATTCAGAATAAGTATTAAGTTGAGTAGAATCATTGCTACTGATTGCTGACGAAATAAAAATAAGACTTGTAGGCTAGAATGTAGCAACACTCACTTATATAACGGCTATGACAGCTGTGAGCAAATGACGTGCCCCTTTAAATGTTTATTTACATACGTGATGAAGGTTTCTCGTGTCAGTGACCTTTACGTTTTTAATGATATCTCCTAAACTACACGGAATATTTTAACACGGTTTATTTTAAAGTGCGCAGTAATGTTCAAACTAAAACATATATGTTTTTCAAAAAATCAATATTTTTGAAGATTTAAAGGTCGTGAGACCCCTTAACAAAACAATTATAACTTGGCTGTGCGAGAAATCTCACAAATACTACGTTTATGTTTCTGAACAAATGCATAATATTCCCTCCATTTCTATCTATCAATTTTACCAATTATCTCTCACACCTTTTTTTATGAAAATCTGTGATAACACTTTACAAACATTTAAACAAATAAATGAAACTTATACAGACTGGACTGTCAAATACCTCGAAAAATTAGTTGTTAAATTTCAAAAAATTTCACATTTCATTACGAGATATATCTGACATCGAAACAGGTCTCAATTCGATAATGTCAAGGATTTTTAGAATTATGTTTACAGTTTGAAATTATCCTTATTATATAAAAATATTAAATAAATTTGTTATATATCAGTTTCCTTGCACACTCTTGTGCTATATGTACTTTAACGTACAAAGAACGTTATAGAATAATACGTTATAGAACATTATAGAAAGAACGTTATAGAATAGTGTTATCAATGGTTATTTAAACCAAACTGCTGTGCGTTTTTAAGGCCGAGCGGTAGCTTTCTAATTAACACGCTGAGTTCGGCGCCGAATTTGCTGTCCTTTCCGTTCAGCCGGCAGCGAGCTAAGCCTTAAAGTTAAGCCGTATTTTTGATTAGAATGTTTCAATACATTTCATTAATGCTAAATTTGATCACATTTCATTGAGACTATATTTATTTTTTAACTTATACTGTCGGTTCCGTGGAACGACGCCAGGCAAACGAAAATTCCAGTGCCGGTTCCCAGGGACCGACGCCTGCCAAACGGAAACTTCACTGTCGGTCCCCAGAGACCGGCACCGCGCTCAAGGTGTTAAGAAAGTTTCGGGCCGGTAAGTAAATATGTATTTAATTCAAATATATGAATTGATATGTAATCTATATATATGATTCATTGTATTTGAGTTCCATTTCGAATACTCAAAACTTAAACACAAATAACTAGAGGCAGCAGATACATAAATCAGTTTATTGAACGCAATTTAACAGAATCGTTACAGGTGATGAGATGTGGGTAGCTCACTTCACCACAGAAAACAGCAACTCACGATTGATTGGCGTCACAGGGATCCACGCGCCGGACGATCCTCAGTCTATGCACGGAAATTCAAGTCCACGGTATTCTGGGATAGTAAAGGCATTCTGCTCATTGACGTATTGGCGAGTGGTGCTCCGGTGAAAGCTGATCTTTATTGCGCTTTACTAGAGAACATCTGAAGAGCCATTCAGAACAAATGGTTTGGGATGCTCAGTGCTGGTGTTGTGGTGTCCTACGACAACATCGGACGCATACGGGGAATTCCACAAAATATATGTTGCAGACGTTTCGCTGGGAGATGTCTGACCATCCATTCTATGGCTCCGATCTTGCTGTTAAGTACTTCCACGTGTTATTGCACCTGAAGACGTTCTTGTCTGGGCACACTTTCCTACAGGTGAAATGTTGCAGACAAATGTGACGGGCTGCCTTTCTCCCCAGGCGACAGACTTCTATGACACTCTAATGGAAATAGGTAACCGACGCTATGACAACTGATATAGTTCCGATGTTTCTTATGCTGAGAAGTAGCAGAAATACAGCTGTATCTTTTGCAATAGGTTTTTCCAGGTAATAAGACTTTGTTTTTTATGGTTTACGGCAAAGTAATTTTTCGGACGACCCTCTTATTGTTTAAATAATCATTATCAAATGAATATACCTTCATCTAAATCAATATCTAACTCATTGAAATCATCATCTATATAAATTTCCTTCTAAATCCAATCAACTTCATCTGCTAATCAGACATCTAACTAAGCATAACTACCCAAAACACATCTTCATGTTAAGCCATCATATATATATTATCATCATCATCGTCATTGAAAATATCACCAAATTAAGATAAATCATCATAGCTCAAATCAACTAAATAAAAAGCACTATCATCTAAATCACCACCATCAACAATATGATTCTCATTTGATCATCGTTTTCATCACCTCAACCTTCTAATTCACCATCAAAATTGTTATCTGAATAACCAAGAAAGAAATTATAAAATTATCACCAGATAATTCAAAACCATCATTTAAATAATCATCATCATCGAAATCATACCTTCAGTTTAAACCGTCGTATATGTCATCATCACCATTATCATCGTCGAGATAGATAAATCATAATCTTGCAGATCATCTGAATAGAAAGCAATATCAACCAAATCATCATCTTCTTCATCCTCATTTAATCATCGTCTTCATTGTCTAACTCCTCTAAATTATTATATAAATCACTCTCACATCATGTATAAAATCGTCATCAGTCAAAACTATGTCACCATCAAATTCATCTAAATATTTATTATCACTTAATACACATCGTCATTTTAACCATCATGTATATCGCGTCAACATGATCATCGTCAGAATAAGATAAACCATCATCACCCAAATCACATCAGTCATTCTAAACCATCCTATGTATCATCTTCATCATCATCATTGAAGTCGTCGTCAGAATAAAAGAACTTCACCTAGATACAAAGACCGATCACCTAAAGTTTTATTATCATCCTACTCAATTATTCATACTCTTCATCACTAAACCATATACTCACGATCACCTAAATAAAAAATCATCAGCAGTTATTCTAAATTGTCGTCCTCAAAATTCCAGTTAAATTATTCAAATCATCGTCGTTTAAATCATGACTTTTTAGTGTTTCGCTAGTGTGCCGTCAAATAGAGCCAGTTTCATTCAGGCACAGACAGAAGGATATCACCGGAAGTTCACTATCGTTGGTACAGGTGTAGTAACCAACCGCCCTCAGGAGATGCCAGAGGCTTGGGGACGTAGCCGAAACCTATGCCATCTTAGATAACGTGACACTCGGAAGTGACGTAAGAGTTTGAATAACGTAATGTTTCAAAAAGTTTGGTTTTTGTGACAACTAAAATATTTTTTAAAGATTCATTTCTTCCGGAAACGACGAATAGTTTTCTTTTTTTTTTTTAGGCAACGGCCTCTTGAACCCCTTGAAATCTTGTTTGTAATGACATTAAAAATTTCCCTTTTATCATTAAATCTGTATTTGTTTTTAATTGAGCATCTCATTATTTACTGTTTGTTCATTTCGCATAATTTTAATATAATAATAATAAGCCAAATGCAAAATGTTAATCGTTAAAGAGAAATGCGACCAGAGATATAAAATTAAAAATTAAAAGACAAAGAATTAAATTTATATATCAAGTTTTACCAGAATAGAAAAAAAGAGAAAGGACTTTAAAGAATAGAATAGTTGAAGGGGTGTTGAAAGCCAAAACATTTCATAAAATGAGGATTTCTGATATTTGCATTTTGAAATTCTCTACAATTTTAGCTTTCTTAAAACACCGTTCTTTAATCTCTATGAAAATTAGGACTGTACAAAATCTAGCTTTAATTTGTCATTGAATGCTTTGATAATTGAGAATTTTTACATAAAATCGCGTTTTTCCCCCGAACGTGATTCTCAAGAACTACTGCTCACAGGTATCTGAAATTTTTATACCTTATTTACTACGCTTCCAAATATTTGCCGAAATGAGCTTTTGATTATAATCAGTGCTAAATTTTTCTATGCGTAACAAAATATACTGTAAAATACTCTAAAATTTAAAATGATAAAAAAGTTCGTTTCAGGATATTCAGCTAGGTATTGTGATGTTCCTTCCCTTAGCGAAAGACGTTTCCAGAACATTTTATCCGCGAGGGGCGAAAGACGGTTAAAGGAAGGGACATAGTTACGCCGGAAAACAGAGTGGAGGCAAGCTGGTGGGAAGAATACGAGACTTGTGACTTTTGCGGTTGGACCGGCAGTCATGCCGTGTGCAAAGAGATAACTTAAGCTAAATGTATAGTAGTGGTATTTGTTTTATTGTGTATTGTTTAATAAATTAGTGGATAAAATTTCAAAGCTGATGGAGATTATTTTCCTATTATGGCGAGTGCATGAGAAATGACCGAACCCGCCTCGGAGTTGAAACGGCGCGAGGTGCAAATCGGCGCAGTCGATAGGATAAGATTGTGAAAAAGGAAATCACTAAATAGTGAAAATAATAAATAAATATGGTTGTAAAAAGTTACTGAAAGTTATAAAATGAAATTCGGTGATAGTTCACGAATGGATCTACGATGAGAGAAGATTTTTATGACGACAGAAAATGGCGCGTTTAGGGCCATGTGTGCGAGTAAATTCATCCGATTTGTGAACGCGTGATGTGCTAAAAATTAACAGCCAGTGAGTGGTAAAATGGGATCATCAGTGTTCATCATCCTAGTGAAATCGTGAAAGGTTTAATCAGGGGTAATGTGAATTACCGTGTTGTAATCATGTCAAGTTACGTGCCACTGCAGTGTGCTCATGATTAAAGTTAACAGCGTCAAGTTCTGCTCTTCGTTCTATATTTTCACTATCGGGATCAAAGGTAAGTCCTTCTTAATTTATATATTAACCATATTAACTTAGAAAATTATAATTGTTTTTATGTCTGTTAATAACATGATTCGAATGTCAGGCGTTAAAGCCAGTAGACACCGAGAAAGTATATTTTATATGGAAATGAGAAATTAAGGTTCTTATTTTTATCAAGATATAGGAGATTCTTAGAGATTCTTAGAGCAAGGGAAACGATTATTGAAACATTTGAAAATAATGAAAGGAGTTATGTTTGACCCACCATCGAAAGCTGAGAAATGGCTGTTCTTTTTACATCATGCTGAAGTGATTCTTAATCTCTATAAAATATCTGAAGAAGGGAAAATTATTTTGCAGAGTTTAAAAACAAAAGTTAAAAGTTTGATCGCGACTCTCGATGAAATGGATTGAAATAACAATATTATGATTAAAGACACCGTATTAAAAGAATTCGAGATTCCTCAGAAAAACCGATCGAGGCAGGCTGGTGGCGTGAATACGAGACTTGGTACTTTAGCGATTGGACCGGCAGCCATGCCGTGTGGAAAGATATTATTTAAAACATGTTTTGCGCGCCTTATATTATGTATATAGTTAAGATTACTTAAAACATGTTTTGCACGCCTTATATTATGTATATAATTAAATGTATACTATACTAGTGATATTTGTTTTATTGTATATTGTGTACCGTTATGTGTAATAAATTAGAGGATAAAATTTCAAAGATAGAGATTATTTTCCTACTATGGCGAGTGCATAGACGAACCTGCCTCGTGGTTGAAAGAGCGCGAGGTGATAGATGTACTTTAATTACATAAAAACCTTCAAACCTGTAAGAACAGCAGATTTTCAGAAAAGGTAATCCAAAAATGGCCAATTCAACATTGTTGCTATAGGGTTTCCAACACCCCTTAATAAAAAGGAGTAAAATATTTTTAAAAAAGGGCATTTATGGAAATACAAAAAAGAAATATGTTTAGCTTATAAGAGTATATAATATTTCTGTAAAATAAATAAAGTGAGAATTTAAAAGCAATTTTTTAAAATAAAAAACCAAAAGGAAATATTTATAGTTTTTAAAATCAGTATTACTTTTGTAAAATGAAAGAACTTAAAATCTTTTTAAAGTAAAAATAACGAAAAGAAGAATTTAAATTAAAGTTTCACGTTATTAAACTAAATATTGAAGAGAAAAACATTTCTGACACGAGAAAGTGAAAATAAAAGAATTTAAAAGTCAAAATTGCATTTACACAAGTTGCAACTTTGATAGAGATTCGCGTTCCTTTAAGCCTCGGGCGTCTCCCTATGACGGTCGGTTACTATTAAGCTTGTTATTGTAAACTGGCTATTCAAATTACAGTCGGTATGCGCAAAGGGGGCCTGAATCTTCATCCTGAATAATAAACAAAATTATTGTTACACATCACATAAAAATATCAGTTAAAATGATAATTCAATTCTGAATCACAAGCATGAGAATATTTGAGAAGGTTATATGGCATACGCATATAACCAAAATGAAAGGTACTCGAAACGCATGTCTGTGCACTGTCTGCAAAAGTTCAGACCGGATCTTGGTCGTTTGTGGTAGGCATTGACTTGCAAGTACAAATGTGTTTTGAAAAACGTAAATGATTGCGCTTTGGTACTTTTAAATTTAAAGTCATTTGTTTTGTAAAAATTACGAAGCCTAGCTCTTCATATGACTCCGACACTCATAATTTTATGAGGAAAAAGTTTGCACTCGTTATGAAATAATTTTGAACATAAGTATCTCCGCCTGATTTCGATTGACATCAGTCAATTTTTTTGTGATTTATTTCTTATAACCAAAAGGAAAGTTTCCGAATTGAAGTCTAGGTATTGGAGGAAAGAATAATTAGTAAAATGTAGAAAACTGATACTTTTATTTTCAGCTTTTTTGAAATGAACTCATTATGCAGCGTGCCAAAAAAATTAAAAAGACTTCTCTCAAAATTAAATTTTCAACGTTCTATTTTGGAAATGAAAATACCAATTAACAATAGACAGAACTCGTCCTTGACTTTGTAAATTATTCTAGAAATCCTTGACTTCCTATAGCTGGTAAAAACCTGAAATCTCTTACTAAATTTGGCATGGAATATGCCACTAAATTTCAAACGTAAAAATGTGCGCCATTTTTTTTTACATAAAATTTCTCATATAAATAATTCTTGGATTATACTTTTTTTGAAAAGTATCTTGACCCAAAACGTTTAAACTGTTTTCTTAAAACATTCGTTTGCTATTGAAAATTTCATAAATATAACTAGACTGAGTTTTGAATAAATGAAATTACAACGCATAAGCACATTGTTGGAACATTTTGTATAAGAAAACGTAATCGCATATAAATAAAGTTCTTATATCGCTTAATTACAATGCATCAGGTCTTTAGTAAATAAAGAAAGCAATAAAATACACATGGTGGTTTGGCAATACCAAAACCATCATATCCCGCAACAGCTCTTCTTGATTATTTCATACCTTAGGAAATACGAGACTGCTGATTAACACATAATTAAAAGTGGATAAACATTCCTTTTTGAACGTTTCTTTGAACCTTGATATAAAGTTCTATGAATATCTGCAGTTGGATAAGACAGCTGAGGGTCAAACAAATTTTAAAATGAAATTTGTATAAATTAATTTGAGTTCAATTAGGAAAGATATGCCGTGCAATATTTATTTGCACAATTTAAAGCCAGTAGCACAACATAAATTTATTGTTGAAAAATATTGTCATGTGTAAAGCTATGTGTTAAAAAAGTCAATAAACTGTGACTTTCCAGGTAAAACCGGAAGAATTTCATGAAAGGCACTGAAAACATAGATCTGAACTACGAAAGAGTGTACTTAGTTGCTGCTAAAATAATACTGGTATCTTAAAGTTAGCATGACTAATTACTAGCTAATAATATATCAGTAGTTACACTTACCGAGCAAAATATTATCAAATGCCGTCCATATACTAAGAATACCATAAAGTTCTTGATAATAAAAATGTTGTTGATAATAAATTTTGGTAAAATGAAGCAGGTATATTATTTATTTGTTCTATTTTCCTTTTCCGGGTCTTGCTTCGTTTGGTCATTAAATCAATCGTTCTACAGTCGGTATCCAGTTCTGGCTCTTTTCGCAGTTCAACCGGTTTCCTTTTCGGGTTTGACAGTTCTTTTCCGTTTCCAGCTTGTCTTTCAGATTTGGAATCTTTTCCGTTTTTTGCTTCTTTTCCAGGTATTGCGTCTTTTCAGAATCCTCTATATTTTCCATTTCTGGCATCTTTTCCGGCTCTTGCTTCTTTTCCAGTTTTTGCATTTTTTCCAGTTCCTTCTTCATTTTCAGGTCTCTCTTTTTTGGTTTTTGCAATTTTTCCCTCAACTTTTGCCTTTCCAGTTCATTTTTGTGTGCTTGTTTTAGCATCTCTTCAATATGTTTCTCCATTTTCAGTTCTTCTTTCTTTTCTAGTTTTTGTATTCCTTCCCGTATTTTCTTCTTTTTCAGTTCTTCTTTCTTTTCTAGTTTCTGAATCCATTCCAGTAATTGCTTCTTTTTCAGTTCTTTCTTCTTTTCTAGTTTCTGTTGCTTTTCCAGTTTTTGTTTGTTTTTCAGTTCTTCCTTCTTTTCCAGTTTTTGCTTCTTTTTCTGCTCTTGTTTCATTTTCAGTTCTTTCTTCTTTTCCAATTTTTGCTTCTTTTTCAGTTCTTGCTTCTGTTCTAATTCCTGTATCTTTTCCTGTTCTTGCTTCTTTTCCAGTTTCTCCTTCTTTTCCTGTTCTTCCTTTTTATTCACTTTTTGATTCTTTTCCAGTTTTTGCATCTTTTCCGGTTCTCGCTTCTTTTCCAGTTCCTTCTCGTTTTCCACTTCTTTCTCGTTTTCCAGTTTTCGCTCCTTTTCATGATCACAAGGAGGATTTTCCAATCTACAAAAAAATCGGTATATCTTTATTTCAGTAGTAACATAGTGAAGGTAATGCAATGACGATCACGTTTAACATGTACAACACTTCCATATTTAGATACTATATAACACTTTTGGCTCAGTTTCATAGGGAAAAAACTCCCCGTAGATTATTGCCTGGCAGAATTGTTTTCTACAAAGGGTGAATTTGTTGTTTTCGTTGTTCTGACCTAAAGCCAAGCAGATAAGTTAAAGTATTTTGCGTTATTTGTATGCAATAAGCGGCCTCCATGAATCTCACGTAGAGCGTAATAATTTGCAAAGTTTCAGTGCCTTACTTTTCCTTACTTAATTTTTACATAAGTTGCAATAATAGTAACAGAAATAATAAACAGGTGGCTTAAAAACAGAGGGAAGCAATGACGAAAATTGCAAAATAGGAGGAAAAAAGGAAACTGAAATGAAAAAGGAAACAACTACAACAAAGGATGGAAAAAGCATTTTAGAAGATATACACGTAACGTTCTTTCTGAATCAGCAAAACCTGTAGTTTAACGTGTCTCTTTGCATCGCTGGCTGCACAGATTTCAAATTTTCTCTCGTTATTCCAAATTCGGATCATAATGCTGGTCTTTTTCGTCGTCCAGCAGAACCGCACTAGGATTTTTGCCACCATTTGTTTTCAATTAAAACTTTTATTCTCATTCTTCAGTTGCATTCTTAAAGTTTATTTATTTATACAGGAAGAAAGAAAGAAATCAATCAAATCAAAGTAAATTAGGAAAAGATATACCTGTTTTTTTCTATATTTATTGTTCCCTGTAATTTCTTTTGCCTGTTCCATTAAATTTATTGAAGGAAAATTTACAAAATCTTTCAAAATGTATTTCCTAAATCCTTATGCGAATTTAGCCCTTCTGATCATTTCGGCCACACTTTAATGGCTTTTACAATTTGATGTTTGAATATTGACAGCTGCCTATACTGAAATATGTTCTCCATTGTCCTCGAAAAAAGAAAAATTAAAGTTCCAGGAAATTTTGCAATGAAGAACACATATATCTTATTTGAAGGGCAAGAAGAAAAGAAAAAGATATTTTCGGATGGGAATATGTAGCATTTTAAACATCGTGTTTGTAAATGTCATCATATAGTAGCAACACTTGAGTCATAAGTAATTATACACATATATGAGAGAGACGACGATGACGAAAAATTAAATGGCAAAACATGGCCGAAAACACTTTCCTGGCCGGTGCAAACAACACAAAACACAACAAAGATCAGACACCAGTTATGCTTAGCACAAGAGAAATTAAAAAGTAGGAACAAAATTAGACACTTATGGACCTCAAAAAAGGTGTTCGAAATTACGACCTGCACCCTGTTAAAGGTATCCCATCTCTCGCACATCCAACATGAGATGTTCTGGAAAATACCGTGCATTCCCAGGACTTTCCCAGCACCTGCCACAATATGTGCCACAAGTTCCTGTTGGACTTCTAACTGGGGTTTCGTGCACTTATGTGTTGAAGTACCCCGAGACGAACTGATAATGCAAGTTAGGTCTCGTGATCTTGCTGAACAATGCACTGGACTATCCCTACCAAACCCATGCTTAGGGTACGTTCCGAAGGAACTTTCGAATACTTTCTTTGATGGCGATCCCCTGCTTTTGTTCTTATTTCTTGGTTTCCGCTGCGCTAAGGAAAATAAACAAATATCTTTACAATGTTCGTACCCTATTTTTCTTGTGTTGTCTCTCGTCACTATGGGCCAGGAAAGCGTTTCCGACAATGCATTGCAATAAAAGATTATATATATATATATATATATATATAAACAATATATATATATATATAATCTTATAAACATATGTTACCGTGAAAGACCGAAATTGGAGAATATCGACTTTCACCGGAGAATGTCAACATTCACCAAATACGTCGGTGAAAGATCAAATATTGCATTACATTCTTCTACATTCGGACCCTCACCGGTGTATGTCGACAATCACAGATATGCTCTGGTGTAGATTGAAAAGAGAGGAGTTTATGTACACACTGTTATTGCAAAAGGAAGTGTTCCACAAAAAAATTCAGTTGTAAAAGCAAGGGCCTCTTGTGCAATTGAAAGTGTCATAACAGTTTAAGTTGTTGCAATAAATAAGATTTGAATCACGTAATTTAGTAAACATAGCTTGAGTAAGCTCCCTGTTCCGAGTCAGGATAGTTCATGTTTCCAAAGCAAGTAAAGAGGAATACAAGTCCTGTTAGTGGCGCCCGACGAAGAAGAATAACCATGGCCGAGTTTCAAGAAGAACCTGTGGTGCCTGCAGAAGCGGCTCAGAATCCAGAAATGCCAGCTGCCGCCCTGGAAGGATTTGCGTACATCGTACAGACCATGCGCGCATCGATGAAACCAGATGCAACATTTAATGGAAACTCACCGGTAACCAGTTTTTTGGAAAAATTTGATTACCACTTCATGCTGTATCCAGTCCATGAGTTCCATAAAGTCACGTTAGCTACCAGCGCTTTGAGGGGCCAAGCGCTTAATTGGTTCAAATGTATAGGCAGAAGCCTCTTGGGTCAAGCGGGAAGTCCCACCTATACTTACGAAAATTTTAAGACTGCCTTAGTAAAAGCGTTCCCTGTCGTAAGAGATCGTGCAGGTTTAGAAACGGAACTCTTCAGCATATACCAGCAACGAATCGAAAATCTTTCCACCTTTATTTTAAGAAAAATTCACGTCTTTAAACTCTTGTATGGAAACCGTCTGGATCCTGAGATAATCCAAGTGATTTTGCCGAGTTTAGTTCCCCAAGTACAAGACTTTATTTAATTAAGGAATCCGACTACACTGGAAACGTTATTTGAGCTAACAATCCAGTTTGAAAGTAGAAGAACGGCGGACATCGAATGAAGACGCCAGTATGAGCAACGAAGCCAATTTGGTGCGCCAAGACCACAGCAAAGGCAAGAACACGGCTACGGAAGCAAATCGAATCAGAGGGCAAGGAAACCTGAGTATCCAAAAACAACCGGCGAACGTCGACAGTTCAATAGTAGCCAGAAAAAAAGTCTGAAGGCCAGCGGAAAAACAAGGAAGGCATGGAAAGGAAGAAATAAAATTTAAACTAAAACGGATTTCTGCTGACGGGAGCGTGCGGAAATCCGAAGGCCAAGAAAAGCCCTCTTTCTTCAAGTTAAATACAGTTATTGTGAAAAATTTCACTCTTCCAAAGATTGAAGTTAGAGTTTTATAAAAGATTTTGCAGCTATTGCTGAACCATTGTTAAAATTAAAAAGGAAAAAGGCAAGATTCTCGTGGACGGCCGAAGCCAGTAGTGCTTTCGAAAAATTAAAGCAAGCATTAACGCAAGCCCCTGTTTTGAAATTTCCTGAAAACAATGAGAATTTAGAAATTTCAGTCGATGCTTCGGATTAGGCGCTAGGAGCGGTACTTTCGCAAAATCAGCAGCCCGTGGCATTTTTTAGTAGAGCTTTAAATCAAACACAAAGAAATTATTCCGCGACTGAGAGAGAGGCACTTGCAGTTCTGTTAGCAGTGCAAAAGTTCCGAGTCTATTTTGGAAAGGATCCAATAACAGTGTATTCTGATCATGCGGCGGGAACTAGATTGTACTCAGGGAAAAACTTATCCCCAAGGTTAATAAGATGGGCACTAAAGTTACAAGAGTATAATCTGGTAATTAAGCACACGCCCCGGAAAGGAAAATATCGTAGCACATGCCCTATCCAGAATAAAAATAGATGAAGAAGGTAATACAGTAAAGGTGGCAATGCTCACAGCATGTAAGCTACATTCCCGAGAAACTGTGATAACCGAACTGGGTAAGGATCCTGAATTTAAAAATATTTATGATTATTTAAAGGATCCTGAAAATTTTAGCCACCAAGATATTGTGGCGATAAGAAATAGGGCGGCCCATTACGAACTAATAGATGGTTTATTATTTTATACAAAAACTACGAATTCCAACAACGAATTTCGACCTGTTATCCCAGCTAGTCTTAGATTAAATATACTGCAGGAGTTACAAGACTCCCCTTTAGCTTCTCATGCTGGTATTCGAAAAACCATCCAATGCGTACGCGAAGCAGTTTATTTTCCTGAGCTGCAAAAGTTAACAAAGGCGTATGTCCAGTCCTGCCCAAAATGTCAAGCAGTTAATTATATTAATTTCCGCCCGGCCGCGTTTCTAAATAGTATTAAATCGGAATTTCCAAATGAAATAATTGGCATCGATTTATTGGGCCCTTTCCCAAAAAGTCAGTTAAAAAAAAGTCGCTATCACCTTGTTATGGTTGATCATTTTAGTAAGTGGATCGAAATTGTTCCCTTAAAACGAGTTTCCGCGAAATTAGTTATTGATTCAATTTTAAATAAATATATTTTAAAATACGGGGCGCCCCTAAAAGTGATATCGGATAATGGTCCTCAATTTGTAAGTAATATATTTGAAGACATGTGCCAAAATCTGGGCATACGTCATTTAAAAATGGTCCCGTATCGGCCGCAGTCAAATATAGCGGAACGGGTCAATAGAAATATAATGAAAATTGTCCGTAGTTATGTTAAAAATTTTCATAAAAGCTGGGTTAACTATGTCAACGAATTAGGTTTCGTCGTTAGCACCGCAAAACATGATAGGAGGGGCAAAACTCCTGCTGAGTTATTTTTAGGCAGAAAGATTATAACGCCGTTAGATAAATTATTTTATGTTCAACAAAGAGCCCCAGTTGTCCCGCTTCCGCTAAGACCAGCTGCCATCAAACGGCCGAGACCACAGGCAGATGCTAAAAAAAAGGTCTTCTATGGTGACCGAACTGGAAGAAAAAGAAAGCTCATGGAGGAAGGAACCGAAGGGCGAACCCGCACAAAAAGGAAGATCAACCAGACCGTAGTCTTCGCTACCTTCCATGACTGGGCAGAAAAAAGGATGTCTGAATAGCACAAAGATAAGTAAAACTTTATGTTACTTGGAAACCATAAGTTAATTTTTCAATCTTACTGCAAGTGGCAGAATTCAAGAATTTTTACCTCATGTGAGGCCTACCTTTATCGCCAAAAAGGCGAGAAAAGAGTTGTTACCTGTTTTGGCATTGTTTTTCAATTACTCGCGAGTAAAACTAAAATTAATGTATAATAGGAATGTGTAAATACTTGAATATTGAAAAAGCATTGATAATCTTTGAGAAAGGTACCTTAAGAAAATTGTAAAAATTATTGTATAAAATTTTATTTAAAAGATTCTGGCAAGAAGGAAGTTTTAATCTGATAGACTTTTGAAATGTAGAATTTCAATGCAGAAGAATTGGCACTTGCTTGGAAAAGAATAGAAGTTAACAATGTACTACTAATGTATGTTTTAAAATGCGTAAAATTAACGGCATGTTAATATGTCCTTATATACAATGTGAACTGTTATCTTAAAAGTTAAGAAATTTTGTGATATGTTAAAAGTAAAAATATTAGAGTAATGCCAAAAATTTTACCTTATTCGTGTGACTGTAAAATGAGCAAATTATTGTGAACATGTGATAAAGGTTGAATGAATGTAGTTAGGCTCTCTGACGCTACACTTCAGAGTTAGCCACTTTTCAGAATAGTACCTCAAGGTTTAGAGATGAATATAAGGTGTGTTCTGAGGTCTTGTTATGTTGAATTTTAACACGTTAGTATTTTGATTGCAGGCGGTAGTGTTGAACACTTGTACATAGACACGCTCGTGTTTTGTGTTTTTCTTTACAACACAAGTCAGAGAGCACGGGGAGATAATTAAATAACGTCATGAATGAAATAAGAATTTTAAAGGAGAAATATAAATATTCATGTTACTTGCCATTTGATTGTGTAACATTTCATTAAACTAGTTTTCCTTCCATAAGGAACCAGATTTCAACTAAGAAACACCTGTTTATAGATGCAGTACAGATGAAAATACTTGTCCATAGAGATGATAATGTAAAAACGACTTTTTAATATCTAGTTTCTAGAGAGAAATGTTTGTAAGAGATTGGCCTCGCGTTAGATTCTAGAGCTAAAAGTTTTCAACAAGGTCGTTTTAGACCTCAGTTTCAAACTAATTAACTCTGGCGGGTAGTATGTAAGGATCCTAAGTTTTACTAACGTTTTTGATGTCATTTAAAACGCTTAATTACAGGGCCGTAGTACAATACACAACCCCCCCAACCCCAGAAGTATAGCGATATACAATAGTGACGGGATCGAAGATTCTTTGGAAATAATCGTTGTCATCGAATGACATGCATATTCTATTTAAGTAATCGTAGTCATCGGCTTTTAATATTCTTTGCAAATGATCATTGTCATCAAATAATCATTGTAAAGAATCATTCTCATCGGATAATCATTGAAAATAATCCTTGTCGTTACATAAAGGGGCATAGTAGCTGATGTATAAAGAATTGTACTCAAATTCTAATCAAAAGAATCGCATATGTATGCAATTTATCATATGATCATTTTTTACAGCAATGATTCTTATATGGTTTCGACCTACGGCTCCTAATGACTCCGCGGAAAACTTGCGCAACAGTGACAAAAAGAATATTTAAAAATACAATAAAAGCTTGAAAGCTAGGGAAAATGTGTGAATTTATTTTCCTTTTATTTAAATGAAGCTTAATGTTTTTAAAGGAAACTGAATATTCTAAACAGGAATCAGCAGTTTAAATATATGTGGGATTTTGCCTCTTTGTTTTTTTTTTTCTTCGTAACATCATATCCTCCGGAACGGGGGGGGGAGATTTGAGTTTAAAAGGAGGTACCCTCGGATTTCAAAAATTCTTGGCAAAACGTTTCGACTATTGTTATCTTCCTACGACTACCACTCGAGATGTTATATAAAATTTCGGAAAGCGCTGGAGATCAAATTGCTTTATTTAGAAAAATGATGGATCTTCTCACTCTCAAATCGTATTGTTTAAGAGAAATTTTTAAGTTAAAAAAATATGAAATAAATAGTATTGCCAAACTCGAAACTTATTGTTATTATTTACGGTTATATTCCGAGTTGAAGAAAGCACGTGATTCCATATAACGTCACTGTATGTCGAAAAATATTTCGTTAATTTCAGTATTTTAAATGAATAGCTGCTTTTGGCAACTTTTATGTTTCACCTTTAGATACGTGACACGATATGCTATCGCTACGTTAATTCTTTTATTGAGATTTTGCAAATTTGTTATATTAAAATAAATTTAAATCATAACTTCAAATGTATTACCCCAAGTGTCAAAGGTCTTTGTTTCCTGACTTGGCAAGAAAAATTTATTTAGGAATAGCTGGTTGCTTGGAAAGAATGAATACATTTTCTTCATAATGAAATGTTTCTATGCATTTTATGCTATTCTAATTTTATTTATAAAAATTTAATTTCTTTTATTGTATAGTTCCTTTCTGAGTAGAAGTTTAAACTTCTGTAGGTATTTAACATATTTTAGATGCAATGTTACTTTACTACAGTTACATAATTTTTTTTTCAATTTACTAAAATGTCTGAACGCAAGAACACAGCACAAATGTTACAGCGAGCTACAGAAAAAATGAAGTAAAAACCACTAGGAGACTCAGCAGGCAAGTACAAGAAAACTTGCACGCTTCAAAAATGAATGAAGATACAACTAGAAACTCAGCAGGCAAGCATAATGACAAGAAAGGTTACGCATTCAAGAAACTGAAGAAGAAACGAATAGGAGTTCCAGCAGACAAGCAACAACTCAAGAAACTTCGCTTGCTCAAACTGTATCAGAAACTAGTAGCAGACGCAAAAGACATTCAGAAAACCAAGAATCACTGCGTGCTCCGGAAAGGTAAGCAGAAGCGAAACGGAGGCCCATTAGGCAAGCGGAACGTCAAAAGAATATGCGCGATGACGGGAAGAAGTAGCAAGTAAACGAAGGATGCAAGACTGTCCGCGTCATCTTCAGATTCGAATGGAAATACCAGAACAGCTCAAGAAGCTGCATAAACAACTCAAGACGCTGCAGATTACGGACAATTTCGGTTCGAAGAGGCAGAGCTCATACAAGGAAACAAGCTTCGCATGAACGCATCACGACGTACACGTAGTACTCTTCACAATGCAGGAAGTTTACTTTGAGCAACACACTGTATACGTAGAGCTCGTAGACATATATAGTAAAGATTTTGCTTTGTCAACAGCCCCCTAGTAAAATGTATGAAGTTTATATTGACATCTCACAATACCTGAAAGAAATTTTTCTATTTATTTCTTCATTTACTATTTTCTTAAATTTCTTATCAGTAATCCAGTCTATATATTATAGATATCAAAATCAGAAAATATTAATTAATTATCTTTATCTAAGTGATGAATACTTCGCCCCTGTTCGTACCGAAACAACACGATGTAATTCTAGATACCTAGAAAGTAAAATGTATTCATCAGGCTGTACAGCAAGTGACAACTATAAATGGTGGTAACACAAGCATGTTATATAATGTTATATACTGGCAGAATTTTAAAAAAAGAACATATACATTAGTGTTTTAAAAATACGAATTTTGCATCAAATTGCAAAACAAATATCTTAAAATCTGCCTTTCCATGCATAAGAGTTCAGGATTCCGAAAATTATATTTTCGTAAACGGTTTAGCAAAAATAACAAAAATTATTGCCTTGAGAAATGGATAATCTTGGTATGAATACGAATTACGCCAAGACTACTCGTCAATGGTTGTTTTGAACACGCCCTTAATGTATATATATATAACCCTTAAAAAACGTAAAGTGAGTGAATCTACTATTCGAGTGTGTCTTTATATCTTGAGTATTTAAGTAATAAGAATTGCATTTATCTATCTCGATAAAGCTAACGCTATTGCCCGAATAACAACGTTTATTTAACACTTGATATAACCAACTTTATATATATCTTGAAATAAAACATAAATTTCCTAATCAGATACTACCAATTGCAGAAAAAATACAAAAATAATGGAATTTCTAATAACACTACAAGTAACATACCGAGGAATAAATTGCGTTGCAAAACTGATGCAATCTACAATATGTAAACCACAAAATTTATGTACCGCTATAGAAATGCAATAGAATGAGAAATGAAACTGTGATGAGATTTATAATGAAAAATTTACCATAAACTATTAGTATATGATATAAGTAAATATATACTTTTAATACTATTCATTTAAATATGTTCAAACGTTCATAATATTCATTACTTACAAACGCTTCTTCATCCATCGAAGCATAGCACAAGCCATTCTCAATTCAGTGCTGGTGCACGTCAATAAAATAAGGATAAATCCAAATTTTTACAAAAAATCAATCGCTTTGACTCGTTTCTCAAAAAACGTATATCTACAAATGCAGTATTAATATATCACATCAATATAATTCGGGATCATAAAATCACCAAACAACGCATTAAACGCAAAAAATCGCATTAAGGCAGAATGAAGAATTTTCACTCTTACATTGACTTTTACAACAATATATAATAGAATCGAATTTCTAAACTAAGTGTTCATTGTTACACCATATTTTATTCTTGGGGAACCTTTCATGGTTGTTCAGTAATTCTAACTGTTAACTGGTATAAAAAGAATTATGATTTCATATATATGCACAGACTTATATATGTATTATATTAACACGTATCTGTAGTAACATACATCATCTTATATATGTATTCGCATAATTCTAAATTAATTATACTAGTCAACATAATTTGTATATTGATAGCAGCACAGTTTTAAAATTATTTATTACTATCTGCTTGCTAACGATTATATAATTAAGTACAGTGGTACCTCGACATACGAGTTTAACATGTTTCGTAACCTTGCTCGTATCTCAAAGCAATTTTCCGCATTGAAAGTAATCGAAATGCCATTAATCCGTTCCAGCTCCCAAAACACGACCTCAGCTGTTTTTTTAAGTGTTTTTGGATAAGAAAAATGTAGTTTCTTATTCAAAAACAAGAAGAAACATTTATTTATAAATAACAAATAAATATTCTATAAAAACATAATTAAAAGAAAAGTGCCTACGGAAGCGCTTAATTTTTGTCACTGGTCTTCGCTCTTTTTGTCATGATCTGCTCATTTTCACCCGCAGATCGTTTAAAAAAACTGTCCAAGGACGTTTGTTTCTTCCTACCTGTCAAGGTATTGCGGAATCGAGTTAGGCAAGTTTCGTTGAACAAATCCGATTTAGGACTAGTTGCAACTTTTTCGCGGTGATTTTTATCCACGAACTCTACAACTTTATCCCACATTCCCAAGATCTGTTTTATATCTCTTGTAGGGATAACCTCCTCCATCTCTGTCTCCTTTTCAAAACTAATTTTTCGTTGAACCACCGTATGCTTCTGCAAATGCAGATCGTGTAACTCCTCGGTTGTCAGCTCCTGAGACTGTTCCTCTACGAGTTCGTTCACATCTCTCTCCTCCACCTCCAGACTCATAGATTTTCCCAGAGAAACAAGCTCCTCTACCAGTGACACTTTGGGTTCCAATCCTTCGAATGCTCTTTCAGCTACAGCCTCAGGCCACAGCTTCTTCCATGCAGACGTTGTAACACCCAGCCAGGCCTGAACAATAATTCTTAGGCACATCACGATGTTAAAGTGCTTTTTCCAGAACTCTCGAATGGTAAGGTTTGTGTTCTCTGTCACCTCAAAGCAGCGGCGAAAAATGTGCTTGGTGTACAAATTCTTAAAATTAGAAATCTCCTGCTGATCCATGGGCTGCAGGATAGGAGTGGTGTTGGGTGGTAGGTAGGGAAAATTTATATACTTGAACTCTTCGAGTAAATCATCTTCGAGATTTGATGGGTGAGTAGGGGCATTGTCGAGGCCAACACCAGAACAGAACACCAGAATTATCCACTCCACAAAGAAGTTCATTCTGTCCCACGCCTTCGGATTTGCCCTCCACATATCTTCTTAAAATTATAACTGGCAGGTTTTCTTTTAAAGTATTATATGACTTAAAGCCTCTGGGGTTTTCCGAATGGTATGCTAGCGGAGGCTTGATTTTACAGTCGCCACTCGCATTGACGCAAATTGCTAGATTTAATCTATCCTTAATGGGTTTGTGACCTGGCATCTTCTCCTCTGCCGTTATGTAAGTTCTATTCGGCATCCTTTTCCAGAAAAGCCCTGTCTCGTCACAGTTGAGGACTTGCTGGGGGGATGTATCCTTTGGCTACTATCTGTTCGGAAAACATTTTGATGTAAACATCAGCTGCCTTTACATCCGGATTTGCTGCCTCACCATGCCTGACGACGGAGTGAAGGTCGGTCCTTTCCCTAAAGTTGTCAAACCAGCCCCGACTGGCTTTAAACGGGTCTTCCGATTACACGTTTGTAGAAGTGTGTGGGATCTTCTTTAGAAAATAACCGTAAATCGCTCGTAAATAACTCGTAATAGTGCCTTCTCACATATGATGCTTTGTGTTAAGGTTCCTCCTTGAAGCTGCTTCTCTCTCACTCACACCATCAGTAGTTTCTCCATGTCTTGACGGAGTGAGGTCGGAGCTTAAAAATTATTGTAACGCCCTTAGTTGGCGTTATACTTTATCAACTCCTTTTGTTCAAGCACAGTAAATATCATTGATGTGTTACGCCTGTACATCCTCCCCAAGTCAATTACTGGCACACCTTGCTCATGGTTTTCTATTATTTAACGCTTTAATTCAATAGACATCATCATCTTCTTTAGACACAGGGTTATAAAAATAAATATGATAATGTTTTCTAAATGTACAAAAAGCAAAAAACGCGAACCCAACTTAACAAAAATGCTTCCAAAACGAGGGAAACAAGCACTCAGACTGAGGACTAGTCTGAGGTGGGAGAAACTGTTAGACGCTGCACACGACATCTACATGCGCGCGCATATTGCCGTCGTGTACAGCGGTGTAGTGTGCACGACCGCGCATTTTGCGGTCGTGTACATCGGTGTAGTGTGCGATTCCTCGTATCTCAAATCTTGCTCTCGTCTCAAAGCAAAAACATCGCTCGCTCGGTAGCTCCTGTCTCAAAACACTCGTATGTTGGGGCACTCGTATATCGAGGTACCGCTGTAAATACAGTTTATAGTTTTTTTAATGTGACAATCATTATAAGCCATGTAGATTTTTCCTTGTGGCTTCATTTGTTTTCTCTTCCAAAATTTCGAACGTCCAACAGTTTTGTCAGTTTCGGGCTTTTGGTATGGAGAGTGAGAAAACGAGATAAGACCAGAATGAACTTCAGTTCTGAACTTTGCAGTTCAGCATAGAGTAAGGAGTATTGACAGATTTATGTTCGCTCTTTACGTGCGCTTTTCATCGTATTTTCTTCAGCATTCTCAGCACTTTAAAGTGATAACTACTAGCAGTGTTCCTTTATATTTCGTATATTTTTGGAATTATATTTTTTTACTCGTACTTTTCGAAAAACTCCAGAATTGTTTAGTGTTTTTTCGGGACAAATAAATTCTAACAAGCTACCAGCTCTTCCGCATGCTTTACGAACCTTTATGCCAGGAACAATTTTGGGTGTTAGAAGTAGGACAGAATGCTAGTGACAAGAACAGTTGAGGAGCATCTGAGGCAGCTTGTGACAGTCTTTGCTGCGTTCCAGGAAGATATAAAAGGAGAGGTTGATTCCTTTACAGAAGAGATAAATGCGTCCAACAAAAGAGGGAAAGGGGAAATAATACCAGTTCAAGGAAAGATGGAATCTATCCAAAATTGATACTTAAGCCTGTCAAGAAGAAATAAAAGACAACAGTAGAAGATTTTCGAGGATTTTGAAAGCAGAAATAACATGGTCGAAAGGAGAGTTAGAGAAACTGGAGAACGTGTTTCTGTTGTCAAACAGCAAATCAAAGAAAGAGTTAATGCTGTCAAACTACAAATCAAAGGAAGAGTTTCTGATGTCGAACAACAAATCGATGACAGAGATTCTGCTGTTGTCGGCAAAGAATCTGACAGCTTGAACACATTCATAATGACAACTGGAGACGATTCTGATACCTTTAAATTGGTACCTATGTTTTCCGACCCATTTCTCATGCTTTCCACGTGTGATGGAAAAAAACATTTGGCATATGTACAATGCTCAGTTCTGTATAGCTCCAAATGGAAATGGGTAGGATTCCGAAGACAAACCTGTTAATTCGCAGCTTCTCTGAGAATAGAAGAAGACGATATCGGTCCCACTCTTCTAGAAAACCAGAGGCTAGATTTTGATGCTGTACCCGGTACGCGAAAGCTCTACTAAGAAGTGTTTAAAAGGCTATAGGAGGCTGCAGTTAATATCTCGATAGCAGAAGCTCACCAAAATAATCCAGAAGCTCGCCACTGATATCGAAATGTTCTCCCATCTCTCCTTTTTTGACTGCTCAACAGAAATACGTGAAGTACAATCCATGAAATACTTCCTCGGTGGCATACGGGAACCTGAGGTATAGAAACAAGTGCGAATAGTGGATCTCAAGGATTTAAAAAATGCCTAGAGTGTACGCCATGGAAAACGTGGCAGTCCTTTCAGAAACCTGCACACACCTTTGCCCAATCGGAACTACTCCAACCCAGAAGCTAGTGGACAAGTGACAGCTCGTCCAGGCAGTCTACCCACTTAAGTAAGTGCCTTGAGGCGGAACAGACGTCAGACGAAAGCGACCTTAGTATGCTAGAACTGCAGTGGTGATGACACTTACGAAAGAACTGCAGAACACATTAGGACACAGAAGATAATGCTGCTAATCAGCAAGAAGTCACGAAAACAAATCGTGGATGTTGAGCGGAATTTGCCAGTAATTGCCAGATATTGAGAAGTCCCACATAAAATCCTTTCAGATTTCGGTTATGGTTGGTGGCAATAATGGACTTTTCAATCATGAGGCATACAAATAGAGTTCCCTTAGTATAAAATTCGATACATGAGTAATTTACCATCATCCAAAACCTCAAGTCGAGATGATAGAACCAGCATGAACAGAACTTTTCCTTCCAGGATTATAGCTGAAAACAGAAATTTCCGGTAAGGCATTATGAAATATGCTAAGAACGTTAAGAGCACGAAATGAGTACTAATAATATGTTCTTTCGTTGAATTATCAAGGCCGTCATTCCGGTGACGGTTGAAACGTAAGTGCCAAAGCTGAACTCATTGGGGAATGCGAATTGTTTGCATCACGTTCTCCATTGAACTACGTTAAGGGGTCTCGTACACCTTAAAACCCTCAAAACCTCTGAATATGATCCTGTTGTAAGAATTGGGATAACATATTTATTTTTAAACCTATGACTTCCAGTTTTTTACAGCTGACTACATAGCACAGCTGAATTAGTAAGCAAATAGTTTGTGTTGCCACAAATGTTTTTATAATTTAATCTTCTTTGTGAGGTAATTTTTTATATGTTCACGTAATACTCACACTTTGCGTGCACAATTTAAAACATTATGTTATATATTTTAAATTCATAGTTAATATACAGCTTGTATAGCATCTAAAGACTACTGTGAACCAAAAATCTTACGAATTTCATGTTAAATTCTCATTTTATTTAGAACTAAATTTATACAATGCATTTTAATAAAAAACTTTTAATATTTCCATGCGTAAAATTTTTGACTATTAAAATATTCAATATATTTTTGGTTCAGTTAGATGATAATGCTCATATAAAGAAGTCCATTAAATTTAAAGTGTGTACCAAGAACCGTTTTTAAAATATCATGCGCGCAACAGTGAAAATTTATGTTTTGAGATAATCAAGTTTTAATGTAAATATTTTTTTAAATACTTCTCTTGTTATAAAATATATAAAATGCATATTTTCTGAGAGATATTGTAATATTATACAATTTCCAATAGTTGGTATAAGCATAATTAATGTAAAATAAGCTGCCATCATCAAAGTATAACATATCAACTAAAAATGACTTGAAACTTCTACGCTATCAATGATACAACTAAAATTTTTCTCTCAAATTGGAACTTACTTATAGGCAAATGTTTCAGGTAAAGTTCTCTGTAATGTATTATTGTATATCAAACATATTGTTACGAATTTGGTATTTAAAAAGCTAATGTTAGTTCAATTATAAATTAAATGGTTTTATTTCTCGCGCAGTGCAGCGCGTGACGAATATTAAAAGAACGCTAAGCCGGAAAATTGAAAATACAAGAGCGCGTGCATTAAATAAATAAATATCTCTTTTTGATTTCGAGAAAGTACTGGAAAATTCCAGCGCGTGATTTTAAAATCTTATAAAAGGAGGAAAACATCTCAGTTTGTAGTAGTTGCTTAGTTTGTTGTTGTTTAGAAAACTACTATTGTTGATTGTAGCGAATTCGCGGATTAGCATTCTTTAGCTGTTTTGAATTACGTTCTATTGGACATTTGAGTAGTTAAAAGATAACTACAGTGAGATATTGTAATACTGCATGATAATTTGAGAAAATGTAAGCATTTTTGTTGTGATAATAATAAATATTTGTTCATTTTTCATCGGACTTGTGCATTCATTTCATAACGAACCCGTACTCACGCAACAATTTTTGGTGTCAGAAGTGGGATTTGAATGCCAATAACAAGAGCGATGGAAGAACAATTCAGGCAAATGATGACTGCATTTGCTGCTTTCCAAGAAAAGATGGAAGGGGCCGTCAACTCCGTTAAGGAAGAAATGAAATTGGGCCAGGAATCCGTTAAGGTAGAAATGAAATTGGGCCAGGAATCCGTTAAGGAAGAAATGAAATTGGGCCAAGATTCCGTTAAAGGAGAGATGAGATCCGTTAAAAAGGAAATGGAAGCCGTTCACGAAAAGTTGGAAGCTGGTCATGTAACTTTTAAAGAAGACATAAAAGCTGTACAAGAAAAGATTGAAGCAGGTCAAGACGAAATGAAAAGAGAAATAACCTGCGTAATAGAAAGTAAATTTGAGGCTATGGAAGACAGAATAGGAGCTGTCGAAAATAAAGTCGGGCAAATATAAGAAAAGGTTTCTTCTGTCAAAGATGAAATAGAAGATAGAGTGTCGGCTGTGGAGCAACGAGTCGAAGGAAGAGTTTCGGCCTTCCAACAACAAATTGAAGAAAGAGTTTCTGCCGTCGAACAACAAATTGATGATAGGGTTTCTGCTGCCGTCGCCAAAGAAGTTGACAGCCTAAAGAAGTGCATAGCGACGGTAGGAAACAATTCTGAGGGTTTCAAATTTTTATCGATGCCTGCTCGTTCCGTTCTGAAACTATCTACATATGATGGGGAGACCTCCTGGCAGGTGTATAGGACACAATTTTCTATCGTTGCGGATGCGAATGGATGGGATTCCCAAGCTAAGGCCTGTCATCTCGCCGCTTCTCTGAGAGCAGACGCAGCGGATATCCTGCAGACGCTTCCCGAAAATCAAAGGCTAGATTTCGAAGCTCTATCCGGCGCTTTGGAGCTGCGCTTCGGCGAGAAATGTTTAAAAGACTACAGCAGGCTCCAATTAAAATCTCGTCAACAGAAGCTCACCGAAACGCTTCAGGAGCTCGCCACGGATGTTGAAAGGTTATCACATCACGCCTTTTCGGAGTGCCCGACAGAAACAAGGGAAATCCTGTCCCTGCAATATTTCATCGATGGCATCCGGGACCCTGAAATACAGAAAGCACTGCGAATGGCGGATGTTAAAGATCTGAAAACCGCTTTAGCGTATGCCATGAAATTTGAGGCAGCCCAGCAAGCCACCCGTCGAGACCGCCATCCAGTCAGAGCTGCTCAAGTCCAGGAGCCAGGGGATCAATTCACTGCTCGTCTAGACGATTTAACTAGACAACTGAACGCCTTGAGACAGAATATTGGTGACAAGAAACCGACCGTAAAGTGCTGGAACTGCGGTGCTGAAGGAAACATACGACGAAACTGCAGAACATCCCAGGGCACGGATGCTAAGACCGCTAATAACAAACAGCAGGGAAACTAATTAGTGGCCATCTCGCGGGGCGAAGGTTGCCAGATCATGAAAAGCCCCAGTTTAAAGCGCTTCAGATTTCTGCAGTGAGAGGCGGCAGTAATGGACTTTTCATAATAGGACATATTAATGGAGTTCCCTGCAATATGACGATAGATACAGGAGCCAACGTTACCATCATCCGAAAAGATTTGGCTCAACAACTGGGAAGCAAACTTATCTGGACGCCGCCCTGCCTTACCCTACAGACTGTGTCCGGTGAGAAGATCAACATCGATGGAAAAGTAAATGCTAACATCACGTTTGGAAGTGCCGCTTACCATCACACGGCATATGTAGCAGAGATCACTGATTCTTGCATACTCGGATTGGACTTTCTAAGGAAATACAATTTTTCCTTGGACTTTAAAAATAACGAATTTCATTCTACATCTGAGGACATAGTGTTATTTGGAGTCAATGATGAAGTTAAATCTGTCCATAAAATCATAGCACAAGACAATATCACAATACCGGCAAGAACAGAAATTTTACTTCCTGGATCCATAGCCGAAAACAGAAATTTCCGCTACGGCATCATAGAATATCCCAATAACTGTAATAGCCCAAAAGGAGTACTAGTAGCCTCAACACTCGTCGACCTATCCAGAACGGTTATCCCGGTGAGAGTCGCCAATGTAACTGAGAAGGCGAGAGTTATTAAGAAAGGTGAAGTGGTTGCAACATGTACTCCAGTAACCACCGTTGAAAGAAAGAGTAACATCCAAGAATCCGTGTCTACAGAAAGCATTACATCAGAGTTACTTCAGAATGCGCAATTAAACGATGAAGAGAAGAATGCTGCCGATCGCGTCGTTAAAGATCTTCAAGTTGTTTTCTCCCGCTCGTATTCTGACGTGGGTCGAACTAGTTTGATACAACATAGAATAGATACCGGTGATCATCCCCCAAGCAAGCAACATCCAAGACGTCTACCGTTTGCTAAACAGGAAGAAGTGCGATCACTGTTTAAAGATATGGAAGAAGGCGATGTCATCGAGCCTTCAGTAAGTCCATGGGCATCTCCCATCGTCCTAGTCAGAAAGAAACACGGCTCAACAAGATTTTGCGTCGACTATCGCCCGTTGAATGAGGTTACGAAGAAAGACAGTTACCCTCTTCCTAGAATTGACGACATTCTAGACACTCTTTCTGGAAGCAAGTGGTTCTCAACACTTGATTTAAAGAGTGGGTATTGGAAGGTAGAAATACAGCCTGAAGACCGAGAAAAGACGGCATTTGCTACGGGACAAGGGCTTTGGCAATTCAAGGTGATGCCGTTTGGACTGTGTAATGCGCCGGCAACATTCGAACATCTTATGGAAACTGTTTTGAAAGGCCTTTCCTACGAAGCCTGCCTCATATACCTGGACGACATCATCATCGTCGGAAAGAGTTTTGAAGAACATTTAGAAAATCTTAGGAAGGTGCTTCAGAAACTGAAAGAAGCCAATCTGAAGCTGAGTCCCGCTAAATGCAAATTGTTCCGAAAGGAAGTGACTTACCTGGGACATGTCATCTCCGCAGAAGGTGTGCGCACGGATCCTGAAAAGGTATCAGCCGTTAAATCCTGGAAACGTCCCGAAAATGTCCATCAGCTGAGAAGCTTCCTAGGGCTTTGCACCTACTATAGGAAATTCGTGAAGGACTTTTCTTCCATCGCAAGACCCCTACACAAGCTGACAGAGAGCAACCAGAAGTTCTTGTGGACAAAAGAATGCGAGGATGCATTTAACAACTTAAAGGAGGCTTTAACATCTGCTCCAATCCTGACGTATCCTCAGGTTGACCGACCATTTATTCTCGACACCGACGCGAGTAATGAAAGTGTTGGTGCTGTTTTGTCCCAAGAAATAGACGGCCAAGAACGTGTAGTGGCATACTGGAGCAAGTGCCTGTCTAAACCGGAGAAGAATTATTGTGTCACCAGGAAAGAGTTGCTCGCCATAGTCAAAGCTGTAGAACAGTTCCATCACTATCTATACGGCAGAAAATTCCTGCTCCGCACCGATCATGCATCATTGACTTGGCTTTTAAATTTCCAGAATCCTGAGGGTCAAATAGCCAGGTGGATACAGAGACTCCAAGAATATGACATCACTATCCGTCATCGTAACGGATCATCACACGGAAACGCCGACGCCCTGTCTAGAAGACCTTGCCAAGAAAACTGTCGATATTGTTCCAGGGTGGAAGCGAAATACGAGCTGCTGACTCCGGTCGCAAGACAAATTACAACATCAACATCGGCTGATCGAGAACCGTGGAGTGATGATGAAGTCAGGAAAGACCAGCTGGAAGACCGCGACATTAAACCCATAATTGATTTAATGGAGTCGTCAAACAGAAAACCTACCTGGCAGGACATTTCTATCTGTAGTCCTACAACCAAACAATATTGGGCACTCTGGGATTCACTTCACATTCGAAACGGCGTCTTATACCGGAAATTCGAATCGGATGATGGGAAGGCGTTCCGATGGCAACTTATACTTCCAAGATCCCGCATTCCTGATGTCCTTAAAGAGTTACATAGCACCCCTACTGGAAGTCACTTTGGAATAACGAAGACCTTGCAGAGAGTTCGTGAGTGCTTTTACTGGAATAATGCAAAGGATGACGTGCAAAAGTGGTGCCGATCTTGCGATGCCTGTGCAGGTCGGAAAGGACCGAGGAGACGCAGCCAAGTTTAGCTGCAACGTTACGACGTAGGGGCGCCTTTTGAACGTATCGCCTTTGACATCCTGGGACCTCTGCCACGAACTGCTGATGGCAACAAATACATACTCGTTGTCATTGATTACTTCACCAAGTGGCCTGAAGCTTATCCTATTCCTGATCAAGAGGCTGTCATATTAACTGAGGTAATGATACAGCACTGGATTTCCAGGTTCGGAGTGCCTCTTCAGTTACATTCCGATCAGTGAAGGAATTTTGCCTCGGCAGTAATCAAAGAACTATGCAAACTACTCGGCATTGACAAAACTCAAACGACGCCATTGCATCTCCAGTCGGACGGCATGGTAGAGAGGTTCAATCGAACCATCCTTAATAACCTCTCATTAGTGGTTTTCAGAAACCAACAGGACTGGGACAAGAAATTACCACTCTTTTTACTGGCTTACCGCAGTGCTGTCCACGAGACTACCGCCTATTCTCCATCACAGATGCTCTTCGGTCGTGAGCTTCGTCTGCCTTGTGATCTATTGTTTGGCCGCCCTCCGGATGCTCCTTCATCGTCTGAGGAATATATTCAAGATCTCCAGTTTGAAGTGATGCACAACTTTGCACGATAGCGAGTCAACTTGGCGACGGAGAAGATGAAGACTCGCTACGACACAAGAGCTACTGAACATCAGTTCCACGAAGGAGACAAGGTGTGGTTGTGGAATCCGACTGGACGGAAAGGACTTTGTCCGAAATTACAGTCACCTTGGGATGGCCCGTATACAGTCCTAAAAAGACTGAATGACGTCGTGGTTCGGATTCGTAGGTCTTCGAACTCTAAACCTAAAGTCGTTCATTACGACAGTTTAGCTCATTACTATGGCCATAGTACGTAATGTAAATAATTGTAAATAGTATCAGACCATGGTCCTTCTTGTTTATAAATGTGTATTTGATTTGATTTGTATTTAGTATTTGATTTGTATTTAGTATTTGATTTGTATTTAGTATTTGATTTGTATTTAGTATTTGATTTGTATTTAGTATTTGATTTGTATTTAGTATTTGTTTTGCATTTAGTATTTGATTTGTTTAAGTTAGTTATTGCATTTATTGTTTATATTGTTTGATATTGTAATGTAATGTTTATGCCTCAGTTGCATTTATGCCACAGTTGTAAGTTTAGCTTCCTGTCCAGGGATTGTACTGCCCGGGACGTGCAGTCCTTGGGAAGGGGGCAGTGTTACGAATTTGGTATTTAAAAAGCTAATGTTAGTTCAATTATAAATTAAATGGTTTTATTTCTCGCGCAGTGCAGCGCGTGACGAATATTAAAAGAAAACTAAGCCGGAAAATTGAAAATACAAGAGCGCGTGCATTAAATAAATAAATATCTCTTTTTGATTTCGAGAAAGTACTGGAAAATTCTAGCGCGTGATATTAAAATCTTATAAAAGGAGGAAAACATCTCAGTTTGTAGTAGTTGCTTAGTTTGTTGTTGTTTAGAAAACTACTATTGTTGATTGTAGCGTATTCGCGGATTAGCATTCTTTAGCTGTTTTGAATTACGTTTTATTGGACATTTGAGTAGTTAAAAGATAACTACTGTGAGATATTGTAATACTGCATGATAATTTGAGAAAATTTAAGCATTTTTGTTGTGATAATAATAAATTTTTGTTCATTTTTCATCGGACTTGTGCATTAATTTCATAACGAACCCGTACGCACGCAACAATATAAATCATTTAATAGTTCTTCCACAGGGTAACTTTAGCATACTCTAAATGCTATGTATACAACTGGGAAAAAATGCATTTTAAGAAAATCGAGTTTTGATGCAAATATTTCAGTATACAACTTTCTAATAATAAAGTGCATAGTATATTTATTTTCAAAATGATATATTTAAAAAGTATAAATCCTAATAAATTGCATAAGCTTATGTCAATATGAAACACATTAAAATTACCATACTATATAAAATACCATGACAGAATGATAGCCGTGTATTAAAATACGTGTAGCATATTTGAACAAATAATTTATTTTTACATAACCACATCAGTTAAGTACTTTCAAGCATTTAAGCATATGATATGTATCATATTATGCAATATTATTTAAACATAGGTGGGAAAAAACCTTTACGACTTATTTGAAGTTGTATGCTAAACTGCTACATTCATCGAAGTATAACATACCGACTAAGAATGATACAACTAAAACTTCCTTGCAAATTAGAATTTAATTATAGCCAAATGTCTTAGCTAAAGTTCTTTGTAATATATTACTGTATATCAAACATATAAAACATTTAATAATTCTTCCACAATGTAACTTTAGCATACTTTAAATGATATGTATACAACTGCGAAAAACCGTATTTTAAGAAATTTGAGTTTTAATGCCAATACTTCAGTATATAACTTTCTAATAATAAAGTGCATAGTATATTTATTTTCAAAATATATTTAAAAAGTATAAATCCTAATAAATTGCAGAAGCTTTTGTTAGTATGAAACACGTTAAATTTACCTTGCTATATACATTACCATGACAGAATGATAGCCGTATATTAAAATATATGTGGCATACTTGCACACAAATTTATTTTTACATAACAACTTTAGTTAAATAAACTCAAGCATTTAAGCATATGATATGTATTATATTGTATAATATACATATTATTTAACATGGGTGAAAAAATCTTTTACGACTTACTTCAAATTGTATGCTAAACTGCTAAAATTTAATTTACAAATTAAAACGCACCAGCACAATAAACATCCCCATCATTTTTATGGACTTCTGACATTTTTGACACTTTTTGCACTTCTGACATTTTTTGCTGCCTTTTAAGTTTACGCTGTTGTTTTGTTTCTGACAAGCATTTCTTTTCTGCGTTATCTATTCTCTAGTTATCAATTTGTAAAAACCCTTCAATAGAAAACTTACTTCTAAAAAGCTGTAGCTCATTCATTACAGAATGTCTACCAACAGACCTTTCGTTAAAAGCAATTACTGCTTCATTTCGAGCAATTTGAACTATCCTACTACCAGCACGACATGTTTTGGGACAAAATTTCCAAATTAAGGAATTAAATGACTCATTATTATTTTGTGTTTTGCCGCCAAGGCAACGTCTCAATAACGAAGGTTGTGACAAATCTATAAAAACTGGCTTTATTGCCTCCATTACAGCGACTGGTTCAGAAATTATATGCTTATAATCAGCTTTATTTTGCTTAGCTTTATTGTATTTGCACCATGTGGTTTCATTTGTAGAACAAACGTCATGAATCGGCTTTTCATCACTCGATATTTTGTGGTAGTAAATTGCCCAAATGCTTTTCTCATATCACTAACAGACTCATTATATTCTTTAATCGCATTACCATAATACGAAGTTATTTCATTTATTAACTTATCTGTTTGTCTCCCTTTTCCAGACAGATTTTACCGTCATTTAATTTTACTTTTTTTCTTTCAAGTTTTAATTTCCGTAGCCATATTCCCATTCGTTTTTGAATATGTCCAACACACTCAATTTTTTCTATATTTAATGAACCATATGGTTTGGCGTCAGTTATACCTGCAAATGGTTTTGCATCACCTATGTAAGGATCTTAAGTTTTACTAAAGTTTATTTTATTTTAAATCTTAACTATCACTTCTTATTTTCTACTTCCGGCCAGAATTAAAAGCTTTAACTTATTTATGCAAAATTGGTGTGGCGAACGCCAAGTACTTAAGATGTGGCTTTTTGCCAAGCGAGAGAGAGGAAGGAGTTAGTCGAAGCAGGCCGCTTACCTTAGAAGTTTTACTCAGATGCTGGTTGCCTTCCAGGCCAGTGTTTTGATCCTCGTGATAATTTTTAAACGTATTGTAGTGTTAACAGTTCTCTGTACTACATACGGCTTCCTGTTAATATAAGGCCACTCTTCCACGTTTATTATTCCAAAGTTAAGTTAGAGTTTAGTTAAATATTTTTATATTCTTACGTTTAGACCTCAAGTAGTGGATCTTTGTATTCCGAAGTACGGAAATTATTGTAAAGAGAGAAAAATAAAGGGTTTTGTATACCTTTCTTGTGTATCCTGTCTACTTCCCACAGTTATTGAACATAGCTTTAGTAAGCTCTCTGTTCCGAGTCAGGTCCTTGCATATTCCCGAAGAAAGTAAGACGGAACATTGAACCTGATAGTGGCGCCCAACGAAGAAGAATAACCATGGCCGAGTTTCAAGAAGAACCTGTGCTGCCTGCAGAAGCGGCTCAGAATCCAGAAATGCCAGCTGCCGCCCTGGAAAGATTTGGTTACATCGTCCAGACCATGCGCGCTTCGATGAAACCAGAAGCAACATTTAATGGAAACTCACCGGTAACCAGTTTTTTGGAAAAATTGGATGACCACTTCATGCTCTACCCCGTGCACGAATTTCAAAAAGTTACCTTAGCTACCAACGCTTAGAGGGGCCAAGCGCTTAATTGGTTCAAATGTATAGGCAGAAGTCTATACATTTGAATATATGTATATGCAAATGTATAGGCAGAAGTCTATACATTTTAGGAAGATTTTTTTGGGTCAAGCAGGAAGTCCGACCTATACTTACGAGAATTTCAAGACTGCCCTATTAAAAGCCTTCCCTGTCGTAAGGGATCGTGCGAAATTAGAAATGGAACTTTTCAGCATATATCAGCAAAGAATCGAAAATCTCTCAAGCTGTATTTTAAGAAAAATTCACGTCTTCAAAATCTTGTATGAAAACCGTCCGGATCCTGAGATAATTCAAGTGATTTTGCCGAGGTTACTGCCCCAAGTGCAAAACTTTATTGAATTAAGAAATCCGACTACACTGGAAAAGTTATTTGAGCTAGCAATCCAGTTTGAAAGTAGAAGAAAGGCGGACATTGAAAAAGACGCCAATATCAACAGCGAAACCAATTTGGTGCGCCAAGACTACAGCAAACTCAAGCACACGGCTACGGAAGCAAAGCGAATCAGTGGGCAAGGAAACCCGAGCATTGAAAAACAGCCGGCGAACGTCGACAGTTCAATAGCAATCCAGGAAAAAGTCTCAAGGCCAGTGGAAAAAGAAGGAAAGCACGGAAATGAAAAATAATTTAAACTAAAACGGATTTTGCTGACGGGAGGGTGCGGAAATCCGAAGGCCACGAAAACCCCTCTTCCTTTAAGTTAAATACAGTAATGTTGAAAAATTTGACTCTTCCGTAGATTGAAGTGTTGGTGAATAATATTCCAGCCAACGCACTCCTGGATACAGGCGCGCAGTGTTCCTGTGTGGCAGAAGATTTTTTTAGGAAGTATTTTCGTAAATACCGTATATATAATTATAATACGACATACGACATAATACGACAGTGTTAGCTGCGCAAGGAGAAAGATGTAAGTGTATAGGTAAATTACCGCTGTATGTCCGTATCAAGGACGAACAAGTAAAGGTTATGTTTTTCATAGTAAAGAATCTGAAAGCACATATTATCTTACGAATAGATTTTCTTTCAGAGGCACAAGCAACGCTAGATTTTAATGAAGCGTCCCTTAAGATGACAATGAAACCAGTTCGTGAAGAAAAGGCTGAACCGAAGATGTTAAACCTTGACCACCTGCCTAATGAAGAGCAACGAAGAATCCGACAAGTGGTAAGTCAATCTGCTTCGTTATTTAGTGATATTCCAGGATTTACTCAGGTTACTAACCATAGTATTCACACCGGAGATTCAATGCCAGTTCGCCACAAAGCTATACCGGTATGATAAGAATAAGGAAAAAATTATAGAATGGCATATCACCGATATGCTACGTAAAAAGATCATAACGCCCATCTCAAGTACTTATGCTAGCCCGGTGGTTTTATGTAAGAAAAATAATGACTATCCATTGACACATCCAAACAGGTGGAGATTCGCAATTGACTACCGTAAATTAAACTCCATAACTAAATATCCGGTATATCCGTTACCTATTATTGAAGAAATTCTAAGGAACATAACATCCACCAAATATATGACGACTTTAGACTTAACGACTGGTTATTTTCAAATAGGGGTTAGGCCTGAGGACGTGCCTAAGACTGCTTTTATAACCAAGTCTGGCACTTATGCATTTCTGCGCATGCCGTTTGGCCTTTCAGGGGCACCGGGAACATTTCAGCGATGTATGGACATTGTGTTAAGGCCTGTTCATGGAAAGTCCACATTTATCTATTTAGAGGATATCATTATTACTAGTGATAATCTCGACCAACATGTACAGGTTTTAAGACAGGGGTTTTCTTTATTAAATGAGGCCGGTCTAAAAGTTAATGTCGAAAAGTGCAAATTTCCAGCACCTGAATTAAAATATTTATGTTACAAAATATCTCAGAAAGGAATAGAGACAGACGAATCAAAAATAATCGCTGTACAAAAGTATCCGACTCCAAACACGGCGAAGAAGCTCTTTTCTTTTCTAGGACTTTGTTCATATTATAGGTCCTTTATAAAAGATTTTGCAGCTATTGCTGAACCATTGTTAAAATTAAAAAGGAAAAAGGCAAGATTCTCGTGGACGGCCGAAGCCAATAGTGCTTTCGAAAAATTAAAATAAGCATTAACGCAAGCCCCTGTGTTGAAATTTCCTGAAAAGGATGAGAATTTAGAAATTTCAGCGGATGCTTCGGATTATGCGGTAGGAGCGCTACTTTCGCAAAATCAGCAGCCCGTGGCATTTTTTAGCCGAACTTTAAATCAAACACAAAGAAACTATTCCGCGACCGAGAGAGAGGCACTTGCAGTTCTGTTAGTAGTGCAAAAGTTCCGAGTCTATTTTGGAAAGGCGCCAATAACAGTGTACTCTGATCAAGCGTCGGGAATTAGATTGTACTCAGGGAAAAACTTATCCCCAAGGTTAATAAGATGGGCACTCAAGCTACAAGAATATAATCTGGTAATCAAGCATACCCCCGGAAAGGAAAATATCGTAGCAGATGTCCTATCCAGAATTAAAATAGATGAAGAAGATAATACTGTAAAGGTGGCAATGCTCACAGCATGTACAATAAATTCTCGAGAAACTGTAATAACCGAACTGAGTAAGGATCCTGAATTTAAAAATATTTATCATTATTTAAAGGATCCTGAAAATTTTAGCCACCAAGATATTGTGGCGATAAGAAATAGGGCGGCCCATTACGAACTAATAGATGGTCTATTATTTTATACAAAAACTACGAATTCCAACAACGAATTTCGACCTGTTATCCCAGCTAGTCTTAGATTAAATATCCTGCAGGAGCTCCATGACAGCCCTTTAGCTTCTCATGCTGGTATTCGAAAACCTATCCAACGCGTACGCGAGGCAGTCTATTTTCCTGAACTGCAAAAGTTAACAAGGGCGTATGTCCAGTCCTGCCCAACATGTCAAGCAGTTAATTATATTAATTTCCGCCCTGCCGGGTTTCTAAATAGTATTAAATCGGAATTTCCAAATGAAATAATTGGCATCGATTTATTGGGCCCTTTCCCAAAAAGTCAGTTAAATAAAAGTCGCTATCTCCTTGTTATGGTTGATCATTTTAGTAAGTGGACCGAAATTCTTCCCTTAAAACGAGCCTCCGCGAAATTAGTTACTGATTCTATTTTAAATAAATATATTTTAAAATACGGAGCGCCCCTAAAAGTTATATCCGATAATGGTCCTCAATTTGTAAGTAATGTATTTGAAGACATGTGCCAAAAACTGGGCATACGTCATTTAAACATGGTCCCGTATCGGCCGCAATCAAATATAGCGGAACGGGTGAATAGAAATATAGTGAAAATTATCCGTAGTTATGTTAACAATTTTCATAAAAGCTGGGATAACTATGTCAATGGATTTGCTTTGGCCCTTAGGACCGCAAAACATGATACAACGGGCATAACTCCTGCTGAGTTATTTTTAGGCAGAAAGATTATAACGCCGTTAGATAAATTATTTTATGTGCAACAAAGAGCCCCAGAAATTTAAATGGGTGATATAGAAAAACTAATTGAAGAAGCAAAAAAGAATACTGAAGTAGCACAGAGAAAACAAAAGCTGTATTATGACTTGAAAAGACGGGGAGTAACTTATAAAGTAGGGGATGAAGTGTTAAAAATTAAGCAATCACTTTCTTCAGCACGATAAGATAAAACTGCCAAATTTTTTCCACGATTTGAAGGACCATATGTCATAGAAAAAATAACTCACGCTGTTGTAGTGTTAAAAGCCAGGAATGGTGAAACCTGCTCCGCAAACATTGATCAAATCAAACCCTACTATGATTGGAATAAAATGCAAATATTTACAGATCTTTTGCAGGATCCGGCACGGCAGACACGGCGGGCACAAGCTCCAGAGGTGGAACAACGACAAGTACAAGGGCAAGCCATTAAGGTTGGTGTTGGTGTATTTAATTATGGCAAAGCACACGAGGGCTATCTGCCTAAAGGGAGGGATGCCTTTCGTGGAGGACTTTCTAAGGGAAACTGGCTCGTATACACGTTACACATGGGGAAAACCACGAAAACGCCCACGCAACCAGCCCGTTCGCGGAACCGAACTACCAGACCGAACTACCAGTGTTCAGCGTCTTTACCGCTCGGCCGCTGGTGGGCCGCAAGCCATTAAGAGGCAGGAGCAAGTGAAAAGAAAGTTTCCCCGCGGGAAAATTAAAGGTAACAAGAAAAAGAAGCCGTTCCACCGTCCAGAAACGAGAGCTCACGAACAGCCCCAGAATGAAGAAGGCAGAAGGACGACATATGCAAAGAGAGCCAGGAGAAATGACGGCAACTATAATCCGGCTCTAAAACGGAAGATCTACTCATCCGACAGGACTCTCCGCAGCAAATGTCGCCGAACTGCGGAAGGGCCACCAGCGGCGGAGGAAAAGTTACAAGGAAAATTTGAACGGTCAGCAACGAGGTCCAAGCAGGAACGCGAAAGAAGTCTCCCGGTTCCGCCAAGACCAGCTGCCATCAAACGGCCAAGACCACAGGCAGAGGCGAAAAAGAAGGTATTCAAGGGTGACCGAACGGGAGAAAAAACAAAGCTTCTAGAGGAAGGAACTGAAGGGCGAGCCCGCACAAGAAGGAGGATAAATCAAACGAGAATCTGTGCTACCTTCCAGGACTGGGCTCAGAAAAGAATGTCCGAATATAACAAAGATAAGTAAAATTTTATGTTACTTTGCAAACTTAAGTTAATCTTTCATTCTTACTGCAAGTGGCAGATTTCAAGAAGTTTTACGTCAAGCGAGGTCTACCTTTATCGCCCAAAAGGCGAGAAATGAGTTGTTACCGATTTTGGTATTATGTTTTTCAATTACTCGCGCGTAAAACTAAAGTTGATGTATAATAGGAATATGTAAAGACATTAATATTGTAAAAGTTATTGTATAAATTTTATTTAAAACATTCTGGCAAGAAAGAAGTTTTAGTCTGAAAGACTTTTTGAAATGTAATATTTCAATGTAGAAGAATTGGCACTTGATTTGAAAAGAATAGAAGTTAACAATGTACTACTAATGTATGTTTTCAAAGCGTAAAATTAACGGCATGTTAATATGTTCTTATATACAACGTGAACTGTTATTTTAAATGTTAAGAAATACCGTGATATGGTAAAAGTGAAAGTAATGTTAATTTTTTTTTTATTCGTGTGACTGTAAAAAGACCAAATCATGGTGAATATGTGTTAAAGGTTGAATGAATGTAGTTAGGCTCTCTGACGCTACACTTCAGAGTTAGCCACTTTCAGAATAGTACCTCAGGATTTAGAGTTGAAGTTAGGGTGTGTTACGAGGTCTTGGTATGTTGAATTTTTAACACGTTAGTGTTTTGATTGTAGGAGGAAGTGTTGAACACGTATACATAAACACATTCGTGTTTGGTGTTCTTTTACAACACATATCATAGAGCACGGGGAGAGATAATTAAAATAGTCATGAATGAAATAAGAAAGTTAAGAGAAATTTAAATATGCATGTTACTTGCAATTTCATTGTGTAACATTTCATTAAACTAGTTTTCCTTCCAAATCTCTGGAAGGAACCAGATTTGAATAAAAGCTCCTGTTTAGATGCAGTACAGATGAAAAATTGCGTGTCCTTGGAGCTGCTATTTTAAAAACAAATTTCTTTTTTTTTTTAATTTCTAGTTTCTAGTGAGAAATGTTTGTAAAAGATTGGCCTCGCGTTAGATTCTAGAGCTAAAAGTTTTCAACAAGGTCGTTTTAGACCTCAGTTTAAAACTAATTAACTCTGGCGGGAAGTATGTAAGGATCTTAAGTTTTACTAACGTTTATTTTATTTTAAATCTTTACTATCACTTCTTATTTTCTACTTCCGGCCAGAATTAAAAGCGTTAACTTATTTATGCAAAATTTGTCTGGCGAACGCCAAGTACTTAAGTTGTGGCTTTTTGCCAAGCGAGAGAGAGGATGGAGTTAGTCGAAGCAGGCCGCTTACCTTAGAAGTTTTACTCAGTTGCTGGTTGCCTTCCAGGCCAGAGGTTTAATCCTCGTGATAATTTTTAAACGTATTTTAGTGTTAACAGTTCTCTGTACTACGTACGGCTTCCTGTTAATATAAGGCCAAACTTCCACGTTTATTATTCCAAAGTTAAGTTAGAGTTTAGTTAAATATTTTTATATTCTTACGTTTAGAAAACAAGTAGTGGGTCTTTGTATTCCGAAGTACGGAAATTATTGTAAAGAGAGAAAAACAAAGGGTTTTGTATACCCTTCTTGTGTATCCTGTCTACTTCCCACAGTTATTGAACATAGCTTTAGTAAACTCTCTGTTGCGAGTCAGGTCCTTGCATGTTCCCGAAGAAAGTAAGACAGAACATTGAACCTGATACCGTCACCAATATAAAAAGTATATTTTACACCTCTTTTTTCCATGGAACATGAAAATTTGTTTATCTTTCCATTCATTTCCATTTTTCCTGAAGAACCAGCATCATTCTCCAAACAGGCCTTGTGTTCACTTACGTCATTTCCTAGAAATGACTCGCAACCTTTGCAATATAAAGACAGTATTTCTTCTTTCTGTATCGATTACTGTGTTGCTTTCTGACCCTATTACGGAACAGACTCCAACCAAAGACGTATGTCCTCGAGTCTTCCACGTACCGTCTCCACTTACAGTCACATTTAACGACGAATTTGAAAGAACGATGTGCAATCACAGGAGGGAGATCCATAACGCAGCAGAATTTCTGCATAGCAGCTTTCCCTTGACCAAGAGTTCGCATTGCATACGTAAATCTTCTGTTTAGCTCTGATATATTTTTTCGGACACCCATCATATTAGAGTTTCTGAAAGTTCTTTTACATGAACACTTTGAGCATAGTAACTCAAATTTTGATCTTAAACCATGATAAAATAGTTCACTTAAATGAACATTACAAATTCTACAACATAAATTATTTTCAATAAATTGAAATAGGATATCCAAATCAAATAGTCTATAACCACTAAAATTAGGCTCTAAAGTTATCTTTATCTCTTGGTGGCAAAACAGTGTTACTATTTAATTTTTTAAACGAAGAACTGACACCACACTTCTTATTCATTGTATCATTATGCTGATTTCCCTGGAACTTTCTTTTCTTTGGTCGATGAATATAAGATCTTTTATTTTTTACATCTTCCTCACAATTTTCCATAATTATCAGGTGATAAGAATACTAAACAAAAACTACAATGTTATTATAAAAACACCTTCAAAAAAGTCAAAAGAAATTTAGAAATCGCAAAAGAGCTTGTAAACAATCACGTTTCACGCTAATCCAAAGCTGGAGTAAGATTTCAACACATGCCTATGTTAGATGCCTATGTTACAATAGTGCTATGTATAAATCTAATATATTCCTAAGTCGCGCTTTCGAGACATGAAAAACGCAGTTTGAATTTTGTCAATCGGCCCAGTAGAACGGGAGATATAGCACAGTCCTCCCTTTTTTTTAGCTTGATAACACATCAGCACTGTTTTTGCACCATCTCAAAATAAATTATGAAGATTTGTGCTTATGCAACTAGTTGAATTTCAAAAGAAATACACGTTCATATGAAAATGTTGAAGCTCTTTTAAAGGGCCCTTTTTATACTTTTATGCAAATGTAATTCTACCGCATATAGCAGTACTTCCCTGTTAGCTGAATTACTTTCACACTGAGTCTTCCGATGAGAATTTTCCTAATTAAATACCAAAGGATGAATGATTATAAATTTCAAAGCACCTACTATCTTAACGATCGTTTCACTCAAAATCAAATATTCGAAAAGTGAGCAGAAAGGCTAAATAGACAATAGCTAAACATGGGAACACTGAATGTGAATAGCACTTTATTGTTGGTCTGCTGCCTTTTACCAGCTAAGATAGTACTTGCCAGAAACCGAAGATTATCCAACTGTGGGCATTGTGGTAAGAAGTCCTTTACTGAGTTCTCCAGCCGAGTAAACGTAAATGCGATTAACCTCTCGAAGCCGGCTGGTACAGCAGTTGTACAAGGAGAATGACTTTCTCAGACGCCGGCATTGGTACAACTGTCGTACCATCCATGCCCTCCCCATTTTAGAGAATCGCCTATCTGTAGATCTTTGGGTGCTCCATTGTCGCTGCTCAGAGTAGCCCTGGCTACGCATTATTTCCCTCTTCTTATCAGTTTAGCTACATTTTGGCAAAAACCGCAGGTTTCGTCTCGCGCCAATATACTTGAAAATTAAATAGAGGCCATCTCTTTCTCAATCTGTCTCATAATTTTAATGATATTTTTTTAGTACTGACTTTTGCTATGATTAAAACGTCAGCGATTTTGCACGCTCTTTAAGCTTACCAATTTAATGTACTTTAATCATAACAAATAAGAATAGATTAATATTTTAGATTTAATGCCCTTCTAGAAAATAGGTAAAACCGTTTTTATCGTTTACTCGTTTACTTCCTTTTCATACTTATGAATAATAAGATTTTATTTTGACATTGTTTTGTGGAGTGCATAAAACCCTTAAGAACTGTCAACTCTTTCAAAGTGCTTCTATTATGCAGGCAATTTTGTCTGATTTATCAGGAGATAAATAAGAGACAATTGTATGCATAATAGTTTTTCTGATTTTCATTCATTCAGTGATTGCTTTCAATGATTTTAATTGATTGTAATTTAAATAAAATCAATTTATCTTTACACCCTCTTTTAGGATGAGATCTGCCAAAAAATATTTAAATATCAGTAAAGCTCACGTTACTTCTAAACTGAATCAAAACATCAGTTAAATGTTATAAAATTTTGGCCAGTTTTATTTGCTGAAATTCTTATACTCTTCAAGAGATAGAGAGAATTCAGACAAGTTGATAAAAAAATATCTTAAAAAAGTTGTTATTTTGTCTGTAATAAGGTGTATGTCAACTTACTACTAAATGTATGAAAATTAGGATTGGATTACGGAAAAGCACGCGAACGCTATCTGCTTAAGGGAATGGATGCTTTCGTGTAAACCTTTTTAAGAGAAAATTGCTCGCATTTACATTCCTGGTGGAAAACTCCACATGTAATCAACCCGTTCTTCGGTATTGATTGGATTAATTTGTTCGCTTACTGAATTACATCAAAGCACCCAACGATTACCTGTATAAGGGGAGTTATGTCTTCGCGGAGGACTTTCTAAGAGAAGCTGGCTTGCATTTACGTTACACAAAATCCATGAATCCAACTATTTATTCGGGATTCGAATCCAAGCGAGCTATAAGTGTTCAGCCACCTTTACCGCTTTACTGAAGAGCAGGTAAAAATATTGATAAAGGAAAAGTATTGAATTAACCGGTTTAATTTACTAACCTATATTTCTCAATCGACAGTACATAAATTACGCATATGAGGGGGATTATTTGTGAATAAATAAACTGTATTGCACTTTTCTCCACTATGTCATATTACAATGGAATTATTGCATTTCAAAGTTATTTCTCATGAATTAATTTTGCTCTTCATGATTTTTGATATTTTCAAAGAGAAAATTCCACACTTTAAATAAAAATATACACGAGAAGATACTTTATGCAAAATTTGGCGTAAACGGTTTTCTTAATTTTGCTTTGAAAATATTGCAGGGTAATCGTTTTCATTACTGGAAGAAATATAAAAAACAAATTTACTACATGGTATCAACACCCAATATTTCCTTATTCTTTTGAAAACGTGAAAGATTACTGTTTCTAAAATAAATTAGAAAATATATTATGTGCAAATAGAATATTCGTTGAAAATGAAATAGACTTCAACTTTTGGATATAACGATAGTTTTAGACGAAATTTCTACCTATGGAAAGAAATTGACGTATAATTAATTCTTCATGAACATTTAAAACTGCTCTCAAAATTCTTTTGATGATTGCATGTATAAGTCACGAATTTTTTTCTCGGCTAACATAAACAAAAGCCAATTTTACAAAGAAAAATTCTCGGTAAAGATATACCTTCTTTGCCTGATAGTCCAATGTAATATTTGTTAAAATTAATTATTAAACGCAACCAATGTATCTCGGATTTTGATTTTTATATTATAATAACAAAATTATCGAAAAAAGCAGATTTAAATCTCTGTTATTGTTATGTAAAGCTTTATTATTGCTGTAAGTTCATCTCAAAATCTAATTGTATTGAATCTCATTCTAATCATCTAATGGTAATAAGTATTATTATTATTATTTCATTAAATTAGTCATTACCATTATTTTATTAATGAAAATATGTTATTAAAAATCGCATTCCGGCCTGCAGACTTACAGATCTAGTCTGTATTTACTATATTTTGTTAAATTTTTTTCTCGCTTTCTAATTTCTAATACGAAAATACGCGAATATAAATGAAGAGTGAAAACAAAGTTAAAAAATTCACAAATTATTTACGAGATTGATTAGAAATAATGAATGAAATATAAACATTGCATACATTTTGTTCTAAATAAAGTGTGCACTGGATATGCATCCAGTACTGCACATTTATTTATGCACTATTTATTTAGAATTTTGCTTTCATTTAAATATGAAAGCAAAATAATCATCGAAAAAATTGCAAATCTAGCAACTCCTCTACTATGGGACGTATTCGTCCGACAAACATGTAAATTTTACTTCATCCATGGAGGGGAACTAACGACTTTTCTCATTAGGAAAATGTCAAAGAGGGGGCAAAACTGTTTCGGATCGCGCTGGTCTGAAAGCTATAATATGAGAATTTCGGCCCGGTTTTAGAAGGTTAAGAGGGTAATGCTTGAGAACCTATTGTAATAATTTTGTGGAAACATTTATTTGGAAGAACGTTTATAAAAGTATAAAGAAACATTACAATGAGAGAGAAATTATAAATTATTATCAGGTTTTAGCCAAATTATCTGTATATGAAACGTCGAAATGGTAATATGAGGAGTATTTTATTCATTTGTGTAAGCATTTTATTTACTTGCATACCAACAAGTTCAGACGAAACGTCTGCATAGATTTATTACCTAAATCTATGCAATCTATTACCTAAATCTATGCACTTCTTGCAGACGCAAATGAGATCTAATCAGAAAATAATCAAGCATCTGAATCAGTCAATCATCAACACGCACATTCTAAATCAGATTTCTGAATTACTTTCTTGAAGCGTTTACGGTCCAAATAAAACTGATGAAACATTTTAAACACAAAACAAAGCAGCAGAAGTGTGAGAAGTATATATTACTATAAAGCCAACACTCTGTCAGTTAAAGACAAAGTAGTTTGATTAAATAAACAAGGTGAACAGAGACACAGTTGTAGCCGTTTGTAATTTTAAAGTACATAAAGCGCAGGAGTATATGAGAAAACTAGTGAGTAGCACATTGGTTACAATTTTTATTATAAACATGCTGAAACTGTGAATATAATTTCAAGCATCGGTGGCATCATCGAATGGAGACATGCTTCAATGTCAGATGTATTTCATTAAAAGATATGAAATATTTTTAAACGTTTAAAACACAGTTTCTGAAGTACTTGACAGCTCACCCTGTATAAGCTTCATTCCTTTGTTTAAAAGTCGGTAAAGAGTTATCACAGATTTTCTTAAAAATTATCGGTAGTATTGATCAATCATAACGACAATAACATACATTGTTATGGAAAGAGAGAAAGTACTTGTGAGGCTTTCTGAAAGACCGAGTCTCAGTTTTAATATTTTAATATTAATCTCTACAAGTCTGACCTAACTGACACTACTGAAATAGTTACGAAAAATTGATTCCCACTGTTAAAAAATTGATCTGAATTTTTTTTTTTTTGTCGTAAATTTTAATTTTTTAAACAACATGTCTGTAATCAATGTGCGCACCGCTTTGATGCTGGAAAAACACTAAAATTTGAATCATCGTTGTACAAGCTAAAAAAAAAGAAAAAACAATATTTAATTGTGAGAATAAAATATTCTAACGACTATAATGATAAGTCAAGAATAAAATCAAATCTGTAGCTGCAAGCCTTTTTTAGCGTTATGGTGGTTAGGGAAAACTGTTTGCGATACCGAAGGGCTCGGGTTCGAATCCCGGAGAAGGCATGGATGTAAAATTGTCTGTCCCTTCATAGGAGGCAATGATGGCCCGCCTACTAGGCGCCTCCATGATAAAGAGACTACCGATCTGGCCTTAGGGCAGGACGATGCCGACATAGGCAAGTGCCAACCATAAGAAAAAAAAATTTGATTGTAATCTTATTCAAAAATTCCTAATTATAAGACGCAAATTTTTAGACACCTTTCTCATGTTCGTTTTTAATGGTAATCAAACTAATATGAAAGTGGACTGAAAAGTCATTTTTAAATGAACCCCATAATCTTATACGTCTCTGTACATTTGCATAAATCCATAATGGGCCAGGTATTATTTTGTCGAAGGACAAGAGTCTAAATGGAACGATTACTTCGCTTGCTTGCGAGTGAATTCTAGGAGGTCCGACGAAGACATCGCGGACGAAAACGTAGCGGAGAAAACAACGTAAGACGGAAACTTCGTTGTAGAAAAGATGAGGGAGAAAAGAAGGCAGGAAAACATATCGTAAGTCTAAAATATCATCGAAGAAAACAATCGTGGTACAAAACATCGACGAAGAACAGAAAGCGGTTCCAAAACTTCGCAGTTTAAAAATATCGTCGTGGAAAATATATTCCTATAAAAGAGAGTAAATAAAATAATCGCAGGACGATTATTCTGCAGATATATATTTTCTACTTTTAAAAGGTGCTGGTGCGTATTCGAGAATTGAATTCTAGGTGCGAGTAAGAATGAGGAATATTTTTACCTCTATATTTCATATATTTCCTTTCATTAATAATTTTTTGCTAAAAATCCAAGAAGGAACTCTTGCATTGAAAAGTTGAAAGAAAGTAGAGAATTAATGATACGTATGGGAGTAATACGCAGTTTTTTATTTTTTGTTTTAAGAGAATTTTAAATTTATTTACTTAACTATTAAACGTTATTATTTAATTAAGTCATTTCATAAAGTTGTATTGGTAGTTCTTCATGAACAATATATTTTTAAAAAATTAAAAAAGGCAAAAGGAGCATTTACTTTAGATTAAATGTATTTAAAAGTTTTATGCATGTCTGAAATTTCTAATATTATGATCTTTGAATAAATTTAAGACATCTTTTGTTCTTTTTCCTTCAACTTCTTCAAAGTAATCCTTTTATATAAGTATCCTTTGCATGTTGCGATTCGTTAGTTGTGATGACACAAGTCAGGATGAACTACGTAATATTTCAGTACCGTATTTATATTTGTTGGATTATTGGAAGAGCACGTTAGGGCTCTTTTCCTAAGGGGAGGGAAGCGTTTGGGGAGGACTTTCTCAGGAAAAGTTTCGTACGCACATTACACATTAGAAAAACCACAAAATTCTCAAGCAGCGTGTTTTTGTGCTGGGTCTAGCTACCAGCGTTCAACGACTTTACCTCTGGACCACTGCAGCCAGATAGAGTTATTAACGGAATAGATTATTAACGGAAATGCATTCATTTTCACACTATTTTTTTGAGAAAGATCAAATTTAAATTTAGATCTAGAAAATGTAAACGCAGAATTTTACAAAAAGAAAATATAGGTACAATAAATCCTCTTGTCGATTACCATCCTAAGATGACCGATGTTTCTGAGAAAATAAGTAAATATAGGTTTTTCACAATGTCTCTCTAAGATGCAACGGAAGACTAAAGAGATATGGAATCGTCAACGATCGCTTTGAAACAAATATTTTATATTTAACTTTACATATATATACTTTTATAAATGATTCTAAAATGTGGTTAAGCTTTTGTGTCTCAGTGTGCCACTACATGGAACACCCAAATTAAATCGCTTCGAAAGCCTCTAAATTCAACCGTAAATAGATAAAAATGCTTTTATAATATACTTTGAACTTTTCTTTTTAAACCGTAGATAGCAGCATATCACAAGGAGACACATAACTTTATTTTATTATGTGTTATTAAAATCCATTTTTTTGAAGTAATTTTCTCTATTTTTTAATGATATAAAAATTTTATTTGGAGAAAAAATAGGCATAATTTTGCTGGCTGTACTCCAAATTATTTTTTTAATCTTTCATACAAAAATCATACGCAGAATCATTGAATAAAACCAGGTGTTCCATTAGCGGAAACACTGCGCCTTTAGCAATCTCATGCTCTTACTAATCAGAACATCTGTGCTCTTAGGAGAGAACATCCGTTGTTTTCGTTTTCTGTTTCCGTTGATTTTTTTTTTGGGAGGAAATGAATTCAAACAAAGCAGCATTGAGGAGCGAAGTGGTTTTTGTGTTATGAAAGCATTAATATTGGCATCTCGAAATTTTTGGGGGTAGTTTTTAGGCGGGAATTTCATTAGTAGCTTGACTCATCTTTACTTAGACCTACGCGAATTTTTGCTGCCTTTTTAGTCTCATTCCCGTTTATTTTCAATAATTGTGTAGATATTTTTCGTGTATCTATATATTATAAGCTTATTTTTCTTTTTTGTTAATATTAATCGTAGTTAATTATTTTAATCTTAGTTGGTTTGTGCTTCCATCAAAAAGGTGTGACTTGCTTTGAACAATTTCGCGAAGCTAAGAAATAGGAAAATTTATAAACATTTTTGTATATAGGACTTGTGTATATAGATATGTATCTCATTTATCCGTATATATTCAAGAATATTGTGTATATCCAGGAAACCATGTATACAGCCATAACACAGAGTTTTTTTCATTCTTATGCAAACGCTTCTACTCATTTTCGTGCTTCACTGCAATGCTCGCTTAGTCGCACTTTTAAAAGCTCTGGCGGCGCAGTGTTCCACCTGATGGAACACCCACAGAATTAAAACGGTAAGTGCAATTTTTACAACATTTTACCTGTATACTTATTTAGGACTAAATAGACTGAATACAACGTTTCTTGCTGAAATTCCGACTTTAACGTACAGTGCGCCGCAAAGGATTAAATATTTTAGTTCTATGTTACGCAAATTGTATTTCTCTCTTTGTACCGAGGAGAGGCGCAGACACAAATTTGTTAGGATCGTAAAGCTCGGGTTTAGAGCTTTTAAGTTCCGGTGAGTTTCAACTAAGCAGAGGTTCTCCTGAGTTTACTTGGTGAGCCGCTACTGAAGTCGGAGATTTCAAAGAGTTCTTCGCCGTTCCTCAGCCAACTTAATGTTTGAAAGCCAATAAAGTAGTTTCGGTCAACATTATGACTCTGAGGTTTCTTGGGTTCTACACTGAGGGAACATCAAGTGAATTTACAGTCCACTACTTTTGAACGACGGGACATACAGTTTTCACACACAATTTATTCGAAAATGTTTTAGTTATTGCTTGAACTTTTAGAACGAAGTTCTCAGCGAACCACTTTTTTTACGACCACTTCTTAAAAGTATAGCTGTGGAATTCTGGTACTAATTCTCATCTTTTTAAGATTTCCCATTTAGGTAATATTTTATTACTGCATTTTACAATATAAGGGAAGTATTATAATTACGAAAATTTTCAAGTATCACATTTCAGTGGAAATATCCATTTTGTCCATATCTGAATCCATTTGGATGATTTTTGTGCGACATCTCATACGGACAGAATAAAGACTTCTTCCTTTTCATAGTATATTTTACAATGCATTCAAAAGGGATATTTTCGTGTTCTCTGTATGTATGTAGATATAATATATGTGTGTATGTATCTCGCATAACTCAAAAACGATTAGCCGAAGAATATTGAAATTTTCTAAAGAGTAGGCTTGCTTCTCTCTTTATATTGCAGGTTAGCTGTACCAACCGTATATGTATATGCTCACGTATATGTACACCAACATCCTTTATCCGGCTTAAAAGTCCCTACACGACCTTTATTTTTGCAATCGTTGCTTGTAGTAATATACTTCCAGTTATCGAAATGTTTTTAAATCACGAAAATATTCATGTTTTGGCGATGTCAAATTTTTAAAAAACTCTTTTTTCCCAAATAAGTAAATCCAAATTTTAATACAGTCTCGCGGTTCGTATACTTACATTTGGGAAAGTTTCATACTTGTTATCTTTATAGTATATAAAGAAGAAAGTTTGTGTATTTGTCCTCTCATAACTCGGTCACTACTATAGCTATCACCACCAAACTTTCTACAATTAAGTCGACGTCACTTTTCTCCAAAAAAAAAAAAAAAAAAAAAAAAAAAAAAAGTAGCTAAAATCAGAGCTATAAATTAAAAACTCGGTAAAACGATAATTTTCCGAGTGGCAACAGTCTCGCAAGCTGGAGACGAAAATCTGCTTTATTTCGAAAGTTGTTACCATTGCTCTCTTTCAAATCCTAGAGTTTGTTAAAATACGAAAATAGATAAAAGATGAAATAAAAATAGCTTTCCCAAACATTAAATACGTTATTCCCGATTCCGAAAATTCGAGGGAAGCCATTTCGACTATTCTCATCTTAACCACTTTCATGAGCCAAAATACTAATTAAAAATTCTGAAAGTTCTAATTTTCGCACTCATTTTTCCTAGTGGTAACAGTCTCGGGCGTTGGAGATAGAATTGTTTTATTTCGAAAAGTGTTGCTACTGCTCGCTTGCAAATCGTACATTTTGTTAATAAAAAAATTTGTAAATTTTACATAACCTATATATATAAAGAAGAATGTCTGTTTGTATGTTTGTTTGTTTGTTTGCGTTATTGATTTCTGATCAATTATGATAAATATTTTGCGACATTGAATCGACTAAAGTTGAATATAGGTGAAATATTGGATGGAACTTGAGCTGTTATGGCCATTTGATTAGAAAGACGAAAATCACTAAAAGCTGAGTAACATTGCTTCTGATACAATGAGAGAGAATTATATTTTTCTATAAGAAATTTTTTATGTGGGGTTGCATATCGCACCAGACTGAAAAATGTATAACTATGAATCGTATTTTTTACATCGTTAGAGAGGGATTACAACGGTATCGTTCTCTCTGTTGTTAGATACATTGCTTTCAATCTAACTTAATTGACATCGGGTACTTCCGCTAATAAAGAAATAAAATTAGAAAAAATTCATAAACGCACGACCAAAATTGTGCAGTATACGTAATTTCAAACTCAGCAACTTTCTTTTAGGAATCGGGTATTCAAGTTTAAAAGAGCAATTCGAAGAAATAAATTTAAATGATCAGCAGCAAAAAGTGTGTATAATTTAATAGGCCTTATAAGGAAATTCACATAACTTATTAGGAACAACACATAAGGCCTTACAAGGCCTTATTTGTTCTTCGCCTGAGATTTTTGATTTTAGTAAGCACATAATTTTTCGATTTTTTTCATTCGAAAAAATATGCGTCTGTTTCTCGTACTTTTCTAATATACAGTGAATTATTTCATAAGGGCATTACGCGGAAAATTCTAATTATTAGTTTATATATAGTATATAGACATTGTCAAACATTCGTTTCCTCCAGATGTAAACCACCTGTTTCTCGACCTGGCCCAAACAGCTTTTTACATATTGTTAACTGCAAACAATCATTCGATTTACTGCATAGTTAAATGGAATGTATTCTGAGAGCTGAGAAATGTAATCTAAGCAATTTGCAATTTGATTCATTACTAGTAAATCTGAAATCAGTTTCGTTATTTTAACAAGAAAGGGCATTTTTATGCATAGTGCTGGAAATAGATTAAAGATTTAATAAAAATTAAATTTTAGGTTCGAGTTCCATTTGACGAATATCAAAATGTTTACCTTGAAATATTAATAAAAGTATTTTGAAAATAGGAATGTAATTTTTAATTATTTTAAATCTATTTACTCTAAAGCAAAATGCCGTTACATTAAATATCAGAGGCACAAGTAGAAGATATAGAACTGGATATAGATGGCTAGAAGTAAGAAACAAACAGAAAAGAAAGAGAGAGATCAGAGTAAAATTATTCATGTTAAATTCAAATGGAAAGAATTTGAAAATGCTATATTTCAATAGCTAAGATTTAGTTAACTCTAACAGGGAGAAGTACCTCATATGGGCATAGTATACATCATAAGTGAAGTTGTGAAAGCATACGGTATCGTGCTTTTACTATTTGAACACTTTCGAAGATCTGAATGATGAGTTTATATATGTCACATACTCTATTAATTACTTATCTCTATCTATCTGTAATTATACACGTACTGTCCAGCAATGAATGCTCGATGTATAGGTCAGAGCCACTATCCCACCAAAAGAGAAAACTTTCATTTATAAAACTTCCTAGTACGTCTGTCAGGGAAACGAAAACAGGCTTTACATCTAACATTATCCTGCACATTTTTATGAAACATTAACATTTTGATTCGCCCCTTTTGTTTTATTTTGTTTTGAGTTTTGTTCAAGCAAACGTTTCGAAAATCATTCCTGCTTGTAAATACCTGTTTGTTTCTTGTATGTTTGGGGCACCATTGGTCATGTGGTTAGGATTGCAGAATATTGAGAGTTTTATGGAACTGATCATCCCAATTGTAATTTCCATTATTTATATACAAAAACAATATAGGAGCATGAAAAACACCAATATGGATAGTTTAATAAGACGAAACTTCAGCTCGTAAGTGCTGATAAGAAACAATGTACAATAACTAAATGTTACTGTAGGATGTTTATTATAGCTTAAATAAACAATATTCTGTTTTTGCTCAAACACAGCGTTAAAAATACCAAATGGTTGACACGAAGCCACATAAATTTCATTTGACTAATTATTAATATATTATTATATCATAATATTAGTTAGCAGTGGTAAATCTAGGTATTAAAAAACCGTAAACACGAATTTTTGAAAATTTTAATATTTCTCCTTTGGCCACGTTTGAATTATCCATTTGAAATTAGGCATCAAGAAGGTGGCAAGGGGCCTTCATTTTCAAGGAATGATTTCTACCGGCAGTAATTTTACAATAATATTATAAGATTAGACATAATAAATCTGACAGCATGAATGCATTATATGAAAAAAGCACGGAATGTGCATTATTTTGCTATAGAATGTTATACTAATTCTCGATTATCCGTGTGTGGAATACCCGTCTTGCAATTTGGAACTAGGTACCGTTGAAGCAATTTTAATCGACCAGCGAATATATTTTTCATTTAGTCAATTTGTCGAAATTTTAATCTTTTTAATTGCAGTTTTACATTATTTTGATTACCATTAAAAACGAACGTCAGTAACTCATCTGAAAATCTATAAGCTGTGAGAGAAATCATATTGAATGATCTGAGCACACAGAGGAGACTAATTATATGCCTTTGGCTTTACAATCCTTGTTAGAATATTTCATTTTCAGAGTTGTGTTTTTGTGTTTATTGCAGCTTGTAGGATGATGAGTGAAATTGCTTGGAACTCCGTGCATTAAATAAGTGCAAACATTGGTTACAGACCTTGTTAATTAAAAAAAATTAAACATTACAAAAAATAATGTTACAGAATACATATATTTCTTTTACATTCCGAATCAATTTTTCGTACCTAGTTGAGTCACATAAATTATGACAAACTTTGAGAAATTAATTTAAAAGAATTAAATATAAAAAAAAGAATTTAACAAAACAATTATAACTTGGCTGTGCGAGAAATCTCACAAATACTACGTTTATGTTTCTGAACAAATGCATAATATTCCCTCCATTTCTATCTATCAATTTTATCAATTATCTCTCACACCTTTTTTTAAGAAAATCTGTGATAACACTTTACAAACATTTAAACAAATAAATGAAACTTATACAGACTGGACTGTCAAATACCTCGAAAAATTAGTTGTTAAATTTCAAAAAATTTCAGATTTCATTACGAGATATATCTGACATCGAAACAGGTCTCAATCCTTATTATATGAAAAATATTAAATAAATTTGTTATATATCAGTTTTCTTGCACACTCTTGTGCTATATGAACTTTAACGTACAAAGAACGTTATAGAATAATACGTTATAGAACGTTAAAGAATAGTGTTATCAATGGTTATTTAAACCAAACTGCTGTGCGTTTTTAAGGCCGAGCGGTAGCTTTCTAATTAACACGCTGAGTTCGGCGCCGAATTTGCTGTCCTTTCCGTTCAGCCGGCAGCGAGCTAAGCCTTAAAGCTAAGCCGTATTTTTGTTTAGAATGTTTCAATACATTTCATTAATGCTAAATTTGATCACATTTCATTGAGACTATATTTATTTTTTAACTTATACTGTCGGTTCCGTGGAACGACGCCAGGCAAACGAAAATTCCAGTGCCGGTTCCCAGGCACCGACGCCGGCCACACGGAAAGTTCACTGTCAATCCCCAGAGACCGGCGCCGCGCTCAACGTGTTAAGAAAGTTTCGGGCCGGTAAGTAAATATGTATTTAATTCAAATATATGAATTGATATGTAATCTATATATATGATTCATTGTATTTGAGTTCCATTTCGAATACTCAAAACTTAAACACAAAGAACTAGAGGCAGCAGATACATAAATCAGTTTATTGAACGCAATTTAACAGAATCGTTACAGGTGATGAGATGTGGGTAGCTCACTTCACCACAGAAAACAGCAACTCACGATTGATTGGCGTCACAGGGATCCACGCGCCGGACGATCCTCAGTCTGTGCACGGAAATTGAAGTCCACGGTATTCTGGGATAGTAAAGGCATTCTGCTCATTGACGTATTGGCGAGTGGTGCTCCGGTGAAAGCTGATCTTTATTGCTCTTTAGTAGAGAACATCTGAAGAGCCATTCAGAACAAATAATTTGGGATGCTCAGTGCTGGTGTTGTGGTGTCCTACGACAACATCGGACGCATACGGGGAATTCCACAAAATATATGTTGCAGACGTTTCGCTGGGAGATGTCTGATCATCCATTCTATGGCTTCGATCTTGCTGTTAAGTACTTCCACGTGTTATTGCACCTGAAGACGTTCTTGTCTGGGCACACTTTCCTAGAGGTGAAATGTTGCAGACGAATGTGACGGGCTGCCTTTCTTCCCAGGCGACAGACTTCTATGACACTCTAATGGAAATTGGTATAGTTCCGATGTTTCTTATGCTGAGAAGTAGCAGAAATACAGCTGTATCTTTTGCAATAGGTTTTTCCAGGTAATAAGACTTTGTTTTTTATGGTTTACGGCAAAGTAATTTTTCGGACGACCCTCTTATTGTTTAAATAATCATTATCAAATGAATATACCTTCATCTAAATCAATATCTAACTCATTGAAATCATCATCTATATAAATTTCCTTCTAAATCCAATCAACTTCATCTGCTAATCTAAGACATCTAACTAAGCATAACTACCCAAAACACATCTTCATGTTAAACCATCATATATATATTATCCTCATCATGGTCATTGAAAATATCACCAAATTAAGATAAATCATCATAGCTCAAATCAACTAAATAAAAAGCAGTATCATCTAAATCACCACCATCAACAATATGATTCTCATTTGATCATCGTCTTCATCACCTCAACCTTCTAATTCACCATCAAAATTGTTATCTGAATAACCAAGAAAAGAAATTATAAAATTATCACCAGATAATTCAAAACCATCATTTAAATAATCATCATCATCGAAATCATACCTTCAGTTTAAACCGTCGTATATGTCATCATCACCATTATCATCATCGAGATAGATAAATCATAATCTTGCAGATCATCTAAATAGAAAGCAATATCAACCAAATCATCATCTTCTTCATCCTCATTTAATCATCGTCTTCATTGTCTAACTCCTCTAAATTATTATATAAATCACTCTCACATCATGTATAAAATCGTCATCAGTCAAAACTATGTCACCATCAAATTCATCTAAATATTTTTTATCACTTAATACACATCGTCATTTTAACCATCATGTATATCGCGTCACCATGATCATCGTCAGAATAAGATAAACCATCATCACCCAAATCACATCAGTCATTCTAAACCATCCTATGTATCATCATCATCATCATCATTGAAGTCGTCGTCAGAATAAAAGAACTTCACCTAGATACAAAGCCCGATCACCTAAAGTTTTATTATCATCCTACTCAATTATTCATACTCTTCATCACTAAACCATATACTCACGATCACCTAAATAAAAAATCATCAGCAGTTAATCTAAATTGTCGTCCTCAAAATTCCAGTTAAATTATTCAAATCATCGTCGTTTAAATCATGACTTTTTAGTGTTTCGCTAGTGTGCCGTCAAATAGAGCCAGTTTCATTCAGGTACAGACAGAAGGATATCACCGGAAGTTCACTATCGTTGGTACAGGTGTAGTAACCAACAGCCCTCAGGAGATGCCAGAGGATTGGGGACGTAGCCGAAACCTATGCCATCTTAGATAACGTGACACTCGGAAGTGATGTAAGAGTTTGAATAGCGTAATGTTTCAAAAAGTTTGGTTTTTGTGACAACTAAAATATTTTTTAAAGTTTCATTTCTTCCGGAAACGACGAATAGTTTTCTTTTTTTTTTTAGGCAACGGCCTCTTGAACCCCTTGAAATCTTGTTTGTAATGACATTAAAAATTTCCCTTTTATCATTAAATCTGTATTTGTTTTTAATTGAGCATCTCATTATTTACTGTTTGTTCATTTCGCATAATTTTAATATAATATGAAAATTAGGACTGTACAAAATCTAGCTTTAATTTGTCATTGAATACTTTGATAATTGAGAATTTTTACATAAAATCGCGTTTTTCCCCCGAACGTGATTTTTTATACTCGATGTAGTACCTGTTCTTAAGAACTACTGCTCACAGGTATCTGAAATTTTTATACCTTATTTACTACGCTTCCAAATATTTGCCGAAATGAGCTTTTGATTATAATCAGTGCTAAATTTTACTATGCGTAACAAAATATACTGTAAAATACTCTAAAATTTAAAATGATAAAAAAGCTCGTTTCAGGATATTCAGCTAGGTATTGTGATGTTCCTTCCCTTAGCGAAAGACGTTTCCAGAACATTTTATCCGCGGGGGCGAAAGACGGTTAAAGGAAGGGACGTAGTTTCGCCGGAAAACAGAGTGGAGGCAAGCTGGTGGGAAGAATACGAGACTTGTGACTTTTGCGGTTGGACCGGCAGTCATGCCGTGTGCAAAGAGATAACTTAAGCTAAATGTATAGTAGTGGTATTTGTTTTATTGTGTATTGTTTAATAAATTAGTGGATAAAATTTCAAAGCTGATGGAGATTATTTTCCTATTATGGCGAGTGCATGAGAAATGACCGAACCCGCCTCGGAGTTGAAACGGCGCGAGGTGCAAATCGGCGCAGTCGATAGGATAAGATTGTGAAAAAGGAAATCACTAAATAGTGAAAATAATAAATAAATATGGTTGTAAAAAGTTACTGAAAGTTATAAAATGAAATTCGGCGATAGTTCACAAATGGATCTACGATGAGAGATGATTTTTATGACGAAAGAAAATGGCGCGTTTAGGGCCATGTGTGCGAATAAATTCATCCGATTTGTGAAAGCGTGATGTGCTAAAAAGTTAACAGCCAGTGAGTGGTAAAATGGGATCATCAGTGTTCATCATCCTAGTGAAATCGTGAAAGGTTAAATCAGGGGTAATGTGAATTACCGTGTTGTAATCATGTCAAGTTACGTGCCACTGCAGTGTGCTCGTGATTAAAGTTAACAGCGTCAAGTTGTGCTCTTCGTTCGATATTTTCACTATCGGGATCAAAGGTAAGTCCTTCTTAATTTATATATTAACCATATTAACTTAGAAAATTATAATTGTTTTTATGTCTGTTAATAACATGATTCGAATGTCAGGCGTTAAAGCCAGTAGACACCGAGAAAGTGTATTTTATATGGAAATGAGAAATTAAGGTTCTTATTTTTATCAAGATATAGGAGATTCTTAGAGCAAGGGAAACGATTATTGAAACATTTGAAAATAATGAAAGGAGTTATGTTTGACCCACCATCGAAAGCTGAGAAATGGCTGTTCTTTTTACATCATGCTGAAGTGATTCTTAATCTCTGTAAAATATCTGAAGAAGGGAAAATTATTTTGCAGAGTTTAAAACAAAAGTTAAAAGTTTGATCGTGACTCTCGATGAAATGGATTGAAATAACAATATTATGATTAAAGACACCGTATTAAAAGAATTCGAGATTCCTCGGAAAAACCGATCGAGGCAGGCTGGTGGCGTGAATACGAGACTTGGTACTTTAGCGATTGGACCGGCAGCCATGCCGTGTGGAAAGAGATTACTTAAAACATGTTTTGCGCGCCTTATATTATGTATATAGTTGAGATTACTTAAAACATGTTTTGCACGCCTTATATTATGTATATAATTAAATTTATACTATACTAGTGATATTTGTTTTATTGTATATTGTGTACCGTTATGTGTAATAAATTAGAGGATAAAATTTCAAAGATAGAAATTATTTTCCTACTATGGCGAGTGCATAGACGAACCTGCCTCGTGGTTGAAAGAGCGCGAGGTGATAGATGTACTTTAATTACGTAAAAACCTTCAAACCTGTAAGAACAGCAGATTTTCAGAAAAGGTAATCGTAAAATGGCCAATTCAACATTGTTGCTATAGGGTTTCCAACACCCCTTAATAAAAAGGAGTAAAATATTTTTAAAAAAGGGCATTTATGGAAATACAAAAAAGAAATATGTTTAGCTTATAAGAGTATATAATATTTCTGTAAAATAAATAAAGTGAGAATTTAAAAGCAATTTTTTAAAATAAAAAACCAAAAGGAAATATTTATAGTTTTTAAAATCAGTATTACTTTTGTAAAATGAAAGAACTTAAAATCTTTTTAAAGTAAAAATAGCAAAAAGAAAAATTTAAATTAAAGTTTCACGTTATTAAACTAAATATTGAAGAGAAAAACATTTTTGACACGAGAAAGGGAAAATAAAAGAATTTAAAAGTCAAAATTGCATTTACACAAGTTGCAACTTTGATAGAGATTCGCGTTCCTTTAAGCCTCGGGCGTCTCCCTATGACGGTCGGTTACTATTAAGCTTGTTATTGTAAACTGGCTATTCAAATTACAGTCGGTATGCGCAAAGGGGGCCTGAATTTTCATCCTGAAAAATAAACAAAATTATTGTTACACATCACATAAAAATATCAGTTAAAATGATAATTCAATTCTGAGTCACAAGCATGAGAATATTTGAGAAGGTTATATGGCATACGCAAATAACCAAAATGAAAGGTACTCGAAACGTATGTCTGTGCACTGTCTGCAAAAGGTCAGGCCGGATCTTGGTCGTTTGTGGTAGGCATTGACTTGCAAGTACAAATGTGTTTTGAAAAACGTAAATGTTTGCGCTTTGGTACTTTTAAATTTAAAGTCATTTGTTTTGTAAAAATTACGAAGCCTAGCTCTTCATATGTTTCTCCGACACTCATAATTTTATGAGGAAAAAGTTTGCACTCGTTATGAAATAATTTTGAGCATAAGTATCTCCGTCTGATTTCGATTGACATCAGTCAATTGTTTTGTGATTTATTTCTTATAACCAAAAGGAAAGTTTCCGAAATGATGTCTAGGTATTGGAGGAAAGAATAATTAGTAAAATGTAGAAAACTGATACTTTTATTTTCAGCTTTTTTGAAATGAACTCATTATGCAGCGTGCCAAAAAATTTAAAAAGTCTTCTCTCAAAATTTAATTTTCAACGTTCTATTTTGGAAATGAAAATACCAATTAACAATAGACAGAACTCGTCCTTGACTTTGTAAATTATTCTAGAAATCCTTGACTTCCTATAGCTGGTAAAAACCTGAAATCTCTTACTAAATTTGTCATGGAATATGCCAGTACATTTCAAACGTAAAAATGTGCGCCATTTGTTTTTACATAAAATTTCTCATATAAATAATTCTTGGATTAGACTTTTTTTGAAAAGTATCTTAACCCAAAACGTTTAAACTGTTTTCTTAAAACATTCGTTTGCTATTGAAAATTTTATAAATATAACTAGACAGAGTTTTGAATAAATGAAATTACAAAGCATAAGCACATTGTTGGAACATTTTGTATAAGAAAACGTAATCGCATATAAATCAAGTTCTTATATCGCTTAACTACAATGCATCAGATCTTTAGTAAATAAAGAAATACACATGGTGGTTTGGCAATACCAAAAACATCATATCCCGCAACAGCTCTTCTTGATTATTTCATACCTTAGGAAACACGAGCAAATATGTCAATTGCGGAAACATTGCAGTTTGGCAAGCGATAAGGTGGTGCGCAGGAGAATTGATTATCGGGGAAAATATTTCTGCGAGGTAGAAGGTGATTTGTATTCATTCTGGATGTGGAAGAGTATGTTATTCTAGGACTTCGAGAAATAAGGAACATAATTTGGATAAGAGTGCACTTTCGAACAAAGTGAATTTGCGGAATTAGGAGTCATGTTTCTTCTTTCTGTAGTCATTTGAAGCCGTGGTTCTGATGTCAACATCAAAGACTTAACGATATCACATTTGATTTTAGTGAAGTGTAGTTCATCCAGTGCTTTCTTCAGCAGTAGGTATGGCTTTCGCCGAACGAAACAAACACAATGCAAGTTTCAAATGTTAAGTCATTCAGTTTGCGAAAGAAAATGGAAATCATGCAGTTTGGTTTTCGTGAATGCTTCGTACACGAGTGGAAGAGGCATGAAATTTTACAATGATTATTGCGCCAAAGAATAAATGTGTATCGCATAAAGCAGTAATGAAATAGCTTACCGCCGGCGAAAGTGTTGGAAACTAATACAGAATATTTAGCAGAATATTTAGCCATTCAGTATCTATTGATGGGAATGTATATAACTCTAATGAATAGTACAGAAATAAGATAAAGTTACGTTTCAGTTTGTAGGCCTTACATTTCAAAATGGTTTTAATACAGCTTAAAGCGCATAGCCAAAGATTATGCTCTCAACCGCTTTTTCAGTAATAACGTCAGAGAATAATTCTTACAGTTACAATGTTTTCAAATAATCCATTCCTTCAAAAGTAATCTATTGTACTAAGATAATGTGTTTTCGAGGGCAGAAAATGAAACAGAACGGCGAGATCCATCAGAGTAAGATCCTGTAATGCTTTAACAAATCTTTCGCAGTCTTAAGTAATAGAGAAATGTGGTAGAGCTTCATCTTACACTATATTCTTGTATTCATATTATTTGTATTATGTGACTATGTGTCTCTATTCGATGTGTGGGAAAAAAACGTCTCCAACAGGTTTATATATACGATACCATTCAGATAAACGCAAAGGAAACCAACATTTCCATCTAATAATATTCATTTTATTTTAATTATACCATTTTCTAGTTAGATAACCAATTTGTGAGCAAGAATTTGCATCATAACAGTGAATCATATTGCTGCCAAATTCCAAATATAAAAAACTAAAGCTCACGAATCACAAACCGAGAGTTTCTGTGAGATTTGTGAGGTGCGAAGGAATCTCTATTTTCAAAGAAATCGAAATTGATATAAATTCGCTTTATAACATATTATTCAGTTTATTTATCTAATTATATTATGATTCTGATGTAATGTATACACACATTTTAAAAGTTATTTCTTTCGCTCATTTCAATTTGTAATCTTGAATTTTTACACTGAAAAAATCCTGAGTAGAGACGGAAACTGTGGTATGTCAAACTGAATTTAAACAAGGTGAAAGCAAATGAAAAGCTAATGAATGTACATAATACAATAGCTTTAAATTTGTTTAGAATTACAATCTTAGTAATGCAAACCATGCTGATTAACACATAATTAACAGTGGATAAACATTCCTTTTTGAACGTTTCTTTGAACCTTGATATAAAGTTCTATGAATATCTGCAGTTGGATAAGACAGCTCAGGGTCAAACAAATTTTAAAATGAAATTTGTATAAATTAATTTCATGAGTTCAATTATGAAAGATATGCCGTGCTATATTTATTTGCACAATTTAAAGCCAGTAGCACAACATAAATTTATTGTTGAAAAATATTGTCATGTGTAAAGCTATGTGTTAAAAAAGTCAATAAACTGTGACTTTCCAGGTAAAACCGGAAGACCTCGCAGCCATGAAAGGCACTGAAAACATAGATCTGAACTACGAAAGAGTGTACTTAGTTGCTGCTAAAATAATACTGGTATCTTAAAGTTAGCATGACTAATTACTAGCTAATAATATATCAGTAGTCACACTTACCGAGCAAAATATTATCAAATGCCGTCCATATACTAAGAAAACCATAAAGTTCTTGATAATAGAAATGTTGTTAATAATAAATTTTGGTAAAATGAAACAGGTATATGATTTATTTGTTCTATTTTTCTTTTCCGGGTCTTGCTTCCTTTGGTCATTAAATCAATCGTTCTACAGTCGGTATCCAGTTCTGGCTCTTTTCGCAGTTCAACCGGTTTTCTTTTCGGGTTTGACAGTTCTTTTCCGGTTCCAGCTTGTCTTTCAGATTTGGAATCTTTTCCGTTTTTTGCTTCTTTTCCAGGTATTGCGTCTTTTCAGACTCCTCTATATTTTCCATTTCTGGCATCTTTTCCGGCTCTTGCTTCTTTTCCAGTTTTTGCATTTTTTCCAGTTCCTTCTTCATTTTCAGGTCTCTCTTTTTTGGTTTTTGCAATTTTTCCCTCAACTTTTGCCTTTCCAGTTCATTTTTGTGTGCTTGTTTTAGCATCTCTTCAATATGTTTCTCCATTTTCAGTTCTTCTTTCTTTTCTAGTATTTGTATTCCTTCCCGTATTTTCTTCTTTTTCAGTTCTTCTTTCTTTTCTAGTTTTTGAATCCATTCCAGTAATTGCTTCTTTTTCAGTTCTTTCTTCTTTTCTAGTTTCTGTTGCTTTTGCAGTTTTTGTTTGTTTTTCAGTTCTTCCTTCTTTTCCAGTTTTTGCTTCTTTTTCTGCTCTTGTTTCATTTTCAGTTCTTGCTTCTTTTCCAATTTTTGCTTCTTTTTTAGTTCTTGCTTCTGTTCTAATTCTTGTATCTTTTCCTGTTCTTGTTTCTTTTCTAGTTTTTGTATCTTTTCCAGCATTTGTTTCTTTTTCAGTTCTTGCTTCTTTTCTAGTTTTTGTGTCAATTCCAGTTTTCTCTTGTTTTTGAGTTCTTGCTTCTTTTCCAGTTTCTCCTTCTTTTCCTGTTCTTCCTTTTTATTCAGTTTTTGATTCTTTTCCAGTTTTTGCATCTTTTCCGGTTCTCGCTTCTTTTCCAGTTCCTTCTCGTTTTCCAGTTCTTTCTCGTTTTCCAGTTTTTGCTCCTTTTCATGATCACAAGGAGGATTTTCCAATCTACAAAAAAATCGGTATATCTTTATTTCAGTAGTAAAATAGTGAAGGTAATGCAATGACGATCACGTTTAACATGTACAACACTTCCATATTTAGATACTATATAACACTTTTGGCTCAGTTTCATAGGGAAAAAAACTCCCCGTAGATTATTGCCTGGCAGAATTGTTTTCTACAAAGGGTGAATTTGTTGTTTTCGTTGTTCTGACCTAAAGCCAAGCAGATAAGTTAAAGTATTTTGCGTTTTTTGTATGCAATAAGCGGCCTCCATGAATCTCACGTAGAGCGTAATAATTTGCAAAGTTTCAGTGCCTTACTTTTCCTTACTTAATTTTTACATAAGTTGGAATAATAATAACAGAAATAATAAACAGGTGGCTTAAAAACAGAGGGAAACAATGACGAAAATTGCAAAATAGGAGGAAAAAAGGAAACTGAAATGAAAAGGGAAACAACTACAAACAAAGGATGGAAAAAGCATTTTAGAAGATATACACGTAACGTTCTTTCTGAATCAGCAAAACCTGTATTTTAACGAGTCTCTTTGCATCGCTGGCTGCACAGATTTCAAATTTTCTCTCGTTATTCCAAATTCGGATCATATTGCTGGTCTTTTTCATCGTCCAGCAGAGCCGCACTAGGATTTTTGCCACCATTTGTTTTCAATTAAAACTTTTATTCTCATTCTTCAGTTGCATTCTTAAAGTTTATTTATTTATACAGGAAGAAAGAAAGAAATCAATCAAATCAAAGTAAATTAGGAAAAGATATACCTGTTTTCTCCTATATTTATTGTTCCCTGTAATTTCTTTTGCCTGTTGCATTAAATTTATTGAAGGAAAATTTACAAAATCTTTCAAAATGTATTTCCTAAATCCTTATGCGAATTTAGCCCTTCTGATCATTTCGGCCACACTTTAATGGCTTTTACAATTTGATGTTTGAATATTGACAGCTGCCTATACTGAAATATGTTCTCCATTGTCCTCGAAAAAAGAAAAATTAAAGTTCCAGGAAATTTTGCAATGAAGGACACATATATCTTATTTGAAGGGCAAGAGGAAAAGAAAAAGATATTTTCGGATGGGAATATGTAGCATTTTAAACACCGTTTTTGTAAACGTCATCATATAGTAGCAACACTTGAGTCATAAGTAATTATACACATATATGAGAGAGACGACGATGACGAAAAATTAAATGGCAAATCATGGCCCAAAACACTTTCCTGGGCTGTGCAAACAACACAAAACACAATAAAGATCGGACACCAGTTATGCTTAGCACAAGAGAAATTAAAAAGTAGGAACAAAATTAGACACTTAGGGACCTCAAAAAAGGTGTTCGAAATTACGACCTGCAGCCTGTTACAGATATCCCATCTCTCGCACATCCAACATGAGATGTTCTGGAAAATACCGTGCATCCCCAGGACTTTCCCAGCACCTGCCACAATATGTGCCACAAGTTCCTGTTGGACTTCTAACTGGGGTTTCGTGCACTTATGTGTTGAAGTACCCCGAGACGAACTGATAATGCAAGTTAGGTCTCGTGATCTTGCTGAACAATGCACTGGACTATCCCTACCAAACCCATGTTTAGGATACGTTCCGAAGGAACTTTCGAATACTTTCTTTGATGGCGATCCCCTGCTTTTGTTCTTATTTCTTGGTTTCCGCTGCGCTAAGGAAAATAAACAAATATCTTTACAATGTTCGTACCCAATTTTTTCAATTCGGATCATATTGCTGGTCTTTGCAATATGATCCTGTTGTTGCAATAAGTTCTTTGCAATAAGTTCCTGTTGGACTTCTAACTGGGGTTTCGTGCACTTATGTGTTGAAGTACCCCGAGACGAACTGATAATGCAAGTTAGGTCGAATACTTTCTTTGATGGCGATCCCCTGCTTTTGTTCTTATTTCTTGGTTTCCGCTGCGCTAAGGAAAATAAACAAATATCTTTACAATGTTCGTACCCTATTTTTCTTGTGTTGTCTCTCGTCACTATGGGCCAGGAAAGCGTTTCCGACAATGCATTGCAATAAACGATTATATATATATATATATAAACAATATATATAAACGATATATATATATATATATAAACAATATATATATATATATATATATATATATATATATATAATCTTATAAACATATGTTACCGTGAAGGACCGAAATTGGAGAATATCGACTTTCACCGGAGACTGTCAACATTCACCAATAACGTCGGTGAAAGATCAAATATTGCATTACATTCTTCTACATTCGGACCCTCACCGGTGTATGTCGATAATCACAGATATGCTCTGGTGTAGATTGAAAAGAGCGGAGTATATGTACACACTATTATTGCAAAAGGAAGTGTTCCACAAATAAATGCAGTTGTAAAAGCAAGGGCCTCTTGTGCAATTGAAAGTGTTATATATTATATACATGTATATATGTATATATATAATCGTATAAACATATGTTACTGTGAAAGACCGAAATTGGAGAATGTCGACTTTCGGTAGATTGAAAACAGAAGAGTATATGTACACACTGTTATTGCAAAAGGAAGTGTTCCACAAAAAAATACAATTGTAAATGCAAGGGCCTCTTGCGCAATTGAAAGTGTCATATATATTATGTATATATATATATATATATATATATATATATGTATATAATAGTATAAAAATATGTTACCTTGAAAGACCGAAATTAACCCACCGGGCGGCTCGCATTCAAATCTATTTACGTCTCGAAAACTGCAGTAAAAATTAACCATGTTTACAATTTTTTTTTCACTTAGAGTGAACCAAAATTGTCCGGAAAACGGCCTTTGTTAGATTTTCTTCCCCCCTCCGTGTAGGGCGATCAACAAGTCGTTTCACTTAAGTGATGGCTTCCTACTTTCCTTTGATTACCGCCTAGAGGCGATTAAGCAGATGGGCTGCTTTTGACCTTACGGAGGAAGGAACACGTTTTGTGTCCATGCTTTGGTTAGACGAAAAAAGATATTTTTTTCTGGAAATCCAAAACAGAAAATGAAGTTTTGTATTGCATTGTTACTAATTTTGTGCATATTTCTAATCTTAATTGCTTATCAGAGCCGTGCCAAGATATTTTTTCACCTGAGGCAGAAAGGTCAATGCACGTCCATATAAATATAAAAATAGCTACACTTGTATTAAGCAAAAGTAATTGTATTAAATCAAAATGTCATAACTCTTATAGCATAATTATACCATAATTCTTAAAGTATTTTTTAATCGTAGTTTTATAAATTCAGAGAAATAATGTAGCCAATTATTTATAATTTTCAAATGAAAACGTTAAAAAATTCGTTTTTGATAAATAAGAAATAACACTGAAATGCATATTGCATTAATTTCCAGGTTTCCTTGCAATTATTTTGGTTTGTTTTATTGATTTAAGTTTGACGAAGCTTATTTCCCCTAATAATTAAAGTAATTTTCGAATTCGCACAGCCAATTTTGCGCCTCTTCTAGTGATTCACATGAGCCCGGCTTTGTTGCTTTTTAAGTATAAATGTTATTGATTTTTATTGCGTTTCGGTATTTTAATGTACGTTTATAGAATGTTAATTTGTTTTTATAATCATATTTCAGTAATATAATCTTACGACTAGTGAGACAGTGTAGTTTAACTAATTTTCTGTTTTTGATTCATGTTATCGAGCTTTAACGCTAAGAAAAAATTTATAAGAGGCTTAAAATACCTAATTCCTATTGAAAGCTACATGTAATTGATAATTAAATTACTATTAAAATAACAAACACATGCTCAGTGTCAGTCATTTCGACATAATGTTTGTAATTCATTTTACCACAAATTTATTTCGTTTATCTTGTTTCATATTTATAAAAGGGGAGTTTACCTTCATCGCATTTATTGCTTGATTGAATATTTTGAAACAAGTTTCAGTCATAATAACCTTATTAAGAATTTTCTACATATAGACAAGATGTCACAGATACCTCTCAGTTTCCGAACTAAATTACATGGTACTGAAATTTGGTGCATTTTCATATGATTATTTTTGACAGAAAGAGTTACCTTACGTAAATCACAAAAGAACATTGTTTTAATTCTTAATTAAATATAGCACTTGTATTAAATTGCTAAAATTCATTGTTAGGAAAATCTCGCTCTAAAAAATTAGACACTTTTACCTTTCAAAGTGGAATTTTTGTGGTTTTCTCTGTGCATAATGTGGGCGCGAGTAAGTTTTTCTTAGAATGTCCTCCACGGAGGCATTCCTCCCTTTAGGCAGATAGCTCTCCTTTGCTTTGAAGGAAAAATAAAGCAAACCAAAACAAAAGCTTCAAAATTGGTGTCTAAAATTTTTTTTGTTTTCAAATACGCAAATTACTTAGAGATCTCAATTCACATTATCAAATGTTATTAGTTAAATAAATAAAAGCAAGCTGAGGATTTCCATTTAAATTGTTTGTTTTAAAATAAAAAATAAGAACAGTTAGTTTTGAATAAATCTTGTCAACATCAAGCAGGGACAGGAACATGCCAATGTAAAATTTAATATTAGGACAAAAAGAAACGCTTTGACGTAGATTTTGGATAAAACTTAATCAAATTCGCAGGTAGTCAGAGACAGGCCTTTCTTCAGTAGAGAGAAAAAAATGTTTCTGAGGTATTTGTGTATTTATTACATAAATGTTTTAATGCTTCCATAGCACTGCTAATCGATAAAATTTATTTGATGAAAAGTAGGAAGTTTGCTTTTAAAATTCCGATTTTTCAACCTTTTTCAGTGACATATGTGACATCGAAAAACACGTCTGGCCAGGAGGCAGATTAATGGCTGAAAAATTCTTAGAATTTAAAGAGGCATCGAACAAGAAAATTTAGGGATGGCGAAATTCTAAGAATTTGGCACTTGACAACGGCAAAAGTTTTAGAATGTAGAGAGCTACAGAATTTAGGCAGGGCAAAATATTTTTAATTTATAGAACATCGGTCAGTAGAATTAAGATCCCACAGCGATTGCACTGAGAAACAAATCGACCTGCTTCTCGATTATGCGGATGGACGCAGATTAACTTCCAAAAGCTCAGTGAAGCAAGAGCTATACATAATGCAGCTATTTACGATTTCTGCTGTAATAAACTGAAATTTAATATAATAATTTAACACTATATATCAGTTTACGAAAACATGATGATACTTTTGAGAAATTTTCTTTAATTCCCCAGTACACTAAAAAAAAAAATAAAGTACAATAGATTATATAATGATATTACTAACAAATCTTTATCTTTTTATTAATCTAAGTAAATATGTCATAGAGTTTTCCATAACTTATAGTTTTGCAAATTAAAAATGTTCAATAATATAATATGTGATTATGGTATTATTGGTATGGTACTATTCAAGGCAAAGCACACGAGGGTTATCTGCTTAAATGGAGGGATGCCTTCGTGGAGGACTTTCTAAGGGAAACTGGCTCGTATACACGTTACACATGGGGAAAACCACGAAAACGACCATGCAGCCAGCCCGTTCGCGGGATTCGAACCACGGACCGAACTACCAGTGTTCAGCGTCTTTACCGCTCGGCCGCTGGTGGGTAATATGTGATTATGAAAGCTGTGTAAAAGAAGAAAAATTCTTGCATATTCGTCAGGCAGCATACGATGGGCACCTGCTTGAGGAAAAGGATGCGTTTGTAGATGACTTTTCAGGGAAACTGGTTTGGTATATTCAACCTAAAATTCACCAAAATACCAAGCAACGAACGCATTCGCCGGAATTCAAACTTAGGCAAAACTACCTGTGTTCAGTTGCAAAAGAGAGTTAACAACATAAACAGGTAACATGTCTGAAATTAGTATTTATTGCATCCAACAGTGATATGATTTTCTGATATAATTTAATGGAATATCACTGTAAAAGAATGGGAATCTTTTTTTTTTTTCTCCTTTTGCAAGGAGATTTTTTTCCGCTTTGTTTTCAACATTTGGTTGAAATGCAAATTAAATAAATATTTACAAATGCAGAATATTGGATAGTTATTGATGATTTCGAGATTCAGTTTCTGAAATCCATTTCATGTGTCATTTCCTTAAAAAGGTGATACTGAAACCAACTTTCGAGGAGTAAAATGATTACTAGAAAAGAGTTTCCGATTTTTTTCATTCTTTTATTCCCATTATAAATTTATCCCGTAGTTCTTAGAACATTCTTCTATCCGTAAGTGATGATTTGCTTTCCGAGAAAATTTTCTGAAAGCAATAAATTACTTAGTCTTCAAACCATGGGAAAATCTTGCCATCGCCGGTACTTAATTCCCTTCATTTACTGAGATAACCTGCTTTGTTATAAGTATGGTACTTCTTTTCTGATTTTTACTGAATTTGCATGCTCAAAGCTATCTAAATAAAGAAACGCTATTGTGAATATCAGGGTATGAGTACATATATGAAAGGGTTATATAATTTTCAGAATTCCCCTATGAGCTGTTTATTCTTAGGCAGAAAGAGGAAAAAGCTTGCATACATCGCCATTCCCGGAAACTAGACAGTACCGAAAACATTACTAGACAGTCCGGTTTACCAAACAATAGAGTTTATCTGATTCCAAGTTGTAAAAACTGACAGTTATAAATTGTTATGTTCATGGCGACCTTCAGAAGGCATCAAATTACTTCAAAAGTTCCGCTGCTATAAATTTTCAGACTGCAATTTTGTTCCTTTAAATTTTCGAAAATACCTATTTTTTAAGTATTTTTCGGTACTTATATTAATATTGATACAAATAATATAGAAAGCACCAAACGTAGTTATGATGTATTTTAATTTGTCCTTAGTATTTTCTCACATATAAGTATTAACACTTTGTCTACACGTTTCTAATGTTTCACCATAGTAAGCCTTCTCTTTCCGAATGTATTCAGTTCCTTTTCGCTTTTGTTTTCTGCTTCTTCTTTTTTTTTTTTATTTTATTTATTTATTTATTTAATGTTACCATATCCTGAGTTTTACTCTAGCTATTAGCTAGAGTAGCTACTAAATAGCATTCATTATAGTACATTCATTATATTGATATAGCTACTAGCTAGCATTCATTATAGTACATTCATTATATTGATATAGCTACTAGCTAGCATTCATTATGGTACAAAAACTAATATAGCTTGTCAATATCAACACATTTTTATCTTCAATAAAATCCACTAATTCGATTGATGCTGTAAAAATTACAATTTAATACTTTAGCCAATTATTCTGATTATAGTGATTTAAATTCGATTTTAGGCAACATATGCATTCTTTCAGAAAACGCGATATGTTGAGCACCGCTGTTACAAGTAAATACTGTACATTCAACCATTTCATAATATGTAAGTGTAGCGTAACTTCTTTTCGAGTGCTTGCATTGAGAGTTTCCTTCAAGTAAACCTTAATGGAACTTTATTTCATGAAAATTTTGAAGTATTATAAAAGCCTCAGAATTATTTCCATTGCAAACATTTATGAATTATGCAGAAAAATAAATATGAAAAACATCAATGAGAAACTATTATCGAATATACATTTCATGACAGTAGTAAAACATTTTTTCAGTACCGACGGTGTTAAAAAGCTCAATATTGTGATAAGCTAAATAAAATAAAACGGTATTAAAAGTTTAATATTGTGATAAGTATACTAATCTATAACACTCATTTGATATTTTTGCCATTAGGAACTATAATGTAATTCTAACCGTTAAAGTAACATTGTATTTGTATTAACTATAATTGTAATTGTAATTTCAATTAAATTTATCAGTACTCGTTGCACCTTGAGTGAGACGCATTATTATTTTTTTTCCTATTATATAAAATACTGTCCTCAGAAAAAAATGTCTCTAGACATGATTCTGTCTCCAAAATTAACGGGTGATGTGAACATGAGCCAGTTTCCCTTAAAAAGTCCTCCATAGAAGCATCTTTGCGGTCTTTACCGTAATCCAAATAATATGACAATCACAGGTGCATAAGAAAATTGTACTTTTATTTGTTCTTACGTGAAACAATGATGGAAAATAGTTCATGCAAGTACTTTCACTTGTAACTGAATAATGCATTTTAACTATTTATGGAAAATGTGGGTTATGTTGAATAAAAGACCAATTCGTATTTTTTTTTTTTTTTTCCCAATGGCAGGGAGTAGCCGTTTATAGACATTGATCACTACTAAGGCCGGTCATGTTATTAAGAAGGGAACTAATACGTTGGCCACCGTTGCCACCTATGAAGAGGACGAACAAATTACATTCATGCCCTATCCGGGATTCGAACCCAGGCTCTTCGGTACGGCAACCAGAGTCACGAACCGCTTTACTGTCTGGGCGGTAATTCATAATAAATGGATTTAGTAAAATGTCTAATACACACAGCAATTAAGCATACTGATTGCTGATCAGAATCCTTTTTTACCAGCTAAAGCAATAGGTTGGACAAGCGTCCCGTAGCAAATCCTTTGCGGAAACATCTCTTTGCACTGGCATAAACTCTTTGCTTGCTTTCCCTTAATCTTGTAATTTAAGTTCACATGTATATCGAAGATCATAAACATACATATTTGCTTACTAACGTTATGTGCATTTCGGTCTATATAAAATATTTCCTTTAAATAAACTCCTATTTATGCTGGTACCACAAACTACAATATATGTAAGATGATTCAGAAGACATGACAGAAAATATTAATATTTTTCTCATAGGTGATTATCCCGTTGTATTATTTAAAAACTCATTATCCAAAATGCAGAAACATTTCGAATATAATATTATTGACTGTAATTTTCAAATATTATCACGATTTCCTTAGCCTATGTCACTGAAATTATAAGGGGCAGTTGTTTTTCTGATTAAATAGTTACAATCATCTGCTGCGCAATTTTAATTAAGAGGTCATTACAATTGCATTGTAATTTTTATTAGATAATATAATTACAGTTATACCGTTTACTCAATTAGATTTCACAATTAAAATGCAATTATAATTAAAATGCATTTGAGTAAATTGTATATATAATTAAAAATTGTTACATTGTAATTACAAGATAATTGCATAATATTATTCCAATTACTATGTGTTTTCAATTGCATTCTGCATTACATTTGCAATTAAGATCATGATTTTCCTGGGCTACGTAACTGCTTTTATCAGAAACAATTGCTATCCTAATTACATTATTATAATTACTTACTGGAGTTACAATGACAGTGGAATTGTAATTAGATTATATGTTTGCAGTTGCATTGAATATGAAATTGGATTTCACAAATATAGAGTAATTGTAATTTAAATGAAATTACGTAAATTGTAATTGTAATTAAAAAAACAGCTACTTTTTAACTATAACTACTTAGTAATTGCATAATTTTATTAAAATTGCATACTACACTTAGAATTACAATTATGATCATAATTTCACTATGTTAAGTAATTCTAATTATCAGAGACAATTACTTTCCTAATTACGTAGTTATAATTATTTACTGCAATTGCAGTTAAAATTACGTTGTAATTAGCTAATATTACCGTAGTTGTGATTAGATGCAATAAAATTTGTAATTGTAATTAGATTATATGATTATAATGTTTGTGATTATCATTGCATTGTAATTGTAAGACTTAAGAATTAAAATGCAATTACATACATTATTGTTGCATTTAAAAAGTACTTATTTTCTAATTGTAATTTCGAAGCTAATTACAATTGCAATATAATTGAAATCACATATTTCAAAATATTGTTGCAGTTTCTTGTAATTTTAATTTTAATTCCAATTACATTTTGCCAAACTGCATCTAAAATTTGGAGAATAATTAGGCTGGAAAATGAAAATTCTCTTTACAAACATAAACATTTAAGTTTACTATAGCTGGTATAAGCACAGAACAGCTGGAAGTTTTGAACGAGCTATTTATTCCGAGCTGTTATTCAAAACCTAACGATAAAACCCATTTGCCCCTAGCGAATAAATAGTTTCCTCTCCTCAATTACCTCCCGCAGAGAAAAATTATCACCTGTCAGTTTACATTAAGAGCAGAGAGGGGAGGGCACTCTGAGACAGGCCGTATATATGCTGCTTTGCCGTTTCGGGCCAAAATTTAAGTTTACGTATATATGCTGCCTTGCCGCCATGAGGACCAAAATATTTGGACGCATATATGCTGCCTTGCCGCTATGAGAGCCATTATTTTCGAACGCATATATACGGCCTTGCCGCCTGGAGGGTTAAAGAATGTCGACTTTCACCGGAGAATGTTAACATTCACCAAATACGTCGGTGAAAGATCGAATATTGCATTACATTCTTCTACATTCGGACCCTCACCGGTGTATGTCGACAATCACAGATATGCTCTGGTGTAGATTGAAAAGAGAGGAGTATATGTACACACTGTTATTGCAAAAGGAAGTGTTCCACAAATGAATGCAGTTGTAAAAGCAAGGCCCTCTTGTGCAATTGAAAGTGTCCTAACAGTTTAAGTTGTTGCAATAAATAAGATTTGAATCACGTAATTTAGTAAACATAGCTTGAGTAAGCTCCCTGTTCCGAGTCAGGATAGTTCATGTTTCCAAAGCAAGTAAAGAGGAATACAAGTCCTGATAGTGGCGCCCGACGAAGAAGAATAACCATGGCCGAGTTTCAAGAAGAACCTGTGGTGCCTGCAGAAGCGGCTCAGAATCCAGAAATGCCAGCTGCCGCCCTGGAAGGATTTGGGTACATCGTACAGACCATGCGCGCATCGATGAAACCAGAAGCAACATTTAATGGAAACTCACCGGTAACCAGTTTTTTGGAAAAATTGGATGACCACTTCATGCTGTATCCAGTCCATGAGTTCCATAAAGTCACCTTAGCTACCAGCGCTTTGAGGGGCCAAGCGCTTAATTGGTTCAAATGTATAGGCAGAAACCTCTTGGGTCAAGCGGGAAGTCCCACCTGTACTTACGAAAATTTTAAGACTGCCTTAGTAAAAGCCTAACCTGTCGTAAGAGATCGTGCAAGTTTAGAAACGGAACTCTTCAGCATATACCAGCAACGAATTTAAAATCTTTCCACCTTTATTTTAAGAAAAATTCACGTCTTTAAACTCTTGTATGAAAACCGTCCGGATCCTGAGATAATTCAAGTGATTTTGCCGAGGTTACTGCCCCAAGTGCAAGACTTTATTGAATTAAGAAATCCGACTACACTGGAAAAGTTATTTGAGCTAGCAATCCAGTTTGAAAGTAGAAGAACGGCGGACATCGAATGAAGACGCCAGTATGAGCAACGAAGCCAATTTGTGGCGCCAAGACCACAGCAAAGGCAAGAACATGGCTACGGAAGCAAATCGAATCAGAGGGCAAGGAAACCTGAGTATCCAAAAACAACCGGCGAACGTCGAGAGTTCAATAGTAAGCCAGAAAAAAAGTCTAAAGGCCAGCGGAGAAACAAGGAAGGCATGGAAAGGAAGAAAGAAAATTTAAACTAAAACGGATTTCTGCTGACGGGAGGGTGCGGAAATCCGAAGGCCAAGAAAAGCCCTCTTTCTTCAAGTTAAATACAGTTATTGTGAAAAATTTGACTCTTCCAAAGATTGAAGTTAGAGATTTATAAAAGATTTTGCAGCTATTGTTGAACCATTGTTAAAATTAAAAAGGAAAAAGGCAAGATTCTCGTGGACGGCCGAAGCCAATAGTGCTTTCGAAAAATTAAAGCAAGCATTAACGCAAGCCCCTGTTTTGAAATTTCCTGAAAACGATGAGAATTTAGAAATTTCAGTCGATGCTTCGGATTATGCGCTAGGAGCGGTACTTTCGCAAAATCAGCAGCCCGTGGCATTTTTTAGTAGAACTTTAAATCAAACACAAAGAAATTATTCCGCGACTGAGAGAGAGGCACTTGCAGTTCTGTTAGCAGTGCAAAAGTTCCGAGTCTATTTTGGAAAGGATCCAATAACAGTGTATTCTGATCATGCGGCGGGAACTAGATTGTACTCAGGGAAAAACTTATCCCCAAGGTTAATAAGATGGGCACTAAAGTTACAAGAGTATAATCTGGTAATTAAGCACACGCCCCGGAAAGGAAAATATCGTAGCACATGCCCTATCCAGAATAAAAATAGATGAAGAAGGTAATACAGTAAAGGTGGCAATGCTCACAGCATGTAAGCTACATTCCCGAGAAACTGTGATAACCGAACTGGGTAACGATCCTGAATTTAAAAATATTTATGATTATTTAAAGGATCCTGAAAATTTTAGCCACCAAGATATTGTGGCGATAAGAAATAGGGCGGCCCATTACGAATTAATAGATAGTCTATTATTTTATACAAAAACTACGAATTCCAACAACGAATTTCGACCTGTTATCCCAGCTAGTCTTTGATTAAATATACTGCAGGATTTACACGACTCCCCTTTAGCTTCTCATGCTGGTATTCGAAAAACCATCCCACGCGTACGCGAAGCAGTTTATTTTCCTGAGCTGCAAAAGTTAACAAGGGCGTATGTCCAGTCCTGCCCAACATGTCAAGCAGTTAATTATATTAATTTCCGCCCTGCCGGGTTTCTAAATAGTATTAAATCGGAATTTCCAAATGAAAGAATTGGCATCGATTTATTGGGCCCTTTCCCAAAAAGTCAGTTAAATAAAAGTCGCTATCTTCTTGTTACGGTTGATCATTTTAGTAAGTGGATCGAAATTGTTCCCTTAAAACGAGCCTCCGCGAAATTAGTTACTGATTCTATTTTAAATAAATATATTTTAAAATACGGGGCGCCCCTAAAAGTAATATCGGATAATGGTCCTCAATTTGTAAGTAATATATTTGAAGACATGTGCCAAAAACTGGGCATACGTCATTTAAAAATGGTCCCGTATCGGCCGCAATCAAATATAGCGGAACGGGTCAATAGAAATATGATGAAAATTGTCCGTAGTTATGTTAAAAATTTTCATAAAAGCTGGGTTAACTATGTCAATGAATTAGGTTCGCCCTTAGGACCGCAAAACATGATACGACGGGCAAAACTCCTGCTGAGTTATTTTTAGGCAGAAAGATTATAACGCCGTTAGATAAATTATTTTATGTTCAACAAAGAGCCCCAGAATTTAAAATGGGCAATATAGAAAAATAAATTAAAGAAGGAAAAAAGAACACTGAAGTAGCACAGAGAAAACAGAAGTTTTATTATGATATGAAACGACGGGGAGTAACTTATAAAGTAGGAGATGAAGTGTTAAAAATTAAGCATTAACTTTCTTCAGCACCAGAAGATAAAACTGCCAAATTTTATACACGATTTGAAGGACCATATGTCATAGAAAAAGTAACTCAGGCTTAGTGGTGTTAAAAGCCAGGAATGGTGAAACCTGCACCGCAAACGTAGACCAGATAAAACCATTTTATAATCGTAATAAAATGCCAATATTTCAAGATCTTTTGCAGGATCCGGCACGGCAGGCAGAAGCTCCAGAGGTGGAACAACGACAATCCCAAGGGCAAGCCATTAGTAGACAGGAGCAATTGAAAAGAAAGTTCCCCCATTGGAAAACTGAAGGTAAGAAGAAAAACAAGTCGTTCCACCGACCAGAAAAGAGAGGGCACGACCACCCCCAGAGTGAAGAAGGGAGAAGTACGACTAATGCAAAGAAAGCCAGGAGAAATGACAGCAACTATGACACGGCTCCAAAACAGAAGATCTACCCATCGGATAGGAGTCTACGCAGCAAATGTCGACGAATTGATGAAGTAAGACCAGCTGCAGATGCAAAGACGCAAGAAAATTTTGAACAGCCAGCAACGAGACCAGGCAACAACGAGAGACAGTTGTCCCGGTTCCGCCAAGACCAGCTGCCATCAAACGGCCGAGACCACAGGCAGATGCTAAAAAAAAGGTCTTCAAGGGTGACCGAACTGGAAGAAAAAGAAAGCTCATGGAGGAAGGAACCGAAGGGCGAACCCGCACAAGAAGGAAGATCAACCAGACCGTTGTCTTCGCTACCTTCCATGACTGGGCAGAAAAAAGGATGTCTGAATAGCACAAAGATAAGTAAAACTTTATGTTACTTGGAAACCATAAGTTAATTTTTCAATCTTACTGCAAGTGGCAGAATTCAAGAATTTTTACCTCATGTGAGGCCTACCTTTATCGCCAAAAAGGCGAGAAAAGAGTTGTTACCTGTTTTGGCATTGTTTTTAAATTACTCGCGAGTAAAACTAAAATTAATGTATAATAGGAATGTGTAAATACTTGAATATTGAAAAAGCATTGATAATCTTTGAGAAAGGTACCTTAAGAAAATTGTAAAAATTATTGTATAAAATTTTATTTAAAAGATTCTGGCAAGAAGGAAGTTTTAATCTGAAAGACTTTTGAAATGTAGAATTTCAATGCAGAAGAATTGGCACTTGCTTGGAAAAGAATAGAAGTTAACAATGTACTACTAATGTATGTTTTAAAATGCGTAAAATTAACGGCATGTTAATATGTCCTTATATACAATGTGAACTGTTATCTTAAAAGTTAAGAAATATTGTGATATGTTAAAAGTAAAAATATTAGAGTAATGCCAAAAATTTTAACTTATTCGTGTGACTGTAAAAAGAGCAAATTATTGTGAATATGTGATAAAGGTTGAATGAATGTAGTTAGGCTCTCTGACGCTACACTTCAGAGTTAGCCACTTTTCAGAATAGTACCTCAGGGTTTAGAGATGAATATAAGGTGTGTTCTGAGGTCTTGTTATGTTGAATTTTAACACGTTAGTGTTTTGATTGCAGGTGGTAGTGTTGAACACTTGTACATAGACACGCTCGTGTTTGGTGTTTTTCTTTACAACACAGAGCACGGGAAGTCCGAGAGCACGGGAAGATAATTAAATAACGTCATGAATGAAATAAGAATTTTAAAGGAGAAATATAAATATTCATGTTACTTGCCATTTGATTGTGTAACATTTCATTAAACTAGTTTTCCTTCCATAAGGAACCAGATTTCAACTAAGAAACTCCTATTTATAGATGCAGTACAGATGAAAATACTTGTTCATAGAGATGATAATGTAAAAACGACTTTTTAATATCTAGTTTCTAGAGAGAAATGTTTGTAAAAGATTGGCCTCGCGTTAGATTCTAGAGCTAAAAGTTTTCAACAAGGTCGTTTTAGACCTCAGTTTCAAACTAATTAACTCTGGCGGGTAGTATGTAAGGATCCTAAGTTTTACTAACGTTTTTGATGTCATTTAAAACGCTTAATTACAGGGCCGTAGTACAATACAAACCCCCCAACCCCAGAAGTATAGCGATATACAATAGTGACGTAATCGAAGATTCTTTGGAAATAATCGTTGTCATCGAATGACATGCATATTCTATTTAAGTAATCGTAGTCATCGGCTTTTAATATTCTTTGCAAATGATCATTGTCATCAAATAATCATTGTAAAGAATCATTCTCATCGGATAATCATTGAAAATAATCCTTGTCGTTACATAAAGGGGCATAGTAGCTGATGTATAAAGAATTGTACTCAAATTCTAATCAAAAGAATCGCATATGTATGCAATTTATCATATGATCATTATTTACAGCAATGATTCTTATATGTTTTCGACCTACGGCTCCTAATGACGCCGCGGAAAACTTGCGCAACAGTGACAAAAAGAATATTTAAAAATACAATAAAAGCTTGAAAGCTAGGGAAAATGTGTGAATTTATTTTCCTTTTATTTAAATGAAGCTTAATGTTTTTAAAGGAAATTGAATATTGTAAACAGAAATCAGCAGTTTAAATATATGTGGGATTTTGCCCCTTTGTTTTTTTTTCTTCGTAACATCATATCCTCCGGAACGGAGGAGGGGGGGAGATTTGAGTTTAGAAGGAGGTACCCTCGGATTTCAAAAATTCTTGGTAAAACTTTTCGACTATTGTTATCTTCCTACGACTATCACTCGAGATGTTATATAAAATTTCGGAAAGCGCAGGAGATCAAATTGCTTTATTTAGAAAAATGATGGATCTTCTCACTCTCAAATCGTATTGTTTAAGAGAAATTTTTAAGTTAAAAAAATATGAAATAAATAGTATTGCAAAACTCGAAACTTATTGTTATTATTTACGGTTATATTCTGAGTTGAAGAAAGCACGTGATTCCATATAACGTCACTGTATGTCGAAAAATATTTCGTTAATTTCAGTATTTTAAATGAATAGCTGCTTTTGGCAACTTTTATGTTTCACCTTTAGATACGTGACACGATATGCTATCGCTACGTTAATTCTTTTATTGAGATTTTGCAAATTTGTTATATTAAAATAAATTTAAATCATAACTTCAAATGTATTACCCCAAGTGTCAAAGGTCTTTGTTTCCTGACTTGGCAAGAAAAATTTATTTAGGAATAGCTGGTTGCTTGGAAAGAATGAATACATTTTCTTCATAATGAAATGTTTCTATGCATTTTATGCTATTCTAATTTTATTTATAAAAATTTAATTTCTTTTATTGTATAGTTCCTTTCTGAGTAGAAGTTTAAACTTCTGTAGGTATTTAACATATTTTAGATGCAATGTTACTTTACTACAGTTACATAATTTTTTTTTCAATTTACTAAAATGTCTGAACGCAAGAAGACAGCACAAATGTTACAGCGAGCTACAGAAAAAATGAAGTAAAAAGCACTAGGAGACTCAGCAGGCAAGTACAAGAAAACTTGCATGCTTCAAAAATGAATGAAGATACAACTAGAAACTCAGCAGGCAAGCATAGTGACAAGAAAGGTTACGCATTCAAGAAACTGAAGAAGAAACGAATAGGAGTTCCAGCAGACAAGCAACAACTCAAGAAACTTCGCTTGCTCAAACTGTATCAGAAACTAGTTGCAGACGCAAAAGACATTCAGAAAACCAAGAATCACTGCGTGCTCCGGAAAGGTAAGCAGAAGCGAAACGGAGGCCCATTAGGCAAGCGGAACGTCAAAAGAATATGCGCGATGACGGGAAGAAGTCGCAAGTAAACGAAGGATGCAAGACTGTCCGCGTCATCGTCAGATTCGACAGGAAACACCAGAACAGCTCAAGAAGCTGCATAAACAACTCAAGACGCTGCAGATTACGGACAATTTCGGTTCGAAGAGGCAGAGCTCATACGAGGAAACAAGCTTCGCATGAACGCATCACGACATACACGTAGTACTCTTCACAATGCAGGAAGTTTATTTTGAGCAACACACTGTATACGTAGAGCTCGTAGACATATATAGTAAAGATTTTGCTTTGTCAACAGCCCCCTAGTAAAATGTATGAAGTTTATATTGACATCTCACAATACCTGAAAGAAATTTTTCTATTTACTTCTTCATTTACTATTTTCTTAAATGTCTTATCAGTTATCCAGTCTATATATTATAGATATCAAAATCAGAAAAAATTAATTAATTATCTTTAAATGTATCTAAGTGATGAATACTTCGCCCCTGTTCGTACCGAAACAACACGATGTAATTCTAGATACCTAGAAAGTAAAATGTATTCATCAGGCTGTACAGCAAGCGACAACTATAAATGGTGGTAAGACAAGAATGTTATATAATGTTATATACTGGCAGAATTTTAAAAATGAACATATACATCAGTGTTTTAAAAATACGAATTTTGCATCAAATTGCAAAACAAATATCTTAAAATCTGCCTTTCCATGCATAAGAGTTCAGGATTCCGAAAATTATATTTTCGTAAACGGTTTAGCAAAAATAACAAAAATTATTGCCTTGAGAAATGGATAATCTTGGTATGAATACGAATTACGCCAAGACTACTCGTCAATGGTTGTTTTGAACACGCCCTTAATGTATATATATATAACCCTTAAAAAACGTAAAGTGAGTGAATCTACTATTCGAGTGTGTCTTTATATCTTGAGTATTTAAGAAATAAGAATTGCATTTATCTATCTCGATAAAGCTAACGCTATTGCCCGAATAACAACGTTTATTTAACACTTGATATAACCAACTTCATATATATCTTGAAATAAGACATAAATTTCCTAATCAGATACTACCAATTGCAGAAAAAATACAAAAATAATGGAATTTCTAATAACACTACAAGTAACATACCGAGGAATAAATTGCGTTGCAAAACTGATGCAATCTACAATATGTAAACCACAAAATTTATGTACCGCTATAGAAATGCAATAGAATGAGAAATGAAACTGTGATGAGATTTATAATGAAAAATTTACCATAAAATATTAGTATATGATATAAGTAAATGTATACTTTTAATACTATTCATTTAAATATGTTCAAATAATATATGTTCATAATATTCATTACTTACAAACGCTTCTTCATCCATCGAAGCATAGCACAAGCCATTCTCAATTCAGTGCTGGTGCACGTCAATAAAATAAGGATAAATCCAAATTTTTACAAAAAATCAATCGCTTTGACTCGTTTCTCAAAAAACGTATATCTACAAATGCAGTATTAATATATCACATCAATATAATTCGGGATCATAAAATCACCAAACAACGCATTAAACGCAAAAAATCGCATTAAGGCAGAATGAAGAATTTTCACTCTTACAATGACTTTTACAACAATATATAATAGAATCGAATTTCTAAACTAAGTGTTCATTGTTACACCATATTTCATTCTTGGGGAACCTTTCATGGTTGTTCAGTAATTCTAACTGTTAACTGGTATAAAACGAATTATGATTTCATATATATGCACAGACTTATATATGTATTATATTAACACGTATCTGTAGTAACATACATAATCTTATATTATATGTATTCGCATAATTCTAAATTAATTATACTAGTCAACATAATTTGTATATTGATAGCAGCACAGTTTTAAAATTATTTATTACTATCTGCTTGCTAACGATTATATAATTAAGTACAGTGGTACCTCGACATGCGAGTTTAATATGTTTCGTAACCTTGCTCGTATCTCAAAGCAATTTTCCGCATTGAAAGTAATCGAAATGCCATTAATCCGTTCCAGCTCCCAAAACACGACCTCAGCTGTTTTTTAAGTGTTTTTGAATAAGAAAAATGTAGTTTCTTATTCAAAAACAAGAAGAAACATTTATTTATAAATAACAAATACATATTCTATAAAAACATAATTAAAAGAAAAAGTGCCTACGGAAGCGCTTAATTTTTGTCACTGGTCTTCGCTCTTTTTGTCATGATCTGCTCATTTTCACCCGCAGATCGTTTAAAAAAACTGTCCAAGGAGGTTTGTTTCTTCTTACCTGTCAAGGTATTGCGGAATCGAGTTAGGCAAGTTTCGTTGAACAACTCCGATTTAGGACTAGTTGCAACTTTTTCGCGGTGATTTTTATCCACGAACTCTACAACTTTATCCCACATTCTCAAGATCTGTTTTATATCTCTTGTAGGGATAACCTCCTCCATCTCTGGCTCCTCTTCAAAACTAATTTTTCGTTGAACCACCGTATGCTGCTGCAAATGCAGATCGTGTAACTCCTCAGTTGTCAGCTCCTGAGACTGTTCCTCTACGAGTTCGTTCACATCTCTCTCCTCCACCTCCAGACTCATGGATTTTCCCAGAGAAACAAGCTCCTCTACCACTGACACTTTGGGTTCCAATCCTTCGAATTCTCTTTCAGCTACAGCCTCAGGCTACAGCTTCTTCCATGCAGACGTTGTAACACCCAGCCAGGCCTGAACAATAATTCTTAGGCACATCACGATGTTAAAGTGCTTTTTCCAGAACTCTCGAATGGTAAGGTTTGTGTTCTCTGTCACCTCAAAGCAGCGGCGAAAAATGTGCTTGGTGTACAAATTCTTAAAATTAGAAATCTCCTGCTGATCCATGGGCTGCAGGATAGGAGTGGTGTTAAGTGGTAGATAGGGAAATTTTATATACTTGAACTCTTCGAGTAAATCATCTTCGAGATTTGATGGGTGAGTAGGGGCATTGTCGAGGCCAACACCAGAACAGAACACCAGAATTATCCACTCCACAAAGAAGTTCATTCTGTCCCACGCCTTCGGATTTGCCCTCCACATATCTTCTTAAAATTATAACTGGCAGGTTTTCTTTTAAAATATTATATGACTTAAATCTTCTGGGGTTTTCCGAATGGTATACTAGCGGAGGCTTGATTTTACAGTCGCCACTCGCATTGACGCAAATTGCTAGATTTAATCTATCCTTAATGGGTTTGTGACCTGGCATCTTCTCCTCTGCCGTTATGTAAGTTCTATTCGGCATCCTTTTACAGAAAAGCTTTGTCTCGTCACAGTTGAGGACTTGCTGGGGAGGATGTATCCTTTGGCTACTATCTGTTCGGAAAACATTTTGATGTAAACATCAGCTGCCTTTACATCCGGATTTGCTGCCTCACCATGCCTGACGACGGAGTGAAGGTCGGTCCTTTCCCTAAAGTTGTCAAACCAGCCTCGACTGGCTTTAAACGGGTCTTCCGATTACACGTTTGTAGAAGTGTGTGGGATCTTCTTTAGAAAATAACCGTAAATCGCTCGTAAATAACCCGTAATAGTGCCTTCTCACATATGATGCTTTGTGTTAAGGTTCCTCCTTGAAGCTGCTTCTCTCTCACTCACACCATCAGTAGTTTCTCCATGTCTTGACGGAGAGAGGTCGGAGCTTAAAAATTATTGTAACGCCCTTAGTTGGCGTTATACTTTATCAACTCCTTTTGTTCAAGCACAGTAAATATCATTGATGTGTTACGCCCGTACATCCTCCCCAAGTCAATTACTCGCACACCTTGCTCATGGTTTTCTATTATTTAACGCTTTAATTCAATAGACATCATCATCTTATTTGGACCCAGGGTTATAAAAATAAATATGATAATGTTTTCTAAATGTACAAAAAGCAAAAAACGCGAACCCAACTTATCAAAAATGCTTCCAAAACGAGGGAAACAAGCACTCAGACTGAGGACTAGTCTGAGGTGGGAGAAACTGTTAGACGCTGCACACGACACCTACATGCGCGCGCATGTTGCGGTCGTGTACAGCGGTGTAGTGTGCGATTCCTCGTATCTCAAATCTTGCTCTCGTCTCAAAGCAAAAACATCGCTCGCTCGGTAGCTCCTGTCTCAAAACACTCGTATGTTGGGGCACTCGTATATCGAGGTACCACTGTAAATACAGTTTATAGTTTTTTTAATGTGACAATCATTATAAGCCATGTAGATTTTTCCTTGTGGCTTCATTTGTTTTCTCTTCCAAAATTTCGAACGTCCAACAGTTTTGTCAGTTTCGGGCTTTTGGAATGGAGAGTGAGAAAATGAGATAAGACCAGAGTGAACTTCAGTTCTGAACTTTGCAGTTCAGCATAGAGTAAGGAGTATTGACAGATTTATATTCGCTATTTACGTGCGCTTTTCATCGTATTTTCTTCATCATTCTCAGCACTTTAAAGTGATAACTACTAGCAGTGTTCCTTTATATTTCGTATATTTTTGGAATTATATTTTTTTACTCGTATTTTTCGAAAAACTTCAGAATTGTTTAGTGTTTTTTCGGGACAAATATATTCTAACAAGCTACCAGCTCTTCCGCATGCTTTACGAACCTTTATGCCAGGAACAATTTTGGGTGTTAGAAGTAGGACAGAATGCTAGTGACAAGAACAATTGAGGAGCATCTGAGGCAGCTTGTGACAGTCTTTGCTGAGTTCCAGGAAGATATAAAAGGAGAGGTTGATTCCTTTACAGAAGAGATAAATGCGTCCAACAGAAGAGGGAAAGGGGAAATAATACCAGTTCAAGGAAAGATGGAATCTATCCAAAATTGATACTTAAGCCTGTCAAGAAGAAATAAAAGACAACAGTAGAATATTTTCGAGGATTTTGAAAGCAGAAATAACATGGTCGAAAGGAGAGTTAGAGAAACTCGAGAACGTGTTTGGTTCAAATGTATAGGCAGAAGTCTATACATTTGAATATATGTATAGGCAAATGTATAGGCAGAAGTCTATACATTTTAGGAAGATTTTTTTGGGTCAAGCAGGAAGTCCGAGCTATACTTACGAGAATTTCAAGACTGCCCTAGTAAAAGCCTTCCCTGTCGTAAGGGATCATGCGAAATTAGAAATGGAACTTTTCAGCATATATCAGCAAAGAATCGAAAATCTCTCAAGCTGTATTTTAAGAAAAATTCACGTCTTCAAAATCTTGTATGAAAACCGTCCGGATCCTGAGATAATTCAAGTGATTTTGCCGAGGTTACTGCCCCAAGTGCTAGACTTTATTGAATTAAGAAATCCGACTACACTGGAAAAGTTATTTGAGCTAGCAATCCAGTTTGAAAGTAGAAGAACGGCGGACATTGAAAGAAGACGCCAATATCAACAGCGAAACCAATTTGGTGCGACAAGACTACAGCAAACTCAAGCACACGGCTACGGAAGCAAAGCGAATCAGTGGGCAAGGAAACCCGAGCATTCAAAAACAGACAGCGAACGTCGACAGTTCAATAGCAATCCAGGAAAAAAGTCTCAAGGCCAGTGGAAAAAGAAGGAAAGCACGGAAATGAAAAATAATTTAAACTAAAACGGATTTCTGCTGACGGGAGGGTGCGGAAATCCGAAGGCCACGAAAACCCCTCTTCCTTCAAGTTAAATACAGTAATGGTGAAAAATTTGACTCTTCCGAAGATTGAAGTGTTGGTGAATAATATCCCAGCCACTGCACTCCTGGATACAGGCGCGCGGTGTTCCTGTGTGGCAGAAGATTTTTTTAGGAAGTATTTTCGTAAATATCGTATATATAATTCGGATAATACGACAGTGTTAGCTGCGCAAGGAGAAAGATGTAAGTGTATAGGTAAATTAGCGCTGTATGTCCGTATCAAGGACGAACAAGTAAAGGTTATGTTTTTCATAGTAAGGAATCTGCAAGCACATATTCTCTTAGGAATAGATTTTCTTTCAGACGCACAAGCAACGCTAGATTTTAATGAAGCGTCCCTTAAGCTGACAATGAAACCAGTTCGTGAAGAAAAGGCTGAACCGCCGATGTTAAACCTTGACCACCTTCCTAATGAAGAGCAACGAAGAATCTGACAAGTGGTAAGTGAATTTGCTTCGTTATTTAGTGATATTCCATGATTTACTCAGGTTACTAACCATAGTATTGACACCGTAGATCCAATGCCAGTTCGCCACAAAGCATACCGGTATGATAAGAATAAGGAAAAAATTATAGAATGGCATATCACCGATATGCTAAGTAAAAAGATCATAACGCCCATCTCAAGTAGTTATGCTAGCCCGGTGGTTTTATGTAAGAAAAATAATGACTATCCATTGACACATCCAAAAAGGTGGAGATTCGCAATTGACTACCGTAAATTAAACTCCATAACTAAATATCCGGTATATCCGTTACCTATTATTGAAGAAATTCTAAGGAACATAACATCCACCAAATATATGACGACTTTAGACTTAACGACTGGTTATTTTCAAATAGGGGTTAGGCCTGAGGACGTGCCTAAGACTGCTTTTATAACCAAGTCTGGCACTTATGCATTTCTGCGTATGCCGTTTGGCCTTTCAGGGGCACCGGCAACATTTCAGCGATGTATGGACATTGTGTTAAGGCCTGTTCATGGAAAGTCCACATTTATCTATTTAGAGGATATCATTATTACTAGTGATAATCTCGACCAACATGTACAGGATTTAAGACAGGTGTTTTCTTTATTAAATGAGGCCGGTCTAAAAGTTAATGTCGAAAAGTGCAAACTTGCAGCCCCTGAATTAAAATATTTAGGTTACAAAATATCTCAGAAAGGAATAGAGACAGACGAATCAAAAATAATCGCTGTACAAAAGTATCCGACTCCAAACACGGCGAAGAAGCTCTCTTCTTTTCTAGGACTTTGTTCATATTATAGGTCCTTTATAAAAGATTTTGCAGCTATCGCTGAACCATTGTTAAAATTAAAAAGGAAAAAGGCAAGATTCTCGTGGACGGCCGAAGCCAATAGTGCTTTCGAAAAATTAAAACAAGCATTAACGCAAGCCCCTGTGTTGAAATTTCCTGAAAAGAATGAGAAATTAGAAATTTCAGCGGATGCTTCGGATTATGCGGTAGGAGCGCTACTTTCGCAAAATCAGCAGCCTGTGGCATTTTTTAGCCGAACTTTAAATCAAACACAAAGAAACTATTCCGCGACCGAGAGAGAGGCACTTGCAGTTCTGTTAGTAGTGCAAAAGTTCCGAGTCTATTTTGGAAAGGCGCCAATAACAGTGTACTCTGATCATGCGGCGGTAACTAGATTGTACTCAGGGAAAAACTTATCCCCAAGGTTAATAAGATGGGCACTCAAGCTACAAGAATATAATCTGGTAATCAAGCATACCCCCGGAAAGGAAAATATCGTAGCAGATGCCCTATCCAGAATTAAAATAGATGAAGAAGGTAATACTGTAAAGGTGGCAATGCTCACAGCATGTACAATAAATTCCCGAGAAACTGTAATAACCGAACTGGGTAAGGATCCTGAGTTTGGAAGCATTTATAAGTATTTAAAGGATCCTGAAACTTTTAGCCACCAAGATATTGTGGCGATAAGAAATAGGGCGGCCCATTACGAACTAATAGATGGTCTATTAATTTATACAAAAACTACGAATTCCAACAACGAATTTCGACCTGTTTTCCCAGCTAGTCTTAGATTAAATATCCTGCAGGAGCTCCATGACAGCCCTTTAGCTTCTCATGCTGGTATACGAAAACCTATCCAACGCGTACGCGAGGCAGTCTATTTTCCTGAACTGCAAAAGTTAACAAGGGCGTATGTCCAGTCCTGCCCAACATGTCAAGCAGTTAATTATATTAATTTCCGCCCTGCCGGGTTTCTAAATAGTATTAAATCCGAATTTCCAAATGAAATAATTGGCATCGATTTATTGGATGATTTATCCATGATGATTTATTGGATCGATTTATCCAAATGAAATAATTGGCATCGATTTTAACCCAAAAAGTCAGTTAAATAAATGTCGCTATCTCCTTGTTATGGTTGATCATTTTAGTAAGTGGACCGAAATTGTTCCCTTAAAACGAGCCTCCGCGAAATTAGTTACTGATTCTATTTTAAATAAATATATTTTAAAATACGGAGCGCCCCTAAAAGTTATATCGGATAATGGTCCTCAATTTGTAAGTAATGTATTTGAAGACATGTGCCAAAAACTGGGCATACGTCATTTAAAAATGGTCCCGTATCGGCCGCAATCAAGTATAGCGGAACGGGTGAATAGATAGTGAAAATTATCCGTAGTTATGTTAACAATTTTCATAAAAGCTGGGATAACTATGTCAATGAATTTGCTTTCGCCCTTAGGACCGCAAAACATGATACAACGGGCATAACTCCTGCTGAGTTATTTTTAGGCAGAAAGATTATAACGCCGTTAGATAAATTATTTTATGTGCAACAAAGAGCCCCAGAATTTAAAATGGGTGATATAGAAAAACTAATTAAAGAAGCAAAAAGGAATACTGAAGTAGCACAGAGAAAACAAAAGCTGTATTATGACTTGAAACGACGGGGAGTAACTTATAAAGTAGGGGATGAAGTGTTAAAAATTAAGCATTCACTTTCTTCAGCACCACAAGATAAAACTGCCAAATTTTTTCCACGATTTGAAGGATCATATGTCATAGAAAAAATAACTCACGCTGTAGTAGTGTTAAAAGCCAGGAATGGTGAAACCTGCTCCGCAAACATTGATCAAATCAAGCCCTACTATGATCGTAATAAAATGCAAATATTTACAGATCTTTTGCAGGTTCCGGCACGGCAGACACGGCGGGCACAAGCTCCAGAGGTGGAACAACGACAAGTACAAGGGCAAGCCATTAAGAGGGAGGAGCAAGTTAAAAGAAAGTTTCCCCGCGGGAAAATTAAAGGTAACAAGAAAAAGAAGCCGTTCCACCGTCCAGAAAAGAGAGCTCACGAACACCCCCAGAATAAAGAAAGGAGAAGGACGACATATGCAAAGAGAGCCAGGAGAAATGACGGCAACTATAATCCGGCTTATCCGTAGTTATGTTAACAATTTTCATAAAAGCTGGGATAACTATGTCAATGAATTTGCTTTCGCCCTTAGGACCGCAAAACATGATACAACGGGCATAACTCCTGCTGAGTTATTTTTAGGCAGAAAGATTATAACGCCGTTAGATAAATTATTTTATGTGCAACAAAGAGCCCCAGAATTTAAAATGGGTGATATAGAAAAACTAATTAAAGAAGCAAAAAGGAATACTGAAGTAGCACAGAGAAAACAAAAGCTGTATTATGACTTGAAACGACGGGGAGTAACTTATAAAGTAGGGGATGAAGTGTTAAAAATTAAGCATTCACTTTCTTCAGCACCACAAGATAAAACTGCCAAATTTTTTCCACGATTTGAAGGATCATATGTCATAGAAAAAATAACTCACGCTGTAGTAGTGTTAAAAGCCAGGAATGGTGAAACCTGCTCCGCAAACATTGATCAAATCAAGCCCTACTATGATCGTAATAAAATGCAAATATTTACAGATCTTTTGCAGGTTCCGGCACGGCAGACACGGCGGGCACAAGCTCCAGAGGTGGAACAACGACAAGTACAAGGGCAAGCCATTAAGAGGGAGGAGCAAGTTAAAAGAAAGTTTCCCCGCGGGAAAATTAAAGGTAACAAGAAAAAGAAGCCGTTCCACCGTCCAGAAAAGAGAGCTCACGAACACCCCCAGAATAAAGAAAGGAGAAGGACGACATATGCAAAGAGAGTCAGGAGAAATGACGGCAACTATAATCCGGCTCTAAAACGGAAGATCTACTCAACCGACAGGACTCTCCGCAGCAAATGTCGCCGAACTGCGGAAGGGACACCAGCGGTGGAGGAAAAGTTACAAGGAAAATTTGAACGGCCAGCAACGAGGTCCAAGCAGGAACGCGAAAGAAGTCTCCCGGTTCCGCCAAGACCAGCTGCCATCAAACGGCCAAGACCACAGACAGAGGCGAAAAAGAAGGTATTCAAGGGTGACCGAACTGGAGAAAAAAGAAAGATTCTAGAGGAAGGCACTGAAGGGCGAGCCCGCACAAGAAGGAGGATAAATCAAACGAGAATCTGCACCACCTTCCAGGACTGGGCTCAGAAATGAATGTCCGAATATAACAAAGATAAGTAAAATTTTATGTTACTTTGCAAACTTAAGTTAATCTTTCATTCTTACTGCAAATGGCAGATTTCAAGAAGTTTTACGTCATGCAAGGTCTACCTTTATCGCCCAAAAGGCGAGAAATGAGTTGTTACCGATTTTGGTATTAAGTTTTTCAATTACTCGCGCGTAAAACTAAAGTTGATGTATAATAGGAATATGTAAAGACTTAAATATTGTAAAAGTTATTGTATAAATTTTATTTAAAACATTCTGGCAAGAAAGAAATTTTATTCTGAAAGACTTTTTGAAATGTAGTATTTCAAAGTAGAAGAATTGGCACTTGATTTGAAAAGAATAGAAGTTAACAGTGTACTACTAATGTATGTTTTCAAATGCGTAAAATTAACGGCATGTTAATATGTTCTTATATACAACGTGAACTGTTATTTTAAATGTTAAGAAATACCGTGATATGGTAAAAGTGAAAGTAATGTTAAATTTTTTTTTATTCGTGTGACTGTAAAAAGACCATATCATGGTGAATATGGGTTAAAGGTTGAATGAATGTAGTTAGGCTCTCTGACGCCACACTTCAGAGTTAGCCACTTTTCAGAATAGTACCTCAGGGTTTAGAGATGAATATAAGGTGTGTTCTGAGGTCTTGTTATGTTGAATTTTAACACGTTAGTGTTTTGATTGCAGGCGGTAGTATTGAACACTTGTACATAGACACGCTCGTGTTTGGTGTTTTTCTTTACAACACAAGTCAGAGAGCACGGGGAGATAATTAAATAACGTCATGAATGAAATAAGAATTTTAAAGGAGAAATATAAATATTCATGTTACTTGCCATTTGATTGTGTAACATTTCATTAAACTAGTTTTCCTTCCATAAAGAACCAGATTTCAACTAAGAAACACCTGTTTATAGATGCAGTAAAGATGAAAATACTTGTCCATAGAGATGATAATGTAAAAACGACTTTTTAATATCTAGTTTCTAGAGAGAAATGTTTGTAAAAGATTGGCCTCGCGTTAGATTCTAGAGCTAAAAGTTTTCAACAAGGTCGTTTTAGACCTCAGTTTCAAACTAATTAACTCTGGCGGGTAGTATGTAAGGATCCTAAGTTTTACTAACGTTTTTGATGTCATTTAAAACGCTTAATTACAGGGCCGTAGTACAATACAAACCCCCCAACCCCAGAAGTATAGCGATATACAATAGTGACGTGATCGAAGATTCTTTGGAAATAATCGTTGTCATCGAATGACATGCATATTCTATTTAAGTAATCGTAGTCATCGGCTTTTAATATTCTTTGCAAATGATCATTGTCATCAAATAATCATTGTAAAGAATCATTCTCATCGGATAATCATTGAAAATAATCCTTGTCGTTACATAAAGGGGCATAGTAGCTGATGTATAAAGAATTGTACTCAAATTCTAATCAAAAGAATCGCATATGTATGCAATTTATCATATGATCATTATTTACAGCAATGATTCTTATATGTTTTCGACCTACGGCTCCTAATGACGCCGCGGAAAACTTGCGCAACAGTGACAAAAAGAATATTTAAAAATACAATAAAAGCTTGAAAGCTAGGGAAAATGTGTGAATTTATTTTCCTTTTATTTAAATGAAGCTTAATGTTTTTAAAGGAAATTGAATATTGTAAACAGAAATCAGCAGTTTAAATATATGTGGGATTTTGCCCCTTTGTTTTTTTTTCTTCGTAACATCATATCCTCCGGAACGGAGGAGGGGGGGAGATTTGAGTTTAGAAGGAGGTACCCTCGGATTTCAAAAATTCTTGGTAAAACTTTTCGACTATTGTTATCTTCCTACGACTATCACTCGAGATGTTATATAAAATTTCGGAAAGCGCTGGAGATCAAATTGCTTTATTTAGAAAAATGATGGATCTTCTCACTCTCAAATCGTATTGTTTAAGAGAAATTTTTAAGTTAAAAAAATATGAAATAAATAGTATTGCAAAACTCGAAACTTATTGTTATTATTTACGGTTATATTCTGAGTTGAAGAAAGCACGTGATTCCATATAACGTCACTGTATGTCGAAAAATATTTCGTTAATTTCAGTATTTTAAATGAATAGCTGCTTTTGGCAACTTTTATGTTTCACCTTTAGATACGTGACACGATATGCTATCGCTACGTTAATTCTTTTATTGAGATTTTGCAAATTTGTTATATTAAAATTAATTTAAATCATATTACCCCAAGTGTCAAAGGTCTTTGTTTCCTGACTTGGCAAGAAAAATTTATTTACGAATAGCTGGTTACTTGGAAAGGATGAATACATTCCTTCATAATGAAATGTTTCTATGCATTTTATGCTATTCTAATTTTATTTATAAAAATTTAATTTCTTTTATTGTATAGTTCCTTTCTGAGTAGAAGTTTAAACTTCTGTAGGTATTTAACATATTTTAGATGCAATGTTACTTTACTACAGTTACATAATTTTTTTTTTCAATTTACTAAAATGTCTGAACGCAAGAAGACAGCACAAATGTTACAGCGAGCTACAGAAAAAATGAAGTAAAAAGCACTAGGAGACTCAGCAGGCAAGTACAAGAAAACTTGCATGCTTCAAAAATGAATGAAGATACAACTAGAAACTCAGCAGGCAAGCATAGTGACAAGAAAGGTTACGCATTCAAGAAACTGAAGAAGAAACGAATAGGAGTTCCAGCAGACAAGCAACAACTCAAGAAACTTCGCTTACTCAAACTGTATCAGAAACTAGTTGCAGACGCAAAAGACATTCAGAAAACCAAGAATCACTGCGTGCTCCGGAAAGGTAAGCAGAAGCGAAACGGAGGCCCATTAGGCAAGCGGAACGTCAAAAGAATATGCGCGATGACGGGAAGAAGTCGCAAGTAAACGAAGGATGCAAGACTGTCCGCGTCATCGTCAGATTCGACAGGAAATACCAGAACAGCTCAAGAAGCTGCATAAACAACTCAAGACGCTGCAGATTACGGACAATTTCGGTTCGAAGAGGCAGAGCTCATACGAGGAAACAAGCTTCGCATGAACGCATCACGACATACACGTAGTACTCTTCACAATGCAGGAAGTTTATTTTGAGCAACACACTGTATACGTAGAGCTCGTAGACATATATAGTAAAGATTTTGCTTTGTCAACAGCCCCCTAGTAAAATGTATGAAGTTTATATTGACATCTCACAATACCTGAAAGAAATTTTTCTATTTACTTCTTCATTTACTATTTTCTTAAATTTCTTATCAGTTATCCAGTCTATATATTATAGATATCAAAATCAGAAAAAATTAATTAATTATCTTTAAATGTATCTAAGTGATGAATACTTCGCCCCTGTTCGTACCGAAACAACACGATGTAATTCTAGATACCTAGAAAGTAAAATGTATTCATCAGGCTGTACAGCAAGCGACAACTATAAATGGTGGTAAGACAAGAATGTTATATAATGTTATATACTGGCAGAATTTTAAAAATGAACATATACATCAGTGTTTTAAAAATACGAATTTTGCATCAAATTGCAAAACAAATATCTTAAAATCTGCCTTTCCATGCATAAGAGTTCAGGATTCCGAAAATTATATTTTCGTAAACGGTTTAGCAAAAATAACAAAAATTATTGCCTTGAGAAATGGATAATCTTGGTATGAATACGAATTACGCCAAGACTACTCGTCAATGGTTGTTTTGAACACGCCCTTAATGTATATATATATAACCCTTAAAAAACGTAAAGTGAGTGAATCTACTATTCGAGTGTGTCTTTATATCTTGAGTATTTAAGAAATAAGAATTGCATTTATCTATCTCGATAAAGCTAACGCTATTGCCCGAATAACAACGTTTATTTAACACTTGATATAACCAACTTCATATATATCTTGAAATAAGACATAAATTTCCTAATCAGATACTACCAATTGCAGAAAAAATACAAAAATAATGGAATTTCTAATAACACTACAAGTAACATACCGAGGAATAAATTGCGTTGCAAAACTGATGCAATCTACAATATGTAAACCACAAAATTTATGTACCGCTATAGAAATGCAATAGAATGAGAAATGAAACTGTGATGAGATTTATAATGAAAAATTTACCATAAAATATTAGTATATGATATAAGTAAATGTATACTTTTAATACTATTCATTTAAATATGTTCAAACGTTCATAATATTCATTACTTACAAACGCTTCTTCATCCATCGAAGCATAGCACAAGCCATTCTCAATTCAGTGCTGGTGCACGTCAATAAAATAAGGATAAATCCAAATTTTTACAAAAAATCAATCGCTTTGACTCGTTTCTCAAAAAACGTATATCTACAAATGCAGTATTAATATATCACATCAATATAATTCGGGATCATAAAATCACCAAACAACGCATTAAACGCAAAAAATCGCATTAAGGCAGAATGAAGAATTTTCACTCTTACAATGACTTTTACAACAATATATAATAGAATCGAATTTCTAAACTAAGTGTTCATTGTTACACCATATTTCATTCTTGGGGAACCTTTCATGGTTGTTCAGTAATTCTAACTGTTAACTGGTATAAAACGAATTATGATTTCATATATATGCACAGACTTATATATGTATTATATTAACACGTATCTGTAGTAACATACATAATCTTATATTATATGTATTCGCATAATTCTAAATTAATTATACTAGTCAACATAATTTGTATATTGATAGCAGCACAGTTTTAAAATTATTTATTACTATCTGCTTGCTAACGATTATATAATTAAGTACAGTGGTACCTCGACATGCGAGTTTAATATGTTTCGTAACCTTGCTCGTATCTCAAAGCAATTTTCCGCATTGAAAGTAATCGAAATGCCATTAATCCGTTCCAGCTCCCAAAACACGACCTCAGCTGTTTTTTAAGTGTTTTTGAATAAGAAAAATGTAGTTTCTTATTCAAAAACAAGAAGAAACATTTATTTATAAATAACAAATACATATTCTATAAAAACATAATTAAAAGAAAAAGTGCCTACGGAAGCGCTTAATTTTTGTCACTGGTCTTCGCTCTTTTTGTCATGATCTGCTCATTTTCACCCGCAGATCGTTTAAAAAAACTGTCCAAGGAGGTTTGTTTCTTCTTACCTGTCAAGGTATTGCGGAATCGAGTTAGGCAAGTTTCGTTGAACAACTCCGATTTAGGACTAGTTGCAACTTTTTCGCGGTGATTTTTATCCACGAACTCTACAACTTTATCCCACATTCTCAAGATCTGTTTTATATCTCTTGTAGGGATAACCTCCTCCATCTCTGGCTCCTCTTCAAAACTAATTTTTCGTTGAACCACCGTATACTGCTGCAAATGCAGATCGTGTAACTCCTCGGTTGTCAGCTCCTGAGACTGTTCCTCTACGAGTTCGTTCACATCTCTCTCCTCCACCTCCAGACTCATGGATTTTCCCAGAGAAACAAGCTCCTCTACCACTGACACTTTGGGTTCCAATCCTTCGAATTCTCTTTCAGCTACAGCCTCAGGCTACAGCTTCTTCCATGCAGACGTTGTAACACCCAGCCAGGCCTGAACAATAATTCTTAGGCACATCACGATGTTAAAGTGCTTTTTCCAGAACTCTCGAATGGTAAGGTTTGTGTTCTCTGTCACCTCAAAGCAGCGGCGAAAAATGTGCTTGGTGTACAAATTCTGAAAATTAGAAATCTCCTGCTGATCCATGGGCTGCAGGATAGGAGTGGTGTTAAGTGGTAGATAGGGAAATTTTATATACTTGAACTCTTCGAGTAAATCATCTTCGAGATTTGATGGGTGAGTAGGGGCATTGTCGAGGCCAACACCAGAACAGAACACTAGAATTATCCACTCCACAAAGAAGTTCATTCTGTCCCACGCCTTCGGATTTGCCCTCCACATATCTTCTTAAAATTATAACTGGCAGGTTTTCTTTTAAAATATTATATGACTTAAATCTTCTGGGGTTTTCCGAATGGTATACTAGCGGAGGCTTGATTTTACAGTCGCCACTCGCATTGACGCAAATTGCTAGATTTAATCTATCCTTAATGGGTTTGTGACCTGGCATCTTCTCCTCTGCCGTTATGTAAGTTCTATTCGGCATCCTTTTACAGAAAAGCTTTGTCTCGTCACAGTTGAGGACTTGCTGGGGAGGATGTATCCTTTGGCTACTATCTGTTCGGAAAACATTTTGATGTAAACATCAGCTGCCTTTACATCCGGATTTGCTGCCTCACCATGCCTGACGACGGAGTGAAGGTCGGTCCTTTCCCTAAAGTTGTCAAACCAGCCTCGACTGGCTTTAAACGGGTCTTCCGATTCCACGTTTGTAGAAGTGTGTGGGATCTTCTTTAGAAAATAACCGTAAATCGCTCGTAAATAACCCGTAATAGTGCCTTCTCAAATATGATGCTTTGTGTTAAGGTTCCTCCTTGAAGCTGCTTCTCTCTCACTCACACCATCAGTAGTTTCTCCATGTCTTGACGGAGAGAGGTCGGAGCTTAAAAATTATTGTAACGCCCTTAGTTGGCGTTATACTTTATCAACTCCTTTTGTTCAAGCACAGTAAATATCATTGATGTGTTACGCCCGTACATCCTCCCCAAGTCAATTACTCGCACACCTTGCTCATGGTTTTCTATTATTTAACGCTTTAATTCAATAGACATCATCATCTTATTTGGACCCAGGGTTATAAAAATAAATATGATAATGTTTTCTAAATGTACAAAAAGCAAAAAACGCGCACCCAACTTATCAAAAATGCTTCCAAAACGAGGGAAACAAGCACTCAGACTGAGGACTAGTCTGAGGTGGGAGAAACTGTTAGACGCTGCACACGACACCTACATGCGCGCGCATGTTGCGGTCGTGTACAGCGGTGTAGTGTGCGATTCCTCGTATCTCAAATCTTGCTCTCGTCTCAAAGCAAAAACATCGCTCGCTCGGTAGCTCCTGTCTCAAAACACTCGTATGTTGGGGCACTCGTATATCGAGGTACCACTGTAAATACAGTTTATAATTTTTTTAATGTGACAATCATTATAAGCCATGTAGATTTTTCCTTGTGGCTTCATTTGTTTTCTCTTCCAAAATTTCGAACGTCCAACAGTTTTGTCAGTTTCGGGCTTTTGGTATGGAGAGTGAGAAAATGAGATAAGACCAGAGTGAACTTCAGTTCTGAACTTTGCAGTTCAGCATAGAGTAAGGAGTATTGACAGATTTATATTCGCTATTTACGTGCGCTTTTCATCGTATTTTCTTCATCATTCTCAGCACTTTAAAGTGATAACTACTAGAAGTGTTCCTTTATATTTCGTATATTTTTGGAATTATATTTTTTTACTCGTACTTTTCGAAAAACTTCAGAATTGTTTAGTGTTTTTTCGGGACAAATATATTCTAACAAGCTACCAGCTCTTCCGCATGCTTTACGGACCTTTATGCCAGGAACAATTTTGGGTGTTAGAAGTAGGACAGAATGCTAGTGACAAGAACAATTGAGAAGCATCTGAGGCAGCTTGTGACAGTCTTTGCTGAGTTCCAGGAAGATATAAAAGGAGAGGTTGATTCCTTTACAGAAGAGATAAATGCGTCCAACAAAAGAGGGAAAGGGGAAATAATACCAGTTCAAGGAAAGATGGAATCTATCCAAAATTGATACTTAAGCCTGTCAAGAAGAAATAAAAGACAACAGTAGAATATTTTCGAGGATTTTGAAAGCAGAAATAACATGGTCGAAAGGAGAGTTAGAGAAACTCGAGAACGTGTTTGGTTCAAATGTATAGGCAGAAGTCTATACATTTGAATATATGTATAGGCAAATGTATAGGCAGAAGTCTATACATTTTAGGAAGATTTTTTTGGGTCAAGCAGGAAGTCCGAGCTATACTTACGAGAATTTCAAGACTGCCCTAGTAAAAGCCTTCCCTGTCATAAGGGATCGTGCGAAATTAGAAATAGAACTTTTCAGCATATATCAGCGAAGAATCGAAAATCTCTCAAGCTGTATTTTAAGTAAAATTCACGTCTTCAAAATCTTGTATGAAAACCGTCCGGATCCTGAGATAATTCAAGTGATTTTGCCGAGGTTACTGCCCCAAGTGCAAGACTTTATTGAATTAAGAAATCCGACTACACTGGAAAAGTTATTTGAGCTAGCAATCCAGTTTGAAAGTAGAAGAACGGCGGACATTGAAAGAAGACGCCAATATCAACAGCGAAACCAATTTGGTGCGACAAGACTACAGCAAACTCAAGCACACGGCTACGGAAGCAAAGCGAATCAGTGGGCAAGGAAACCCGAGCATTCAAAAACAGCTGGCGAACGTCGACAGTTCAATAGCAATCCAGGAAAAAAGTCTCAAGGCCAGTGGAAAAAGAAGGAAAGCACGGAAATGAAAAATAATTTAAACTAAAACGGATTTCTGCTGACGGGAGGGTGCGGAAATCCGAAGGCCACGAAAACCCCTCTTCCTTCAAGTTAAATACAGTAATGGTGAAAAATTTGACTCTTCCGAAGATTGAAGTGTTGGTGAATAATATCCCAGCCACTGCACTCCTGGATACAGGCGCGCGGTGTTCCTGTGTGGCAGAAGATTTTTTTAGGAAGTATTTTCGTAAATATCGTATATATAATTCGGATAATACGACAGTGTTAGCTGCGCAAGGAGAAAGATGTAAGTGTATAGGTAAATTAGCGCTGTATGTCCGTATCAAGGACGAACAAGTAAAGGTTATGTTTTTCATAGTAAAGAATCTGCAAGCACATATTCTCTTAAGAATAGATTTTCTTTCAGAGGCACAAGCAACGCTAGATTTTAATGAAGCGTCCCTTAAGCTGACAATGAAACCAGTTCGTGAAGAAAAGGCTGAACCGCCGATGTTAAACCTTGACCACCTTCCTAATGAAGAGCAACGAAGAATCTGACAAGTGGTAAGTGAATTTGCTTCGTTATTTAGTGATTTACTCAGGTTACTAACCATAGTATTGACACCGTAGATCCAATGCCAGTTCGCCACAAAGCATACCGGTATGATAAGAATAAGGAAAAAATTATAGAATGGCATATCACCGATATGCTAAGTAAAAAGATCATAACGCCCATCTCAAGTAGTTATGCTAGCCCGGTGGTTTTATGTAAGAAAAATAATGACTATCCATTGACACATCCAAAAAGGTGGAGATTCGCAATTGACTACCGTAAATTAAACTCCATAACTAAATATCCGGTATATCCGTTACCTATTATTGAAGAAATTCTAAGGAACATAACATCCACCAAATATATGACGACTTTAGACTTAACGACTGGTTATTTTCAAATAGGGGTTAGGCCTGAGGACGTGCCTAAGACTGCTTTTATAACCAAGTCTGGCACTTATGCATTTCTGCGTATGCCGTTTGGCCTTTCAGGGGCACCGGCAACATTTCAGCGATGTATGGACATTGTGTTAAGGCCTGTTCATGGAAAGTCCACATTTATCTATTTAGAGGATATCATTATTACTAGTGATAATCTCGACCAACATGTACAGGATTTAAGACAGGTGTTTTCTTTATTAAATGAGGCCGGTCTAAAAGTTAATGTCGAAAAGTGCAAACTTGCAGCCCCTGAATTAAAATATTTAGGTTACAAAATATCTCAGAAAGGAATAGAGACAGACGAATCAAAAATAATCGCTGTACAAAAGTATCCGACTCCAAACACGGCGAAGAAGCTCTCTTCTTTTCTAGGACTTTGTTCATATTATAGGTCCTTTATAAAAGATTTTGCAGCTATCGCTGAACCATTGTTAAAATTAAAAAGGAAAAAGGCAAGAATCTCGTGGACGGCCGAAGCCAATAGTGCTTTCGAAAAATTAAAACAAGCATTAACGCAAGCCCCTGTGTTGAAATTTCCTGAAAAGAATGAGAATTTAGAAATTTCAGCGGATGCTTCGGATTATGCGGTAGGAGCGCTACTTTCGCAAAATCAGCAGCCCGTGGCATTTTTTAGCCGAACTTTAAATCAAACACAAAGAAACTATTCCGCGACCGAGAGAGAGGCACTTGCAGTTCTGTTAGTAGTGCAAAAGTTCCGAGTCTATTTTGGAAAGGCGCCAATAACAGTGTACTCTGATCATGCGGCGGTAACTAGATTGTACTCAGGGGAAAACTTATCCCCAAGGTTAATAAGATGGGCACTCAAGCTACAAGAATATAATCTGGTAATCAAGCATACCCCCGGAAAGGAAAATATCGTAGCAGATGCCCTATCCAGAATTAAAATAGATGAAGAAGGTAATACTGTAAAGGTGGCAATGCTCACAGCATGTACAATAAATTCCCGAGAAACTGTAATAACCGAACTGGGTAAGGATCCTGAGTTTGGAAGCATTTATAAGTATTTAAAGGATCCTGAAACTTTTAGCCACCAAGATATTGTGGCGATAAAAAATAGGGCGGCCCATTACGAACTAATAGATGGTCTATTAATTTATACAAAAACTACGAATTCCAACAACGAATTTCGACCTGTTTTCCCAGCTAGTCTTAGATTAAATATCCTGCAGGAGCTCCATGACAGCCCTTTAGCTTCTCATGCTGGTATACGAAAACCTATCCAACGCGTACGCGAGGCAGTCTATTTTCCTGAACTGCAAAAGTTAACAAGGGCGTATGTCCAGTCCTGCCCAACATGTCAAGCAGTTAATTATATTAATTTCCGCCCGGCCGGGTTTCTAAATAGTATTAAATCCGAATTTCCAAATGAAATAATTGGCATCGATTTATTGGATGATTTATCCATGATGATTTATTGGATCGATTTATCCAAATGAAATAATTGGCATCGATTTTAACCCAAAAAGTCAGTTAAATAAATGTCGCTATCTCCTTGTTATGGTTGATCATTTTAGTAAGTGGACCGAAATTGTTCCCTTAAAACGAGCCTCCGCGAAATTAGTTACTGATTCTATTTTAAATAAATATATTTTAAAATACGGAGCGCCCCTAAAAGTTATATCAGATAATGGTCCTCAATTTGTAAGTAATGTATTTGAAGACATGTGCCAAAAACTGGGCATACGTCATTTAAAAATGGTCCCGTATCGGCCGCAATCAAGTATAGCGGAACGGGTGAATAGATAGTGAAAATTATCCGTAGTTATGTTAACAATTTTCATAAAAGCTGGGATAACTATGTCAATGAATTTGCTTTCGCCCTTAGGACCGCAAAACATGATACAACGGGCATAACTCCTGCTGAGTTATTTTTAGGCAGAAAGATTATAACGCCGTTAGATAAATTATTTTATGTGCAACAAAGAGCCCCAGAATTTAAAATGGGTGATATAGAAAAACTAATTAAAGAAGCAAAAAGGAATACTGAAGTAGCACAGAGAAAACAAAAGCTGTATTATGACTTGAAACGACGGGGAGTAACTTATAAAGTAGGGGATGAAGTGTTAAAAATTAAGCATTCACTTTCTTCAGCACCAGAAGATAAAACTGCCAAATTTTTTCCACGATTTGAAGGATCATATGTCATAGAAAAAATAAGACACGCTGTAGTAGTGTTAAAAGCCAGGAATGGTGAAACCTGCTCCGCAAACATTGATCAAATCAAACCCTACTATGATCGTAATAAAATGCAAATATTTACAGATCTTTTGCAGGATCCGGCACGGCAGACACGGCGGGCACAAGCTCCAGAGGTGGAACAACGACAAGTACAAGGGCAAGCCATTAAGAGGGAGGAGCAAGTTAAAAGAAAGTTTCCCCGCGGGAAAATTAAAGGTAATAAGAAAAAGAAGTCGTTCCACCATCCAGAAAAGAGAGCTCACGAACACCCCCAGAATAAAGAAAGGAGAAGGACGACATATGCAAAGAGAGCCAGGAGAAATGACGGCAACTATAATCCGGCTCTAAAACGGAAGATCTACTCAACCGACAGGACTCTCCGCAGCAAATGTCGCCGAACTGCGGAAGGGCCACCAGCGGTGGAGGAAAAGTTACAAGGAAAATTTGAACGGCCAGCAACGAGGTCCAAGCAGGAACGAGAAAGAAGTCTCCCGGTTCCGCCAAGACCAGCTGCCATCAAACGGCCAAGACCACAGACAGAGGCGAAAAAGAAGGTATTCAAGGGTGACCGAACTGGAGAAAAAAGAAAGCTTCTAGAGGAAGGCGCTGAAGGGCGAGCCCGCACAAGAAGGAGGATAAATCAAACGAGAATCTGCACCACCTTCCAGGACTGGGCTCAGAAATGAATGTCCGAATATAACAAAGATAAGTAAAATTTTATGTTACTTTGCAAACTTAAGTTAATCTTTCATTCTTACTGCAAGTGGCAGATTTCAAGAAGTTTTACGTCATGCAAGGTCTACCTTTATCGCCCAAAAGGCGAGAAATGAGTTGTTACCGATTTTGGTATTAAGTTTTTCAATTACTCGCGCGTAAAACTAAAGTTGATGTATAATAGGAATATGTAAAGACTTAAATATTGTAAAAGTTATTGTATAAATTTTATTTAAAACATTCTGGCAAGAAAGAAATTTTATTCTGAAAGACTTTTTGAAATGTAGTATTTCAAAGTAGAAGAATTGGCACTTGATTTGAAAAGAATAGAAGTTAACAATATACTACTAATGTATGTTATCAAATGCGTAAAATTAAGGGCATGTTAATATGTTCTTATATACAACGTGAACTGTTATTTTAAATGTTAAGAAATACCGTGATATGGTAAAAGTGAAAGTAATGTTAAATTTTTTTTTATTCGTGTGACTGTAAAAAGACCATATCATGGTGAATATGTGTTAAAGGTTGAATGAATGTAGTTAGGCTCTCTGACGCTACACTTCAGAGTTAGCCACTTTCAGAATAGTACCTCAGGGTTTAGAGTTGAAGTTAGGGTGTGTTACGAGGTCTTGGTATGTTGAATTTTTAACACGTTAGTGTTTTGATTGTAGGAGGAAGTGTTGAACACGTATACATAAACACATTCGTGTTTGGTGTTCTTTTACAACACATGTCAGAGAGCACGGGGAGAGATAATTAAAATAGTCATGAATGAAATAAGAATTTTAAGAGAAATATAAATATGCATGTTACTTGCCATTTCATTGTGTAACATTTCATTAAACTAGTTTTCCTTCCAGATCTCTGGAAGGAACCAGATTTGAATAAAAGCTCCTGTTTAGATGCAGTACAGATGAAAAATTGCGTGTCCTTGGAGCTGCTATTGTAAAAACAAATTTCTCTCTTTTTTTTTAATTTCTAGTTTTTAGTGAGAAATGTTTGTAAAAGATTGGCCTCGCGTTAGATTCTAGAGCTAAAAGTTTTCAACAAGGTCGTTTTAGACCTCAGTTTAAAACTAATTAACTCTGGCGGGAAGTATGTAAGGATCTTAAGTTTTACTAACGTTTATTTTATTTTAAATCTTTACTATCACTTCTTATTTTCTACTTCCGGCCAGAATTAAAAGCGTTAACTTATTTATGCAAAATTTGTCTGGCGAACGCCAAGTACTTAAGTTGTGGCTTTTTGCCAAGCGAGAGAGAGGATGGAGTTAGTCGAAGCAGGCCGCTTACCTTAGAAGTTTTACTCAGTTGCTGGTTGCCTTCCAGGCCAGAGGTTTAATCCTCGTGATAATTTTTAAACGTATTGTAGTGTTAACAGTTCTCTCTACTACATACGGCTTCCTGTTAATATAAGGCCAATCTTCCAGGTTTATTATTCCAAAGTTAAGTTAGAGTTTAGTTAAATATTTTTATATTCTTACGTTTAGACCACAAGTAGTGGGTCTTTGTATTCCGAAGTACGGAAATTATTGTAAAGAGAGAAAAACAAAGGGTTTTGTATACCCTTCTTGTGTATCCTGTCTACTTTCCACAGTTATTGAACATAGCTTTAGTAAGCTCTCTGTTCCGAGTCAAGTCCTTGCATGTTCCCGAAGAAAGTAAGACAGAACATTGAACCTGATACCGTCACCAATATAAGAAGTATATTTTACACCTCTTTTTTTCATAGAACATGAAAAATTGTTTATCTTTTCATTCATTTCCATTTTTCCTGAAGAACCAGCATGATTCTCCAAACAGGCCTTGTGTTCACTTACGCCATTTCCTACAAATGACTCGCAACCTTTGCAATATAAAGACAGTATTTCTGTATCGATTACTGTGTTGCTTTCTAACCCTATTACGGAACAGACTCCAACCAAAGACGTATGTCCTCGAGTCTTCCACGTACCGTCTCCACTTACAGTCACATTTAACGACGAATTTGAAAGAACGATGTGCAATCACAGGAGGGAGATCCATAACGCAGCAGAATTTCTGCATAGCAGCTATCCCTTGACCAAGAGTTCGCATTCCATACGTAAATCTTCTGTTTAGCTCTGATATATTTTTTCGGACACCCATCATATTAGAGTTTCTGAAAGTTCTTTTACATGAACACTTTGATCATAGTAACTCAAATTTTGAGCTTAAACCATGATGAAATAGTTCACTTAAATGAACATTACAAATTTTACAACATAAATTATTTTCAATAAATTGAAATAGGATATCCAAATCAAATAGTCTATAACCACTAAAATTAGGCTCTAAAGTTATCTTTATCTCTTGGTGGCAAAACAGTGTCACTATTTAATTTTTTAAACGAAGAACTGACACCACACTTCTTATTCATTGTATCATTATGCTGGTTTCCCTGGAACTTTCTTTTCTTTGGTCGATGAATATAAGACCTTTTATTTTTTACATCTTCCTCACAATTTTCCATAATTATCAGGTGATAAAAATACTAAACAAAAACTGCAATGTTATAATAAAAGCACCTTCAAAAAAGTCAAAAGAAATTTAGAAATCGCAAAAGAGCTTGTAAACAATCACGTTTCACACTAATCCAAAGCTGGAGTAAGATTTCAACACATGCCTATGTTAGAAGCCTATGTTAGAATAGTGCTATGTATAAATCTAATATATTCCTAAGTCGCGCTTTCGAGACATGAAAAACGCAGTTTGAATTTTGTCAATCGGCCCAGTAGAACGGGAGATATAGCACAGTCCTCCCTTCTTTTTTTTTTTTTTAGCTTGATAACACATCAGCGCTGTTTTTCCACCATCTCAAAATAAATTATGAAGATTTGTGCTTATGCAACTAGTTGAATTTCAACAGAAATACACGTTCATATGAAAACTTTGAAGCTCTTTTAAAGGGCCGGTTTTATACCTTTATGCAAATGTAATTCTACCGCATATAGCAGTACTTCCCTGTTAGCTAAATTACTTTCTCACTGAGTCTTCCGATGAGAATTTTCCTAATTAAATACCAAAGGATGAATGATTATAAATTTCAAAGCACCTACTATCTTAACGATCGCTTCACTCAAAATCAAATATTCGAAAAGTGAGCAGAAAGGCAAAATAGACAATAGCTAAACATGGGAACACTGAATGTGAATAGCACTTTATTGTTGGTCTGCTGCCTTTTACCAGCTAAGATAGTACTTGCCAGAAAACGAAGATTATCCAACTGTGGGCATTGTGGTAAGAAGTCCTTTACTGAGTTCTCCAGCCGAGTAAACGTAAATGCGATTAACCTCTCGAAGCCGGCTGGTACAGCAGTTGTACAAGGAGAATGACTTTCTCAGACGCCGGCATTGGTACAACTGTCGTACCATCCATGCCCTCCCCATTTTAGAGAATCGCCTATCTGTAGATCTTTGGGTGGTCCATTGTCGCTGCTCAGAGTAGCCGCTGGCTACGCATTATTTCCCTCTTCTTATCAGTTTAGCTACATTTTGGCAAAAACCGCAGGTTTCGTCTCGCGCCAATATACTTGAAAATTAAATAGAGGCCATCTCTTTCTCAATCTGTCTCATAATTTTAATGCTATTTTTTTTAGTACTGACTTTTGCTATGATTAAAACGTCAACGATTTTGCACGCTCTTTAAGCTTACCATATTTAATGTTCTTTAATCATAACAAATAAGAATAGATTAATGTTTTAGATTTAATGCCCTTCTAGAAAATAGGTAAAACCGTTTTTATCGTTTACTCGTTTACTTCCTTTTCATACTTATGAATAATAAGATTTTATTTTGACATTGTTTTGTGGAGTGCATAAAACCCTTAAGAACTGTCAACTCTTTCAAAGTTCTACTATTATGCAGGCAATTTTGTCTGATTTATCAGGAGATAAATAAGAGACAATTGTATGCATAATAGTTTTTATGGTTTTCATTCATTCAGTGATTGCTTTCAATGATTTTAATTGATTGTAATTTAAATAAAATCAATTTATCTTTACACCCTCTTTTAGGATGAGATCTGCCAAAAAATATTTAAATATCAGTAAAGCTCACGTTACTTCTAAACTGAATCAAAACATCAGTTAAATGTTATAAAATTTTGGCCAGTTTTATTTGCTGAATTCTTATACTCTTCAAGAGATAGAGAGAATTCACACAAGTTGATAAAAAATTCATTTCCGCATTCCGGCCTGCAGACTTACAGATCTAGTCTGTATTTACTATATTTTGTTAAATTTTGTTCTCGCTTTCTAATTTCTAATACGAAAATACGCGAATATAAATGAAGAGTGAAAACAAAGTTAAAAAATTCACAAATTATTTACGAGATTGATTAGAAATAATGAATGAAATATAAACATTGCATACATTTTGTTCTAAATAAAGTGTGCACTGGATATGCTACCAGTACTGCACATTTATTTATGCACTATTTATTTAGAATTTTGCTTTCATTTAAATATGAAAGCAAAATAATCATCGAAAAAATTGCAAATCTAGCAACTCCTCTACTATGGGACGTAGGCGTCCGACAAACATGTAAATTTTACTTCATCCATGGAGGGGAACTAACGACTTTTCTCATTACGAAAATGTCAAAGAGGGGGCAAAACTGTTTCGGATCGCGCTGGTCTGAAAGCTATAATATGAGAATTTCGGCCCGGTTTTAGAAGGTTAAGAGGGTAATGCTTGAGAACCTATTGTAATAATTTTGTGGAAACATTTATTTGGAAGAACGTTTATAAAAGTATAAAGAAACATTACAATGAGAGAGAAAATATAAATTATTATCAGGTTTTAGTCAAATTATCTGTATATGAAACGTCGAAATGGTAATATGAGGAGTATTTTCTTCATTTGTGTAAGCATTTTATTTACTTGCATACCAACGAGTTCTGACGAAAAGTCTGCAAAGATTTATTATCTAATTATTGGCACTTCTTGCAGACGCAAATGAGATCTAATCAGAAAATAATCAAGCATCTGAATCAGTCAATCATCAACACGCACATTCTAAATCAGATTTGTGAATTACTTTCTTGAAGCGTTTACGGTCCAAATAAAACTGAAGAAACATTTTAAACACAAAACAAAGCAGCAGAAGTGTGAGAAGTATATATTACTATAAAGCCAACACTGTCAGTTAAAGACAAAGTAGTTTGATTAAATAAACAAGGTGAACAGAGACACAGTTGTAGCCGTTTGTAATTTTAAAGTACATAAAGCGCAGGAGTATATCAGAAAACTAGTGAGAAGCACATTGGTTACAATTTTTATTATAAACATGCTGAAACTGTGAATATAACTTCAAGCATCGGTGGCATCATCGAATGGAGACATGCTTCAGTGTCAGATGTATTTCATTAAAAGATATGAAATATTTTTAAACGTTTAAGAACACAGTTTCTGAAGTACTTGACAGCTCACCCTGTATAAGCTTCATTCCTTTGTTTAAACGTCGGTAAAGAGTTATCACAGATTTTCTTAAAAATTATCGGTAGTATTGATCAATCATAACGACAATAACATACATTGTTATGGAAAGAGAGAAAGTACTTGTGAGGCTTTCTGAAAGACCGAGTCTCAGTTTTAATATTTTAATATTAATCTCTACAAGTCTGACCTAACTGACACTACTGAAATAGTTACGAAAAATTGATTCCCACTGTTAAAAAATTGATCTGCATTTTTTTTTCGTAAATTTTATTTTTTTAAACAACATGTCTGTAATCAATGTGCGCACCGCTTTGATGCTGGAAAAACACTAAAATTTGAATCATCGTTGTACAAGCTAAAAAAAAAAAAAAACAATACTTAATTGTGAGAATAAAATATTCTAACGACTATAATGATAAGTCAAGAATAAAATCAAATCTGTAGCTGCAAGCCTTTTTTAGCGTTATGGTGGTTAAGGAAAACTGAGTGCGATATCGAAGGGCTCGGGTTCGAATCCCGGAGAAGGCATGGATGTAAAATTGTCTGTCCCTTCATAGGAGGCAATGATGGCCCGCCTACTAGGCGCCTCCATGATAAAGAGACTACCGATCTGGCCTTAGGGCAGGACGATGCCGACATAGGCAAGTGCCAACCATAAGAAAAAAAAATTTGATTGTAATCTTATTCAAAAATTCCTAATTATAAGACGCAAATTTTTAGACACCTTTCTCATGTTCGTTTTTAATGGTAATCAAACTAATATGAAAGTGGACTGAAAAGTCATTTTTAAATGAACCCCATAATCTTATACGTCTCTGTACATTTGCATAAATCCATAATGGGCCAGGTATTATTTTGTCGAAGGACAAGAGTCTAAATGGAACGATTACTTCGCTTGCTTGCGAGTGAATTCTAGGAGGTCCGACGAAGACATCGCGGACGAAAACGTAGCGGAGAAAACAACGTAAGACGGAAACTTCGTTGTAGAAAACATGTGGGAGAAAAGAAGGCAGGAAAACATATCGTAAGTCTAAAACATCATCGAAGAAAACAATCGTGGTACAAAACATCGACGAAGAACAGAAAGCGGTTCCAAAACTTCGCAGTTTAAAAATATCGTCGTGGAAAATATATTCCTATAAAAGAGAGTAAATAAAATAATCGCATGACGATTATTCTGCAGATATATCTTTTCTACTTTTAAAAGGTGCTGGTGCGTATTCGAGTAATGAATTCTAGGTGCGAGTAAGAATGAGGAATATTTTTACCTCTATATTTCATATATTTCCTTTCATTAATAATTTTTTGCTAAAAATCCAAGAAGGAACTCTTGCATTGAAAAGTTGAAAGACAGTAGAAAATTAATGATACGTATGGGAATAATACGCAGTTTTTTATTTTTTGTTTTAAGAGAATTTTAAATTTATTTACTTACTATTAAACGTTATTATTTAATTAAGTCATTTCATAAAGTTGTATTGGTAGTTCTTCATGAACAATATATTTTTAAAAAATTAAAAAAGGCAAAAGGAGCATTTACTTTAGATTAAATGTATTTAAAAGTTTTATGCATGTCTGAAATTTCTAATATTATGTTCTTTGAATAAAATTAAGACTTCTTTTGTTCTTTTTCCTTCAGCTTCTTCAAAGTAATCCTTTTATATAAGTATCCTTTGCATGTTGCGATTCGTTAGTTGTGATGACACAAGTCAGGATGAACTACGTAATATTTCAGTACCGTATTTATATTTGTTGGATTATTGGAAGAGCACGTTAGGGCTCTTTTCCTAAGGTGAGGGAAGCGTTTGGGGAGGACTTTCTCAGGAAAAGTTTCGTACGCACATTACACATTAGAAAAACCACAAAATTCTCAAGCAGCGTGTTTTTGTGCTGGGTCTAGCTACCAGCGTTCAACGACTTTACCTCTGGACCACTGCAGCCAGATAGAGTTATTAGGAATAGATTATTAACGGAAATGCATTCATTTTTACACTATTTTTTTGAGAAAGATCAAATTTAAATTTAGATCTAGAAAATGTAAACGCAGAATTTTACAAAAAGAAAATATAGGTACAATAAATCCTCTTGTCGATAACCATCCTAAGATGACCGATGTTTCTGAGAAAATAAGTAAATATAGGTTTTTCACAATGTCTCTCTAAGATGCAACGGAAGACTAAAGAGATATGGAATCGTCAACGATCGCTTTGAAACGAATATTTTATATTTAACTTTACATTTATATATTTTTATAAATGATTCTAAAACATGGTTAAGCTTTTGTGTCTCAGTGTGCCACTACATGGAACACCCAAATTGAATATCTTCGATAGCCTCTAAATTCAACCGTAAATAGATAAAAATGCTTTTATAATATATTTTGAACTTTTCTTTTTAAACCGTAGATAGCAGCATATCACAAGGAGACACATAACTTTAATTTATTATGTGTTATTCAAATACATTTTTTCAAGTAATTTTCTATACTTTTTTAATGATATAAAAATTTTATTTGGAGAAAAAATAGGCATAATTTTGCTGGCTGTACTCCAAATTATTTTTTTAATCTTTCATACAAAAATCATACGCAGAATCATTGAATAAAACCAGGTGTTCCATTAGCGGGAACACTGCGCCTTTAGCAATCTCATGCTCTTACTAATCAGAACATCTGTGCTCTTAGGAGAGAACATCCGTTGTTTTCGTTTTCTGTTTCCGTTGATTTTTTGGGGGGAGGGAATGAATTCAAACAAAGCAGCATTGAGGGGCGAGGTGGTTTTTGTGTTATGAAAGCATTAATATTGGCATCTCGAAATTTTTGGGGGTAGTTTTTAGGCGGGAATTTCATTAGTAGCTTGACTCATCTTTACTTAGACCTACGCGAATTTTTTGCTGTCTTTTTAGCCTCATTCCCGTTTATTTTCAATAATTGTGTAGATATTTTTCGTGTATCTATATATTATAAGCTTATTTTTCTTTTTTGTTAATATTAATCGTAGTTATCGTAGTAGTAATCGTTAATATTAATTATTTTAATCTTAGTTGGTTTGTGCTTCCATCAAAAAGGTGCAGATAAATAAGTAAATAAATACTTTTAAAAATTGCAAATATAATTTAAAACAGTATTTTAAGTGCCAAATCTCTTTTACCGATGTTTTCTGTTTTTGCACTCGATTATCAAATTACAATGATAAATACATTTTTGCCAATCATATTTAATTATTTATATGTATTTAAATTGTTATGATATTATAGTGCGAATGCATTGTAAACATAGCGAAATGTAATAAAAATAAAAACTTTTGTGTAAATATAAAATGTAATAAAAATAAAAATTTCAGGGATTTTGTGGAAAACTGTATTTTAGAGTCGAATATTAGAACAGGTGCAGTTACCATAAAATTAATTAGCTGCATTAATGTAAGTAAAAATAAATATTAGAAGTAAAATATACAAAACAGATACTAGTAAATAAATACTAGCTATCCTTTATTATAAAGGCATAAATATAATTTACAATTTAGTCCAACCTAGTTACAAAACGTAAAGATTTTAGACATTTTTCTAAATTGTTTGATGTTTCGAATTCTTTTAGGATGTTTTTAATTCTTTCATCCAATTTTACATATGCTTTTTTCCTTGTTATTTCAGGGTCGCCTAATTCTCTGGCTTTCAAATTAAAAGACACTTTTTTGTGTTTCTTCTTTTAGTATTTTAACTAATAAGTGCACAATAGGCTGGTTTCTTCCAGTGATTGTGTTTAATTTAGAATTCCACCTTTCAACAGAATTATTTGTCTTATGATGCTGTCCATGTACATTCCGTATTTTAATGGGCATATTTTGATTTTCCATTCACTACTCGACAAAAGAATCAATGAATGTGGTAAGTTTGTCAATGCTAAAAGCTTTTTCCTATACAATGCTCTAAGTATCATCTACATGTTCTATTGGCAAGTAAGCTAAGGCAGAAATCATTCTACAGACATGTCTTATATCTTCGTTCTCTTTATATTCCTTTATTACACCCATTTCTCCCCATTCATCTTATGTCACAAACATTGATTAAAATGAAACTTACAACCGAATATAGTCGAACTGGGAAATTCTAACATACAGCTATTGATGGCTACGGCTTCAAAATAAAATTTTATAATGTCCGGCTTCTACTTAGGGTACCAACATTTCACTTCCTGAAACATTGCAACTTACGTTGCTTGTGTCTTATAAGGCAGAAATGCAAAAAGTGCTGGATAAATATTGGTCTCAGTTGCTGTACTTCTTAAGTTGATGTTCAAATTTCAAAACACTTACTATTTTATATATTGTTGAAAGAATTGATTAGGGCAATGAAATGTTCATTAAAAAAAAATTTCAGTTGCAAGCTGATATTCTAATATCATACCATTGTTTGCATGGAATTCATATTTAGTAGGTATAAAATAATATAAAATTTTCTTTTCAAGTTCATATAAATGAAAAACTTTATTTTGCATATAGTATATATAATTTTTATCTCCTAATTATCTTTTTAAATTATTTCAGGTAAATTATTGCAGGGGATGGAAGAGAAACGAATTTTGCAAGATGCAAGATTCTCTTTGAGAGATGATATTGAAACAAAACAGTTAATAACGAGAAAAGACCTGCATAACATTAAGAGGGATTTTGGTCTGAGCATTAATTCCAAAGGATTAATTTTAACAGATGATGAGACAAGTGTTTGGTCCTGGGTTAATACGATGTCGCAAATGGAATTCAACCCCGTTCTGATGTATAAACGTCAAGGAGAAAAATATGCAAATGTAAACGAAAATGATTTCATGTTAGCAATAATGACAGAATTTCAAAAAAAAAAAAAAAAATGTTGATAGAATTTGGTAATGATAGAATCTGTATTGATTCTACACATGGAATTTCTGCTTATGGATTTGAACTTGTAACATTGCTTGTCGTTGATAAGTATGAAGAGGGCATACCAGTTGCTTTCTTAATATCATCAACAGTATCAGAAACAATTTTGGTAAACTTTTTTAACTGCATCAAAAAGATCATTGATATCAAGCCAAAGGTTTTCATGAGCGATGATGCTCCCATGTTGTATAATGCATGGGAGCATACATTTGGTTCTTGCCAAAAATTATTATGTGCTTGGCATGTGGACAGAGCATGGAAAGGTCATTTGAATTCTGTACCAAAACATAAAAGACAAGCAGTGTACAAAACTTTAAAAACTTTAATGTATGAATTAGATGAAGAAATGTTCAACAAAATGTTAGCAACTATGTGAAGATGAAGACACGCGAGAATTCCATAAATATTTTATGACATACTATTTTGAAAGAGCCAAAATGTGGGCATACTGTTTCAGAAAAGGGGCTAAAATCAACACCAATATGTATGTTGAAACATTTCATCGGAAATTAAAATATATTTATTTAGATAGGAAGAAAACCAAACGGGTTGATAAATGTATCATCGAGTTAATTAATCTTGTCAATGATCAAAAGTTTGACACTTACATAAAATATCAGAAAGGAAAAATAACAAAGAAGACAACAAAAACATTTCAATGTCATAAAGCTGCTGAGCTTTTAAATGCTAACTGTGTAAAAAAAGATGATGTATGGGAAGTTTCATCAGAACTGGGAGAAAATTCTTATAAAATTATCAGAGATAATGTTTGTAATGATTTATGCCTCATAACTTGTAGACTTTGTTCATGCTGTTTAAAAGCTTATAAATGTACATGCCATGATTATTCTATTTTAAATAATATGTGTAAACATATACATTTTGTAATCATGTCTGAAAAAAAGACAGAACCTTATATAGGCCCTCTAAACAGAATATCTACTAGGAATAATTATGAATCTTTAACAGTAAGTAAAACATGCATTAGTGAACTTATTCAATCTTCATTTTCAATTTCTGAAAAATTAAACTGCATTGAAAATATGGACATTAATCTTGCTACACAAATAAAAAAGCATTTAAATGCAATTGAACATTTATTAGAAGTTCCTTTGTTAGATAAAGCACATGCTTCAATTTCAAAAGAACCAACAAATAAAAAAATTGTTCCCCAAAAGAGATTTTATTCAGTTAAAAAACGAAAAGTGTGTAAAAAAGTACAGTTTGGAAATCCTTCAACAGCAGAAAAAAATAATACCAAACCTATTTTATTAAATCAATTAATTGTTAATTCAGATCCCAGCTATGATCATTTGTATTGCAGTGAATTGAATGCCAAAAGTTTAAAAGAAAAGTCACTAAATAATGTTTAAGAAAATTATGCTATTTAAGTATTTTTAAAATTTGTGTATTTATAACAAATTATTTGATTTTTATGTTACTAATCTGGATGTCTCATTTTAATTTAATTATGTATCTTATTATAAATTTAATAAAATTGTTATAACTGTTCTACTGTATATCTAAGCTATGCATTTATCCTATACTTAATCTACGCATACATTAAATCTATTTATAAAGTCATGCTTTATAATAACTATTCTACTGTAAATGTGAATTACACATTTATCATATACATAATCATTGTCCAGTTAGGTGATAGGATTGTTGATGTTTCTTTAAATAATGAGTCCAGATAAGCAGGATGGTATGAACAATTTATTAGGAGAATAGGCACAATACTATTACACACAGAACAAAAATGGCTGAAAACAAATCAAGGAGAATAGGGATATTTAGCAATTCACTTTTAGCTCATGAAATAAATTCTAAAGTTTCCTAAATCACTCTCTCAGGATAAACACTAACTTGTAATTCAGCTAACTGCAAAGTCTGGCACCTGATTCACAAGCTCTCTTGTTCTCAGACCCGTATTTATACTCTGCAGGATGTGTTATGCAAGATAAATGCAAAGTTCATTATGACACGAAAACCTATTTTCGAAGCCCTGTGACCAATTCATCCAGAAGTTTCTAGAGCCATGCTGCAACAGGCATCTCAAGATAGATAATGCAAAATGCTTATCTTTACTGTCATTGACTATATCACATGACAGTCCTGAAACGTTTTTGGCTCTATTTCTAGTTGTCCTCCAACTGCATATCTCGTCAATTGTTAGCAGTTTGTTTAAATCAAAGAGCTTGCACTTTGCTTTTATTACTGAGATGGATATTTAAACATATCCATATTATATAGATATTTAAACGTAATGCAAATCTTGCAGTGCATCTTTCTATGTGATGAGATATTTAAAAGCACATAAACGTATGCACAAAGATACTGTCGCTAAAGTTACGTCATATTCGTCATCAATTTTAAGCAAACACAGAATATGCATTCATAACGTAATGTGAAAAAAATATTAAATTCAGTGAAGTAGGATGTCTAGAACTGTTTCTCACCACAGGAGATTTAAGATCTCACTTTTAAGTTAGTTTTAAGTCACTTTAAGATTAAGATTAAAGACTCGCCATAATTATAATAACCTGATAAAATGTATGAAACTTAGAGTTCCATAAAAAACAAGGTTTGTAATGATCTTTTCCTTATTTTGTTCTTTAGTTCAATTATAAATAAGAAAAATATATTACGTGACTTCTGTATATAGCCCTTAAACTTTTTATATTCAAATTAAATAGCTTAATGAATATGGTGTTATTCATTAAAGCTATTTCAGCACACACATTTATTTGAAAAAACATATATATGGTATTATTAATTTAAGCTGTTTCAGCACACAAATATACATTTATTTGAAAAAATTAGCATACATTAATTACTATAAAACTTATAATTTCAGAACACTATAGTTTTAACAACTAAGATTATTTTTCTGTGTGGGTGCAATTTGTATATTTTTATTCTAATGTCTTATAAAAATTTAACAAAAAATGCAACTTATTTTTTTTATCTACTGCCATGTATAATTTGTTGTACTACTTGTTCCTTAATATGGAAAAGTTGTTATAAAAGTGCACAGTAAGTATGGCTCATAATTTGATTTCAATGTCTCACTTTAACTTTTTTTTTTTTTGTCTTTTGACCAGGAGAATTTATTATGAATTATTATTATTGTTTTACATATATTATTATTAGTTACTGATGAAGATCAATAATGGTTTTGGTTTGGTTTATTTAATTACGGCTATCTGCCTAAGGGAAGGGATGCCTTCGTGGAGGACTTTCTAAGGGAAACTGGATTGTATACACGTTACACATGGGAAAAACCATGAAAACGCCCATGCAGCCAGCCCGTTCGCAGGATTCGAACCTCGGACCGAACTACCAGTGTTCAGTGTCTTAACGGCTCGGCCTCTGGTGGGCTATATGAAATAATGAAAATTTGCTATCTTTGCTTTATTTCCAGCATAAATGCAAGTGTTTATTTTGGGAAAATAAAGCTGAATAAAATTTGTATAATTTTGCTAATTTTTTGAAAGATAATTTTAACTATTTCATTTGTATTATGGAGAATAACAAGAATGAAACAAGTAAAAACCTTTCATCAGATAACAAATATGCGAAGATGCCAAATTTGAATATTAAGCGATAAAAAATTTAGAGAGCACACTACTCATACTTATCTCAGATGTTAAAAATCTGTTGGTTTATATAAAAAGTTGACTAATTCTTAATACAGAATACTATAACAATGCAAGCACTGACATAGTTTTCATAACCCTACATTTAAAAAACATTATAATTTAAAGATATAGCTTTTCCTGAAAATACACCATAAAGTACCACATTTAACCAATTTGTTACAAGCTTGATACCATGTGAGCAAACTTCAAACTGCATATCAGTTAGATTAAAAATGAAGAACAAGAACTGAATATGAACAAGGTACTAAATTTTTAAAAGTCTATAATATAAACAGGCTAAATGAAATAATGCATAAGTGTATATTTAAGTATTTATGGTATTAATTTTAGAAAAACACCTATTGACTCAGGAAAGTTTCGTGAAATTTAAACCAAGTACTGAAGTTGCATTCATGCCAAAATGAAACCACACTTTTTATATGCTCATATTTTATTGTGGAATGTAAATACAAGTAATCAGGAATACAATGAATTCACAATATTAAAAAGAAGCAATATTAAAAAAATCACAGGTGGACATGAAGAATAATCTTACGAACACTCTATAAAACTGCTTTTAATTTTTATACAACATATGAAATTACCTCGAATTATAGAAGAAAGGTAGTTGAACAAATATGAAAATGAGATTTCATAACGAGGATAACTTCATGCAAAATTAAGAAAGCAGCTGCTAGAAATATTGATACTCTTCTATTATGAGGATTGATTGTATGTATATACATGTGCATGTCTATTTGTGTGTGTATGCATACATATATATATGCACATGCAAAATATATATACCAATTGTGGCCAATGTGCGGCTCGCGAGCCTTATACGGCTCTTGCAGGCAATTTGTGCGGCTCATGCATATAAAATATATGTATGAAATATGGTAAACTAAAACTATTCAGTGTCCAAAAGGAAGTAATTAATTAGTTTAGACTCTTTTTACAAAGTTATCAGGGATTTCTTTCTATTTAAAACCTCCTCCACTACTTCTATAATGATGTAAATATGAACTTGTGGCTTTTAGAAAATTTAGATGCAGCTCTCTAACATTCCTGAATTCAAACGTGCTTACTGAAATGAAGTTTGGCCAACTCTGATATATACATTTCTGAATCTGGTTCCGATAACAGAACAGGGCCAAAATATCTTGTGAAAGAATATATATTGAAATGCCTCACATTATTTATTAAGTGAAATGGATTTGAAAAAAAAAAAAAAAAAGGTACAAAAGTTGTATCTTCAAAATAAACAATATGTTAATATGTAATTCCTTAACATCAGAAAATATACTGACAAATTATCAATAACATAAATGATATTCTAATGGAAATTATAAGTAGATACACTTATAACTATTAAACCAGTCTGCAGTTATAAAATATAGCAATTTTAATTTTGACATCAGTTGCAAAAGTATTGCATAGCAGAAATATACTTTAATTCACAATGGCATTACCATAATATTCCTGTCATTGCAACTTACTTATTATAATACAAACCCAGTTATTTCAAATCAATTTCTATATAATTCCTGTGTAATATAGTACTTCAAATATACTGTTTGGTATGCCTGTTCACACTTGAATTCTTAATTTTGTTTTATAATTCTTTAGTTATGACCGGAGAAATGCATGCAAATAATTCCATACGTTATAAAATGCGTTATATATTCCATTTTAATGTGATCATATCTTTACTTTGAACATCAAAATATGATTTTAGTCTTTGAAATATATTCATCTCATAAAGTGGTAAACAGCACATCGCAAACTAATGAACTACAATATAATATAAACAGTGTTAAATAAACAAAATGTTGTATTAACATTTGGGCCTGACTCTGGCTCACTTTGAAAAAACTGACACCACTTCTGAACCTTAATGTAAATTTTTAAGCAAACTGTTGCTCCTTTTAATATTCCCCATCTTACTAATGAATTATTTTGGTAATTCATCACAAACGATGCAACTAGCAATTATGATATGGCGTTTTTATTTTGGCGATTCTAAATATTAAATTTTCGCCAAAAGTGGTAAACTTACACAGCTAAGTTCTAGTGTTAATGCTGACGTCCAAAGGAAAGAAAACCACGTGACCTGTAATAACCAATCAGCATTAGGTTACGCATTTTCCTCTTCTGGTCTTGAGACGCCTGTAACGCGTTTGCTGTGAAGTTATTTGGCTCTGCCACGCCTCTTTGGCCACGCTGCATGAGTTGGTGTCTAAAGCGATAAGAATATTCCCACGTATGTAAGAGTTCTGTATGCACGTGTTAAATAAGGTTTAGATGGCTTCTAAAGGTGGTGCAAGAGCTAAAGGTACCGATGGAACTGACTATGGACATCGGGAGACAATTGCATCTCACTATCAAATCAGGTTTGAAAATTTGATGTGAATTTTAATAAAACATACTCTGCTTCCTTTCACTTCTGCACGGTTCTCTTACGCTTGTTTTAAATACTTATTACTTCAGTTACATATTTACTTTCAATTTCATTAGGAATATAGTTTTCGAATTTTTACATCTTATATTAATATATCATTCTTATTTTGAAGATCACCTGTTGAATTTTTTTGTTCTGCTTCCTTCTGAAGTATCCAAATGTTGATGAAGTCATTTGCATAGTTTCTTGTCACACTGTGACTTATGCATTTGAGAAAGCGTAGATTATTATATGTTAAATAGTTTTTTTAAACGAAATCAAACACATTTTGTTGTTTTCTATTCTATCGTGTGATTTCTTACATAAAAAATCAAGCAGATTAACAGTAAACTGTGTAATGCAAACATAGTGTTCAATGATTTGATTAATTTTTGAGAAAGTAATTTTATTGTAGTGTAGTAAAAAATTAAATCATGAATTCATAAAATGTATAAGGATATTGATGTTAGAAAATCATTTGAGAAAAATGCTGTATATTGAGTGTTTTTTTTAATTTGCATATTCTGTAAACCTAATTATATATATATATATATATATTCTTTCTTTACAGCTCTACGAATAAGAGGAGGCTGAAAATAACTGTAGTCCTTCACATGCTTCTTCTCATTTTTGTAATCCTGAAGTTATCAACTGAAATTTTGCAGTTTGTTAATATATCACCGATGAAATTTTATGATATAAAGTTTCCAAAAGCAATTTTGTGGGAATGGGTTTGGCTTAGTAGCGTTATTTTCACATTAGCAGCATTCTATGGATTAAGAAAGAATAATGTTATGGCTATGAAAGTATACAGTGTTGGTATATTTGTTTGTGGCATTATTCCTTTGGTCGGTGCTATAGCTTATCATTCTGGAGACTTAAAAGTGTTCTTGTTGTCTGATAATATTGGCACCAATGTGGAAAAATTCAGAGGTGTACCTGTTGTTTTAATAACTTGTATTTTTGTTAGTATTACATTTCTTGTTCACTCATTGTCTATCATATTTGCTGTGAATTTGATCAGAGCTTGGACACCTAAAAAAGGAAAAAAGAAAGCATAGACTCCTTTTGTTATTTTAAAATAAAATATATGTTTTCTTTGCCCTGTCTTTTCTTAAACACGAAATAATCATTTTAGAGTGTAATTCATAAATATATGTCATATAATATTTTTATCTGTATAACAATACTCAGTATCTGCTACTTGTATTTATTTGTAAATTTATCTATAAAACCACATAATTATTCAGTTTAAGAATAATTAAATTCACAGTTTTTATTACCATTCCAAAATAATTGGATAAATAGTATAGGCATCTAAAGCATTCATTGAGGTGTATATTTTCAGATGAGAAGTTTGAAACTGCATGACTGTTCACAATCTGCCATTGTTAGTATTTATCCTAAATGGATAATTAACAGTGAAATCAGTTGTTGGACATCTAAGCATTACAAAGAAAAAGAACATCAGAGAGTGTCCTGCTTGGTACAGCAAAATCGGCACCAGACTGGCTCAGACCAATACAGTGCAGGTGTTTCAGATACACAGCTCAGCAGATGAGATATGGGACTGTGCAGCAGATGTCCTTCTGTTGACCATCATTGTCAATTACACCTACAGTGGGCCTGGGAACATTGAGACTGGACCATGGATAAATGGAAGACAGCTGCCTGGTTAAATAAATAATAATTTCTCATTCATCATGTCGACGGTCGTGTCAGGGTACACCATCTTCCAGGTGAACAGTTGCCTCCCCATACAGCAGGTCATACACAGGCTGGTGGGGGTGGTATTTTGCATGTGCAACTATGGGACTCTTAGTTGTGATAGAACAAACCATGAAAGCTGTGGACTATCTGAACATAATTGTGGATCAGTTGCACCCTTACATGGAATTGCCAAATAGAAAATGGAGAATTTCATGTTCTTCTTCCCAAATGGAGATGAAGTCTTCTAGCAGGACAATGCTGCAAGTAATGGGGATAGAACCACCACATTTTAAGCACACGAAATCCTTCACCAAAACATATGCACCTCAAAGTCAGAATTTTGAATCTAATTTTTTATTTATTTCACATTTTGTGCGAATTAAAAATTTTTTTTAAAATTAAAAACTCAGCAATTTAAAAGATATACAGGGTGCGACAGGGAAACTGCTTTTTTTAAAAAAATGAATAACACAATAAGCAATATCAGTTTAATTTTTTTCCAAGAAAGACACTTAAAAGTTTTTTTTTATTACGGTTTAAAAATAATATCATTAAGGTGGCCTTCGTTCTGGTCAATGCATTGAGATAATGAAGTTTTGAAGTTTCTTTTCATTTTTGCCAGCACATCAACAGGTATGTTGTCGATAGCAGCTTGAATATTGTTCTTTAGTTGAGCCAGGGTCTTTGGATGTTAGAATTTCAGATAGCCCCACAAAAAGAAATCACACTGGGCTAAATGAGGCGAGCGCACTGTCCACTGATAATCACCCATAAGGAGATAAAGCTTCCAGAGAAATTTGCTCCAAAAAACGATGGTTCAATGATGCCTATTCTGGACAATGCACACCAAACCAGTCACACATTCTGTGTGGAGGGGCTGCTTATGAAATTCTCAGGGATTCATGCAACTCCGTAATCGCATGTTTTGCTTAATGCATGCTGCAACCGGAAAGATGAAAATGAACCTCATCGCTAAAGAACACAAGGGTGTTGTGAGGCATATTGTCAAGAACGGCTTTGCATGCATATTTTCATGAAAGAAAATCGTGTGGATTAAGTTTTTGCATCACTGCCAATTTATATGGATGAAAATGTAGTACTTTGAAAAAGTGCGACTTCATGGCAAACGTGCGCTCCTCTCTCGTCCACTGTATGATCGGCACTAAAACTACATGACATGAAATGTTTAATACCTCTCTTTTCAATGAGTGCCACCCAACCGTTCTTGGAATAAATGCTGCTAGTGGCACACGTTTCAAATAAGGAAGTTCCCCTGCCTCACCCTGTATTTTGCCACTACCTGAATTAAAATATTTTTATTTTCCATGCAGCAGTATGTTATTCAGCTAAGCATAAGATAATATTTAATTTTTCTTTCAAATTTATTCTTTTATTAATTAAGAAACTAAGTCACTTAAAAGTAGCAATGCAGATCCATTTCAAGTATTATTAATTACTAGCTGGTTTCGTGAAATTACATTAGCTGAATTCATTACAATCGTTATATATTTTTTTCATTTTTATTGTATGACTATTGTATAGTGACTATTTTTTTTCAACTTGAGTATTATATCATACAGTTTGACTTACACACAGAAATATCATTACTTACCTCAATAATAGTTCAAAATTTAACTATTTCATTACATTTTAGACCTTGAATAGCTGTATTCTCTTTAAAATTTTATTGCTACATTTTGCTGAAAGATGATTGAATTACAAAATGAGGTGTGATCTGCTGTTCATATAATTATAACTTTTGCTCCATTTTCGTTAATAATTTTTTTTTTTTTTTAATGTGGTTTCTTTTGCTCCATTTTCGTTAATAAGATGTTTTTGAATTGATGCTTGATTTTGAAGTAAATACTAGGAATCATTTTTATTCTGTTGAGTTTTATGCATTTTATACATGAGTTTTAAATCAAAAGCATAAAAATGATATTGAATATTTTGAGGCCAAAATCCATTTACAGATTTTGCATAAATAATTGTTATTTTCAGCACATTCTGATCTCTAAGCTTTGATTTTTTATATAGATATTTGCTGTTTTAATTTTTGTGCATACGAAAATTTACTGATATTTCAATTTAATAAACTAAATATATACATAGCTTTACAGAATTAATGAATGATGTGAGAAAAATGTATACAAGAGATGGAAACAGCAATGTTTAAAAAATTTACTTACATTGCTGTACCTCTAGGTTTTATGAAAACAAGCAAATACTGTCAGTAAAACAAATTAGGAAAAGTGTATACAAGTCATGGCATCAAGTTAAATATAAGAAAATGCAGAATTATATGGCAAATTTGCCTTTTACTCAGCGAAATACAGTAGTTGAATTGTTGTTGTCGTGTCCATATTACATGGAACAATGGTTGCCAAAGCCTACTTCAAAGAGAGGTTGGTTTTCTATTTCCCCACCCCAAATTTTGAGGGAGAGCACCCTGGGGGTGATCCAGGGGTCTCCCTCCCCTCTCTACTCCTACCAATCCACACCAGAGGACTTTCGGGTCACAGTTTATTTAGAGTGCCGCACCGACGCTATACATTTACAAACATCCATGTCTTCTCCGGGATTTGAACCTGGGCCCTTCAGTATCATAATAGGCTTCCCTAACCACTATATCGCCTGGGCGATAGTAGTTAATATAATCTTCCAAAATTAATCTTTTTGCAGATTAATGTCTATAGAACTGAGTCTTGTCTCCGAGGCAGTCCACCCCCTCCCCAAACGGCAGTCTACTTCTCAGATTTGATGACGTACTCTCTAAATTGGTGATCTTATTCAGAACAAGTATCTTGCATGATAAAACAAATTACGTGTAAAACGAGAAAAAAATTCTTTTAGCAAATAGTAGATCATTTCAGTCATGTTTCTTTGAAAGTTTAAGCACTCACCACGATGCTTTCTGGCTGCAGTGTTTTGCATTAACAATAATATGTGTTTAATCTCATATATCTATTGTGAGATTTATCTATTTTGAACCTTGCTTGTAATCAGTATTTGTTAGTTGTGTATGTTAGGTATTGAAGCTCTTAATTTTGCACATTGATAAAAGCTCAAAAACAAACAGTTCTAATTCGTCCAAATTACTAGCATGACCTATTGATGACCTCTGAGCTTGCTCACCAGGCTTGGACTATGATCTTTTGCACTCATTATTACTGTAAACAGTCCATTTTCCATAACCAATTAACAGTCATTTAAAAATTGAATCGTTGATATGTCAGTTGCCTCATTACGTTCTCATTTTTTTTTTTCAAGTAACATTAAAATTGTCTGCATGCTACTTTTTTATAGAAAAACCAGAAAGACAACAGGAATTCCAGAATTCATTAGTTTAAAAAATATATACATGCGGAATACTGAAAATTACTTTAAATCAGTATAGTGACCTATAATTATACACCACGTTCACAGAAATTGTTACACAGCCTTTATCTTTGCAACTGTTTTGGTTGTAGAGATAATGCTTTCAATACAAAAATGTTTTGTCATTTTTACAGTTAAACACATCAGTTTTGTAAAAATTCTACAATGTAGCATTTTATATATTTCTCAGACCCATATACTAATATTCAGGAAAATTGTGTGCTCATCATAGAAAATAAAATACCAAGAGTTTGATAAAATTGGCCGAGATATTTGCTTTATTTCAAACATATTTAAGGAGCCTTACTCAAATTGAAGAGTGAAATGTTTGCATTTATATACGACTAAAAATAAAATGTCAATTTGGAAAAAGGTTTCCAATGATAAGAGATTAAGTGACTAACATTTCAATGCAGATCATTGTGAAAAGTACTTATTGGTGTAAATTGTTTTTAAATTGGAGACTTGGTCACAGAATCACATAGAATTTGTGTTGTAGAAAACATTAATGGACTTCAGTATTAGCACATGGCTTTTAATATAATTTGTAGTAATGAAAAATGTAGTTTATTGAATGTTTTGTAAAATTACCAGATTATGATTCTAAAATAGTAAAACTTCATGAAAGTAGTAATAATGTATTTTCAGAACTCTGAAAACTTATAAATTATTCATATGAAAATTATTGCAGTGTACCAACTGTAACAAAATCATAAATTAAAGATGCTAGTAAATTACAGAATAATATCGTTGAGGGAGTAAATTACAGAATAATATCGTTGAAGGAGTAAATTACAGAATAATATTGTTGAAGGAGTAAATTACAGAATAATATCGTTGAGGGAGTAAATTACAGAATAATATCGTTGAGGGAGTAAATTACAGAATTATATCATTGAGGGAGTAAATTACAGAATAATATCGTTGAGGACCATTTAATGGGAAAAAATCAATCTCAAATTATTTTAATTTATTTACACTGCTCGACATTGAAAATGCACCACCAAGAAGGATCGGTCAGAAATTTATGCAAATTTTAGAGTAGACGCACGTCACTGAGTTATGCAAATGATGTGAAACGTGCAGCTCTTTGATGCACGTAAAGTAAGATATAAGGGAAGGAATGGGCAATATTCGTGTCGTTATTTCTGCCAGACGAATTATCGAAGAAAGTTGGTTTTTGTCCTGGAGGATATATGTAATAAGAGAGAATGCCAGGCCGCCATCAACGAAGGCACTTCCAGCAGATAGACGATTTTACGAGGGGTATGGTGATTGGACAGAAGGGCGGGTTAGTACATACGTCAAATCGCAGCTGATACCCACATGGATGCGAGCTCGGTGCATCGGCTTGGCAAACATAGTTGGAACAAGGAAATGTGGGAAGAAGGAGGGTGCAGCTGCAGCCAGAGTGACATCAGCACGCGTGGAACGACGCATCCGCTGGCAAACTGTGGCGGTCCTGAGAGTCACTTGTACCGCGATTATGCAGCATGTGCAAGATACCTTGGATATTCCCATGTTGACCAAAACCATTTCCCATTGATTAGTTGAACGTGACCTGCACTCATGGCGTCCGTTAAGAAGACTGCCATTGATCCCACAGCATAGACGCCAATGTTTAGAGTGGTGCCAGACTGGAGCGAAGTGGATGACAGAATGTTGAAATGTGTTCTCAGATGAGTCACACTTCCATTTATCCAGTGACAGTTGCCGCATATGTGTGTGGCGTCGATGTGGAGACATCTAATTCGGCAGTAACTGTGGAATGCCGCACCACGCGACATCGTGGCATAATGGTTTGGGGGGCTATTGCCTACAATTCCAGGTCACTATGACGGCCCAACAATAATTGGATAAGACTCTACGCTTGCCTTGTTCAGAAGACGAACTGTGGCAAATGGTTGAAAGGGAATGGAGAGCCATCCCTCAGGACACCATATGCACTCTTATTGATGCTATATATAGACGTGTTTCTTTGTGCATCACTGTCTGCAGTGGTTCTACATCCTACTAAGCCAACGCCGTTCTTGCTTTGTATTCTGAAAATCATTTTGAAATAAAGATCACTTATTGCTGCCTCTGTCTTTTTTCCAAATTTCATCACTTTCTGACCACTCCTTGGTGTTGCATTTTCAAGGTCAAGCAGTGTATTAACTGATCGCTCAATACAAATTAAAAATGAGGTCAGAAATGGCAAATTGTGAAATTAAATATCTCACCCAATTTTGGTTGTATGGGGATCAAGCTTTTTGTATTTTATTTTTTATAAGGCATATAACATTTTCGTAAATATAAGTAAGAGATTGGGTGAAAGTATAAGAAGTTAGATTTTATTATTTTCACAAAATTTATTTCTTAAAATGTGAAAACATGAATCTCTGGGTCATTTAAAACACTCTTATAATGGGAAGTATATGTCTACAACCGACTTTTGCAAAAATAAAGGCTGGCTAAGAATTTTATGGACATAGAATAGATAAATGTAACTCAGTTTAAAATATATATATGTTTCATATAAGCAGTAATAACATTTCACATTGAAAAAATTCCTAATTATACTCTATGCAGCATCCAAAATGTTTTCTGTGTTATCTCTACCAATATATTTTAAAGCATAATTTTTCAATATAATGGACACTGTTTGCAAGTGTCAGAGAGATCTAAAAGAAGGGACTGTACTGATCCTATGGAGTAATAAAGAACACAGGGAAGGAAGTAGGCAATAACAATATTCTAAAAAAATTTTTAATTACATTAGTTAATTCTTTGTTCATTTTGTATTTCAAGGAAATGAATTTATAAATCATCACTTTAGTATTTTAAAAATACGATCACAGATGAGATGCCTGCAAAATACTAATGATAAGTTATCAATTTAAAATTCTAAAACCACAGATTTATACTAGCAATGATATCTAACACTTGCAAACAACATGCTCTTTTAATATACATTGGTTTCTCAAGTGCAATGCCAAGAATCTGTACTTCTTTTGTCAAGTTCACTGTTATATATGTGATATAGTCTTTAATCGGCAAAAGCCTATTTTCAAATTGTGTGATGAGTTTTAATTAATAATTTGATACAAAATAAATGCAACAAACAGTTAAAAAGTTAATGCTTACATCCATCTACACAGAATAACAAAAAATTTTAGAAATCACTAATTGCTTTCGAACTTCTTAATTTAACGTGAAAAATACCAAAAGTTGGTAGATTATTCCACGTTGCTGTGCCCATATTTTAAAGCACATAGCATCATGTTACAGGGGATTTTCTTCATTTGTATGACTATTTTAGGATCTCAAAGAATAGAAGCTTTTGTTTAATTTTTTTTTTTCAAGTACCCGCATTGGAAATTATCAGATGGCAAAAGAAGGGCTATTCTGTATCCACTGGTGAAGCTTTCGAACCCATTTTCAGTAGTGCATGATGTTGCAGTTTCTTCATGAAAAATACAATCCCCAGTTAGGTATAATGTGGAGAAATTCGGCTTCTAAATTTTATTTATGTATTATTTTGAGTTGATTTGAGCCTTCTCTAAACGTTGTAAGGTTTCATTACCTAATGCAGAAATATCCATAAATATCAAAGTTTCAATGTAAGCGCAACACAAAACTAAAGGCAGAGCTAGGTTAATTTTGTACAAATTTATCTCAGGATGAAAAATCTGCGATTGATAAAAGATTTGTTTAGCTATATTTTTCTGATTAAAAAAATTTAATTTTGATTAAATTGAAATTTTAAAATTAAAACTGGTAACTAAATTTAGTATATCTAGTCATTTATTTTCGACTTAAAATCTTGTATTTTTTAAACCAATAAAAATACAAAGGTAAACATTAAATGTTTATTCCACATATTGTATATCAGCATAAATTCAAATTCACTTTTGAAGCATAAAATGTTTCCATACAAATAGTTTCAAGCAAATGTGTTAGCAAAATTTAAAAGGTGTATAAATAGTAATTATAAAACATCCAATTATATAATAGAGAAATTCACATTTTTATTATAACAATAGTGAAAAGTTATCTCAAAACAGACAAAATGGAGAGCTTATATTTAAAAAGATGAAAGGGGAGAAAAAAAACATAGCTGACTTCGTATTACATTGATTATTCAACAACCTGCAGTTTACATATTCATTTTCTACATCTATGACAAAACTCGCAAATATACTGAGGATATATATAATATACTGATTCAAATTATCTTGCTGATATACTGATTAAATTTATCTTGCTGTGTATCTTGCGCAAATATACTGATTCAAATTTATCTTGCTGTGTAATGAATGAACAAAATATTCATACTGGCGAAATTTCAATGTTATTAATTATACACAATCAGTTCATTCATATCAATCATACACATGTAACATTTACTTTTACATATATATGACATTTGATATAAAGTTTTAGAATAAAATAATAATGCCAACTAAATAATTGGATTACTTTTAATGGAAGCATACACAACAGACATAACTGATAAGGACTAGCTGCTACAAGATAAAATATAAATGTTTACATACAAATTTATATAGATATGTAAATTTATTTTAAATATAATCACATTTCATATTAAGGTAGTTAAATAATTCAAAAATCATTTTAATCAAGAAATAAATTTTTCTTTAGTTTTTCTGTTTCAGATCTAAAGTATCTTTTTTCCCTTAAAATGTTAACTTTTTAGATAATCACTACAATTATTTAACTAAATAAGTAAATGTAATAAATATTCTGTAGCAAGATGTTTTTGTTCTGTTAATGCTATAATTTCACACTACACTGTATCTCAGCTTTAATATGTAATAAAATATGCAGTACTTTCAATCATTAATTTATTGCAATTATTAAACCTTATCTTCTTAAGCTATCAAATTGCTTTACATACACTATACTGAAAAATCGATTGCATTTTTTAATCCATGTTTACATCGATTTATATACTCTTAATATAAGATTTTAATTTACATATTGATTGATTGAATATCAGAATGAATTTCTAATACTAACATGCATATGCTTTTATCATATCTAACAGATGAGGTAAATCTTGCAAAGTTTTAAGCACCATTAACTATCATTTGGAATTCAAATATATTGCAGTCTTTTATAAACTGGCTTCCAGAAGTTATGTATGTAATGCAAATCAGAAATTTTCCAAAGTGTAGTTGAATTTGAGGAGTTAAATTCACTGTGGATGCAGATGGCAGTATACAAATATCATATGTTACAGCCAATCACAGCTCACAGTCCCAAACATGTTTATTAACAAAAATTTAATACCATTTAAGATTGCAACATTCTGAAGGGTTTGAGAAGGTTCATTTAAATGCTAACTTTTGTAGAATAAATTTTGATAATATTTATGTTTCTGTGGCTGAAAGAAGATGAATGAGAGATAGCGAGCAATGGCATATTGTTGAAAACATTGAAGCAGGTCAATCAATTAAAGATGTCATTCTTTTCTTTGGCACTGATCATTGAGTACTTTCTCAAACGTGGAACAATTCCAAGCAAATCAAATAGTTGTCCAGAGACCTATGACTAATTGATCAAGGATTACCACTCCTTCTGAAGATTGGTATATTGTCATATTAGCCAAACAGAATCAATGAGTGACTTTACAGCTGTTACATTCATGGTTGTAGAGTCATTTGGAAAAACAATATCTGCTAGCACTGTGTGTCGAAGGCTTCACATGAAAGGGCTGCATGCCTGAGTATCAAGTGCTTGTGTTCCCCTAACTGCCAATCCTAAAGGAAAACATTAAAATAGTTTCATTAACATCTTAATTCGAGTGTCTCAGAATGGCACAATGTCCTATTCATTCACAAGTCCAGATTTGCCCTGGAAGCAGCACACAGAATCAAGTCCAGAACATTATGCATTCATAGGTGGTAGCTTCTATAGCAGTTGTGTTGTACAGGAAATGAAGTTCTACACATTGCAGAAGTTAGTCTCGATTTCCTTTTAATGGACGATTATGCTTATCCCCATCGAGCGAGCATCATTAACTAGTATCTGGAGAGTAAGGGCATTTGTCATGGAGTGCTCACTGTATTTCCTTCAGCTTAATCCATTAAAAATCTTTTGAGATGCCCTCAGGGATGTTGTCTCTGCTTGTTTGTACAGGGATGACTACTGCTAGTGTTTGCAGTGGTTGATCACCTCATTTAAAGCATGGGCAACTGCTATACAGTTTGTGTAAAGGACTGGGATAGTCACATACCTTATTAATGTGTTTTGTTTTTTCACTTTAAACATAAATTTGTTAATTACCCAAGTGTGACATTATTATATAATTTACAGAAATTAAGAATTGTTTTTATCTTTGTACATACTTTTATTTTTTCATGCATAAACACATTTGCTACCTTCATGTGCAATTTGGTGTTAATCAAAGCTTCAGTTTTCCCTTTTTGTTGATTTTACCACTAAATACTTAACTTTGGAAGGCAGTGCAGTTGAATATTTCTAACCAAGGACAAATATATTACATAAAAGAATAATACTGATATTAATGAATTTATATACAACTAAAATATAAATTCAGCTATGATACATTTTTTATTATATCCTATGTTTCAAACAACAAAACCAATATATGTTGTATGTAATGCCTGCTGAGCATATTAATGAATTAATGAAATCAAGGATTTAATTAATGAAATGAAGGATTTATACTCGTGATATTTATCATGTGATGCAGTTACAAGAGTACAGTAAAATTTTTGTTTAAGCAATCTAAATCAAATTTCTTGTAAGAAAAATGAAACTTCACTAACTTTCCATTGCCATAATGAGTAAAATAAAATTAATAACTGATTCATTAAAATCTGAAGGACAAAGTCACCATTTAAATTTTAAAAAGAATCAATATTAGTATAAGTTCTGTCGTGAGAGTCTTCTTGAAATATAACACACTGATATTCAAAATTAAGAGAATAATGTTTTTTCAAATATTGAACGAAAGTTGGAAAGTATGTGGTTAAATAATTACACAGTAGGGCTGATGTTAAATATGTAATCACACTCTTTCATGTAGGTGATGTGACAGTGATAGATATAAAAAGTAGTCATTTGTTGCTCTGTTGTTTGTACACATCAGCAATAATCATAACATTTACTGCAAGATTTTGTTACATTTATCACAACTGTGATATGAGCAAACACCAAAATTTACAAGATATAATGAGATGGATAATCATTGGTAGATTGGAGGTGGGACAATCCTGTGTTCAATTGGCAAGAGAGCTTAATTTAACACTTAGTGTTGTCTGCAATTTGTGGAAATGGTTTTAGAAGACTGTATCCATACTCAGAAGGCCTAGGTAAGGGTGTCCAAGATTTGTGATACCCAAGAAAGATCAGTATTTGGCATGTTCATCCAGATGCCAGAGAAGTGCTACAGACACAGAGCTCTCCCATAAGCTCAAAGTTATCATTGAAATCCTTATTAGTCTCTTAAAGTTTCATGAAAATTTTTTGCAGAAAACCCACTGCTTGCATCCTACTCACTCTCTCACACAAAAAAGTAAGTCTGGCATAGTGCAGAGAATATCAAATTAAAACCCAATTTGAATGGGGCCAAGTTTTCTTCAGTGTTGAATCTAGATTTAGCCCAGACACTGATTTTTGGCATACCTTCATTTGGAGAGAAAAAGGGACCTGATACCTGTCCATCTTTAAGGAAATAAGATTACTGTGATGTCAGACATGTCATAATCTGAGCATTCATCACATCATATGACTGCATACTATTTTACTGTGACAGCAGCTTCTTGGTTACCGTTATAGAAAAGAGATTTAGAATTCAAAAGTATCTTTTCAGGGATGCATTTAATTCAGTTTCTTTTTATGGATGACAAAACTCATCTATGAAGGACTCAACTAGTGGGCATATCATCAGAGTTAAGATATTTATAGATGAATTGATCAGGTAGATTTACTGACATCAACCAGATTGAACATATTTGAGATACACTTGAGAGAGCAATTGCAATTCACCAAGCGCCTCTGAATATCATTCAGGAATTATGAACTGCTTTGATGCAAGAGTAGATGCAGCTATCACAGGGACTCATTAACAGTATGATGACTATGTGCAGCATGTCAGTCTGTTAGAAGTCAACATACTCTCTATTAAATCTTGACTTAGGTGCCATCTTACAGCATCAGTTTTGGGTATTACAGCTTTCATGAACATAACTGACAGTCATGACTGTGTACATTCACTATTACATAATATAAATTGCTTAATTGTACTGTGTAACTTTATACCAAATTTCATTAAATTCTCTCTGATATTTTTTCAAATTCTGAAAAAGGTGTTAATTTTCTTAATTTTAAACACTGGTGTTTTTTAACTTATTTTACATTACATCTCTATAAAACACCAACTGCAACTCTTTATCTGAAAATGCATTAACTAATAATTAGTAATTCTATTCTAACTTTATAACTTTTATTCTATTCTATTCTAACTTTATAGACTCATCTAATCTAAAACGTTGCAACAGAATATACTGTAGGGGAGAAAACCATACATTTTACAGCTGAAGCTAATATATATCAATATATTAGTTACATAATTTTTGTAGTAATTATACTGTATGCAATAGGAATAAATCTTCACATGTACAAATCGGATGGCTTGGAATTTTGTGTGGCAAAATTGTAAATGACTATGTTAAAGCCTAAAGTATTTTCAAATTTTACATTTAGAAAGATGCCTTATTTGATATGTATAGCATAGTCTTCACATATAAAATTTTATTTAAACAAGTTCATAACTTGCCCATCCTAAAAAATTTATTTGTATTATGTAAACGTCTTTATGAATATTAAAGGTAATATAGTATACTATTACCATAAAACTTTATTTAACTATTATTTGTAAATAATTCCCCCAAAAATAAATTTTATTTGATTTATTTTTTTTGAGTTACTATATCATACTTATTATAAAATGCAGATGTGAACGCACAAAGATTTTAATTTAGAATTTTCTATACATTCCAAAAAGTGGATGAACAATTGGAAATAATTTCATGTACAACCTTAATAATCACTATAAAAATTTACAAAACATTCAATTACTGTATATATTTAATGCAAAATAAACTGCACTGGAAAATATGTATAAAATTAGTTCAATTAATTATAACAAACATTCCAAGGCTGTCTTTTGAAATGAAACAATACCTTCATGGATAGTCTTGAGAAAAGATGGCTGATACTTATGTTGTACATGGAATAATGCAACCTATTCATTCACTGGGTATCAAATAAGTAAACATACAAGCATTCTTGGTTTTAGCAATAAAATTATCAGGTGCTACCTTGTAAATTTGTTCTTTCTCTAAAATTGTTAGATTTTTTAAAGGACTGCAATAGCATTTGAAACTTTTTTTTTTTTTTTTCACATTTAAGCTAGTATGTGTTCCAGATATAGTAAAGCGATCTGTCATTTGTATGTACATAAACTATTAATATTCAACTTTAACATAAATACTTATTCAATTAAAAATTTCATTCATTTATTAAAAACCTACTGCATCAGTTATGATTATTTTTTAAGAATTAGAATTAAATTTAATGATTTCTTAGCTTGAACAGGAAAAAAAAATATATAATGAAAAGATATGATATATTCAGAAATACAATTTGTTTAAAATAGTTTCCAAAATCTGAACTCAACAGGTTTTAGTAAAAATCTAATTCATTAGTAAAATGGTTTTATGATGTTATACATAATTTCTCACTAGTAGGCACTCACAAGGCTATGAAGGAAAATTTTATCAAGAAATATCTGCTAAACAAAGTGCATCCGCCTCCTACTTCAACTGCTTACAAACTTGGAAACTGTTCATTAACGAATGTTTCACTGTGTGTATGTCTATGCATATATACGCAAATTTGCCCCCTCTATATATTTATATATTTCATAAGTTTCAATATGTATGCCTTTTTAAAAATCAATCATAAAAATAGGATGAATATTATTAAATGGACCAACAGATATTAAGTTGAAATATCAATGATTAATAATGTTTTAATTCAGAAATTTAAACTAAAAGATCAGATTTTCTGCACTTATTACATAAGCTGCCCTGTAGTAATTTATATCTTTAAAAGGATTGGCTTTATATCTTTAAGGTTTATCCTCCTTTTTGATGACATTAAATAAAAGATAAATATCAGAACCCCATGTTGCCCTTTCAAATAATACACTAAATGAAAAAGCAGTATCATTTAAAAAAAAAAAAAAAAAAAAAAAAAAAAAACATTACATTCTAAAACTCATTAATTCTGATATTCAAATAACAAAAACAAAAACCTGAATAACATTTTATACAATGAAAAATGTGAACACAAGTTATAAAACATTTGTTTTGAGCACTGTCATATTACACAGCATAATAAAAAAGTAAAATTATTTTTATCATAATTTCTAGTGTTAAAAACAAAATCTTTCAAAGTAATACATCTCTTAATCTGCAATACATCAACACCAAAAACAAAAGATTTATTTAGTTATATCGTTTATCAATCAATAAACATGAATGATTGAAAATTAATAACAAGAAAGGCAGGGTATAATGCTCCCTCCTCTAATGGAAAATATCACATAAAAAATCACTTCACAAATATATAAGACATATATGGAATTATTGGACACTGATAAATGCTCCAAATATGCTCACATACCAACAGGAAGCTCAAATGAGTTTTTATGATAAAATTCTATACTGACTACTTCAGCATCACACAGACCTATAACGTATAAATGCTAAGTATTATAAAGCATACATATACTGCACTAAATCTAGAATAGCATAGCTTTTACATATATCATTTTAGTCAACATCAGGCTAAATACGAATGAATTAGCTATGCATATTGATTAGCTAAATACAAATGAAATAGCTATGCATACTGATTAGGCTAAATACGAATGAAATAGCTATGCATACTAATTACAGTTTTGATCATATTAAAAGAAAAATTTTTTTGAATGTAAAAAATATTTGGTACTCTTCTGTCATCGGGACCAGATTCAGAAATGTGTGCATGTACGTAGCGTATTCGGAAACTAAGTACCATTTCATTCTAGCGCCGTCGCAGCGCTGTGGTAGGCATCCCGCGCATGTGCGCGGGATGCCTAACACAGCGCTGTTCTTTCTTGCCTCTTTCTTGTTCACCGACTTGCTCTATGTTGTGTTTTCAGTTTGCTGTGCACATTCAAAATGTTTAAGACAATTAGTTCTCCCGCTGACTGTGAGATTCGTGCCGTGATTAAATTTTTGAACGCAAGGAATGTTAAACCAGCCGAAATTTATCGTCAAGTGACAGAAGTTTACGGTGAATATGCGATAAATGATGGAATGGTGAGGAAGTGGGTAAGAATGTTTACTGCAGGTCGAACAAATGTCCCCGCCGAGGCTCGGAGTGGTCGGCCTTCTGTTGTCACCGATGATTTGGTAAGGAAAGTTGATGAAGCAATTCATGAGAACAGACGCTTCACAATGACAACTCTTTCAGAGGCATTTCCACAAATTTCACGTACTGTTTTGTTCAAAATTGTGTCTGACTGCTTGAATTATCGCAAACTGTGTTCCCGATGGATTTCAAAAATGCTCACTGATGTTCACAAAACAAAGCGACTTGGTAGTGCCCAGACATTTCTCATGCAGTACAGTGATGAGGGAGAAAACTTTTTAAACCAAATTGTGACAGGTGATGAAACTTGGGTGTGTCATTTCACACCAGAATCGAAACAACAATCGATGGAGTGGAGAAACACTCATTCTCAAAAAAAAAAAAAAAAAAAAAAAAAAAGTTCAAAGTGACAATGTCATCACAAAAAATCATATGCACTGTCTTCTGGAATAGGAAAGGCATTTTGCTTACTGAATTTCTTCCCAGAGGTAAAACCATTAATGCGACACGATATTGTGAGACTTTAACAAAACTAAGGCGTGCCATTCAAAACAAACGAAGAGGAATGCTCAGTAAAGGAATTGTGTTGCTCCATGACAATGCTCGGCCCCATACTGCTGGTGTCACTGGTGTAATTCATAAGCTTGGTAAATCTGTACATTTAAGAGTGTAAATAAGCTTATAGATATACTGTGTATTTTTACTTCCAATTCTCACTGAACCTGTAAATGAACCACTTTTGTTTCATGATAAAAATGTTTCTTTTTTTACAAATCTTAATTCATAAACGAATGATTATGAGTATAAAATACAGTTATCACTGAATGGCTCTCAAATAAGCCATATATCAAACACATCAATTTTGAAATATTTGCAATGAAAATGAGGCCACAGAGAAATCCATCACAAAAAGTTTGACATAAAATTATGCTAAATTAATGCAAAAATTCAGTATTTTTAAAACCAAAATGAATCCCTGCTCATTGAAAATAAAAAATTTAATTGTCTAATACTTTTTATAACAATTTTATAGATTTATTTTTAAAAAAATTATTTTGTATTAAAACAAAACTGATTTTATACTGCCATGTAACTCTCTAATTATTGAACATTTTAAATTTAATAAACTTTTAATAATAACTAACTTACATTAAAAACTGGGTTTGTATTCATTATGAAGTTTGTATAAATTATCTTTTTTCATTTTGAAAATTATCCAGTAGGGAATGTACAAAGAAAATATATTTTACCTAGGTGGGACTTTAATTCTACTGTATTTTCAGTTATTGGGCATTAATTTAAAAGTTAATGGAAACTGCTAATTATCTGAAGCCTCGTATCTGATTTCAATATGCTGATGAAAAACGAGATTCTTGAGTAGGAAGAGATTTATGGATTTTTAACATAAAGATTAGTAACAGAGTTTAATAAAAAAAACACACCATTAACCCTCAAAGTAAACTTCCATATAGAAGGTTGCTTTTCCAATTTACACACGAAAATTTCTACCAGCTCCTGGTGGATCCACGTTCAGATTAGATGTATATTAGAAGAAAAAGAATCGAGGTACAAAGTGAAAGTGTCATTTTGGAATTACAATCAAGAAACTACCATTTTTTACTCAAATCTTGGGGAACATTCAAATTTATGCTCAGAGGATTTAAATAATTCCCATAAAATAACTTACAAATAATGATTTTTAAGCACTGCTGTCACTGGAATAGGAAGTGAAAATGTCCTTTAAGGAAAACAAAAATGATTTTCAATAAGCAGAAGAAAACATGGGAAATGCAAATACTAAACATACCAATTCATACTAATAAATTAGTATTAACACATCTTCCTTTAAAGTATACCTGTTTAAAGTAACATGCATTTGAAAAATACAAATATTTATATACAATAAAAGATATCAGTGTGTAAAAAATATTTAGTAAATGCAGAATGTTAAACATATAATAGATTGATAGAAAAGACAAAAAAATATGAAGCATTGAATTTGAATATTCCAATTACAGTAGCTCACTTCTAAGAGCATTTTTGCGGTGAAACCGAAATTTATAATTCACATCAAAATAATATTTTGAATTATTAAACTATGAAATTTATTTTGGATTATTTAAAATTATGAAAATTTTTAAGATGCATCCTTAATTAATATTATACAAACTAATTTCAACATCTTTGTTATCTAAAAAACAGATTTACCAATATCAGATAAAATACTAAAAGATTAATATTATTGTGCTTACAAACTTAAATTCCATAAGAAAATCTAACTCACTGAGCAGCTAGTCATTTAAGGCTCCCAAAAAGCTATAGTTACACTGCATTTATTAACTAGATTTATTTAGTCATCAATTTTATTGTTTGTTTCCATAATAATTTGTCCGTTAAGATGGTATCTAGATCATTTGTACGGGTGTAAAAATATTTTAAATAACCAAGTAATATACAGAGTGACCCCTTCCTGAAAAAAAGTGGTAATATATGTGAAGTATCATTACAATTTTATCTGATAACCACAAAAAAAGGGTCAAGTTAAATGGAATGTTAAACAATAGTTACATCAACTGAAACTTTTTATTTATTTATTTATTTATTGAGGAATTCATTTGCTGTGAATTACTGACTAGATAAATTGCAATGCATAAGACTGATTATTATTATTATTTTTAATGCTGTTTTTGTTTTAAACACAGATTGTATGCAATTAAGCATCAATTTTAAAATTTTGTATTCAGTAAAATGATCCCCTTTAAAGAAGTTCATTAGATGCTTTAAAATATAATGAGCCTATAGTTTCTAAATAGATTAATGAGGTTTGTTTCACAAAATATTAATAAAAATCACATATTTAATTTTTCATTTAATGTTCATAGCTTTGTAGAATTTGCAAATGGAAGTTCTAACTAAACTTTCCCAAGTTTTTGAAATTTCAATCCACTCTCTTAAGAATGACACTTAAAAAAAAAAAAAAAAAAAAAAAAAAAAAAAAAAGACTAATTGCAAAACAGTTAAGAAAGAATGTACAAAAGCTACTGAATTCTATTTATCGCAAATCATGTAATTTCTTAACATAACTGGACTAATATTATGAATAAAGAATTAACTGAGCCAAACAAATTAATAATTTTTCCTTGCGCATTTAGTATTAAATGTTAGCATTTTTAATTACAAGAAATAGCTACATTTTAAATAACATGATTATTCATTTCATCCAAAATGGAACATAGGAATAACAACTTAATATATATTTGATGCTTACAACTAACTAGGGTTCTAGATTTCAGCATTTTCATTTTTACAGTAATTAATATTATTTTTTTATAAGGCAAACAATATCTTTAAAAAGCATGATATTTAGCAATATGCTTTCTAAACAGGGCTTCCCTTTCAGAAAATGAAAGCTAATGTGGTTTCATGTCTAAGTGACAGTAGCTGAACAACTTTATGCCTTACAGGTATGCATTTGCTTTGAAAAATAAGCCAAATAAAAAGCAAATTAATTTTTTAACAAAACAACTAATAATATAATCAATTAGATGACAGTAAATAGCTATATTTAAATTTTAAGTATTGATTTTTTGCTTCAATTGATCTTCCATTTCTATCAATAAAATGAGTATCACCAGCAAAATCAAACATAAATGCATCTAAATATTGTGACATCATTAACAACACACAGAAATAAATATATAGGAACCAAATTTAAACTACAATATCAACAAGTTCATTTCAGTTAATATAGTTTCATATTCTTATGATATTTGATGTAAAAAATAAACAAAAATTTTTCTGAGATTCCTCATGTTATATTACAAAAAGCATCTTCAACTACTTGCAAAGAAAAAACAAGATACAGTAAAAACTTGTGCGTCATGCACTGTGAGTAATTCAAAACATTTACTCATTTCAGTGATGTTTAGATGCTACATACTGCTGAAATTTCTCAAAATTCATGTGGATTATACCAAAAGTGAATTTCTATGAACATCTTTTGGTGTGCCTAATATTTCCTCAAGTATCCATCCTGACACTAAAGCTCCCATCTCCTTACTATTCTCTAGCACAAATGCATGTTCAAAATTATTTTTACATAGTCGAATGTCTCCCTGAGGAAATATTTCTCTTAGATCCTGATAATAGGAATAAGGACACCAGTTGTCATTAGCTCCATAATAAAAAGTAATACGAGAAATGTTCTCTCGAATATTATCAACATCTAAAGTAGTGACATTTTCAAGCTCATCTCGAGCCATGTACATACAAAGTTTGGCACAATCAGGTTGAAATAAATTAAGACTAGCATTTAGAACACAATCAGGGATGCAGCGGTCTTTAAAATACCATTCTAAAAGTCTGGATTGCATTTGTGGGCTTAAACAACTAAGAGCATACACACTAATTAATGCTGGAAGACGAAGATATGTCAACATTGGCCATACCCACTGACCCTGCGGAGTTGTTGACATTCTTTCTATGGTTGGGAAGAGAAGAAAGCAACGTGTTACCTGTATGAAGAGATAGAAATATTAAACACATTTATATATTTGTGCTAAATATACAAAAAAGGCCTTAAAAGTAAATAAACTTCTAAACTACTATTAATGAAATTTAGTACTATAAATTTTATAATTTTGTGTTACAAATACCAGATTTTTTCAAAAACTGAATGGCCATATAAAATTAACTTTTCAAAAAGACAGAGAAAGGTATCGCATTTTTAAAAGAAACATTATTTCAATGACTCAAAGTATCTCAGTTACATCAAATAACTGCATGCAGCTTCATTAATAACACCAATTTTAGGAGGGAAGGAGGGGACATCATCAATTATTATGCAGAATTTCTAAAAATCGTTAGTTATTTTTATTTATGGAAAAAATATATATATAGCTTTTTTCTTTTTTAAATCTAATGATAGGCACTAGCTTATTCAGCATTGGGTACTCCTAAGGCTAGAACTGGTGGTCATTTTATTGTGAAGACGTCTAATAGATGGCCACCGTTGCCTCTCATGAAGGAATGGACAGTTAAAACATGCCTATAGCAGGCTCTTCTAACCACTATACTATATGGGCAGCATTTATAGAAATATGAATGTTACAACATAAAAATTTTGAATACCCGAAGCACATCAAGCTTCTTTTATCAAGATTGAGAAGAATAGAGATAAGGCATATACTTTAAAGAAAATGCAAAAACTCTAAAGTAGTCTTTCTTAAAGAAAATCTCTTAACAGTAAGAAAGCTAGAAGAAATAGGAAACTGAAGCAAACAAGAGAAGAGGGGAAATAATTCATTTCTAAAGGAAATGAAAAAAACTGAGCAAAATGCAATGCTGCTTTTAATGCTATAGAAGAATATGCATACCAAACATAGCTTTTCAACAAATAACAAGCGGCAGCAAAGGTGAAAAAAAAATTTTTTTGGTTTATAAACTAATCATTTTATAAAAGAAAATAATAATTTTCTTTTTATTTTGACTTTAAGGCATCAAGACCCTACCCCTTAATACTGAAATGGACCACACCCGGTCTAGCTCAGTGTAAGATGATCTTTGACACAAAGGAGGCGTTTTCGGAATTTTGTTTTATTCTGTTCGGACAAAAAGCCATTTTTTGGGTCACTCAGGCCCGGCGCGAGTAAACATGTTTCTAATTTCGAGTTTGAAGTGCACCGAGTTCGTAGCACAACATGGCTCACAGATAACATATGATGAAGAAATGGAACGATTACATAATTTGCTAGATGAAGTAGTGACTGATGACGAATCTATCGAAGGTGATGATTTATTGTCTGATTGTGATGAAATATTTAGTGGGCATAATACGTCGTCTGATGAAGAGGACGCTATTGATTCAGTTTGTGATTGTTTTATTGGAAAAGATGGAAAGACAATTTGGAAGAAAACAAAATTTCGTCAAAATGCTTGAACTTTATCACGAAATATTATTTCAAAGTTGCTTGGAAATGTTGGAGTGTAAAAAAACGTAATTTCTCCTCTGAGTCTTGGAGTTTATTACTGGATGAAAATATCTTGAATACGATCATCACCTGCACAAATATATATATTGACACTATCAGTGACAACTTTCAGAGAGAACGTGATGCTAAAAACAAAACTCTCCGAAATTAAAGCTTTTAATGGTATATTTATGGTGCACAGATGGAACGGGGATAGAAATATTTCATAGGACCATGTCTCATAATTGTTTTTTGTTTTTTATGAGATGCATAAGATTTGACGATGTTAGAAACAGGCAAATGAGAAAAGAAATGGACAAACTTGCCCCAATAAGATATGTATTTGGCTCATTTGGGCATAATTGTCAGGAGTTTTACACAGCTGGATCATATGTTACAATTGACGAAAAACTCGAACCATTTAGAGGACGCTTTCATTTCGACAGTACATGCCAAAAAAGCCAGCTAGGTATGGAATAAAGATGTTCGCTCTTGTTGATGCAAGAACTTTCTTTACATGTAATTTTAAAGTTTATGCAGGTACTCAGCCCTAAGGCCCATATCATCAATTGAAGTCGTCAAAAGGTTAACAGAAAAGTTAAATTCTGGGAGAAATGTAACAGTCGACAACTGATATACTAGTTATGAACTTGCAAAGTATCTCCTTCAGAAAAACATTACTCTAGTGGGCACCATAAGAAAGAACAAGAGGGAATTTGTGAACAGTAAAAATCGTAAGGTGCATTCATCCTTGTTTACATTCCAGAAAGTCATGACTTTAGTGTCGTATGTTCCTAGAGAAAAAAAAAAAAAAAGAAATGTTAACATCTTCTCTACAATGCATAACGACGACGCTATTGACCAAACAACAGGTGACGCAAAAAAACCTGAAATAATAACATTTTATAATTTGACGAAAACAGTTGTTGATGTGGTGGACCAAATGTCAGCAGCGTATTCAACTGCAAGAATCAGCAAAAGATGGCCAATGGTTCTGTTCTTTACACTGCTAAATACTGCTGCAAATACTGCTGCAATCAATGCTCGAGTATTACTCCAATGCTCAAAACATCCATCCTTATAGCACAGGAAACGGAGTCAGTTTTTGAGAGATCTTGCAACAGATTAAAGACTACACAGCGAAGAGGTGCACTGTACCATAACTTCCTCGACATTTGTAATAAAAACTATCTCCCAAGAGCAAACAACCTACTGCTAAAAAACAGAAAGTAATTGAGAGAAAAAGGTGCTATATTTGCCCAAGTTCAAAGGACCGAAAATCTAAGATAATATGTACAAAATGTGAAAGAAATGCCTGTGAAGATCATTCTGTTTTAACATGTACCAATTGTACATAAAACTTGGTAAGTTTTTTAAAAAATTCTATACACATATTGAATAAAATTAGAGCTCTAAATATTGTCTTAAATTATGTTGTTAGTAAATGCTTAATGGGGTGTTTAATGACTTGCATAAAATATAAATCCATAAACGGACCTCGCAGGCCCGGCATACGTACGATTAGCGCGAGTAACGCCGGGTTAAAAAAGCATTATAGTATATTTTTTAACTGAATATTACTCTTATAAATCCATCAATTGTGGGTATGAAATCAATGTCATTAATGCAAAATCTAAGACAGGGTTCGTAGCCACATTTTAGTTACAAAAATAAGCACTTTTCAAGCACATTTTAAGGAAAAAATAAGCACCTGTCTAATTACATTATATACAACTGCATAACCTTAAAAGAAAAATTAGACTTGTATTTTAAAATATGAGCAATGCAATATTTATTAAAGAAAATGAGCATTACCTCAACCATGGAAAACAACTTTTTTTTTTTTAAATTTTAAATGACAGTTCAATTTACAGAATTAGTTTATAATGAGAGGGAAAAAAACTATGCAGAACTAAACTATATTACAAGATTTAATGATGAAATTTCAGTTCAAAATATAGAAAACAGGGGCGTAGCTACAGGGGGTATTTGTCCCCGGGCGCAGAATCCAAGGGGCGCCAAACTGATGTTACGACATTTTAGAATTAATGTTTTCCATCCTTGGCAAGCAGTAGGGGATGCGAAATCTTCAGTTGTCTCTGGGTGCTGAAAACCCTAGCTACGACTCTGATAGAAAATAAATAATAATAAGCCATATTAATTGTATTCGTTTGGCACCTAATAATAAATACAATTTATTTTTCCACTCATATTAATATTTAAATAATTTAACTTAAATCAAAATTCTGAACATTTCCTAAATTTTCATTGCATAACAGTTTTCCCTAAGCAAAGTAATTTAAGTAAAAAAGAGGCACATTTCTGAAATCAGAAGACAGGAAATTGCTTCATGCAGTCTCCTTTAACAGTAAAAGCTTAACTAACCCGAATACTCGGAAATTGCCGAATATTCTGGATAGTAACTGGAAAAAGAGGAGTGTGGGAGATTGTAGCCGTTCTTTAGATTTAAATTTAGGCTAAATAAATGATTTTGACATTTCAATATGTGCATCATATAAAAATAGACCAACGGAACTGAGAAATAATCTGCTTAGAAAGCACAGTAAAACTCTTTTAAGTGTTCATAAACAAATCTCAGACTGAACATCAAAATTAATTATCTCTGCAAAACACCGCAAACATTATTGTGCCATACGTGCGGCGTAATTCTTCCACGGTAGGGTACGAACTGCGGCAAATTTGATTGAAGATCCTCGTCCCCCAGTTATCTAATCCATGAACTGCGCGACATTTCCTGTCCCTATTTCTTTCCCAAGAACATTGAGTGCTACAAAAAGTCATTTATCGCCATTAATGGGACATTTGTAAAAATTGTGCATGCAAAACAAGTATTAATTTAATGTCTGGCGTGTGCTAAAGTAAAAATTAATTTCTTTTACACTCATTTTAAAGTTTTATGATGCTTAAAGGAATGATGAACCAGATCCTTTTTATTCTCTGTAAGAATTAAAAACTTTCCAAGTTGTAGATTTTAGTCGCTGATAGATAAATATATATATAATAGTAAAATTGATAGATTAATGACATACACAAAACTATACATAATCAACCTATCAAATATCAGTTCACCTTAAATAATTTTCTTGTCTAGATAAATATTAACAAATTTTCTTAGATAGCAGAATGGTTTTAACTTTCAAATTTACCATTTTAGGTAAACAGTTCTAATTTAATTTAAAAAAATTCTCTTTATTAAATCTAAAATTTGGACTTCTTAAGTCGTTCTAAATTCACACTAATATTATTGCAATATATTCCCGTATTAAGCTTTCCATTTTTAGTCATTGAAGTTATTTTAAGGTTATTTAACTTTGTTACAAATTCCATATTTTAATACTAGAAACGTTTAAATATTTATTCTGTTTTCCACCTGATGTACTTTGAAATACATTTAATTTCTAATACACATTTAATTAATAAATTAATAATTATGAGCGTCAGCAGAATTTTCATAATTAACAAAAAAAAAATTTCAAACTCCCTTATATTCATATCCTGGGATTTTCAGTTCCCTTTTCACATATTGTTGCACTGTACTCAAGTTTTCATGTATGTAGAATTTATATACTTTGTATTGTATTTATGCCAATTTATATTTAAATGATAATTTCTACGAATTCTTGCATCACAACTCTACTTAACAGAAGATGTTTGTAACCCCTTGGCAAAGCTTACTTAATCTTCAGCATGTAGCTTATTTTCTAACCCAGTTTCAGGCTGAATTATTTGTAAAATTAATTACTTGAAGTTATTTGTTAACAAAGATGGTCGCAAAATCACGCTAATAATATTTCTAACTGTTGTAATTTATAATGCAACAAGTTCATGTGATTTATAATATAATTTATTTATAATTTTTTCAGCAGTATTGAAATTAATAGCAGATACTGATAATGTTATACATTTAAATTACAATGATTTAGATTGCCATAGCCTTCTTCACTCATGCTTTTATGCTACATTCCTAATATTTCATAATGGCATACATGTAAGTTTAACTCATTCATTACTTTTTTAATTTATTCTTTAAAAATATTGCAAAAATTTTCACTTTAGCATATCTTTTTACAAATCCCTCTAATAAGGAAAGAAATTAACTTGGTTTCGGTGATTGATACCTCGCTGCAAATTATATGTAACATTTTTCCAAAAGCATAGAGTTTATATGGATATCAATAAATTAAGGATTATTTCTCCTTATTTTCTTAACATGTTTATTCCAGAATTTTCTTTTCACACTGCAGCACTTAACTTTATGAGTTTTCTATAATCATTCAATTTCTCTAGCCATGACAACTTTGCATACCTTCTGACAAGTAGTTATATTTTTAACCACTATATTTTAATTCCTGTTGACTATCAGTACATTATTCATTTGTTTCACAAGTGCAAATTTTATTTTATACGCAAATTTAGGTAAAATAGCATTAAAACTTCAGGTCCTGATTGATTGCTTGTTTTAGATTGAATGAAATTAAGCTTAATGTTACTGTTAATTAGCTTGTTAGTAATTTAATTATCATTTCTAATTAATTATACGTTCAGATATTTTCAAGTCTTCAAACTTTTGCATCCCAATTTTTAATTTTTGGTAAAAAAAATAAACTTTTATTTATTGAGAGGCCTGATTGATTATATTAACTTGCAGTATTGTTTATCTAATTCCTTTCTTCTAGATAAATTTTAGAAAAAACTTCTTAGCATAATAATTTAAATTTATTTACAATTTATACGTCAGTGTTCCAAATGCATAGTAATGTTGTTATAATAGATTTCATGCTAAGCTCTTTTTAAATTTAACTAAATTTAATTTCTGCAAACATTTAAATGATTACTTTAATTAACAAGAAATATTTTTAGCACATTTTAACACACTTTGATATGGAATAATTTTTTGCACGCTAGTGAACTCTATTAAATTTTCCAGTCTAGTTCAGCCATCTTGACTATTATTAATGTAATTTATTAAAAATATAATTTGTATGCTTTATAATTATTTAACTTATGATATTATTATAATAAATGAAAGATGTTTGTAATGTTAATATGTATGTTTACCAATACCTTTTATTTTATTTGTTAGCTCTCGCATTTATTACTGTTATTCAAGTAATTAACCTGCTTGTTAGATATTTTTTACTTGTTCTTGTGATATGTCATTCCATTCCTTTATTTTATTTATTTTTTTTTTCCCTCTTGCCTACAATTGGCTTCGAAAAGTTAAATTGTAAACCTGTAGGCAGCAGTGGGAAGAAATTTTGATTGGCACAGTTGGACTATAGCTCGACCCAGGGGGGGATTTTCATTAGCGCAGTTGGAGTACACCCTCTTCCACATGTTTACGCAATCAGAATCAACAGCTGCTGGTATTCGGAGAATAAAGAACTAAATAAAGGAAAAGAAAGAGACTTACTAATCTGGGGTGTTTCTGATTCTAATTTTCAACAGACTGCGTTAAATTTCCGGAATAGAATCAATCTTCGCTTAGGTTGGGTAGACCGCAAAAACTTTTAGTCCTTTTCAATCTAGATTGGACAGTGACAAAAAAAAAAAAAAAAAAAAAATCCGCTGCTTCAATATTAGAGATTTTGCAGAGAAAGGCAAGAACCTCTCAACCTCCTTACTGTATAATGTACTAATAAAAACTTTATCAGGTTTTTCATTACAAAATATACGCTTATCATTTTCAATAATTCATTAATGGTAAAAGATGCTAGAGTTTCTCTTATGAGAAAAATGATGAAAATAGATATAACATGCAATTATATGTTAGAAAAGAATTCCTTCTGTGGCCATTATAAAGTCCATTACATTTCAGGTACATTACAATATTTTACATATTGCATGTTCTATATGTAAGTGTAACCCAATGGCTTTCAAGCACATGGTCATGGCAAGACAGATCTCGAAAATAGTAAATGTCAACAGTAAAAATAAATTTAAAAGAAAAAAATATTTTTTGAATACCAGTAACTGACAAAAACATAAACAATGTTTCAAATGATGTTGAAGATGACAGACAGTGAAAGATACGTGTCAATGATGGGACAGGAATTCTGTAGATGTTTTATATCTGACTTTAAGCTTTTAGACAACTGGTAATTCTTCCTTTTTATAATGTGAATAATAAAATGTGAACCTATTTGAGAAATAAAGTTTTCTATTTTAATACCAACACACAAACCTTCAGTATAATGCTAGTTTTAAAGGAGAAGAATAAAATATTTAAGAAGCTACAAGGCTTAGATTTACGGCAACTTGGTTATAAAATAACAGCCCAACATGGGGCTCGAATGATGTACGTTCAGAGAAAAACCAGTGTTTAACCCTTTGAAGGGCACTGATATTTAATATATACAGGTTGTTTGTTGATTTTTTAACCTTGGAAATAATGCTAATTTCTCTACACCAAAATCTGTAATCGTAAGTTTCTAGTGTTTCCTTTTGATTCTAAATGATAGCACCACCCTATGAATGCTCAATATTTTGCAGTTATGAAATTAACATACCTTGTTCCAAGGTATCCTGTTTGAAGATTGATAAATTCTATTGGAGGGGAAGGAAAAATTCAAAATCTGTAAATATATGATGTACACATGCTGAACCTTTTTTATTTACTGCCTTTCAATCAAAACTGATAATTAAAAGAAGATTACGTATACATTTTTAATACAGGTATATAATATTGTTGCGTGCGTACAGGTTCGTTACGAAATGAATGCACAAGTCCGATGAAAAATGAACAAAAATTTATTATTATCACAACAAAAATGCTTAAATTTTCTCAAATTATCATGCAGTATTACAATATCTCACAGTAGTTATCTTTTAACTACTCAAATATCCAATAGAACGTAATTCAAAACAGCTAAAGAACGCTAATCCGCGAATTCGCTACAATCAACAACAGTAGTTTTCTAAACAACAACAAACTAAGCAACTACTACGAACTGAGATGTTTTCCTCCTTTTATAAAATTTTAAAATCACGCGCTAGAATTTTCCAGTACTTTCTCGAAATGAAAAAGAGTTATTTATTTATTTAATGCACGCGCTCTTGTATTTTCAATTTTCCGGCTTAGCTTTCTTTTAATATTCGTCACGCGCTGCACTGCGCGAGAAATAAAACCATTTAATTTATAATTGAACTAACATTTGCTTTTTAAATACCAAATTCGTAACACTGCCCCCTTCCCAAGGACTGCACGTCCCGGGCAGTACAATTCCTGGATAGGAAGCTAAACTTACAACTGTGGCATAAATGCAACTGAGGCATAAACATTACATTACAATATCAAACAACATGAACAATAAATGCAATAACTAACTTGAACAAATCAAATGCTATCAAATACTAAATATAAAACAAATACTAAATACAAATCAAATACTAAATACAAATCAAATCAAATACACATTTAAAAACAAAAAGGACCATGGTCTTATACTATTTACAATTATTTACATTATGTACTATGGCCATAGTAATAAGCTAACCTGTCGTAAGAGTTCGAAGACTCACGGATCCGAACCATGACATCATTTAGCCTGTTTAGGATTGTGTGCGAACCATCCCAAGGTGACTGTAAATCAGGCCTGACTCCTTTTCGTCGAATCGGGTTCCACAACCACACCTTGTCTCCTTCGTTGGATCTATGTCCAGCAGCTCTCGTGTTGTATCTGGTCTTCACTTTCTCCGTCGCCAAGTTCACTCGCTTTCGTGCGGAACGGTGCATCACTTCAAAACGGGCCTTGACATCTTGGATGTGTTCCTCAGGCGATGAAGGCGCATCCGTACGGCGATGAAACAGGCGGTCACAAGGCAGACGAAGGTCTCGACCGAAGAGCATCTGAGATGGAGAATAGCTGGTAGTCTGGTGTTTCTTTTCGACCCTAGCATGATTTCGGCTGTTTCTCGAGCTGGTTCTTTTGGACAAAGCATCGGCATTTCCAGGTGAGGATCCCTTCTTAGGATGGATAGTTATGTCTTCAGATCCTGAAAGCAGTTTGTTGTTTTTCAAGTCTAAGGAAAAATTGTATTTCCTTAAAAAGTCCAATCCGAGTATGCATGGATCTGTAATATCCGCCACATATGCCGTGTGATGGTAGGCGGCACTTCTAAACGTGATGTTTACGTTTAACTTCCCAGTTATGTCGATCTTGTCACCAGACGCAGTCTGAAGGGTAACACAGGATGGCGTCCAAATAAGTTTATCTTTAAACTGTTCAGCTAAATCTTTCCTAATGATGGTAACATTAGCTCCTGTGTCAATGATCATTCTGCAAGGAACTCCATCGATATTCCCATTGATGGACAGTCCGTTATTGTTGCCACTCACTGTATAAATTTTAAGAGCTTTAAAACAAGGTTTTTCACTATCTGGCAACCTCCGTTCCTCGATATGGTCACTAATTTGTTTACTGCGTTGTTGCTGGGAAATGGTCTTATTTTCCGTACCTCGGGGTGTTCTGCAGTTTCTTCGTATGTGGCCTTCAACTCCGCAGTTCCAGCACTTGAGAATTAGTTTCTTTTCACTTCTGTTCCGTCTCAAGCCACTGACTTGTCTGGTAAAATCATCTGCTTTATATTCCGTACCCTGGGGAGTTCTGCAATTCCGTCTTAGGTGACCTTCACTACCACATCTCCAACACCTTAGAGCCACTTTCTTCTCGCTCCTACTCCGTATCAAATCTTCGACTTGTCTGGCTAAATCATCTAAACGAGCCATCAGTTGATCCACTGGCTCATGGACTCGCACAGCTCTAACTGGGTAGCGATCTCTACTAGTTGCTTGCTGGGCTGCCTCGAACTTCATGGCGTACAACAGAGCGCTTTTTAAATCTTTTACATCCGCCATTCGTAGAGCTTTCTGTATTTCAGTATCTCGGATGCCGTCGATAAAGTATTGCAAGGACAGGATTTCCCTTGTTTCTGTCAGGCATTCCGAAAAGGCGAGATGGAACAGCCTTTCAACATCCGCGGCGAGCTCCTGAAGTGTTTCGGTAGGCTTCTGTTGACGAGATTTTAATTGGAGCCTGCTGTAGTCTTTTAAACACTACTCCCCAAAGCGCAACTCCAAGGCGCCGGACAGAGCTTCGAAATCTAACCTTTTGTTCTCGGGAAGAGTCTGAAGGATATCCGCTGCGTCGGCTCTTAGAGAAGCGGCGAGATGACAGGCCTTAGCTTGGGAATCCCATCCATTCGCATCCGCCACGATAGAAAATTGTGTCTTATACACCTGCCAGGAGGTCTTCCCATCATATGTGGATAGCTTCAGAGGTGGACGAGCAGGCATTGGTAAGAATTTAAAATCATCACTCCTGCTCCCTGCCGACGCTACGAATTTCTTTAAAGTATCCATTTCTTTGGCAACTGCAGAAACTCTCTCATCAATTTGTTCTTTTACAGAAGAAACTCTTTCTTCTATTTCTTCTTTCACCGAAGAAACTCTTTCTTCAATATGTCCAACTTTATTTTCAACTGCGTCAATTCTGCCTTCCATAGCTTCAAATTTATTTTCTATTATGCAAGTAATTTCTCTTTTCATTTCTTCTTGACCAGCTTGAACGGCTTTCATTTCGTCCTTAACGGATTCCTGGCCCAATTTCATTTCTTCCTTAACGGATTCCTGGCCCAATTTCATTTCTTCCTTAAATGATGCTTGGCCAGCTTCCATCTTTTCTTGGAATGCAGCAAAAGCACTAATGAGCTGTCTCAATTGTTCTTCCATCGCTCTTGTTATTGGCATTCAAATCCCACTTTTGACACCAAAAATTGTTGCGTGCGTACGGGTTCGTTATGAAATGAATGCACAAGTCCGATGAAAAATGAACAAAAATTTATTATTATCACAACAAAAATGCTTAAATTTTCTCAAATTATCATGCAGTATTACAATATCTCACAGTAGTTATCTTTTAACTACTCAAATATCCAATAGAACGTAATTCAAAACAGCTAAAGAACGCTAATCCGCGAATTCGCTACAATCAACAACAGTAGTTTTCTAAACAACAACAAACTAAGCAACTACTACGAACTGAGATGTTTCCCTCCTTTTATAAAATTTTAAAATCACGCGCTAGAATTTTCCAGTACTTTCTCGAAATGAAAAAGAGTTATTTATTTATTTAATGCACGCGCTCTTGTATTTTCAATTTTCCGGCTTAGCTTTCTTTTAATATTCGTCACGCGCTGCACTGCGCGAGAAATAAAACCATTTAATTTATAATTGAACTAACATTTGCTTTTTAAATACCAAATTCGTAACAATATATACTAGCGCCCCTACTGAGGGTACCTTGCCAAAAGATGGCAGCACCAGGCTTCTCCTTTTCTACTGTGTGAGATGACAGCATTCCTTTACATTATACAGTCAAAAGTCGTTAATCCGGACTCGTCGGGACTTCGGCGATTCCAGATTATCGATTTTTCCAGATTATAGATCATCAGTTTAAATCTGGTAAGATGGCATGCAGAAATTATAAAATTAAAAATATGAAACCGTAATTTATGAAATAAAGAACAATTATGACCTAAAGAGTATCAAAATTTACAAAAAGAGAAAGCTTAATATTTATTTGTTTACTTTATTAAACATTTCCTTGTTTAAGTTGCTTCATTTCATGTGATAATACTTTCTCTTTAATTCTATTAAACAGACATAATTTCTTGTTTAGTTACAAAGTTACGCTGTTCAAGTCCTATAATTGCTGTGTTGAGAACACCGACTAATTTGTCAATCGAAATTTTTTCTTTTTCAATAACCTCTGTGTCAATTTCTTCACTATCAGAAGCAAATTATAATGACGAGGAACTTGATTTAAATCATATCAAAGACGGAGTACATCGAGATGAAATACTAAATTTAGTAAGGAATTATAAGCCAAATAAAATAAAAACATCTGCCCTGAAGATAAGGATAGTGCTGACAGATCAACTTCCAATTCATTGTGCGCCGCGTCATTTCCCTCCCGCAGAGCAGCGTGAAATTGATAAACATATTTCGAAATGATTAGATAATCAAAGGATATGCCTTTATCCATTTTTTGCAGCAATTCCACTTTCTGTTTAATGGACTTCGAAACATACTTTCGCTTTGTAGATCCTTTACATATTAGTAAATATATATCGGAAATTCTATTTGACATAATCGAAAGTTCAAGCTTACTTTTATAAAATTGCTCTAACAGTCTGCAAAAAAGTAATAAGCCGAATCCAAATCGAAGATTAAGGAACAATGCAATCTGCAACATTAACTGAATTAGATAATTTTAGCTTAGCTTATACCGTTCGTTATACATTAAACGAGCATGTGTAAACTTATTATGCGCATGCGCACACGCATATTCGCAGCTGTAAAGGTCTTATGCGCATGCGTAACCGCCTATGCGTCAACCCGACGCATGCGCAGAAAGTTCGTAGCTTTGAGGTCTGGAAATATGGGAAATGGAAGTGCACTTAAGGTCCATCTCTTAGCGTAATCACAAAAACTACTGATTTGAAAGCATGCTTTTATTCTTATCGTCTTTGTTAATTTCAGATGAAAGACTTGGGAACGCAAGAGAAATTTAGGTTTAGGTTACAAATAGGTTTCTTTTAAATAAATTTCACAGTTGGTGAAATGAGGGAAAATATTTCTAAGGACTGTTTTAGATACAAACTAGAATTTATCCAAAAGTTGAAAAGAAGCCCCTAGGAGGCCAAAGGAGTTGAAAATCAAAATAAGAGTTTTGAGGTGTATAAAATAATACAGTTGCTTAACAGCATTTCTTCCTGAACAAAAATATGTATTACAACCTATATTTACAAAAAATAAAAAAGGGGTCCTTACTGTCTTCGATAATCTAAAGTGTGTGCATGGGGAGAGGATTCTTGGTATCATAGCATGAACCATGGTTTTTTTACACATTATCTAAAGCATAAAATATGACTTCAAAAATGCAACATACTTTCTCATCTGAGTCCTAGTATTTTATTTTTAAATTTTTTTTTTAAATTTCGGCTGTGATTTCTCCTTGTAATATTATACTAGTTCAGTTGCAGCATGATACGATTTACACATGCAGTGTCATATTTGCTAATTTTTTTTATAAAATAATAATATCGAATTTAAATCAAGTTAAAAAACTTTTTACCCATATCTTACATAAGTATGCTTAGCTGGGTTGCAACACCAAAGTGCATAAAAACATAAATTTTATTTTTAAAATTTTAAATTTCTACTGAAATTTAAAAGTTTTTGTCTCCAGACTTACATAACTATATTCAAGCACCCATCTCTACAGATGCACATCAAAAGTACGCAAAATTAATTTAAAAACAAAAATCAACAATTGACAACTACCTGGGAAAAAAAATGTCTTAGAGGGGCGCCAGTATAAAATGTATACAGGTTCTCAAAATTTAGGATTTCGCTCTAGATTTTTTTAAGTCTCAATTTTGTGTCCTTAGGGTCCATAAGTTATACTTCATGCAAAATTTTACCACAATTTAAATTATTTTACATACCGCCCCTCAAAGGGTTAAGACTCCTACAGTGAAAATTCTACATCATTTCTGAGTTTCAGAAAAAACTGCAGAAACTTTCAATTCTGTTAAAGTTTTATAAATGTCCTATTTAGCAAATTTCCGAAATGACAATTGTAAGCTTTTAAATACAAAACAGTGTACTCAAGTAAATCACTTATTGCAAGAATTCAAGAGTTGCTTTGAATCGGGGGAAGACCCAACCCCATATTGCGAATATCATATTAATGCCAGAAACACTCTACCAATTGCGGAACTTCCTCAGAGAATAAGTCCTGCAAAAAAGATAATTGTTGAAAAAAGAAATAGATCTCTTCTGCCTAAAGATCTAATCGAAGAATGCAAACCTTCATATGCCCGTCCTGTTATATTGGTGCCTAAACCAAATGGTGGCATAAGACTTTGCTCCGACTATTGCAAACTAAATGATATTACCACTAAACCACTACTACTGCAGACATGTACCCTTTATCACGCATGGATCTTCTCCTAAAAACGAAATCCATGGACCACTAGTCAAACAAAAAAGTGATGCATGAAAGAAATAGAATCATTCTGATTCTATGAGGTTGGATGAATCTTCTCAATTCAATGAAGTTTTCAAGGATCATCCATATTCCATGCCACTTTCACAGAATCATCATGATTCTGTGCAGTTTGGTGGAGAGTGCAATTTGGTAGAGAATTAAAAACAACAGACCATATCAATCATGATCTAAGAGCATTAATTGATAATGATAACTTAATGGCTGAGATAACCCCATATCTCAAACAATTTGCTCATTTAACTGCAGAGATTAAAGATCACATCAAACAGAAGCAAGACAATTTAAGCAAAAAATATATCATGATCATCAACAACAAAAGGCTAAATTCATGCCCAAATGTGAAGGATCTTATTTAGTGATTGCCAATCGTTCGCCACAAAGTATAACACTGCTGACCCAACTAAGCCAGATGAAGTCCTTGAGACTTACCATAGCTCAGCCTTATATGCTTATGAACTACCAATTTCAAACAGTGGGATCATAGCACATCTCTGAAGACAAAGCAGACCAATAAAAATATAATAATCTCTTTGCCGAGATGTCATGCGAGCCAGAGGGGGAGTATGTAACTCAATGGCATGCTTGAATATTTGTGTTCAAGCATATGGTCACAGCGAGAAACAATTCAGAAAATGGTAACTAGAAATAGTAAGAAAAAGTTTAAAAGAAAAAAAAAAGGTAAGAATAATAGTAACTGACAAAAACATATAAGGATGAACAACCTTTTAAAAGATGTTGAAGAGGCCACCCAGATGGTATAATGGTTGGTCAAGCCACTGCAATATCGAAGGGCCTGGTTTTGAATCCAAGAGAGCGCATGGATGTTTGTAAATGTACAGTGTTTTGGGGAGCACTCTATATAACAGTGAGCTGAAAATCCTCTCGAAAGGCTGGTGTTAGGGAAAGAGAAGTGGGTGACCCTTGGACCCGTCCCTCTGGGAAGCTCTCCATCAAAATTGGGGCAATAAGTGAAGTAGTACTGTCACCTGTAATGGTGCACAAGGCTCTTGCCAACGATAGGCTCAATCTTGCTCTCCTTGCCGTGCTAAATTTTGTGGGCTTGTTCTGATGTTACTGTCACGCAAGTGAGATAAATCACAATAACAACATAGATGTTAAAGAGGACAGACAAAGAAATATGTGTATAAATGATGGGACAGGAGTTCTGTGGATGTTTTATCTCTCACTTTAAGCTTCTACATAACTGGTAACTATTTCTTTTTATAATGTAAATAATAAAATGTGAATGCATTTTAACAATAAAGTTTTCTATTATGATACCAATACACATACCTTCAATGTAATTTTAGTTTAAAAGAGAAGAATAAAACATTTAAGAAGCTAACAATGCTTAGATTTATGACATTATAGTCATAATACAGTTAAAAGTCATTAATCTGGACTCGTTGTCAGGACTACATATTAGTAAATATATATCGGAAATTCTGTTTGATGTAATCGAAAGTTCAAGCTTACTTTTATAAAATTGCTCAGCAGTCTGCAAAAAATAATAAGCCGGATCCAATTCGAAGATTAAGGAAACTGAATTAGATAATTGTAGCTTAGCTTATACTGTCCGTTATACATTAAACGCGCATGCGTAGATGTATTATGCGCTTGCCCACAAGCATATTCGCAGCCGTAAAGGTCTTACGCGCACCCGTAAACGGATAAGCGCATTCCGGATTATGGGTGTCCGAATTAACGACTTTTGACTGTAGTAACTTTGGGTATATTTCTATATGCTGTTTATTTGAATTAAATTACCTAAAAACTGTATCAAGTAAAATAAAGAATATAAATTTATATTGAATTACTTGTTTTTGTGTATGTGTACAGTAATCATCTATTTCTCATCAAGGCTAAAATATGCCAATTCCAGTTTCTCACCATGGACATTATGATTGACAAGTACTGGTAATATTATTTAAGAACAAAAAATAATCGGTTTATTACAGAAATTAGAGATATATTGATCAAAAATCGAAATTCTTATATCTGTTCATAAAATTTCAGAAAACCATTCAAAATTTGAGAAAAATAACTCCAGAAATTCACATTACTAAGTTACTACTTTATTTATAATACATGAACTGAAAAGCAAGAGCAACAGTTTTTTTAATATTCATATGAAAATATGTAAATATAAACATGTTAGCCAATCATTTCTTTTCATTCCTTAACCCATTAACTGCCAAAACTACAAGGAATGTTTCTTTTCTCATGAAAATAATAAAAAATATTAAATTAAGCATTTATAACATAAATTTACATTTAAAATTAAAAAAATGCTCTTACCTGTGGAAAAAGCGAGTGTTACGTCAGCGCAATAAGACTACGGATGTTGAGAGAGTAGGATTGTACTTGTGTGATGTTTCTTTTGAGTGGAGCGCAGGATTACTTTTTAGCTGTATAACGTTTTATAAATCTACAAATCACTTTACTTGTAATTAATTTAATATTAAAATATACATTGTATTTCTTTTACAAATACATATTATTTCATTTGAAAGATTCAAGCCTGAAAAGCTTGATTACAATCATGATGTAAAGCTGCATTACATACTTTGCATCTATAAACAGTCTGGCTATGGTACTCTTTACAACACTTTTGCTATCAACGGACTTTACGATAAAATGCCTACTATCTCCATGCAATGGTTTTTGAATGCTGAATTTACTAGGTCTTCCTAATGCTGATCTATTTCTGGCTACTTCTACACTCTCAATAGGAGTTTGCAAAAGGAATAATGCATTCTCGCATCTGAAATCTAAAAGAGACTTTATATTTCCAGTAGTAAAGAGTGGTGATATTTAGTAAATACGGTCTCACCTCATATAATTTATCAGTATTCTCAATTTGACTATTGTCAAATGCAAATTCTGCTTCATATTCCTGTAATGCAAACGTAATATCAATTCTCGTACAACAGGAACAGAAATGTCCTTATCCAAATACCAATACATTTTTTCTTGTGGTAAAGAATGATATCCTGTAAGTAAAAATATTCCAATAAATCTTCTCATATAGGCTTCAGACGCAATAAATTCTAGGCCTTTTTTTTTTTTTTTTTTTCTTCTGAGCGTATATATTTTTCTGTTCAACAAGAAGGAGTAAATGTCTAAACCAAAAAGAAAATCGAAAATCTGTGCACTAGTTTTACCTTGTGTTTTGTTTTTTGTAATTTCTCTTCTATCTCTTTCTTCATGTTCTTCCTGAGATATAACTAACAGTTCCTTTTTTATCCACTTCAAGATTTCAGTCTTATTAACATTAATTATCATCATCTGTTTTTTCATCAAAAAATCTTTGAAGGGCTTCTTCTACTGTAAGATACCTCGTTCTAGGCATTTTTAAACAACCAGAACGTGAACCAGAACATCAAAAGGAATGAGTGAAAAAGGAGATAGACTACCCGTTTCCTGCTGACGCTGTGTCAACGCAACAACTGTTTTCCCTCCCTTCCCACAAATGTAAACATCTGACTGATGTAATGTTCTGATAAACGGTGACTTTGACTAAAAATAGATCACTCATAAAGATGGCGATTCTTTCGTTAAATATTTTCAGCAAAAATACCCGGTCGAAAATTTTGCTTAAATTTTGAGATTAATTATTATAAACAAAATGACTGTTGAAGGCAAATATTTTTTACAGAAATAATCTTCATAATATTCCCTACACAAAATCATCTGCTGGTGTAAAATATCTTAGGTAGTTATATTTATATACGCATTTATTTTGACCGTTGCGTCAACACAACACCAGCGGCTAATGGGTTAATATACATATTTTAACTAGTCTTCATTTTTTTCTATCGTTTCTTTTCGTCTTAATATTAACTTTCACCTATATGTAATAAAATGAAATAATAGTACCATAACTAAAAATATTCTAACACATTTTCTCTAGCAATATACTTGAAGATAAGGAACTTAATTCATAAAAGTGTTTATATTTGATAATTTTACTTGTTAGCAGTTTTTCACTTATTACAAAATGAAGTGTTATATCAAACCTGCAAATGAGGTAATCTTTTCAAAAGCTCAAGAACAATATAGCAGCCAATGGAATGTCCAATAAGAATCAGTCTTCGATCCCGAGGTACAAATGTATTGATAAATGCCATCTTGTGATGAATTTGCCCTTCCAAAGAATATAGGTTTTCATTTCCTATTAAAAATATCAATTATCAATTTTCATTAAAAAATACTGCTTAATTTTATAGTTAAATAAAAATGCACTATATTTGTACTATAAAACTGTAATAAAATCTTTAAATATAAAGAAATGCATCATTTTACATTACTAAGTAGTTTTGAAAAGTATAGCTAATACTAATATTTTGATAAATTATCTTACTATATTGAGGCTTTAATAATATAATAAGTAATAGAAGGAATTTAAAGTATAATCAGTAACAGATGTGATAGCAGAAGTATTTTAAAAACTATAAACAAACACTAAGTTCAAAAGAAGAAAATCCTTAAAATTTTAGTTAATGGACATTCAATATGAATCAAGACACTCAGATAATTAATACTGAATTTAAAAAATTTTGGTTTTAGTAATTAAGGCTATAACTTCAGCATATTTCTCGCAAGCTCTTCAGTTCTTCAAGCTAATTTATGTAAGTTATATGATAATGGTATGAATTTGCAGCTACAATTAATTAAATACTCAATTTGCTGAATTTTTTACATTAATTTTCTCTGTATTCAAAGGTTTTTTATAAGATTACAAATGACAGTTACACAGACAATGCAATGTCAGGACTGATTAAGGAAAAGAAAATATTTATAGCCTATATATGCTTACTTCTGAGGAGCATTATATTTTGAAAGCTTAAATCATTACTTCCAAATACAGTTATTACAAATGAAAGAAGCATTTTTCTCTCCAGTATAAGAGCATATTCAGCAGCGTTCATTTTACCTCAGAATGCTCACTAGTGAGAATTCTTACCCCTACATGAGCCAAAATGCAGTCCTAAATCACAACAATACTAAAATAATGGCAATTCTGATTATTCACATCCCCAGTGAAAAGCCACAGAAAATAATGATAAGATAATGCATCAAGTCACCAAAAATTATTTATACAGCAACACATGTATGCAAATAATACACATGTTTGAGTATGCATGAATAAGCACTTTTAAAATTCAACAATAATTTTTTGGATTAGTATTGCTTTCTTACATTAAGTGTATTTATTTTTGTTGTAACAAACTGTAATGGAACTATGGAGCTTGCCCTCTTTCATTTTCATTATGCTAGAGTGAAGCTGAATATTCAACTTTCTTGGGAAACCATGTTTGTGGTGGTGTATAATGCAAAATTTAAGCAATTCAGATTTTTTTTAGTGAAAATAGATTGCTTTGTATATGGGAAGAACAACGACACAAATAAATTAAAGAAGAATTTTTCTAAAAAAGCAAATGTTTTATTTTTTAATTAATGTACAAAAAACATCAACATTAGATGCATAATTGAAACAGACATAAAAATACCCAAATAGTTCTCTTCGAAGTCATCAACAAGGTCACAAATGTTCTTGAAAGTTCACAAAAGAGTTTGAGGTGGGGATATGGATACTCTTGGTGGGGATATGGATACTCGAAACATACTAAAATATTCTGCCCTTTGAACAATACATTTAAAAATGAATATCCTATTGTTTCAGCAATATACCTTTGTTCAGCAAAAAAGGGACTATTGCTTCCCCCTTCCTGATACCCTTATACTATTAATCTACTGGTCATTCTTTATAATTACTTGCCTACTGTATATGTTGGTTGGCTTTTTGATTTATTAATAAAATATTTTGAACCTTTTTTGTGTGTGTGTGTGTTAGCAATTTGCAATCAGCATAAAACCAGAAACACAACTGCCTTGCTGTTACTTCTCAGATTGTTGCAAATATCTTTCAGGCTCACCTGAATTGATATTGTGATATAGTTCTTTTTTTCATTGATTTTACAAACTGTTAACCCTTCGGTTACTAAATTATGCAATTCTTTCTTCCCAAATACGAGCCATATCTGTCGGTTGAGACAGAAATACATGGCACCTGTTTTCTCTCTATATGCTTTGGTTAAGTGTCGCTATCTCTGAATGATAAAAATAAAGACTTTTTTTTAAAGAAAAATGTTATGTCACAAATTTTAATTCTGCTTATGTTATTTATTTAATCACTAAGTATTTTTTGTTGCAAAGAGGCAGTCAATATTTATACTTTAGCAGTGAAAATAGTTGTATTTATTTTTTGATAAATAGACTTCCTAACATAGACAGAGAGCGATTTTTTTTTAACATCTTGCTAAGCGGGCATCTTAGTGTTTCCCAATTGATTGTGAATAGCATTTACAATAACGGCAGTTGTTGTATAATAATAATTCTCTGCACTGCTAAAACAACAAAGGTTTTGGTTACTGGGTAGTAAAGGAAGATTTAATTGGCGTCTTAGCTTCACTTTTCTCTTTGCAAATGCTGAAAGTGTTGAATAAATGGGTTCTTTTGAGCAGAGTGGCATCTGTAAAATTTTATTTTAAGGGCAGCAGTAAATTTATCTCTTATTGCACTTCTCTGTTTGTTAGCTGGGTTTGAATTTTGTTTCTCACGCATTTTGGGTGACTGGTGCAGCATCCCTGTTTGTATTTGTTGAATGTAGTCAAGTATTAAAAACAAAGAAAAAAAAGAGATAAGTCTTCTGGTTTGTGAGCATTAAGTTTATGTGCAATTTTCAGCCTGTAGAATTTGGAGGGTGGAGAACTCGAGATTTCTTCAAGGATTGTACGGGAGTTGATGTAATTTTTTTTTTTTTAGTTTTAGAGTTTGGTCTGAAAAAGAGTTTCTGAGACCAGCTCATCTTGCTGTGGACTTGCCTATGCAAGTGGGTGGGGCTACATTACTTTTCTACCGATAGTGCAGAACCTGTGCTGCTTCACTGCAGGCTTTAACTGGCTAGGGGGATGTGGCGACACACTGCCTTTCTGTGGCAACCCTAAAGAATTCATCTGTCACGAAGATCACGTGCCCAGATGCATCATTACGTCTACGTCTCCTTTTCTGTTTGATAGTTAATTGCATTTAAGATTTTGTAAAATTAGAAATGGCGTGAAAATAAATGTTGGTGTTTTTAAAAAGTGTCGGCTCAGATTTTCGAACTTATGATTTACTTATTAAGCAACAAATTTGGTGAGCCTGCCAGGATGAATGTCGCAGGGTCACATATCAATTTCGACACTTGATAATTTACAAAAATAAGAGAAGTTCCTAGGTGCAAACATGGATGATTTAGAAACACTAAAACAGAAGCGGAAAGCAATTAGGAGTGTATTTATGAAAACAGCTAATAAGTTAGATGAACTGATACGATCAGATTCTCCGGATTTGGACGATTTAGAAATTTATTTAGATCAAATTTCAGAGAAGTATAAAACTTTACGAAAAACAGATGACTCTTTTTTGGAACTTCTACAGAAAAAAGGCTGTACTGAAGAAGAATACGAAAGAGAATTTAGTGCAGCTGAAGAATATTACGATAAATTATCTACGTTGAAAGTAAAAGCCAACAGGAAAAAGGATAAGTGTTCACAGCCTTCTACTGATTCAACGTATAGCGGTTCTTCATCCGGAATAGTTAAGGCCGCAAAACAGAAATTGCCGGAGATCGAACTGGTGAAGTTCGATGGAGACTCCGGAAAGTGGTTGACATTTTGGACGAGGTTTAGTAAAATACATGAAGATACTCGCCTCGACAAGAAAGACAAGTTTCATTATCTACTACAATCTACGAAACCTGAGACTGGGCCTAGAGCAATAGTGGAGAGTTTTCCTGCTACGGAAGAAAATTACGAAAAAGCCGTGGAGTATCTCAAAGAATGATTTGGAAATGAAAATGTTTTAATTCAAATTTAAGTTAGAGAGCTATTAAAACTGGTAATCAATGACAAACAAAAGATAGACTTATTAACTCTTTATGACAAGTTGCAAACTCAACTACGCGCATTGGAAACACTCGGTTTAACTAAAGATAAATTTGCAGTTGTTTTATTTCCTTTACTGGTATCGGCACTTCCTGCTGATTTAATACAAATTTGGGAAAGACAAGGAGGTATGTCTCCTGAAACAACAGGTAAGAGTGATTTGGAGTCATTAATTGATTTTCTAAAAAGGGAAGTAGAAACTGAATTTAGAGTTAAACTTACCCGTGATGTTTTGGGTTCTGATAAAGTAAGTAATAAGAAAAATAAGTTTTTTGACACAAAACCTGTTGTTCCAACTGCATGTGAACTAATTAATGCAAATAGTAGTAATAGTAGTAAGTGTAATGTAAATTTTCAAAAGTATAAAAAGTCTCATACTTGTATTTTTTGTGAAAAATCCCATTTGTCTGAAAGTTGTAAAGATGCATTCTTAATGAGTTTAGAATGTAAGAAAGATATTATTAAGAAAAAGAATGTTTGTTTTGTGTGCCTTAAGAAAAACCATAGAGCAAATCAGTGCACAGCTAAACATAGGTGTACCTTATGTAAAAATCGACATTTTGTGATTATGTGCCCTGATTTGCCTTCTAACAAAACAAAAAGTGTCACAAAGTTAGCGAATGACGAAAACAAAACAGGCATTCTTAATAACTATGTTAAGGTACCAGATGTATATCTTCAAACTTTAATTGTAAAAATTCAGAATGGTTCTAAAGAAATGTTTGTACGAGCAGCTTATAATAGTGGTCCTATGAAATCATATTTATGTAATGATGTTGCCCAAAGGTTAAATTGTAAGTGTATTGGTGAATCAAAAATTAAGCAATTTCTTTTTGGTGGAGTTGAGACTTCAGAAAATGTATATAAAAACTATGTTATTGAAGTAAGCAATATATATAGTAAATATAAGTGTAAATTAGAGGTACTTGGTCAAAACAAAATTTGTTCTGAAATTAAGCAACTCCCATCTGGTTCGTGGTTACGCGAACTTAATTAGTCACATGGTATCAAAACTTAATTAGTCACATGGTAACTTAATTAAGTCACATGGTATCAAAATAAGCGATTTAGAAAATGGTACATGTAAGGTCAATAAAGAGATAAAATTATTAATTGGTGCGGATTTTGCTGGTAAGTTGCTAACTGGAAAAATTGTTCCCCTTACGTGTGGCGTCAGCGCGGTGCATATGCAGTTAGGGTGGACTGTTATAGGTAAATTTACTGGCACTGAGCCAACTACGATAAATACTGCATCCCTCCTAATTTCTTCTCTGTTAGTGAAGGGTCAATGTATAAGTGATCTCTGGAAGTTAGATGTTTTGGGTATTAGTGAACCTTCCGTAAGTAAAACCAAAACTGAGTTACAGGAGGATACGCAAAAATATTTTGAAGAGACTCTTACAGTAAATTCTGAGGGAAGGTACGAAGTAGCATTACCTTGGGTGTCGGATAGCTCGCTTTTACCCGAAAACAAAGTGATATCAGAAAAATGTCTTGTAAGTACTAAAAGAAAATTAATGACTACGGGAAATTTTGACGCTTACGGAGACGTTTTCCAAACTGGTTAGCACTCGGGATAATTGAAAAAGTACCGGATAAGAATAAATCTAAAGGTGTACATTATTTACCTCATAGAGCGGTTGTTAAAGAAAATAGTAGCACGAGTATAAGACCAGTGTTTAATGCAAGTTCTCATTCACCCCATCATTGAACGATTGTTTATCTACTGAACCAAATTTAATTGAAATTATACCTTCGTTTCTTAATCGGTTTTGCAAGTATTACGTTGGTGTCACTTCAGATATAGAAAAAGCATTTACGTGTAGTCCGTATTTATTGGCCGCTACAATACAATATCATTTGAGTGTAGTTCCCGAAAGCTTAAGTCATACAGCGGAGATTTTGAAAACATCCTTTTACGTAGATAACTGTGTGGCTAGTATGGATTCAGAAATAGAAATGAGAAAGTTGGTAAATGAATCACAAATAATTATGTCTTCAGGTCATTTTAATTTAAGATTCTGGAAATCCAATATAAGAAGTGTTGTGCCAGAGGAAGATTCCTCCACGGAAGGAGATGTGTCTGTTTTGGGCCTTGTATGGCATACAGTTACAGATACCTTATCTTGCAAAATAAGTCAAGATATAAAATTGGATGACCCAGTTACTAAAAGACTAGTTTTAGCAGTAGCTCATCAGGTGTTTGATGTTATAGGGCATACGGCTCCTGTAATGTTGATTCCAAAACTAATTTTACAGGAAACTTGGTATTTAAGGCTTAAATGGGACGATATTCTTCCCGATGAATTAACCAAAAAGTTTAGGTTTTGGCTTAAAAAGTTGTACTTGCTATCCAGTATCCAAATACTTAGATGGATAGGTCTCAGATCTATTAATGAAGCTGTGAGTATACATCTCTTTTGTGACAGTAGTAAAAGTGCGTATGGTGCATGCGTCTTTTGAAGAGTACAGAGTGGGAAAAAGGTAAAGGTTAGTTTGGTACACGCAAGATCGAGAGTAGCGCCTTTAAAACCTATTACGATTCCTCGATTAGAACATCTTGCTTGTAATATTGGTTCTAGGTTATTGTCTTCAGTTATTACTAATATTGGCCTACATGAAGTTCATATTCATTGTTGGACTGACTCCTCGACGGCTTTAAGTTGGATACGGCGAAATCAACGTTGGGGAGCATTCGTTTTTAATCGTGTACAGGAAATCAGGTCTTTGACCTCCCCCACTGTATGGCGACATGTCCCTGATAGTCTCAATTCTGCTGACCTACTTTCTAGAGGTTGTTATGCAGATCAATTACTAGAACGAAAATGGTGGGAGGGACCTGATTGGTTACAGGAAGATGAGGCAAATTGGCCTAAATCAAATGATAAACCAGATGAGGATTTGGTTAATTCAGAAATACGCAAGACAGTTATTGTTACGTTGGCAAAGAGTAGTAATTGTATTGGATGGTACTATAAGTATTTCTCATCATTTAAGAAAATTGTAAGAATGTTATCATGGATATTCAGATTTTATAATAATGTACGTAAGAATAATAATAACAACCATTCTAAGGATGTGACTGTATCTGAAATAGAAAGGGGAGAAATAGCTTTAATGTTATTAATACAAAAAGAGTCGTTTAATGGTGAAACAGATGATAAGCTAAGATGACTCAGACCATTTGTTGATGGTCAGGATCTAATAAGAGCTAAGTCTAATGTTGCTTATCGTGACGACTCTAACAGCTTTAAGTTTCCCATCATATTACCTTCTGAACATCCAGTAGTCAAATTATTGATATTAAGTGCACACAAAGATTTGTTGCATGCAGGTACTACATTATTGATGTCACATTTAAGAGAAAGATATTGGATCTTAAAATCACGTAAAACTATAAGGAACTGTATAAGAAAATGTGTAACATGTCAGAGATTTAAGGCTAAAAGAATAGAGACAGTCCCAGGCATTTTACCAAATGATAGGGTTTGTGATTCAGCCATTTTTAAAATCATAGGGTGTGATCTTGCAGGACCCTTGCATTTAAAGGATGAACGAAAATCATATATTGTGCTCTTCACGTGTGCGGTTTATCAAGCTATCCATATGGAACTGGTTACCTCATTAACAACTGAATCATTTTTTCAAGCTTTAAGGCGTTTTATCACACGTCGTGGATGCCCTACCACCATATATTCCGATAATGGGACAAATTTTGTGGGTGCAGAGAGAGTTCTGCAAACCATTGACTGAGACTGCTTCTGCTCTAAGGCTGCTGAAAAGAGAATACAATGGAAATTTAATCCTCCATCTGCCGCTTGGTGGGGTGGATGGTGGGAGCGTTTAATACAAATTGTAAAACAAATATTAAGGAAAATTTTAGGTCGTGCTTCTCTTGGTTAAAAAAGTGTCGGCTCAGATTTTCGAACCTATGATTTACTTATTAAGCAACAGGGGACACGAGCTCTTTCTTAGGATGGGCAGCCAAATTTGTTTCCCTGAGTTGTTTTAGCAATTTACTATAAGGTGAAGTGGGAAAAGTCGGAGCTAATTCCTCCGACTTTTTCCACTTCCCCTTGCATCTCCGGATAAACTCTTATGAACTTGAAAATGGTATGAAGCACAGTATACAGAATCATTCAATATTTGTTATCAGTATCCAGCACCTATGGTTCCTGATACATGGACATTCCAGATAGAAGTATGTTCCTGAAGAAAGGGCTTACCCATGATCCGGCAGTTAGTGTGCAAAAAGGTCTTTATCCTTATCCAGCAATTATTGTTGAAAATGGATTTCACCTTGTGATGATTTTTTCTGTCTTCTGTATTTAAATTGTGACTATGCAATGATCAATTAAATTCATATACATGCAAACAAAGTGATCAGAAATTTTAAGTAATAATCAATTATTTTAAAGTCTGTAAATAAGGGATTAGAATTTTTTTTTTTTTTTTTTTTTTTTTTTTTTACCATCTACATTTGTGAGCTATGAATGTAAAAGTATAGTAAAAATATGATTAATATGAATAATGAATATGTTTTTTAGTGAAATGAAATATTTGTGTTTAAATTATACTTAAGGTGAATATTGTAGGGAACTGATCAGTTAACCCTTTTATTTAAATGTTTATTTAATCTAGAGAATCAATAAATGTGTTAGTGATTGAATATTGTATGTATTATTTAATTTATTTTAATTGTTTGTCTTTCCAGTCACTCTGTTTGTTTGAGCTGTATTTATTATAATTATTTTGATGAATATTTATACATCGTAATGAATTGTAGGTGCCTGCCAAGAATGTATTTAAACTCTCCCTTTTAAAGGGTGACTGGGGATTAGGAGACCCAATCTCCAAATACTGGTGGTGGAGAATCATCATCCACTACCATTTTAGTTCGGGTGCTAATGTAGAGACATTAGGTTATTTCGAAGCAGGAGACATGAAAAATGAGCACTGCCCTACGTGGAACTCAAACCACTGTCCTCTCGACCACTCTGTGGGCTGACCACTACACCACAAAAGCATGATACCATTAAATATTTTATCTTCAGTACTAATTGTAAAATACTAAGCTTAAGTTCAGAGTTTGTTTATAGAAGAATTTTGTATCTATTTGTGCCAAAACAGTTTTACTAACAAACTTAAATTACAGAATAAAGATTACACAAAAACGTATATATATATATATATATATATTAATGTAATATAACTGTTTTTTTATATCGAAAGATAAAAATATTTACTAAATATTTTTAAATTATATTACGGAATACTTAAAATGTAGAGAAACAGATTCTGAAATTCTTTTTTTTTATTCAATTTTAGGCTGCTATCACATCCGATATTTGTTGCCGGAAAATAACGTTAGAAGGAACAATTTTGGGAAATGAGCTTTTGCGAAATCAGGTTACCATATTCACTTGGTAAACAGGCTGAAAGCCAAATGAGAATCAGTTATCACTCAGATTGGCGAAAGTGACGTTTCCTTTCAAGTGACGATTACTTTTCCATGTTGTATTTTGTATCGCTTATACTTCTTTCGTTTTCAACTTTATTGTTTGTTATGGAAAATAATAAAAAGACCTGAAAGACCTAATGTACGCACAGTTGACAAGTTTTGAAAGTTAGTTGCGGGTCTGTCTGACGCAGTTAATGTCATAACTTCATGTAGAGTTCCAGGGCTTGTAAATTAAAAGACTACAGCACCAGAGGTGATAAGTTGTTTTGTATTATTTTAAGTCTCACTAGATGCAAAGAACAAGTTTTACATGAATTTTTCATTTTTGTGTTTTATCTTGTGACACAGTAAGGATTAATGAAAGACAATAACTCGCTTTAATACGCAGAGATTATTTTTAAGGGTAAGCAGTTAGTTATAAATAATTTAATTAAATATTCAGATAACCTTAGTTATTATGGATTTACATGGGCACTATTAAATTTTATTTATTTTTTAAAAAAGTCCTATTAAAATCACAATCGAATAAAATTTCACAGTTTAAAATACATGTAATTTATGACATTGATACTTCAATAATATTAGGATAATTACACATTAAAAGCTACAAAACATTTGTTTTGTAACAACAACAGTCAATAAAATATTTATGCATCTTTTTAATCTGAAGCCTTCCCAGACATTTTAGCTAATTTATATTGATTTCCTTCTCTTTAAGCATTTTTTCTAAGAATCGGCAATTTGTTCCCGAGCCAATGTTCTCACTAGTTTTTGTGTGCTTTATCTCATAACTTATCAACCTCTCCACAATGTACCTATGAGGGTTTACTTGATCTGGTAAAAGTCAACTAGTCCAACCCACCGACAGATGTAAAGCAAATTATCGCTATGTCTGAAAATAACTACAAAGTCAGGCAACCCTCTTACTTAAAAAGAACTTAGAACATAAAGGCATGTTCTTATGCTATGAAAATCTTTTACAGCTCATGATGATGTAATTAAATATAATTCAAACTAAAAATGTGGACTAGTGGTCAAATTCAATTTAATCTTAATTTAAGCTGGCTCAGTAACTCTATCATAAGAGGAAATATAAATTGAAAATTATAGTAAAGACTGAAATTATAAACAACTGAGTAATTTACATACTAATAACTGCACATATCTTTAAAGAATAATTTTCTTTATGTATTCAGTTTCTTTCTTCAACACATTTCCTTTTAACTTAAAAATTTTTGGATTTAATTAAAGATTTCTGTTATTCTAAAAGAACTAAATGCATTTAGAATGTGTAGAAAAAGCTTCTAATTTTATTTTAGTAATATGAACATTCAGCAGAAATATAAAATATATATGGTAAGGGCCAGTTACAGAGCTAGTGTTGCAGAATTTTTAGAATTTAGTGACACACCGAGCAACAAAATCTAGAAATGCAAAACTTTTAGAATTTAGAGCAGGCATTGGAAGCAGATTTTAGAAAGGCATTAGGCAGAAAAATTTAGGATCCTCAGAAATTGCATCAGGTGGGAAAATACCTAGCACCAGCCCTGTGTATGATGCATTAAGACATATTAGATGAATCTTTTAAATTGTCAGTTTTCAATTTCTTTATTAATAAAAAAATTCCTTTCTATAATGCCTGTCCATGTCATAAGATTAGAAGCATTTTTGATATTTTCCATCCTTGTGTCTAGTGAAAAGTAGAGAAAATAAAGGGAAGATAAAGATGTTACAAAAAAGATTCTAGAATCAGATGTAAAAACATTTGAATGTTTGAATATTATGTTTCCATTGTTCTTCCAGACATTCTCCAAAAAGTAAGGAATTCATCACAAACTTTCTGTAAAACATATCTACACCATGGAGACCATGGTTAACACCATGGAGACATTTATCATTTTGTCACATTTTTCTGGTATCATCTAGAATTGTGGGTCTATAAATCTTGCCTTCAAACATTCTAAACTTTCCAAGCTGAAATGTCTAAAATCCTAAAGAAAATTATCCCTGGCAATTCTGTAATAGCAAAAAGGAAGAAATATTTTGGGGGAAAAAAACACAGAGGGAAAAAGTATAAAATTAATTTTATAGAGAAAACTGATGAATATTTTGAGACTATAACATGGGAAAAACTCTTAATATGAAAAAATTAAAAATTTGTAAAAGACATTTTTAATTAATTACATAACTAATTTTGCTTTTACTAAGAACTGTTTCATAAATTGTGCTTTATAGCATTACCCTTTGTTTATTTTTCACATTCAAATTATTGTATAAGTTGTCAAAACGGAACTTTATAATTTGACAGCGGAAAATAAAAATGCATTATTTTAATGTTATCTTTTTAGGTACTTTTCCGTTTCGCCGGCGCAAATCTCGCCAAGCAGACTTTATTGGCGACAACATACAGTATACACATAAAACATCTTTAAAAATATGTTAGTTCTAAGAATTCTTTTTAAAAAAGAAGGCATAAACATTTTAATATCGCTTAAAATTTTATAGAAAGCCAATAAATAAAGACAACAAATTTGTAAAAAGACATTAATTTAAGAATTTACTATGCTTTCATGGTTCAACATCCTGATTCGCCGGTTCATATCACGTGGCCCCAAGCGATCTCATGTCACGTAAACTACTCTACAAAAATCTAATGCTCTCAGTAATTATCTACATTAATTTCATGTTAAATCTTAATTTGGAACACAAGTCTAAATGCAAGAAATATTTCAATTTCGTACGAATAACTTACTCAGAAATTATGTAAAACTGCAGTGCTTTACTTCGCTAATGCATTCTCATTAGAATTGATGAATTTAACCCTTGACTTTACCTTTTCTATATTTTCGGCTTCGAGTAAGCGCTATGATTGCATCCTAATTGATTTAATTACCGAAAATGGCCTTAGACATAAAACTGAACTATCTGATAAAAATTCTATAAAATTATGTGCCAGTATTGAAAGAAACAATCAATTTGATAGGAAAAAGCTGCGACTTGTTTTGAAAATGAGGCGTAAAAGGTTACCAGCGAGAATATTCCGTTTGGCATCGGTTGTACCATTATTGGCGACTTTATCGCTTGCGCCGGCAAAACGGAAAAGTACCTCTTTTTAATATAATTTCAATATATTAAAATTATTTTAATGAAATTTATCAATATTACAATGTTTTAAAAAAATCGTCAAAAAATTCCGAGATCTCGGAATTAAAAATTTTTTATAGAAACTGATCTTAAAATCACAAAAATGTCAATAAGTTGCCAAATTTAGAACCGTTTAATAAAAGAATTCACATTCCAAAAAGCAAAAAGTTGTTTAAGAGATCTTCATTAGAAAAAATAATATAGAAATGCTTACGTTTCACTTCTTGATTAGAAACGAGTATTGTACCATTTATATTAAAAACAGGAACAAATTATTTAACATTTACATTAGAAATAGGAACCCATTCACCAATTCAAAAGATAACTATATTTGTCAGTGAATCGCCAAAAATATTCCTCCAAAATACCAATTCCGACTCAAAATGGCAGTTGTAAAAACAGACAGAAATTTCAGATAATTAAAATTAAGGACCTTCTGCTGATTTTGGCCAAAATTAAAGACATTTTAGAACCAAAAATCCTAAGGACTTTTAAGGACTGTATGAACCCTGATAAATTACATCATCTGAAATCCAACATCCTCCCACCAACAACAGCTTAACCTTCTTCAAATATTAAACAACAAAACTTTTAAAGTCAAACACAGTATTTCAGAATTAAATTTTTTAAAAAAGAAAGAATATCTGAAAGGTTTCAGATTTAAAATTACATCCAAAAGGGCCTTTTTTAACATTTTGTGCATTACCTTTATTTATTAAATATCATGTTCTTCGCACTTAAACCATAAAATTCAGTTCATGAGCAATATCACAAAATAATTTTAAATTGAGCATATCTTTAGAATTTCTGATGCCCATTCTCTCAAGCTGGGGATAAAAATGTTTTTCCTGTAAAATGTTGTCATTGCTCACTTTGAAATCCTCGAGTTGGTTTATCAAAAATTCATTAAAGTTTTACAAAATATAAAATTGGTAATAAAACAAGTTCCAAATTTCAAATTTGGGCTTCCACGTGCCCATATTTACAGTAGGGTTGCATCATTCAAAATTTGATGGCTCTAGGTAAAGTTGTTTTATCACAATGCAAAAAAACATACATGCATTTATGCAGATTCATAATTTAATTTCATCGAACATAACACAGGGCGATAATATTTGGTGGCAACAGTTTGAAAAGTGAAACGGACATTGAGTGATTCAATGCAAAATTGAAAAGAATAGTCCCTCAAGAGACAAACACTAGACTCATACTCATTACAATCACTGAAATAAAGCTCTAGGTTTGCCACAAACATACAGCCAGAAACCACAACCAAATCAAAATCGCGCCAAATTAAAAACACTCGCCAAGTTTCATGCTCATCTCGATTATGAAAGATTAACCAAGAAGTAAATAACTGGTTTCATATTTTTAATAGCTATATTATGGAAATTTTTGGATTTCCTTGTAAAAGTGCTTACGGAAAGTATATAACAACTCAGGATGCAGCAATAGATAATTTTTGCAAAACGGTGAAAAACATGAGATGCGCTAGAAAAAAAAATCACTGCAGGTATTTCAAAAAGGTGTTCTAATTTCTAGCACATTTTTAAAAAGTATCTTGCATTATGTTATAGAAAACTATAACCGCTCATACATTCTAACACATTGTTTAAATCAAGACGCTCTCGAAAATACATTTTCACAATTAAGAAGCAGAAGAAGACTAGATGATCATCATACTCCGCTTAGTGCTTTATATCATTTACGTATGGTGATACTAGGCAAGAATGGTTTCATTGGAGTCCATGAAAACACAAATGTGAAAGATTAGAAGATGATTATCTAATTTCTAAAGTTTTGCAGTATGCTGGTGTAAAAGTTGTTGTCGAAAATGATGACAAAATGTCACTTTCATATTCAGAAAATAGTGATACTGAAAAAAGTATTGATTGCCCATCTGAAAATCCCAAACTGGAATTGGATATGTCTGTCACAGAACATGATGGTTTAAGTTATATTGCAGGATAGATACAAAAAAGCATCATATTGAGTTACCTTAATCTTGAGGAATTAACGAATAAACTAAAAGAAGATCCAAATTGTGTTTTGTCATAGATAGAGTATCTATCTCATGGAGGACTAATTCAACCATCTGAAGAGTGGAGAACGCAAGTTCATAAAATGGGAAAAGAATTTTTAATTTTCAACATTTCCACTTTGAGAAAGGGAGAAAACACTATAAAGGACTTTATAAAAACTCTTAAACGGCAGTTTTCGAACACTGGTGAAAAATTACTTACATCCTTTGCTAGAATTCGAACTTTCATAAGATTAAGGAATTTAAATAAAAAATTAGTTAATCTAAAATATTCAAAATCTAAAAAAGGAATACTAAATTCAGTTGACAAAAATTGTGATATAACGAGGAAAAGACATAAAATTATTGTTCAACTGAATGAAAATTGAGCTATCTTTTGTTTTGTTATCTTAGATGAGCTATTTTTGGAGCCTAATCATTATAAGAAATACTTAAATATTCTTCAAGAAACACTTAACTGCTGAAAAAATGGTATATCCAGCATATCCATCAAAAATTTTATTTTTTATTAAACAGAACTGATCCAATTACCTATCTAGACTAAAATTTTAGATGTGATTACCTGGTTATTTTTGGAAAGAAAATATATTTTGTTGTACTACGAGTTAGCTGACATATTTTTTTAATTTTAAACATTCATCTCATAATATTTGTATATATTTATTATATAGTCAACTCCAATTATCCAAACTCTGACTATCTGAATCACTGATTATCCGAATCATTTACAGAATTTAGAATTTTTCAGAATCAACTGAAGAAGAGAAGGAAAAGGAAAGAGACGCTCAAAGGAAAGGGAAGAAACAGGAGCAGAGGAGGATGATGTCTAATATTCTTTTGAAAATGCATGTATGTTCAGACGTTAGCTCTGAGGATACAGCAGAATGGATGGTGTGTGATTCGTCAGACCCTGGGTTTGAAATTCTAAATGATGAGCTTACTGAAAGAGTTAGAGGAGAAAGTTTCGAGGAAGATGACTTAAAGGTCGAAGTTGAAGCAAACACGGGACATTAACTACTGAAGCGTTTGCCGGCCTCAAAGCTGCGTTAAAGTGGATGGAATGTCAGCCTGAGTGTGACCACATGCAACTTCTTATTGTCAAGCGCGAGCACGAGTTGGCTGCCCGAAAATGGATAAGACATTCAAACAGCCAAGATGACCACGATGGTCAGCATGCAATGACTTCCAGCACTTGTGAGTACTGTACAGTACGCTTTATAACATGTACATATAAAAGTGTTGCCTTTTCATTTTAATTAATTAAAACCTCTTTTTCTTTTCCATTTTCACCATGCAGTACATATAGTAATTAATTAAAGTGTACATAGACCCTTTCTTCGGAAAAAATCCAATTATCCAAATGTTTTATTACCTGAATGGGGTTCGGTCTCAATTGTTTCGGATAATTGGAGTTCTACTGTATATATAAATGCATATATCTTCGTACGAAATATTATATATATATATAATGCATCTTCATAATGTAAATTAAATAAAAAAACATATTTTTGATTCTGAAATACCGAATTGTCACATAAAAAAACTGCAAATGCAAAAATCTATTTTGTTTCTTTCCAATAACATTTGCAAATTTCTTTAATGCAAGTTCAGTATTCAATATATATGATTAGCTTAGATTATGTTTAGAATTTAATAAATATAGCCACTAAATAAGTGCAATTTACAGAACATAATTTGGGTTTTGATTTTGAACTTAATTTACCCTTAGTTTAAATCATTCAAAGTTTATTTTTATAAGATTTCTTTATATACTATCTTAAATATTATATGCTTAAGTATAAAATATATCAAATGATATGTAAAATGCAAATTTATTTTTCATGTTAGAGTAGTTCATTTATGCATTCGATACCTTTATTTTTAAATATATATTTCAAAAGCTGTATGTATGCAAGTGTATGTATATTGATACAAAATCTTTATTAGATATTTATACATGTTAAATTATGATTTAGTAAACATCTTTCCTCAAAATTTTAATGTAAGCACCTAGGAAATAATATCAGTCAAATAAGCATGAATTCATTTCAAGTGCCTACCACCTTAGTTTCCACCCCATAGTACAAAAGAAAAAGACAGAGGTCTTCCTGTGATGCCACGATGTGGTTGACCCTCTTATGCACAATCTTATGAAAGAGTTTTCCCTCTTATGCACGAACCTTTTTAGATTTTACTAACTTTGATGAAGGGCCAGTAAAATAAGCAAGAACTTTATATATATATATATATTGTTTCAAAAGAATAAATAGTTTTGAGTAATTCTCTTGCGCCATTGCTGCACGGAATGAAATTTGAATTTAACTATATATAACTAATATTAACTATATATAACTAATATAATTCTCTATTTGTAAAAAGCAAATAAAAGTTAATGAATTGCAAACAAATAAATGAATGATATTGTAGATTAGTTTGCAGCAATAATTAATCATTTATTTGTTTGCAATTAAATTTCATTAACTTTTGTTTGCTTTTTACAAACAGAGAATGTTTGTTAAATATATATATACTATTAAAATAACTCTCTCATTTACAAAATACATTCACTGCTTGCAAATTATGCAGCCAAAAGATACCTATTACTGACTTTTCCTATTACAGCAATGCTATTAACACAAGGTTGGACTTCTGTTAACAGCATTTCTTTGGGATTCACAATTCAGAAGCTCAGTTAAAATTCAGCGAGAGGTGCTTCGATTCTTCCTGTAGTATTGCACATAATTTATGAGTAATAACTAATCAAATATGTCTAGTGTGCAAACAATGCTCCAGCTTATATCAGAGGAGGTTCATTGAAGTTACAGTGGGATTTTGAGTCAACTAGTTAAACTCTTAAATCTACATTATCTTCAAACTACACTTAAGACCTTTCTTTGTTAACATATGTATTTGCATAGTGAAACAAAAAAGAACCTATTTCAAAATTATATACAATGTAAGAATTCTCAAAAAGTTTTGATAGTCATCAGATCTAGTTTAATACTGAGTGGTAAAGTACAAAACCAGGAGAAACAACAAAAATCATTACACCACTGCCTTCATATTTCAAAATCAAGATGATTAATTCTATTAAATGGCATTCACTGAACATCTGCCAGTTCAGAAGTATTCATCAAAATTTCAAATCAAATGCTAGAAGATACTCTGTATAATTCTATTTCCATTTATATGCAATCACTGTCTGCCTCACTGCAAATAAAATTGGGCACTGGTGAACAGAAGTCATTTGCTATTAATGCAAAGATGATCTGATCATTTCATCTGACAATATGCTTTAGAATTTGTTACTCATTATTCATTAGTTTCTGAAATTTACCAAGTAAATAGATTCAATGCTTCATGAAGTTGATACCTTACAATTCTGCTGCTCACAGAAGATCAAAGCCCATTCAGTTGCATAAAATCTTCGATTGAAACTGTATGAAAGGTATGAGCGTTGGCAAAAACTTAGTACGTGCACACCATTATTCTTAGGTGGTTATTAAATTGTCATTTCTGACTGCAGTGGTTTTGTGGGATGGAGTATTTAAAAAAACCTTCAACACAGAGCCTCTTTTCAAAGACTTGGAGTAGGAGAAGAAAACAAAATACTTGGGTGTTGTTGTTTTTTTCCATACCTTCATAGAAATGTGGATATAGTAGATACCCTAGTGTTTTTGTCTTAACTAAAAAAACATATTCCTCTCTGATCGAAAGACTGAACTTATTATTTGCAACTATCATCCCATTTAAGCAGATTCATCCCTCTTATTTACACATTATATTATATAGTATTAAAGTGAATATGAGTAAGTTTCTCTTAAAAATTTCTCCACAAAGACATCCCTCCTCTCTGACAAATAATTCCCATGTGCTTTGACTTGATTAAGTAAACAATAAATAATCCCCAGTGATGTCCGTGTCTTATAAATATATCCACAACAAAATAGTAAGTACATTTGAAACTAATAAGTAATCTGTAATTTTTTGCTCTATATTAAAATGGTACTTACCAAAGTACGCACCCAAATTAGTAGATGTTGCCAAATTTTCAGAATGTGCCAAACTCTGGCAGCCATGCTCATAAGAAACATTCAGTCAAGCAACACTGCCATTTTTGTATGGATTCTTTTTTGTTGTAATCCAAGCTCCAATGATTTTTTTATAAACAAATCGTAATAGTTTTTGCCTTAAACTTAGTTTTACAATATGAGCTTCTTGAATTTGCCAGCAATGGAAGGAACTGTGGTAAAATTTCAGCAGGAATACAGGATTTTGTTGAAAATTGTCTAAATGGAACAAAAAGGAAATGCATTTCCTAGATAGCCACTGTTGCCAAGGTTTAGAGGAAGCCAAGTTCTAAGCCAATTCTATGATTTTTTTTTTTTTTTTTTTAAGCGAAAATCAATCCCTGTGTACTTCGGAAAAAGAACAGCGTAAAAAATTACAGAGAGTGTGTTTTATTTTTTTATGTATCACATAATCCTTATTTAATAATTATAATTTGTATTTTAAATTGCTGAAATACGCTTTCTATCCACATGCTGATAATGTTTACTGACTTACAATAAACAGCCATAGGTTGGGAAGTTTTCAAAAAAAAAAAAAAAAAAAAGGAGTTGCAAAAATCACTAACTTTCACCCAAAAATTTATATCTTTTCATCTGTAAAAAATTGCCATATTTACTGGGGTGGTTTCATTAATATGTAAATACTAACAAAAAGTTCTTCTAAAATATGTCTATATTATATTACATCAATACCAATCGAAAGTCTGTAGATCCTTTGACATACCTTGAAGTTTTGGTATTGTGCAACCAGGAGGTGCACTTACATGCCCAGCATGAGATACTCCCCAGATAGGAATTGTTCTTTGAAGTCCTTCATATAGTGCTTTTATAAATTCAATATAATATTCTAAAGCACCGGGATTTCCTAAAACAATCAAAAAAGATAATTAATAAAAAATAATCAGCATTATGCAACAATATTGCACTGTCATGATATATGATTAAATGTTAAGAAAGTTCTCAAATACATACAAGACGCATCTAAATAAGTTTTCGTAATGTTGTAAACATAAAACATAGTTATATGGAAACATTTATTGGAATCAATATAGCAATAGCTGAGCTACTTTTCAACATAATCACCAAGATACTTGTTATATGGTGGGATAATTTTTTTTTTTTTTTTTTTTTTCGAATTCTGCTGCCAGGGGTTGAAACTGGTGCATTACAACTGTCTGGTATGTGCAGACTGCTATCTGCACCTCTTCACAACTTTAAGAATGCTTACCAGACAGGAATTTCTTGAGGTGTAAGAAATCATTGGAGCAAGATTAAGACTATAGGATGATCGATCAAATGCATCCCAGTAAAAAGACCAAAGTAGCAACCCATGTTTTACTAGCTGTGGTAATCCTATCCAAAAAGCCATCACGTTATCACTCGGGAAAAGTCAATGCTGATTCAGTGCATTTGTTCTTCAGTTGTCAGACTCTCAAGCACACACCTGAAATACTTTTGCTTTACGAGTTTCATCCCTATTTTTCAATATAAATTGAAAAACTCATTAAAAAATGCATTAAAAACTCGTTAAAAAAATGCATGTCATCATCGTAGATTTCCTGCAAGATCAACTTTTTATTTCGTTCGAATACGATTACAACTCAGTCGGATACGATGTGTTCCATATTAAAAAAAACATCACCTTCGATGTGACAGCGAAATCGTCTAAAGAAAGCTGCTCCGTTTTAGCTTCGCTCTGATTGGTCGATGCTTATCACAAACTCGGCGTAAAGTTGAAAACTTGGAACCCTATGCCACAAGCCCTTAACCATGGACCTTATAAGAAACAGACTAACCCAGTGGGCGGGGCGCGCGTCACCGACATGTCGGCAAGAAAGAGTAGGGACGATCTGGTTTACGTTAACGCTGAAACCTACGGCGTTTATATCATATAACTCTTTTTAATTATTAAATGTGATACGTTGTATAGTCAAGAGATTATGAATACCACAGTTTTTTCCAAATAGGATTTTATATATCTCATTAAAGCAATTTTTACTGCATTTCGCGCATTTTTTTCATGCATAACTCTTGTACAAACATCTTTACTTTGGTAAAATGGTGAAAACACTAGGCACAAAATTTATGAACTTAATTTTGCGTACAAATAACGTAAAATTAAATAAGATTGATAATACGTGATGCTTTGAAATAAATAAGGTAAAATTAAACAAGATTTGATAATTTTTTTTTAATTTAATGACCATTTTCAGGTAGTGATTTTCAAAACTATAATAACATTACAAAACAATAATTTATTTGATTGTATCATCATTAACTTATTAACATTAAAGTGGAATATTTATTTTAGAAATTCGGAGCATAAAATTTTCTGAGTGTAATGAAGGGGAAAAGGAAGGTAAAATAAAATCTACAAGCACTCGCATTTTATATTACACCCAAAAGGAACCTTTTTTTAACATTTTGTGTGGTACCTATATTTATTGAATATCATGTTCTTCGCCCGTAAACCACATACATTTGAAAACAGCATATCTTTAGAATTTCCGCAGAGATAAAATTGTTATTTTTTGTACAGTGCTTGCTCTGAATTCGTTGAGTTTGTTAACCAAAATTCGTTAAAGTTTTACAAAATATGAAATAGATTAAAACTAATTCGAAACTCGGCTGCCCAGATGCCCATGTTCGGGTGGATGATTACAATATTCAAAATTTGATGGCTCTAGATACTGTCGTTTTTGTCACAGTGCGAGAAACATACATGTATTCATGCAGATTCTTCCGTATTTAATTTCCTTACATATAATGCAGGGCGATAATATTTGGTAACAACAATTTGCAAGGAGATACGGACATTTATAGTAAAACAGCGCAAAATGCCACTTCGAAATTAACAGCCTTTCTAGGCTACCGCCCCTTTGGGCTAATAACTAAATTAACAGTAAATAATAAAAAAAAAAAACCTTATGCAGAACTAAAAATAAATTTAAAAAAATAATCACTGTAAAATACAAGCAAAATTAATTATTACAGTTAAGTACAATTTTAATATTAGAATTAAATATATAAACATTTTTAAGGAGGCAAAAGTGTTTATCACTATGATGTATTATCAAATATAATTGAAATAAAATTACTTAATAGAAATTGTGCTATAATACTCATCTATAATTTAAAAAAAGCAGCACAATTTAGAATTTTAAACAAAACTTTCAAAAATTCGTTTTTAAATATTTTAGTATTTTTTACTTATTTACACCAATAAAAAGCATAAAAATTGCAAGAGAAAATTGCTTGTTTGAAATTTTCTATTAGTTCAAATTAAAAATATTATTTTCTAAAAGAAGTAGTTACAAATTTCCTTACAGCACAGGAAAAGCTAAAAAAATATCCAGTTCTGAAAGCATGCAATAGCTTTATAATTATCTGGAATGTTAATTATGCTTGATAAATATAAAAGTTTTTTAAAATAAATCTCAATTTCAAAAATAAAAATATGTAGAAATTCTAATTTGTGAAATGAGGCGCTATAATCAGCTTTTTCTTGAACAATATACACGCTGCAATAGGCAACCAATGTTAAATTTCTGCAAGTCATCCCTACTCCTCTGGATGTGATCAAGGTGTCAGCCGGCAACGCCTCAGACGAGGGACAAAACCCGTTTGGGTTAGTCTATTTCTTATAAGGTCCATGCCCTGAACCAGATTCTGTGACATAGCAGTGACTGGTTGCCTTGGCAATGGAGCTCGGCTTTAACCACTTATGCCCTTTACGCCCTCGTCTGAACGGGGCTTTAAAGAGAAAGGCATGCAAGTTGGCTGTCCCTCAAACAACAAGTCAGAAGAATCATCAGGTATAAGGATGTGATCAGGATTACATTTCCAGTAAGAAATGTTCCTCGGAAAAGGTCCTCACTTAATTTTGAATCAAAAGGGCCTCACAAGAGTTTTAAAAATACATTCACATTTGCTCATGCATATGATTTCGAAACTCACAGCACTGCTACTTCAGAAATAACAAAGGATATGCTGGAGCAAGTGTAGCAAGAATGTGATCGCCTTTTCATTGTTCAACAGACTGATAAATAACTTCTTTTGCACAGCAGTGATCAGAATAACTCAGAGTTTCATAAATTAGTCCTATTAAAATTTTGATGTTAATTATTAATTCAAATTTCCTATTAAAATTCTGATAGTACACACCATTAAATACATCTACCGAAAAGTGATAATGTTGGAGGTTTGTAGAATATCTATTTGATGTCTTTCCTACTAGTATTCTGATACATCACTGGTCAAATTCCAAAACTATATGACCTAAATTTCATTTCAGTAAAAATACTGGAATATTTTAAGGCATTTCTTTGAACTAGTTACACATGCTTAGGGTGCCATTTTTGGAAATCACAAATTAAGGTACACAGTTTAACAAATAAAAGAGAAACAACAAAAATCAGCGTTATACCTACAAAATTTTCACAGGACTAGTTTCGATGGTTTTACCGAACCATCATCTTCAGCTGCAAAACCGCAAATGAACAAGATAGGAAATAATGATTAGATAAGATAAGAAAGCCTGGAGTGGCGCCATCTGTTGGCGAAACTAGAACTAAAACATAATTTCTCTAAAAGCCGAAGGCAAATTTGGATTGGAATTAGGATCGTTAACTAGAACAGAAAAATTTTTTTGAATGTGAAATGCCTCTAGAAAATCCACTTCTCCAATGGAAGATGTTTTTTGAATAATTTTGGCAGCAGAAAAATTGAAAGTGTGATTTTCGGACCAACAATGTTGAGCAACAGAAGACTTCTGTGTTTCCTTTTTTCTAACATATGCCTCATGTTCTTTGACGCGAAATTTTAAGGCTCTCTTAGTTTGGCCAATGTAAATTAAACCACACTGGCAAGGAATCCTATAAATACCCCAGGAATTCATATCCGGAATGGGGTCCTTGAGTATAGAAGTTGGAATTTTATTGATGGGAGAATAAACAACCCCCGAAAGTTAAATTTCTGCAAAATATGTGCAACTTTATAGCTAATTGATGGAAAGAAGGGAATGACAACAGAATTTTCTGAATCATCTTGACTTTTTACTTAAATGTAAATGTAAAAAATTGATCCCCAATTTTATTCAAATCAAATCTAATCAAAAACCTTCGAGTCGCGTTTCAAGAATTCTGTTAAATTGCAAGCTTGCCTTACTTCGGTCCGTGATAAGGGATACACGTCAACAATTGTCCAAAATTGAACATGAACTCTATAAGCTTCATCTGGAACTCGCTAAATCATATCCAAAATTCACTGCCCTTGAACAAAAGTCTTGGTCTAGAACGGAGAATACAGTTAACCATTATAAAAACACCCTTGCAGTTAAATTCGAAAAACTTCTTTTACAGTCTTCCAGTTCAAGTAGTTCAAAAAATCTTCCCATTGTAAACATCAAGCCAATAGTTAATATTTCTAATGTTAGTCTTTCAGAAGAACAAGAGAGAATTCTAAAATATAATTTTAACTTCTCACAAACCTGTAAACCCTCGATTCCAAAGATTTTGGCTCCTATCGAAAAAGCTTTCAAGTTCAGTAAAGTTTCAGATTCACAGAAAGAAATGATTAGGCATCTTATCGCTCATAATGTGAAATTCAATAATAAACCTTCGAAACCAAATCTAACTGCGAGAGAAAGAGCTACAATGCGCGAAATTCATTCTAACCCGGATATTATCATTTCAAAGGCCGACAAAGGTGGCCAGATAGTCGTCATGGATAAGAACACTTACATCGATGGTGTCACTAAACTCTTAAACGAAGGACCATATAATCCGATCCCTAAAGATCCTTCACCTTCGGACTTATCCAAAATAAAAACTGCGATCAAATCTTCGCAAATCATTTCAAGCAACTTAAAACATTCGCTTATCCCATCTGTAGCGAATTGTGCCAGATTATATGCTCTTCCCAAAATTCATAAAAGTGGTATTCCTTTCCGCCCTATTGTATCAAATTTAGGTACTGCCTCGTATCCTTTAGCTAAATATTTAGTTTCTAGATTTTCCACTCTATTAGACAATAACATTTACACCGTAAAAAATTCAATAGAGTTTGTAAAAAAGGTTAAAAACATTTCTCCTAGTAATTTACTCATGGTTTCTTTTGATGTAAAATCATTATTCACCAATGTCCCAGTGGAGGGTGCATTAAGATGTCTAGAAACCAGACTTCGCGAATTTCATTTCTCTTGCATCGAAATTGAGGAGCTAATTTCTCTCACTCAACTCTGTTTGAAACAAAGACATTTTGTTTTCCAAAATAAATATTACAAGCAAACTGAGGGATTAGCCATGGGAAGCCCCCTCAGTCCCATCCTGGCTGATATCTACATGCTTTATTATGAATCAAAATTGTTTGAAACTTTAAACTTCCCGGCATGGTTCCGCTACGTAGACGATACTTTTACCCTGTTTGAAGGTAATAAAGATGATTTAAATAAAGTTCTTTCAACAATGAATTCTATTGATCCTGCTATTCTGTTCACTTTTGAACTTGAGACTTGCAATTCTCTTCCGTTTCTCGACATTCTGGTCACACGTAACACATCCAACTTCAGTACTACAGTTTACCGTAAGCCTTCATCTGTTTGCCTTCCACCACATTTTAAATCATGTCATCCGACTAAACAAAAGTTAGCTTCATTTTATTCCTATGTTTTCCGTGCTCTTCAAGTTTGCTCCTCCAAACTAGCCCTTGATGAAGAACTAAATTATTTAAAAGCAATAGCTATTGACAGGGGCTTTTCACCCAACATTATTAACCAAGCAGTTAAAAAATTCTCATCTGAACACACTAAAAGCCACACTCTTATTTTAGGAGATTATAAAAATTCTGTTGTCATTCCCTTCTTTCCATCAATTAGCTATAAAGTTGCACATATTTTGCAGAAATTTAACTTTCGGGTTGTTTATTCTCCCATCAATAAAATTCCAACTTCTATACTCAAGGACCCCATTCCGGATATGAATTCCTGGGGTATTTATAGGATTCCTTGCCAGTGTGGTTTAATTTACATTGGCCAAACTAAGAGAGCCTTAAAATTTCGCGTCAAAGAACATGAGGCATATGTTAGAAAAAAGGAAACACAGAAATCTTCTGTTGCTCAACATTGTTGGTCCGAAAATCACACTTTCAATTTTTCTGCTGCCAAAATTATTCAAAAAAACATCTTCCATTGGAGAACTGGATTTTCTAGAGGCATTTCACATTCAAAAAAATCTTTCTGTTCTAGTTAACGATCCTAATTCCAATCCAAATTTGCCTTCGGCTTTTAGAGAAATTATGTTTTAGTTCTGGTTTCGCCAACAGATGGCGCCACTCCAGGCTTTCTTATCTTATCTAATCATTATTTCCTATCTTGTTCATTTGCGTTTTTGCAGCTGAAGATGATGGTTCGGTAAAACCATCGAAACTAGTCCTGTGAAAATTTTGTAGGTATAACGCTGATTTTTGTTGTTTGACTTCTGAATTAGTATTTATTCGGCGTGTTATTGTGTCTTAAATAAAAGAGAAATTGCATTATATAATTTGAAACCAAAATATAAAACAAAAATACATTTTAAATGTGAAGAGTGAAAACCCCATATTTATTCAAAATTAACCATTTTTGCATTATTTAAATATACTTTAAAAAATCTCAAAATTACATATTATTACTTAGAAACTTCAGCATCTATACTTGCAAATAAATTTCAAATAGGTGGTATGAGGAAAAAAACCTAGAGTTGATGCATCCAGGTTAGACTTAGAATAGATGACTTATCTACATTCAATTATATGTTATTTCTGTGCAAGATTCTATGCTGTGTACTTTTAATTTAAAGTTGCAGAATCTTAAGAATGGTAAAAGAATAATCGCTTGAGTTCGTGAGATAGTAAATAAAAGAAGAGAAGGATTAAAGACCCTTTATTATTCCAAATTAATTCCACAGAACTCCTCCTTCGAGTTTTACATTAAAGCCTCCACTCGGGCTTGAACTCAAAAACTAAGAAATTAACTCTTTCACACTGCAGTCGCCCCCCAAACGCCCGACCATTCAGACAACGGCAGGTCACCCGACCCCCTGAATAATTTCCTACTTAGTGCTTTCCCCCCACCATGTTACTGCACTGCTCATTACTTTCAAGAGTTGTTAAATGACATGTCAATCATTCTTTTCAAGTGACTAAAAGTAGCTCTGTTATTTTAATGCACCTTCTTTTTCCTTTGTTTACTGTCAATGTTTAGCTATTGATGCCAGAAGTTGCCTCCCGTCCCAAGGGGGAATTTCACACAGGGTGAAAGCGTCCAAGAAAGAAAATGTCACTTTAGTTAACCTGTTCACGACGGGCACCTCTGTTACCGAAGCATTCTCTTGGAATGGGGCGTTAACCAGATACGTCGTCTTGTGACAGGCAATTTGCGCTGCTAAGCCTAACTTTGGAAAAAAAAATCGTATAAATTAAATTTGTCATCCAATTGTTCCAATTTTGGGTACATTATGAGAAGAACATTCAAGTAGTTGTCAGAATTAATTTTAAACATTTATTGTTATATTTTCCTTAAAAATTTTATAAAATACTCATTCTAGAATAATATATTTTTTCCTTTATTCCACAATTAAATATATATGGAAAAATATCCAAACAATCGCAGATTTTATTTGACACAACACATAATTAAAATTAAAAAATATTAAAACTGTCTTTCATAAAAATTCAATGTGAAAACAACGAAAAGGAAGCAATATTTCAAAAAAGAGACAGTGCATTATATTCTTTGAAACATGGGTGTACACAAAGTCAAAAGTTGCAAATTTCACTGGAACAGAATATCAGCAAATTTGACTCATTTAGCATTTGTGTATCTTCTACGGTCAGATAGCGCTTTCGTTTTGCCATTAAAAAAATAGAACACCAGCAATAGAACATTTTAAAAAAAAAAAATAAGCCATACAAAATATTCAACTCAATGCCGGAAAAATCTAACAGTAATAAAAGAGTCTCTAGTGATAGAACATCTACTCCACTATACGGGGATAAAAAAATAAAATAAATTAATTAAAATTTTTAATTAAATTCCAGAGTATCAGAACATGTTCATCTGTTTATATGAAATGACACAGTAAGAGCCATCACGTTACTCAACACCTACGAATTAGCATTTTTGTATATTCTTCTACCTTCAGATAGCAAAAATATATCGCAAAAATAAAAATAAAAAGTACTCAAAGCATCCAGAAAACGAGTATTTGTTTATATCAGATGAGGCAGTTAAAGAGGCATCAAATTGCTCAACACCCACCCACGAATCTCCCTCTCTTTCCGAAACAAAATACCGAAAATAAAAAAATTGCACAGGAATGAAGGTACACATAACTTAATTTTCGATATATTTCCCCATAACAGACATACAGCTACATCTAATTCAGAAGTCAAACAACAAAAATCAGCGTTATATTTACAAAATTTTCACAGTGAAAATTTTGTAAATATAACGCTGATTTTTGTTGTTTGACTTCTGAATTAGTATTTATTCGGCGTGTTATTGTGTCTTAGCTACATCTAGTGGCAACAAAAAATACTAATTAAATGTTCTATCTAAAAAGTCATATGTGGTATGCCCGGCCATACAGTGAATTAAATGGCGATTCAAATATGACACACCCGGTCATGAGATAATGTTTGCTGCTGATGCATATATGACACGCCCGTAACGAATGGGTTAAGTAGGTTATTGTTAACACTGTAGTATTCAATTTGTCATGGGGAAGGAAAAGCTTTCCAACAGAAATTTGTATATAAGGATGTTTTCGATGTTTGAGTAAAAGAGTTTTGGTCCTCTCTTGATGCAAAAGAGTTAACTAATCTTAACTAAAAAAATATAGCTCAAGCTATCAAAATTTTAACAGAGTTGGCCCCTTAATGCTGAATAACGGTGAAGCTATCAAAGGCCTAATGTATGGCCGAGCATGATAATAGTTTAAGAGAGAATAGCCTAAAAAGGAGAATGCGCATTAGTCAGAATCACGGGTTCTCTCTCACGAAGTCAGTAGAACTTCACGGTTAAATACTTCTCCTGATTTGCATTCAAACGTGATTCTAAAACTACATTCTGGCCGGAACTTGTAAGTTGAAATTCAGGAAGACAAGAAAGGAACTTTAACTCAAAATTTAGCTGTTAGATAAATTAACATAATCCTTACATCTCTTTAGCTGAATTTTAAATTTTACCAAATGTTACCTGATGCATATACAGCTGATTATATTATAATGGTTTGCATACATACCGGGAATAAAAAGAATTAGAAAACGACCATGGTCATTGTCAGGCAAAGGCTCATCCAACCATCTCCCACAAGTAACAATGTGTGTGGGAACACTATGCACGGTTACAAAATCTTGATGAAGAAATTGTAGATCATTAGCTGGAATATATGGGATTTCTGCCATTTGTCTAGAATGAAAAATAAAAATATTTACCACCATTAATCCAAGATATAAAAATCCATAAACTGACATTAAAATTTTTAAATGCCACTGAAACAAACCAACTTAATTATTTAATCTATTTATTATGCTGTAATAAATATTTAAAATATCTGTAATATTGTATGTGATTATCAAAATAATTGACCAGAGTCCAGGTTAGAATAATTCTGCAGCCATTAATAATGTAGTCATCAAAAGAAAAAGCTTAAAAGTTTTAAAATGTTTAATTTTTTAATGAAGGACTCCTGCTGCATTAATTAATTGCAGCAGACCCACTGACTTTTAGCTGGCCCAGCTACCCTCCTAAGTCACTGGCTTTGTCATGTGATTTTCACCTTTACAAATACATTTAAAATATGCATTATTTTCAGATAAAATTGTTCACAAATCATATGATCTCAAAACTCACAGCACTACTACTTCAGAAATAACAAAAGATATGCTAAAGCAAGTGTATCAAGAATGTGATCATCTTTTCATTGTTCAAGTGACTAAATGCGGTGGTTACATGAAGTATTTACAAATAAAACTGAGACAAAAATGAAAACAGAAGAAAACACGTCAAAGTGAACATAAAATTAGTTATGCAACAAGCTTGAGTTTACCATATATTTAATCAAGATCTCAGTCAATTTTGAGGGCAAACATGTACAGGTCCCTCTTTGTTAGGAACAAAGAAATCTGCACAACTGGAAAGCAGTGGGTGCAATGGCAATTGGCCATCTATTAGCTAAATCTGATGAAGGATGGTGTAAACTTCTCATTTGCTTTATTGTGAAGTATACATATGACTGCTGCACCCACTGCTTTCCAGTCTTGCAGATTTCTTTGCTCCTGGCAGAGAGGGGCCTGTACCTGTTTGCCATCAAGGGACAGAATTACTTACACTGAAGGACACAAAGCCCTGGGAATAGCTGGGAGAAAAGTTCAAACAACTGGCCAACAAAATCCAATTACCAACTTTTATCAACAGGTTTGATTGATTTTTGTAGCTTTTGATACACACAGAATAAATTTACAGTTCATCCAAGTTACTAGTATGCAGTTTTTGAAATAATGTATTGATTTTTTAAGTTTGTGATACACACAGAATAAATTTGCAGTTCATCCAAGTTACTAGTATGCATTTTTTAAAATAATGTATGTAGTATTCTGCAAGTTTTAAATGTGTTATTTGCTACTTTATGCATCATCCAACCAGGCCATGGCCCATTTAAGGTTGGATAATAGGAACTTTACGGTGGTTATAATCAATATATGCCACTGACAGTGCAAAAACTATTTTCTATCATCAAAGTCAACCCTGATTATTTAAAATCTGCTGTAATGCTTTTACTGCATGTATAAAATGAGTGAAAATTTTAATATGCATTACTACATTCATACCAAAAAATGAAATGTTCATTATTTGTAATGTATTTATATTATTTCATTTTTAAATATCAGAATATATACATTAACCCTCTAAAAGGCAAGGCCACATATATATGGCCTAGAATATTTTTTGTGATATCTGTAAGAACATATATATATGTGCATATTAAAATATGTCCAAAAAATTAAGGCAATATATCAAAAGAAAACAAATCCAGGTATGAAATAACAGGAGAGTTTTTACATTAAAATCAAAAAACTAATTTGTTCTCATAGTAGTTTTGCGAAATGTGTACATTCTTAGCAAAAACCCTGGCTGCTCAGAGGATTAATAATAGTCAAGGTGATTTATGATGACTGACCTTATTTCAAATTACTTTTTTTCTCTGAAAATTATGAATACAGAGGAATAAGTCATATAATAAAACAAAAAGAAAACTATTTCAGTTTTACATAAAATTCATAATGCAACAACCTTGAGTTTGGCATAGATTTAGTCAAGATCACTATCCTTCCTTATATTCCTGATCTTAAGAAAACTATTCATTCAAGTCCTCCACTGTTGCTTCAACACATCCAGGCACTTTTAGCACAGATAACATGCTTTTCTGGTTAGCTTTCTTAAGATTAACACTTTCTAAAGATTTCTGGGGATTTTTAACCTTAACAAAACTTTCAAAGATTGTGAAATTGTTGATATAGATTTGCACTTTACCACGAATAAGCTATGTAGAAGGCAATGTCCTTCAAATTCACACTTTGCAAACTCTCGATCATATCCTTTCCTTGATTAACACAGTCAATAAAAGTTGACAGAAGATTCTTATGATAATTGCTTTTCAAAGTCTTCCAAAACCCCTTAGTCCTGACAGATTATTGTGACATCTGGAGATAAAAACCTGGCCTCTATTTCTCCATCTTGAAGTTCTTCATTCAGGTGACCAGAGCATAATCCAAAGACAGTTGAGGGGTAATACCCACTACCCCTCAACAGGATTGCCACAATCATATTTCCTTTTGCCGAACTTCAAACAACAACTACCATTTTATCTTTTCAATTCAACAACTACCATTTTATCTTTCCCTCCCATCTTCTCAGACACAGAGGCGAACCAACGAGCTCCAGCGAAAGATTTTTCAACGTCAACAGGGTTGCCATAGAACACGCAATCGTGCCAAAAACCAGTGCAGAACACATATCGCCACATTTGGTGAAATTAGGGCGTATATTAGAGTTGTACCATATATATATATATATATATATTAAAAGTAATAGATGACAGAAATTCTTGCCCCATGCATGTTTTTTACCAGCAATGCACAACAAAAATTTATCTACAATATCCCTGCAGAAGCAGATTTAACATTACTATTTAATAAAAGTAACATTAGTAGATTATCAGAAAATGGTAAGTGCTAATGTTACTTTAAAAAATTCAGTTTCAGTTATTTCAGAACAGCTATCACCATTTCTCATCGATCATTAGAGGTTAAATCATCAACAAAATCTGGATTAAAGTGACTTATCCTTCTTCTTGTGTTCCAGATTAAAGATTAATGATATAATGCCAATAGGAATGGTAGATATTTATTGCCTAATTATCAACATTTTTTGCATCTGTAGTGAAACTATTTTGGCATTCTGTAGTTGAACATTTAAATTTTCAAGTTGCCTTCAAATTATGCAACTGCAAACTCCTTGCCGATTTCAGAAAGCAGAGAACTCACTGCTGATTTTAGACCGAAATGGGTAAAAGTATATTTACAAGTACCCCCCTGGTGAAAATTGGTGGTACATGGATACTGAGTTCGTGCAAGTCTTTGACTTATTTTGGCTTAGAGCCCAAAATCGCCACTACACAATGACAAAATAATAAGACAAACAATTGCACAAACTCGGTATCCATACATACATCGACCTATTTTCACTTAAAAAAAAATCACAGAATTGTGCAAACTTGGCATTGCACACTCCCTTGACTTTATCCATGTACACATTGACCTATTTTCACTTAAAACAACAACAGAGAATTGCTTCACTTAAAAAGTCATGGAGCACAACCCAAATAAATATATAATCTCAATAAACTAAATTTTAAGTCAAATAATGAAATTAATTAAAAAAGAAAATTAATCTTTGCACTACACGAAGGAAATATCTACTATCTTATTTACGAATTTGCACGTCTTCTGTTAACAAAATTCCTTAACAGCATCCAAAAACCTCCTAAAATTATCTGAACTAGAATCTGTATACTGACATCGCCACATAAATTCACAAAATAAGAGTAAAAAATATCCTCCGTAGCGCTGTTATCGTCCGACCATATGCATTTCCTTCCTACAAACTGGACACTTAATGGCTACTCAGTAAACCTCCATTTACACAACAGTAAAGTAATGCTCCTTTCTCCTTTCAGTTAGAATATAATGAAGGGTGCCCTCTGTATTATCAAGGGAGTGCGCAATGCCTGGTTTGTGCAATTCTCTGATGTTTTTTTAAGTGAAAACATGATTGATGTGTACATGGATAATGTCAAGGGAGTGCGCAATGCCAAGTTTGCAATTCCCTGTTTTTTTTTTTTTTTTTTTTTTTTTTTTTTAAGTGAAAATAGGTTGATGTGTACATGGATACCAAGTTTGTGCAATTCTTTGTCTTGTTATTTTGTCGTTGTGTATCGCTGACTTTTGGTGTTATTTTGGCTTGAAGCCAGAATAGCAAGTCGACTTGCACGAACTTGGTATCCATGTGCCCCCAAAAATCCCCAATTTTTGCCAAGAGACACCCGTATACATATACTTTTACCCCTTTTCTTTCCAAATCATACAGAAACTTCAAATTAATCTTACCACATTCAGTCATTTTACCGTCTAAACTAGAAAACAAGCAAGGAACTACTCTGATATGCGCCCTCAAGTCGCCAAATTTCGCGCCAAATATTTTTGCCGAGAAACTTCACGCTGCCATATTACTATCTAAATTTTTTGTCTACATTTCGAACTTTTAACCTAAAATGTCTCCAAAAACACGGTTTTCGCAAATGCAAAAACTACGTTTTCAACATGCAATTTAGCTAAAAATCCGAAATAAAAACAAAAAATTTAGATAGCAAAAACGTAAAGTTTGTAACCAAAAATATTTGACAAGAATCCATGTACACAGCGACATGTTTTAACTTAAAAAAACATCTACGAATGGCACAATCTAGGCAATGAACGAATCTACAAACTACACACACCTCGCTTTAATAAATTAACATAACAATAATAAATTTCAAAGAATACCATGTACACAACATCCTGTTTAAATTTTAAAAAAATTCTACAAATTGCACAATTTAGGCAAGGAAGGAATCTACGATCTACGAACTCCTCGCTTTAATAAAATAACATAACAACAATAAATTTCAAATAATACCATGTACACAGCGTTCTGTTTCAACTTTAAATAACATCTACGAATTGCACAGTCTAGACATTAAACAACAAAATAAACTAAAATAAATTTCAAACAATTTTAAAAAAACAACAATAATGACAGAAATTCATACTAAAGAACCAATGAACATAACATTCTACAAAATAAGAACAAGGATAAAATAAAATGCACTTACCATGAATTAATGCGTTTTCGAATAGCAGAAATATAAATTTCATACCGCCTTTAACATGCCGCCACGTAATCACTATCGGATTTACATGACAGCCAGACACACTATCCAGAAAATTTATACTATGGTTCACAAATAAATAAAATCACAAATCCCTACTTCTATCATGCACTGTCATTAAAATAATCTCCCAGACCCTCTTTCCACACTTCCAAATGCCCACTACCCTTCAACAGGATAGCCACAATGATATTTCCTTTTGCCGAACTTCAATTCAACAACTACCATTTTATCTTTCCCTGCCATCTTCTCAGACACAGAGGCGAATCAACGAGCTCCAGCGAAAGATTTTTCAACGTCAACAGGGTTGCCATGGAACATGCAATCGTGCCAAAAACCAGCGCAGAACACATATCGCCACATTTGGTGAAATTAGGGCGTATATTAGAGTTGTACCACAAGCAATGTACTTCCTAACCAACACACACTACAAGCACTTACAAACTCGCCGCAATCATGCAACTTATTACGTCATAATAGGGTTACCATAACACTCAAGTACTCAGGCTACCATGAATAAACCACCACAACTTCACAATAACACAAGGAGTACCTTTGTCTCTACTCTAACCGCGAAATGCTTATTTGGGTATGTTTATGGTAATTTCAAAGATGCATATAGTGCTGCCTATTTTCGTAGCGTTTTTCTTTTTCAATATAAGATATGTACATTTTCCAATTTTGTGCATTACTGTTTCTTTTCCTCATATTATGTAGCAATCTGTTTTTACTTAAAAAAAAAAAAAAAAAGAAAGAAAGAAAGAATTGCACAAAACTTGGTATTGCACATACCCTAGGATTAAAATTTAAAATCCTAAAATTAGAAGGAAAAATAGAATGCATGATGACCTTAAGTAAGCCATATTACACTGTATATGAGCAGAAAGTCTAAGATTTTGCTAACTGCAGTATGTGGTCATCATTATGTCAAAAGACTGAAATTTTGGTACTTCTCCGTTTCGCCGGCAGAAATCTCGCCAAGCAGAGTTTATTGGCAATAACATAAAGTAGGCACATAAAAAATGCTAGTTCTTTAAGAATTTTTTATTTTGAAGGCACAAACATTTTAATACCGTTTAAAATTTTGTATAAAGCCAATAAATTTGTAAAAAGACATTAACTTGAGAATTTACTATGCTTTTATGGTTCAACATCCTTATTTGCCGGTTCATATCACATGACCCCAAGTGATCTCATCTCGCATAAATTACACTACAAAAATCTAATTCTCTCGGTAATTATCTGCACTAATTTCATGTTAAATCTTAATTTGAAATACAAGTTTAAATGAAAGAATTATTTCAATTCATACGAATAGCTTACTCAGAAATTATGTAAAACCACAGTGCTTTACTTCGCTAGTGCATTCTCATTAGAATTGATGAATTTAACCTTTTCTATATTTTCACCTTCGAGTGAGCCCTAATTTACTTAATTACCGTGAATGGCCTTAAGGCATAAAATTGAACTATCTGGTAAAAATTCCATGTAATTTTTTGCCAGTATTGAAAGAAACAATCAATCTGATAAGAAATAGCTATGACTTGTTTTGAAAATGAGGCATAAAAGGTTATCAGCAAGGATATTTCGTTTGGCATCAGTTGTACCATTATTGGCAACTTTATCGCCTGTGCTGGCAAAATGGAAAATTACCAAAATTTCTATACGAGAGATCATAATTTACAGTCACACTGGTGAAAATATCCAGAGAAGTGGAATGCCAACTGAGGGAATGCTACATGCTTATTGCCAAATAAATATTTTTTGGCCATATCATGGGTTGCCACATAAATATTTTTTCAAGGCTTTTCAGTGGGGTGAGGATAATCAGAGAGTACAATTTTTTGTATAAAATGATCAATGTTATATATAATAATAACGAAAAAATTCTAGAAGACAGCTATATTAAAAAACATATCAAAAGTAAAATAGAAAAAGCTGTACGTTATGCCATGGATCATTAAATTTTTTATAATATATTCATACCATCAAAAGAATAATGTATTGTTACATAAATGCATGTGCAAAGGAAATATACACATCAGCATGTAATAACAAAAAATATTATAGCTAGATAAATTGTTTCATAAATAACTGAAAACTAATATAAAATGCAAGCAAATGATGAAAAAAATATTTGCTATTGTAGTCAAAATTATGCTAAATTTTAAACGTCAATTAAAAAAAATCCACAGTGCAAATGAAAATTTACTGAAAGAATTCTACTCAAAATGCATAAATTTAATATGTCAAAAAGTAACGATACAGATGTTTTACTGGGTATTTACACCTGAACTTTTGAATTTGGTGAAATCTTAATGCTAAAATATAATTACAATGGAATTAATGTTTCAGTGACACTAAGAGACATTTTTAAATCTTCACATTACTGAACAAAAATACACCAGTGAAAAATGTAAAATCTCACCCTCCACAAAAATAAACACTAAGGTACATGCTTATTTTAACAAATATTTAGTTATTTATTCATTTATCATTTAAAATAATATTTATTTAGATCTTCCAAAATACTTCTTTTGAAGAATGGTCTTTTATATAAAAATGTGTTACTCCAATCTTACCTTTTTTCTCAAATTTTATGCGTCATATTTTAGTTACACAATAATTTAACAATGAATAATTTCAGTAACTTGCACGATACTCATGAAATTTCGAAAAATTCTTAGAAAGAATAATGATTATTTACTAAATTTAAATTTAATATACATCCAACCGCCAAATTCTCCCTCATCGTAATTAAAATTTTATTTATTTTATCATAAATGTTAATTTATTGAGATGATCGCATTTTTCAAATTAAACTCTTAAATTTTATGGGCTATCGCTTATATAACTTCTTAGACCTGAAAAATTAAAACTACATATTTGGCATAAACTAAAGATTTATATACAATAAGTGAAGAATACGAAAATAAATGAGCTTACCACGGAAAACTTACACACAGCAAAAGAAAGTTACGTGAGTACCGGCAACACGCTTTCACGTAAAACACAATGAGATTGCAACATCAAATTGACAGTATAGCTGTCTTTTTCTCCAGACCTCCGTGCTCCCAGACAGACAAAGTAAGGAAGATGTCTTTCTTGTACTTGCTAAGTCTTTGCGCCCGCAGGGCGAAATATTAAGGGGCGAATTCAATTGCAATGCTTGTCATGGTAATCGCACTTACATTCAAAACCGAATTCAAGTGCAACGCTTTTCGGACACGCCTACTGGAAATACGTCACTACCATAGAGGAATTTTGCGGCTACTCCTGACCTGCCGCAAACTCTTAACAGCGACTGTAAACAAGATGGCTGAAGTGATTTTGCTCAGACGTTTAAGAAATCGGAGAAATGCTAATCGAATCGCTCGGCATTTTAGAGACAGTCGTAATGCTTTTGAAATGGTGGAGCGTGAATTCATCAGTTGATTCAGTAAATCGGTTTGCTTCAATGAATTGAAACCTTTTCTGAAGGCAACTGCCAATGGATATTCTCTGCAAAAGCAGGTTTGTTTTTACTTCAGGTTATGAAAACTGAAATACTTCTGGAAATGTTTCCGAATCAAAGACTATGCTTAAATGACCTATTTGAGAATATTATATAATTTTATACGTACACACACAAATTTTTAATGTTATTGTATCAGGATTCTTTCTTTTTCATCCCGTTTTTTTTCGTAGTAAAGATCGAAATCGTTAATTACTGCGAATTTTGGAATGCAGTAATAATATCACCATTAATTTATTGTTTTAATTACTCTAAAACGTAATCTCGGAAAAATCGTTTTTCTAATAGAAATTATGCATATGCCTGCCTTTGAGATATATATATATATATATGTATATATTTGGGATTAGTTTTTTGGAATATTATATATTTTTTCATGGTTTTAGATGCGTGCATTTAATTTACATATGCTCTCAGAATTTCAGTGATATAGTAAATTAAATTACAGCAATAATTAATCTTTGATATGTACAGTCGGTCACAAAAGTATTCGAACACCGGTACCCATTCAGAAAATTTACTTTTCCGTTGAGAAACAAAATTGTCTCCAGAATCCATCTTGGTTCGATAGAAAAAAAAACAAAAGGATGGCTCATGTCCAAAATTGGCTAGGTGCATTAAACAAAATACAACATGACCTATCTGGGTGAGATGGGAAACAAAATGGCTGCTCACGTGATCCATTATTGCGCTCAGAGAAAACTCAAAGTGTGGCTGCGGCTCGTCTCGGTTCGCGAAGAGTGAAAACCCAAAACGGTCTGCAGTGTCTATCTTTGTTGGATGAGAAAACAAAAGGATGGCTCATGTCCAATTTATTTAGGTGTGGGAAAACATATAACGTGACCTATCAGGATGAGATGTCTCCAGCGATCCAGTATAGACTTTTTCCCCATCTGCAATAGGTGACATCTATAAACAATTTTATTGAAATCTCCTCGAAATATAAGAAACAGCTAGCTCGTGAAATTGTAAGGTATTCCCAAAGAATTCCACTTCTTGAAGAAGGAAAAACATCCTAGCTGCAGATGAGGTAGAGAGAGAAAAAGCATGTTGCACCATGGAGAGCCCGCACGGTTCCGAACAGAAAACGTGGAATGCTTTTATAGAAAAGAGTTGAAAGTGAAAGTAAAAGCCGATTGGAAATTTTTCAATTGGTTGCCGACTGGGAAAAAATTTTCAGAGCTCAGAAAAAAATTCTGAGATGTAAAAAAAAAAAAAAAAAAAAAAAAAAAAAAAAAAAAAAAAAAAAAACTTTTTGTTAATTTTTATCATGTCTTCTAGACATGATAAAAATTAACCCTACCCCCATTTTGTGTGGGAATGTTGTCTCACTGTTTCTAAAAATAGACCATGACTCATTCTAGGAATTATATGTTTTAGAAAGGATGAATCATGGTCTTTGGGTTTCTCCATTCCAAAGTAAACAAAGTGAAGACATCAAATTAATAGAAAAAAAGTAAGTGGTTTTTTTTTTTTTTTTCAGCTTTGGAAATATTTTTCCCATTCAGCAGCCAAGAACTATTTCCAGCCAATACAATTTCATTTTTACTTTCACTTTCAATTCATTTCTTACATCTATAAGAACATTTCATGTTTCTGTTCAGATCAGTGTGGGTTGTCCAAGATGCAGCAACTCTACTCCATCCCACAACCAGGAAAAAAAAAGATGTTCTTTCATGAGGAATTCTTTTGGCTTTCGAAAACAATGATGACATGATGATTGTAATACATTTCTGTTCTCATGTCCCATGATTGAACTCAGAATTATTTCCAGAACTCTGAGAATTTTTCCTAGTCAGCTCGATGAACCAAATTTCGTATATTTATTTTTTAAGCCACTCAAGTTTCGACTTCCCATCCGTGTGTGCTGTGAATTCAACCTGGAGACACACATTCCCTGAGCTCTAAGAAAATGTTTCCCAGCCCACTCAATCCCTGAAATGGATTAAAAAAATTCTTTCATACATTCTTAAAGCTCAAGCGTGTTAGCTGTCATCGAAAGAACCTTTTTTTCCCTGAGCTCTAAGAAAATGTTTCCTAGCCCCCTCAGTCGCTGAAATGGATTAAAAATAAATTCTTTCATACGTTTTTAAAGCTCAAGCGTGTTAGGTATCATGGAAAAGGCCTTTTTTTTCCCCTGAGCTCTAAGAAAATGTTTCCCAGCCCCATCAATCGCTGAAATGGATTAAAAATAAGTTCTTTCATACATTTTTAAAGCTCAAGAGTGTTAGGTATCATGGAAAGAGCTTTTTCTTTCCACAGCCCACTCAATCGCTGAAATCGATTAAAAACAAATTCTTTCATACATTTTTAAATCTAGAACCTGATAAATGGTTGCTGATGAAATCCAAACGAGGGGCCGTAGCTTTTCAAAAGGGAAAAATTTTCCCCTAAACAGAAGAATGATTTCTATTCTGTGAGACATTAAAATGTGGAAAGAAACTTGTGTTCACAGAAGCTCTTTATAGAAGAGTGGTCCTGGGTCCAGATGAGATAGAGAAAGAGAAAAAGCATGTTGCACCTTGGACAGCCCGCACGGTTCTGAATAGAAAACGTGGAATACTTTTATAGAAAAGCGATGAAAGTGAAATTAAAAGCCAAATCGTCTTGGCTAGAAAATTTTGACTTGGTTGCCGACTGGGAAAAAATTTTTAGAGCTCATAAAAAAATTCTGAAATGAAAAAAAAAAAAAAAAAGAAAAAAAAAAGAAAAAACTTTTTGTTAATTTTTATCATGTCTTCTAGACATGATAAAAATTAAATTATCATGGTCTTCGGGTTTCTCCATTCCAAAGTAAACAAAGTGAAGACATCAAATTAATAGAAAAAAAGAAAGAGTTTTCTTTTTTTTTTTAGCTTTGGAAATAATTTTCCCATTCAACAGCCAAGAAATATTTCCAGCCAATACAATTTCATTTTTACTTTCACTTTCAATTCATTTCTTATATCTATAAGAACATTTCATGTTTCTGTTCAGATCAGTGTGGGTTGTTCAAGATGCAACATCTCTACTCCATCCCACAACCACGAAGAAAAGATGTTCTTTCACGAGGAATTCTTTTGGCTTTCGAAAACAATGATGACATGATGATTGTAATACATTTCTGTTCTCATGTCCCATGCTTGAACTCAGAATTATTTCCAGAGCTCTGAGAATTTTTCCTAGTCCACTCGATGGCCCAAATTTCGTATATTTATTTAAGCCACTCGAGTTTCGACTACCCATCCGTGTGTGCTGTGCATTAAACCTGGACACACATTCCCTGAGCTATAAGAAAATTTTCCGAGCCCACTCAATCGCTGAAATGGATTAAAAATAAATTGTTTCATACATTTTTAAAGCTCAAGAGTGTTAGGTGTCATGGAAAGAGCCTTGTTTTTCCCTGAGCTCTATGAAAATGTTTCCCAGCCCCCTCAATCGCTGAAATGGATTAAAAATAAATTCTTTCATACATTTTTAAAGCTCAAGAGTGTTAGGTATCATGGAAAGAGCTTTTTCTTTTACAGCCCACTCAATCGCTGAAATGGATTAAAAATAAATTCTTTCATACATATTTAAAGCTCAAGCGTGTTAGCTGTCATGGAAAGGGCCTTTTATTTCCCCAGCCCACTCAATCGCTGAAACGGATTAAAAACAAATTCTTTGATACATTTTTAAAGCTCAAGCGTGTTAGCTGTCATAGAAAGGGCCTTTTTTTCCCCAGCCCACTCAATCGCTGAAATGGATTAAAAATAAATTCTTTCATACATCTTTAAAGCTCAAGCGTGTTAGCTGTCATAGAAAGGGCCTTTTTTTCCCAGCCTACTCAATCGCTGAAATGGATTAAAAATAAATTCTTTCATACATGTTTAAAGCTCAAGCGTGTTAGCTGTCATGGAAACTGAAATTTATGTCACGGTTTGTGTGTCACACGTCGTCAACGGTATGATTTGAGGTGAAAATTGAAAACCCGGTATAAAAAATCTCTTTAACTTCACTTTACAAGAAGGTGTGGGATAGAGAGATTTCGTCATGGGAAAATGTCTTTCAATATCTTTCAATGTCCGTCATGGGAAAAGGTCTTTCAATGTCCGTCATGGGAAAATGTCTTTCAATATCATGTTATCTCCTTTGAAATAGGATTGAAGGATTTTTCTTAAACTATGTTGAAATCTTGATGCATAAAATCCACGGATGGGAAATTCTGATTCATGGATGGATCATCCAATTTCGCTAGAACCTGATAAATGGTTCCTGATGAAATCCAAACGAGGGGTCCTAGCTTTTCAAATGGGAAACATTTTCCCCTAAAAGGAGGAATGATTTCTATTCTGTGAGAAGTCAAAAATTGGAAAAAAGCTTGTGTTCACAGAAGCTCTTTCTAGAAGAGTGGTCCTGGGTCCAGATGCAGGAGAGAGAGAAAAAGCATGCTGCACCTTGGACAGCCCGCACAGTTCTGAACAGAAAACGTAGTATACTTTTATAGAAAAGTGTTGAAAGTGAAAGTAAAAGGCCAATCGTCTTGGCTGTAGAATTTTCAGTTGGTTGCCGACTGGGAAAAATTTTTCAAAGCTCAGAAAAAAAAATTTGAGATGTAAAAAAAAAAAAAAAAAATTATCATGTCTTCTAGACATGATAAAAATTAACCCTACCCCCCTTTTGTGTGGGAATGTTGTCTCACTGTTTCTAAAAATAGACCATGTATACCAATATACTATAAACGGACTTGAACGCCTGTTCTCAGTATGTAGCTATACAAATTTGAAGGTAAAATTAAAAAAAAGACATCTTTTTGAGGAAAAGGGAGTAAATTTGTATAGGAATATACTACAAACGGAATTTAAGGCCTGTTTTCAGTATATAGCTATACAAATTGGAAGGTAAAAAAAAATAAAAAAAAGACATCTTTTTTTCGGGGGGGGAGGCAGTGAATTTGTATAGGAATATACTACAAACGGACTTTAAAGCCTGTTTTCAGCATATAGCTATACAAATTGGAAGGTAAAAAAAAATAAAAAAAAGACATCTTTTTTTTTTCGGGGGGGAAGGCAGTGAATTTGTATAGGAATATAGTACAAACGGACTTTAAAGCCTGTTTTCAGCATATAGCTATACAAATTGGAAGGTAAAAAAAAATAAAAAAAAGACATCTTTTTTTTCGGGAAATTAAGTGAATTTGTATAGGAATATACTACAAACTGACTTTAATGCCTGTTTTCAGTATATAGCTATACAAATTCGAAGGTAAAAAAAAATAAAAAAAAGATATCTTTTTTGGGGAAAAGGAGTGAATTTGTATAGAAATATGCTACAAGAACATCAAGAAAAGAACGTCATGGGTCCAAGAATTGAAAGTGAAAGTCCAAAAACGAAATGTTAACGACTGGGAAGAAAATTTTCAAAGCTGAAAAAAGATTTAAAAAAAAAAATACTTCCTTTTTCTTTCTTAATTTGATGTCTTCATTCTTTTGACCTTGTAGAAATAAAAAAAGTGAAGACATCAAATTAAGAAAGAAAAAAAAGGAAGGTTTTTTTTTTTTTTTTTTTTTAATGTGTTAAAATTTTTCCAGAGCTCTGAGAATTTTTCCCAGTCGGTTTCTAGAAGCAACTCGTTAATGTATTTAAACCACTCGCGTTTCAGTTTCAGATCAGTCTGTGCTGTGCACTCAACGTGGATACACGCTTCTCACTCTCCTGGGAAGAGCTTCTGTGAAGGTATGTGAAAATTTTTTTCTTACTCTTTTGTATTTCATAGACTACAAATATTTATTGAGTCACCCATTTTATTGAAATGTATTCTTATTTCCTTTCAATACTTTGAGGTAGGGTAATATTTTTCCCCCTGCTACTGTTTTTGTTTTTCAAGGCTAGAAATGTTTTACTCAATAGCTGTTTTTATAGAAAACATGCTATTATTTCATATACTGATATATTTTGTGAAACTTTAACAAATTCCTTTCAAGAAGCCAAGATCTCGTGATCCACAGCTGGCTAGATACGTCAGTGTAATCGGATCACGATTGTTCCATCATATACTGATATATTTTGTGAAACTTTAACAAATTCCTTTCAAGATGCCAAGATCTCGTGATCCACAGCTGGCTAGATACGTCAGTGTAATCGGATCACGATTGTTCCATCATATACTGATATATTTTGTGAAACTTTAACAAATTTCTTTCAAGAAGCAGAGATCTCGTGATCCACAGCTGGCTAGAGCAGTCAGTATAATCGGATCACGACTGTTATATCATATACTGATATATTTTGTGAAACTTTAACAAATTTCTTTCAAGAAGCCAAGATCTCGTGATCCACAGCTGGCTAGAGCAGTCAGTATAATCGGATCACGACTGTTCCCTCGTATACTGATATATTTTGTGAAATTTTTAAAAATGACTTTCAAGAAGGCAAGATCTCGTGATCCAGAACTGACTCAATCAGTCAGGATTAACGGATCACGATTGTTCCATTGTATACTGATATATTTTGTGAAACTTTAACAAATTGTTTTCAACAAAGCAAGATCCTGTGATCCACAGCTGACTCCATCAGTCAGGATAATGGATCATGATTTTTTTCAATCGTATACTGATATATATTTTGTATATTTTGTGAAACTTTAACAAATCCTTCTCAAAAAAGGCAACGTCTTGTGATCCACAGCTGACTCCATCAGTCAGGATAACGGATCACGATGGTTCCATCTTATACTGATATATATTTTGTGAAACGTTAACAAATGACTCTCAAGAAGGCAAAATCATGTGATTCAATAGAATTGTTCAAACTTATACTGGCATATTCTGATAAAACAACAGAATGATACAATTTTGAATACGATCCCAATATGTTTTTATAAAATCCATTTCATATTTTGTAAAACGTGAACGACTGACTTTCAAGCTGGCTGCATGGGTGTTTTTTTCGTGGTTTTTCCCCATGTGTAACGTGAATACGAGCCAGTTTCCCTTCCAAAGTCCTCCACGAAGGCATTTCTTAAGGCAAATAGCCCTCAAATGCTTTACCGTCCTCCAAATCGACTTGACCTCTCTCCAACTTCCACGGTGTCATTTGAACGATCGAGTCGGCTGTTGGAAAAAAATGTCTGACAGCTGAAAACAATATCTCCACACACCTTCACAAAACCTCTTTCCAGGAGGAAGAAGCGTGTATTCAGCTCCAGTGCACAGCACAGACTGATTTAAAGCTGAAACGCGACTGGTTTAAATAGATGAGAACCCTCTATAGAAATAATTTGAATATATCTGGTTTTGTGAATCAAGCCGACTGGGAAAAAAAATTCTCAGAGCTCAGAAAAAAATTCTAAGATGTAAAAAAAAAAATCTTTTTGTTAATTTTTATCATGTCTTCTAGACATGATAAAAATTAACTCCCTTCTCTTTTTGTCTGGGAATGTTGTCTCACTCTTTCTAAAAATAGACTATGACTCATTCTTGTGGAATTCTGTTGGGATTTTACGTTCGATTGGGTTTTGACTTTGTTTCAATTCCCCAGTTATCTATAAAAGCATTCCGCGTTTCACTTCAGATCCGTGTGGGCTGTGGAAGAGGCAACACATCTCTCTCTTTACCCAATCTCATGATATTCTTTAAGAATTTCTTAGCCATTTGTCAAACAAGGGGACTATAATTGAAGAATTTATGAATTTGGGAACATGTCACCCATGGCAAATCTAAAATCTTGGAAGTGGATACTGGAAAGCCCCGCTCTGATTATAATTCTGAGTTCTAGCATGGGACATTTTTTAAATCAATAAGCTAAACTATTTTTCTAGTCTCATATTCTCTCGTGACTAGGGTTCCAGATTTGGGTAGAGAGAGACATGTTGCCTCATTAACAGCCCGCACTGTTCTGAACAGAAACGTGGAATGCTTTTATAGAAAAGTGAAGAGTTGAAAGTGAAAGTCGAAAAACGAAATGGGATCGGCTAGGAAAAATTTCTCAGAGCTCAGAAAAAAACTCTGAGATGTAAAAAAAAAAAAATCTTTCTGTTAATTTTTATCATGTCTTCTAGACATGATAAAATTAACTCCCTTCTCTTTTTCTCTGGGAATGTTGTCTCACTCTTTCTAAAAATAGACAATGACTCATTCTTTCTAAAGAATAGAATTCCAAGAAAAGATTGGATGAGTCATGGTCTATTTTTAGAAAGTGGGAGACAACATTCCCATAGAAAAGGGGGGGTGAGTTAATTTTTATCATGTCTAGAAGACATGATAAAAATTAACAAAAAGTGTTTTTTTTTTTTTTTTTACATCTCAGAATTTTTTTTCTGAGCTCTGAAAATATTTTCCCAGCCGATCTCATTTCGTTTTTCGACTTTCACTTTCAACTCTTCTCTTTTCTATAAAAGTATTTCGAGTTTCTGTTCAGAACACTGTGGGCTGTTGAAAAGGTAACACCTCTCCCTCTCTAAATTAATGGGGAATCCAAGATGTTCTAAAGAAGAATTCTTTGAGAATCTCTTAACCTTTCTGAACTTTAGACGAGCTAGCTGGATATTTCTTCATTTCTTTTTCAAGTATGGGTTCAAAGGATTCTTTTAAATAGTTGCAAGTAAGACGTTGTATTATTTTCTGTTGATCATGAATCTATTAAAAAATTTCAATGCCTAATTTTAGGGCTACCTATACCCGGCATGATTCATATGTTTTACTCTACGTTTTAGATAAGACCGTCTCTTAAAAACATGATTTTCCTATTCAAAGTTGAAATGAGTTTCCAAAAGCATGATCCTTTTAAAAAAAAACATGTGTGTTTGTGTAGGTGTGGTGGGACGGTTAGCTTTCTTTCTTACGAGATAATCATCTCCACGAGATGTGTTTTGGATATCTTCTCCAGTCTGTCTCTTTACCCAATCTCATGATATTCTTTAAGAATTTCTTAGCCATTTGTCAAAGAAGGGGACTATAATTGAAGAATTTATGAATTTGGGAACATGTCACCATGGCAAATCTAAAATCTTGGCACTGGATACTGGAAAGCCCCGCTCTGATTATAATTCTAAGTTCTAGCATAGGACATTTTTAGATCAATAAGCTAAACTATTTTTCTAGTCTCATATTCTCTCGTGACTAGGGTTCTAGATTTGGGTAGAGAGAGACATGTTGCCTCATCAACAGCCCGCACTGTTCTGAACAGAAACGCGGAATGCTTTTATAGAAAAGTGAAGACTTGAAAGTGAAAGTCGAAAAACGAAATGGGATCGGCTAGGAAAAATTTCTCAGAGCTCAGAAAAAAATTTTGAAATGTAAAAAAAAAAAAAAAAATCTTTTTGTTAATTTTTATCATGTCTTCTAGACATGATAAAAATTAACTCCCTTCTCTTTTTGTCTGGGAATGTTGTCTCCCACTTTCTAAAAATAGACCATGACTCATCCTTTCTAAATAATAGAATTCCAAGAAAAGATTGGGTTCTGGTCTATTTTTAGAAACGGTAAGACAACATTCCCAGATAAAAGGGGGATGAGTTAATTTTTATCATGTTTTAAGACATGATAAAAATTAACAAAAAGTTTTTTTTTTTTTTTTTTTTTTTTTTTTTTTTTTTTACATCTCAGAATTTTTTTCTGAGCTCTGAAAATATTTTCGCAGCCGATCTCATTTCGTTTTTCGACTTTCACTTTCAACTCTTCTCTTTTCTATAAAAGTATTTCGAGTTTCTGTTCAGAACACTGTGGGCTGTTGAAAAGGCAACACATCTCCCTCTCTACATTAATCGGGAATCCAAGATGTTCTTAAGAAGAATTCTTTGAGAATCTCTTAACCTTTCTGAACTTTAGAAGAGCTAGCTGGATGTTTCTTCATTTCTTTTTCAAGTATAGGTTCAAAGGATTCTTTTAAATAGTTGCAAGTAAGACGTTGTATTATTTTCTGTTGATCATGAATCTATTAAAAAATTTCAATGCCTAGTTTTAGGGCTACCTATACCCGGCATGATTCATATGTTTTACTGTACATTTTAGATGAGACCCTCTCTTAAAAACACGATTTTCCTATTCAAAGTTGAAATGAGTTTCTAAAAGCATGATTCTTTTAAAAAAACATGTGTGTTTGTGTAGGTGTGGTGGGACGGTTAGATTTCTTCTCTTACGAGATAGTCATCTCCACCCTCTCGTGGTCGCTGAAATCTCGTGATGGCTCAAGTGAAAAGGGTTCGTTTATTTTGACTCACAACCACGTTATATTTTTTTGGATATCTCCTCCAACGACTCGTGGAACTCTTTTCCCTGAAATCAGGTATGTTTAGCAGTGCACGCCCTCTGAAGTGAAGCTCGGAATACTTTGACAAATCCTGTCGAGTGGATTATGAAACCATTTTTAAAGGACCTCAGAGAAACACGCATGAAGACGATACCAACGTGTCGTTTTTCAGAAAGCATGAAGGTGGTTCATGGTGAGAGATGAGATGGTAAAATAGTTTTTTTTCTTAGAAAGTTGAAAAAATGGAAAGTAGTAAGACACAGTCTCTTTTTTTCGAAACTGAGTAGGAGGGTCATTTTGAGATGAGCTGGAATATATTTTCTGAGAGATTTGAAAAAAAAATTTTAAAAATAAAATAATATATATATTATATAATATATATATTATATAATATATATATTATATAATATATATATTATATAATATATATATTATATAATATATATATTATATAATATATATTATAAATACTTTTTGTTCATTTTTATCATGTCTTCAGACATAATAAAAATGAACGACATCTCTCTTTTTTTCTTTGAAACCTCTCTCAACCTATCTCGTCCTGTTTCTCAAGTAACATTCCTTTCCTGAAAAGCTAATTTCTTTAGACATCTAAGACAACAGGTAGAGACATACTTCGAACCAAAAAGAGAGTAGAGATCCTTTTGAATAATGTCGAATAGACAAAACACGAGTAGCCATTTCAGTTCTATGCTTTTTTTCCTAGGGACGATCCACGAAAGGTCCTGTTTTGTTCACGACCCGTGGTTCACCCATGAATTAAACACGTAGGCTCGAAACATCTCTACCTCCACGGTGCAGTTTGAAAGGAAGGTGACCCACCCATCACCCCAGCTATGAAATGAAACGTCAAAACAGTGCACACGGTCTAGAATAAGAACCCTTGTAGACATGGGGGGCTCTACAGCACAGACTCAAGAGAAACAAAACCATAAAAACTTTCATAGATCCCAGAGAGTGGATGCTTAAAAATAAGGTGATGTCTCGTCGATCAAATCAGCTGTAAATAAATGTCTAAGAGCTGTGAAGAATGGATGGCCTACCTTCACAAAAGCTCTTTCTAGGAGGGAAAAGTATGTATCCAAGCAGAATACACAGCACAGACTGATGTTAAGTCGAAACTGGCGTGATTTCAATACACAAGTATGAATTCGTTCTAATAATCCTTTAGATAGGTCTCATTTGACTCATCGAGTCGAGGGGGAAAACATTGACGTGTTGCCTTTCCAACAGCCCACACTGTTCTGAACTGAAACGTAGAATGCTTTTATAGATAAGAGAAGAATTGAAAGTGAAAGTAAAAAACGAAATCGGATCAGCTGGGAAAATTTCTGAGCCGGGAAAAAATTCTGAGATTGAAAAAAAAAAAAAAAAAAAAAAAAAAAACCTTCCTTTTTTCATTTTTAATTTGATGTTTTCACTTTTTGACTTTCTACAAGGTCAAAAGAGTGAGGACATCAAATTAATAAAGAAAAAAGAAGAGTTTTTTTTTTTTTTTTCAATCTCAGAATTTTTCCTGAGCTCGGAAAAATTTTTTTCCCAGCCGATCCCATTTCGTTTTTTGACTTTCACTTTCAATTCTTCTCTTTTCTATAAAAGTATTCCACGTTTTTGTTCAGAACAGTGTGAGCTGTTGAAAAGGTAACATGTCTCCCTCTCTCTTTACCCAAATCTGGAACCCATGATGATCTTAAGAAGAATTCTTTAAGAATCTCTTACAATTCCTGAATCTTAGACAAGCTGAATGTTTCTTTTCGTATTTCGAAGCTATTGATGGATCAAAGAAGAAGATTTCAATGGAATGACTTCATCGTTCTAGGATAGAATATTTTTCGAAATCTCTTCCTACTTTCGTCTACACAGAAATGCTTTCAACGAAAGTTAGGTCCTCTTTTACATTTACTTTTTAAATAGTTGTTCAAAGGGATTTTCGTTCTGCTGATTCAGGTTTCCCGCGCTTCACGCTACCCATCCTCACCCATTCCTAAAGGATCTCAGAGAAAATTGAAAGGGAGATCGCGAATAAGAAATACCCTCCAGTGAACACAGTTCCATCGACAGTGGATAGATTTTTTCGGTCCTTCCAAATATATCCCCGGTGACCGATAGGTTGTTCAGCCACATGGGTGTCACGAAAAGGCACACCATGCCTGTTTCCCTCCCTAAAATGTTTCTTCGGAAAAGGGAAAGTTTTTTTCCCACCCCTTTGGAGATTCCTTTTCCGAATCGATACCCAAACCCATCGGCCAGAAAAATAAATTCTTTTAAGAACCTTTCTACTCCTGAAACCCAATATAAGATACGTATTCATTGTAATATTTTTAATAAATTATGCATACATGTATTTTACGAGGTTATTTATTGTTTCTTACAATGCTTCGTGAATCTTACGTAAAGTAGCTTGGAAGAACCGTATTATTATTTCTTTTTTCTAACCTCTTACAACTATATTGTTTAAAGTTTCTAAGGAATTTCTAATACATTGTGTATTTAGCTAAAGCCTGTGACAAGATGAGTTTAACTCCCCAAAACAATTTATATATAGGCAGTTTGAGTTAGCTGCATCCGTGGAAATAATTAGATAATATTTATGTCACGTAAATATTTGCTAACACGTGTTTCGTTTCCTTCTTATCATGCTATTTCAACCATTTTGTTTAGCAATGATCCATCTCAAATAAAAAGGATTTGACGAGACACAAATAGTATTTAAAAGATTGATGAAATAACACTAAAGTCTCATGTTGTTGGAATCAGTTAAGAAATTTAGAGTTTACAGACTAGTTCATCCAATTTGTTAACAATATTAGAATGAATACGTATATTTGTAATATATTTGAGAAACGGCAAGTTCTTAAAAAAATTTATTTTTCTGGCCGATGGGTTTGGGTATCGATTCGGAAAAGGAATCTCCAAAGGGGTGGGAAAAAAACTTTCCCTTTTCCGAAGAAACATTTTAGGGAGGGAAACAGGCATGGTGTGCCTTTTCGTGACACCCATGTGGCTGAACAACCTATCGGTCACAGGGGATATATTTGGAAGGACCGAAAAAATCTATCCACTGTCGTTGGAACTGTGTTCACCGGAGGGTATTTCTTTTTCGCGATCTCCCTTTCAATTTTCTCTGAGATCCTTTAGGAATGGGCGAGGATGGGTAGCGTGAAGCGCGGGAAACCTGAATCAGCAGAACGAAAATCCCTTTGAACAACTATTTAAAAAGTAAATGTAAAAGAGGACCTAACTTTCGTTGAAAGCATTTCTGTGTAGACGAAAGTAGGAAGAGATTTCGAAAAATATTCTATCCTAGAACGATGAAGTCATTCCATTGAAATCTTCTTCTTTGATCCATCAATAGCTTCGAAATACGAAAAAGAAACATTCAGCTTGTCTAAGATTCAGGAATTGTAAGAGATTCTTAAAGAATTCTTCTTAAGATCATCATGGGTTCCAGATTTGGGTAAAGAGAGAGGGAGACATGTTACCTTTTCAACAGCCCACACTGTTCTGAACAAAAACGTGGAATACTTTTATAGAAAAGAGAAGAATTGAAAGTGAAAGTCAAAAAACGAAATGGGATCGGCTGGGAAAAAAATTTTTCCGAGCTCAGGAAAAATTCTGAGATTGAAAAAAAAAAAAAAAACTCTTCTTTTTTCTTTATTAATTTGATGTCCTCACTCTTTTGACCTTGTAGAAAGTCAAAAAGTGAAAACATCAAATTAAAAATGAAAAAAGGAAGGTTTTTTTTTTTTTTTTTTTTTTTTTTCAATCTCAGAATTTTTTCCCGGCTCAGAAATTTTCCCAGCTGATCCGATTTCGTTTTTTACTTTCACTTTCAATTCTTCTCTTATCTATAAAAGCATTCTACGTTTCAGTTCAGAACAGTGTGGGCTGTTGGAAAGGCAACACGTCAATGTTTTCCCCCTCGACTCGATGAGTCAAATGAGACCTATCTAAAGGATTATTAGAACGAATTCATACTTGTCTATTGAAATCACTCCAGTTTCGACTTAACATCAGTCTGTGCTGTGTATTGTGCTTGGATACATACTTTTCCCTCCTAGAAAGAGCTTTTGTGAAGGTAGGCCATCCATTCCTTTTTTTTTTCAAATCTCTCAGAAAATATTTTCCAGCTCATCTCAAAATGACCCTCCTACTCAGTTTCGAAAAAAAGAGACTGTGTCTTACTACTCTCCATTTTTTCAAATTTCTAAGAAAAAAACTATTTTACCATCACATCTCTCACCATGAACCACCTTCATGCTTTCTGAAAAACGACACGTTGGTATCGTCTTCATGCGTGTTTCTCTGAGGTCCTTTAAAAATGGTTTCATAATCCACTCGACAGGATTTGTCAAAGTATTCCGAGCTTCACTTCAGAGGGCGTGCACTGCTAAACATACCTGATTTCAGGGAAAAGAGTTCCACGAGTCGTTGGAGGAGATATCCAAAAAAATATAACGTGGTTGTGAGTCAAAATAAACGAATCCTTTTCACTTGAGCCATCACGAGATTTCAGCGACCACGAGAGGGTGGAGATGACTATCTCGTAAGAGAAGAAATCTAACCGTCCCACCACACCTACACAAACACACATGTTTTTTTAAAAGAATCATGCTTTTAGAAACTCATTTCAACTTTGAATAGGAAAATCGTGTTTTTAAGAGAGGGTCTCATCTAAAATGTACAGTAAAACATATGAATCATGCCGGGTATAGGTAGCCCTAAAACTAGGCATTGAAATTTTTTAATAGATTCATGATCAACAGAAAATAATACAACGTCTTACTTGCAACTATTTAAAAGAATCCTTTGAACCTATACTTGAAAAAGAAATGAAGAAAAATCCAGCTAGCTCTTCTAAAGTTCAGAAAGGTTAAGAGATTCTCAAAGAATTCTTCTTAAGAACATCTTGGATTCCCGATTAATGTAGAGAGGGAGATGTGTTGCCTTTTCAACAGCCCACAGTGTTCTGAACAGAAACTCGAAATACTTTTATAGAAAAGAGAAGAGTTGAAAGTGAAAGTCGAAAAACGAAATGAGATCGGCTGCGAAAATATTTTCAGAGCTCAGAAAAAAATTCTGAGATGTAAAAAAAAAAAAAAAAAAAAAAAAAAAAAAAAACTTTTTGTTAATTTTTATCATGTCTTAAAACATGATAAAAATTAACTCATCCCCCTTTTATCTGGGAATGTTGTCTTACCGTTTCTAAAAATAGACCAGAACCCAATCTTTTCTTGGAATTCTATTATTTAGAAAGGATGAGTCATGGTCTATTTTTAGAAAGTGGGAGACAACATTCCCAGACAAAAAGAGAAGGGAGTTAATTTTTATCATGTCTAGAAGACATGATAAAAATTAACAAAAAGATTTTTTTTTTTTTTTTTACATTTCAAAATTTTTTTCTGAGCTCTGAGAAATTTTTCCTAGCCGATCCCATTTCGTTTTTCGACTTTCACTTTCAAGTCTTCACTTTTCTATAAAAGCATTCCGCGTTTCTGTTCAGAACAGTGCGGGCTGTTGATGAGGCAACATGTCTCTCTCTACCCAAATCTAGAACCCTAGTCACGAGAGAATATGAGACTAGAAAAATAGTTTAGCTTATTGATCTAAAAAATGTCCTATGCTAGAACTTAGAATTATAATCAGAGCGGGGCTTTCCAGTATCCAGTGCCAAGATTTTAGATTTGCCATGGTGACATGTTCCCAAATTTATAAATTCTTCAATTATAGTCCCCTTCTTTGACAAATGGCTAAGAAATTCTTAAAGAATATCATGAGATTGGGTAAAGAGACAGACTGGAGAAGATATCCAAAACACATCTCGTGGAGATGACTATCTCGTAAGAAAGAAAGATAACCGTCCCACCACACCTACACAAACACACGTTTTTTTAAAAGGATCATGCTTTTGGAAACTCATTTCAACTTTGAATAGGAAAATCATGTTTTTAAGAGACGGTCTTATCTAAAACGTAGAGTAAAACATATGAATCATGCCGGGTATAGGTAGCCCTAAAATTAGGCATTGAAATTTTTTAATAGATTCATGATCAACAGAAAATAATACAACGTCTTACTTGCAACTATTTAAAAGAATCCTTTGAACCCATACTTGAAAAAGAAATGAAGAAATATCCAGCTAGCTCGTCTAAAGTTCAGAAAGGTTAAGAGATTCTCAAAGAATTCTTCTTTAGAACATCTTGGATTCCCCATTAATTTAGAGAGGGAGAGGTGTTACCTTTTCAACAGCCCACAGTGTTCTGAACAGAAACTCGAAATACTTTTATAGAAAAGAGAAGAGTTGAAAGTGAAAGTCGAAAAACGGAATGAGATCGGCTGGGAAAATATTTTCAGAGCTCAGAAAAAAATTCTGAGATGTAAAAAAAAAAAAAAAAAAAAGAGAACAATTTTTTTGTTAATTTTTATCATGTCTTCTAGACATGATAAAAATTAACTCACCCCCCCTTTTCTATGGGAATGTTGTCTCCCACTTTCTAAAAATAGACCATGACTCATCCAATCTTTTCTTGGAATTCTATTCTTTAGAAAGAATGAGTCATGGTATATTTTTAGAAAGAGTGAGACAACAATCCCAGACAAAAAGAGAAGGGAGTTAATTTTTATCATGTCTTGAAGACATGATAAAAATTAACAAAAAATTTTTTTTTTTTTTTTTTTTTTTTTTACATTTCAAAATTTTTTTCTGAGCTCTGAGAAATTTTTCTTAGCCGATCCCATTTCGTTTTTCGACTTTCACTTTCAAGTCTTCACTTTTCTATAAAAGCATTCCGCGTTTCTGTTCAGAACAGTGCGGGCTGTTGATGAGGCAACATGTCTCTCTCTACCCAAATCTGGAACCCTAGTCACGAGAGAATATGAGACTAGAAAAATAGTTTAGCTTATTGATTTAAAAAATGTCCCATGCTAAAACTCAGAATTATAATCAGAGCGGGGCTTTCCAGTAGCCACTTCCAAGATTTTAGATTTGCCATGGGTGACATGTTCCCAAATTCATAAATTCTTCAATTATAGTCCCCTTCTTTGACAAATGGCTAAGAAATTCTTAAAGAATATCATGAGATTGGGTAAAGAGAGAGATGTGTTGCCTCTTCCACAGCCCACACGGATCTGAAGTGAAACGCGGAATGCTTTTATAGATAACTGGGGAATTGAAACAAAGTCAAAACCCAATCGAAAGTAAAATCCCAACAGAATTCCACAAGAATGAGTCATAGTCTATTTTTAGAAAGAGTGAGACAACATTCCCAGACAAAAAGAGAAGGGAGTTAATTTTTATCATGTCTAGAAGACATGATAAAAATTAACAAAAAGATTTTTTTTTTTTTACATCTCAGATTTTTTTCTGAGCTCTGAGAATTTTTTTTCCCAGTCGGCTTGATTCACAAAACCAGATATATTCAAATTATTTCTATAGAGGGTTCTCATCTATTTAAACCAGTCGCGTTTCAGCTTTAAATCAGTCTGTGCTGTGCACTGGAGCTGAATACACGCTTCTTCCTCCTGGAAAGAGGTTTTGTGAAGATGTGTGGAGATATTGTTTTCAGCTGTCAGACATTTTTTTCCAACAGCCGACTCGATCGTTCAAATGACACCGTGGAAGTTGGAGAGAGGTCAAGTCGATTTGGAGGACGGTAAAGCATTTGAGGGCTATTTGCCTTAAGAAATGCCTTCGTGGAGGACTTTGGAAGGGAAACTGGCTCGTATTCACGTTACACATGGGGAAAAACCACGAAAAAAACACCCATGCAGCCAGCTTGAAAGTCAGTCGTTCACGTTTTACAAAATATGAAATGGATTTTATAAAAACATATTGGGATCGTATTCAAAATTGGATCATTCTGTTGTTTTATCAGAATATGCCAGTATAAGATTGAACAATTCTATTGAATCACATGATTTTGCCTTCTTGAGAGTCATTTGTTAACGTTTCACAAAATATATATCAGTATAAGATGGAACCATCGTGATCCGTTATCCTGACTGATGGAGTCAGCTGTGGATCACAAGACCTTGCCTTTTTTGAGAAGGATTTGTTAAAGTTTCACAAAATATACAAAATATATATCAGTATACGATTGAAAAAAATCATGATCCATTATCCTGACTGATGGAGTCAGCTGTGGATCACAGGATCTTGCTTTGTTGAAAACAATTTGTTAAAGTTCCACAAAATATATCAGTATGCAATGGAACTATCCTGATCCGTTAATTCTGACAAGTCTAGTCAGCTGTGGATCACGAGATCTTGCCTTCTTGAAAGTCATTTGTTAAAGAAGTTTCACAAAATATATCAGTATACAATGGAATAATCGTGATCCGTTAGTCCTGACTGATTGAGTCAGCTCTGGATCACGAGATCTTGCCTTGTTGAAAACAATTTGTTAAAGTTCCACAAAATATATTAGTATACAATGGAACTATCGTGATCCGTTAATTCTGACGGGTCTAGTCAGCTGTGGATCACGAGATCTTGCCTTCTTGAAAGTCATTTGTTAAAGAAGTCTCACAAAATATATCAGTATACAATGGAACAATCGTGATCCGTTAATCCTGACTGATTGAGTCAGTTCTGGATCACGAGATCTTGCCTTCTTGAAAGTCATTTGTTAAAAATTTCACAAAATATATCAGTATACGAGGGAACAGTCGTGATCCGATTATACTGACTGCTCTAGCCAGCTGTGGATCACGAGATCTTGGCTTCTTGAAAGAAATTTGTTAAAGTTTCACAAAATATATCAGTATATGATGGAACAGTCGTGGTCCGATTATACTGACTGCTCTAGCCAGCTGTGGATCACGAGATCTTGGCTTCTTGAAAGAAATTTGTTAAAGTTTCACAAAATATATCAGTATATGATGGAACAATCGTGATCCGATTACACTGACGTATCTAGCCAGCTGTGGATCACGAGATCTTGGCTTCTTGAAAGGAATTTGTTAAAGTTTCACAAAATATATCAGTATATGATGGAACAATCGTGATCCGATTACACTGACGTATCTACCCAGCTGTGGATCACGAGATCTTGGCTTCTTGAAAGGAATTTGTTAAAGTTTCACAAAATATATCAGTATATGATGGAACAATCGTGATCCGATTACACTGACGTATCTAGCCAGCTGTGGATCACGAGATCTTGGCTTCTTGAAAGGAATTTGTTAAAGTTTCACAAAATATATCAGTATATGAAATAATAGCATGTTTTCTATAAAAACAGCTATTGAGTAAAACATTTCTAGCCTTGAAAAACAAAAACAGTAGCAGGGGGGAAAATATTACCCTACCTCAAAGTATTGAAAGGAAATAAGAATACATTTCAATAAAATGGGTGACTCAATAAATATTTGTAGTCTATGAAATACAAAAGAGTAAGAAAAAAATGTTCACATACCTTCACAGAAGCTCTTCCCAGGAGAGTGAGAAGCGTGTATCCACGTTGAGTGCACAGCACAGACTGATCTGAAACTGAAACGCGAGTGGTTTAAATACATTAACGAGTTGCTTCTAGAAACCGACTGGGAAAATTTCTCAGAGCTCTGGAAAAATTTTAACACATTAAAAAAAAAAAAAAAAAAAAAAAAAAAAAAAAAAAAAAAAAACTTCCTTTTTTCTTTCTTAATTTGATGTCTTCACTTTTTTTATTTCTACAAGGTCAAAAGAATGAAGACATCAAATTAAGAAAGAAAAAGGAAGTATTTTTTTTTTTTAAATCTTTTTTCAGCTCTGAAAATTTTCTTCCCAGTCGTTAACATTTCGTTTTTGGACTTTCACTTTCAATTCTTGGACCCATGATGTTCTTTTCTTGATGTTCTTGTAGTATATTTCTATACAAATTCACTCCTTTTCCCCAAAAAAGATATCTTTTTTTTATTTTTTTTTTACCTTCCAATTTGTATAGCTATATACTGAAAACAGGCATTAAAGTCAGTTTGTAGTATATTCCTATACAAATTCACTTAATTTCCCGAAAAAAAAAGATGTCTTTTTTTTTATTTTTTTTTTACCTTCCAATTTGTATAGCTATATGCTGAAAACAGGCTTTAAAGTCCGTTTGTAGTATATTCCTATGCAAATTCACTGCCTTCCCCCCCCCGAAAAAAAAAGATGTCTTTTTTTTATTTTTTTTTACCTTCCAATTTGTATAGCTATATGCTGAAAACAGGCTTTAAAGTCTGTTTGTAGTATATTCCTATACAAATTCACTGCCTTCCCCCCCCCGAAAAAAAAAGATGTCTTTTTTTAAATTTTTTTTTTACCTTCCAATTTGTATAGCTATATACTGAAAACAGGCCTTAAATTCCGTTGTAGTATATTCCTATACAAATTTACTCCCTTTTCCCCAAAAGGATGTCTTTTTTTTAATTTTACCTTCAAATTTGTATAGCTACATACTGAGAACAGGCGTTCAAGTCCGTTTGTAGTGTATTGGTATACATGGTCTATTTTTAGAAACAGTGAGACAACATTCCCACACAAAAGGGGGGTAGGGTTAATTTTTATCATGTCTAGAAGACATGATAAATTTTTTTTTTTTTTTACATCTCAAATTTTTTTTTCTGAGCTTTGAAAAATTTTTCCCAGTCGGCAACCAAGTGAAAATTCTACAGCCAAGACGATTGGCCTTTTACTTTCACTTTCATCACTTTTCTATAAAAGTATTCTACGTTTTCTTTTCAGAACTGTGCGGGCTGTCCAAGGTGCAGCATGCTTTTTCTCTCTCTACTGCATCTGGACCCAGGACCACTCTTCTAGAAAGAGCTTCTGTGAACACAAGCTTTTTTCCAATTTTTGACTTCTCACAGAATAGAAATCATTCCTCCTTTTAGGGGAAAATGTTTCCCATTTGAAAAGCTAGGACCCCTCGTTTGGATTTCATCAGCAACCATTTATCAGGTTCTAGCGAAATTGGATGATCCATCCATGAATCAGAATTTCCCATCCGTGGTTTTTATGCATCAAGATTTCAACATAGTTTAAGAAAAATCCTTCAATCCTATTTCAAAGGAGATGACATGATATTGAAAGACATTTTCCCATGACGGACATTGAAAGACATTTTCCCATGACGGACATTGAAAGACATTGAAAGACATTTTCCCATGACGAAATCTCTCTATCCCACACCTTCTTGTAAAGTGAAGTTAAAGAGATTTTTTATACCGGGTTTTCAATTTTCACCTCAAATCATACCGTTGACGACGTGTGACACACAAACCGTGACATAAATTTCAGTTTCCATGACAGCTAACACGCTTGAGCTTTAAACATGTATGAAAGAATTTATTTTTAATCCATTTCAGCGATTGAGTGGGCTGGGAAAAAAAGGCCCTTTCTATGACAGCTAACACGCTTGAGCTTTAAAGATGTATGAAAGAATTTATTTTTAATCCATTTCAGCGATTGAGTGGGGCTGGGGAAAAAAGACCCTTTCTATGACAGCTAACACGCTTGAGCTTTAAAAATGTATCAAAGAATTTGTTTTTAATCCGTTTCAGCGATTGAGTGGGCTGGGGAAAAAAAAGGACCTTTCCATGACAGCTAACACGCTTGAGCTTTAAATATGTATGAAAGAATTTATTTTTAATCCATTTCAGCGATTGAGTGGGCTGTGAAAAGAAAAAGCTCTTTCCATCATACCTAACACTCTTGAGCTTTAAAAATGTATGAAAGAATTTATTTTTTATCCATTTCAGCGATTGAGGGGGCTGGGAAACATTTTCATAGAGCTCAGGGAAAAAAAGGCTCTTCCCATGACAGCTAACACGCTTGAGCTTTAAAAATGTATGAAAGAATTTTTTTCAATCCATTTCAGCGATTGAGTCTGCTGGGAAACATTTTCTTAGAGCTCAGGGGAAAAAAGGCTTTTTCCATGACAGCTAACACTCTTGAGGTTTAAAAATGTATGAAAGAATTTGTTTTTGATTCATTTCAGCTATTGAGTGGGCTGGGGAAAAAAAAGGCTCTTTTCATGAGAGCTAACATGCTTGAGCTTTAAAAATATAGGAACGAATTTATTTTTAATCCATTTCAGCGATTGAGTGGGCTGGGAAACATTTTCTTAGAGCTCAGGGAAAAAAAGGCTCTTCCATGACAGCTAACACGCTTGAGCTTTAAAAATGTATGAAAGAATTTTTTTCAATCCATTTCAGGGATTGAGTGGGCTGGGAAACATTTTCTTAGAGCTCAGGGAATGTGTGTCTCCAGGTTGAATGCACAGCACACACGGATGGGAAGTCGAAACTCGAGTGGCTTAAAAAATAAATATACGAAATTTGTGTCATCGAGTGACTAGGAAAAATTCTCAGAGCTCTGGAAATAATTCTGAGTTCAAGCATGGGACATGAGAACAGAAATATATTACAATCATCATGTCCACGTTGTTTTCGAAAGCCAAAAGAATTCCTCATGAAAGAACATCTTTTTTTTTCCTGGTTGTGGGATGGAGTAGAGTTGCTGCATCTTGAACAACCCACACTGATCTGAAGAGAAATATGAAATGTTTTTATAGATATAAGAAATGAACTGAAAGTGAAAGTAAAAATGAAATTTTATTGGCTGGAAATATTTCTTGGCTGTTGAATGGGAAAAATATTTCCAGAGCTCAAAAAAAAAAAACTCTTCCTTTTTTTCTATTAATTTGATGTCTTCACTTTGTTTACTTTGGAATGGAGAAACCCAAAGACTATGACTCATCCTTTCTAAAACATATAATTCCTAGAATGAGTCATGGTCTATTTTTAGAAACAGGGAGACAACATTCCCACACAAAAGGGGGGTAGGGTTAATTTTTATCATGTCTAGAAGACATGATAAAAATTAACAAAAAGTTTTTTTTTTTTTTTTTTCATCTCATATTTTTTTTTCTGAGCTCTGAAAATTTTTTCCCAGTCGGCAACCAAGTGAAAATTTTCCAGCCAAGACGATTTGGCTTTTACTTTCACTTTCATCGCTTTTCTATAAAAGTATTCCACGTTTTCTATTCAGAACCGTGCGGGCTATCCAAGGTGCAGCATGCTTTTTCTCTTTCTCTATCTCATCTGGACCTAGGACCACCCTTATAGAAAGAGCTTCTGTGAACACAAGTTTCTTTCCGCTTTTTAATGTCTCACAGAATAGAAATCATTAATACGTTTAGGGG